>NW_027362061.1:2210000-3410000 GCF_039654945.1 Dendrobates tinctorius | reverse complement strand
TTACATGCAATCTGAAAACTTGCCTCTGCTGTGACTCGATCTGCCATGGTCTCTCTGATCTCACCCTTATTTCTACTGGTGAAATTTTCTCGACCAAATGTCCCATGTCATGTTCCACCAGTTATGTTACATACGTGATTATATGCTCATACCAGAAATTATATGTGGGAAGGACGACCCAACCCCTCCACAAAAGGCTGAACTCACACCGCTCCAATACTCCATAGGGTTTTCTCCAACATGGGCTTTCACCTCACTGCACCATCAAACACAAGAAAGATTCCCCACAACTGAGAATATTCCCCACAGAGGAGATCCCCCCCCGGGTTTACTGAATTCAGACCGTGGGACAGACCCCCATTTGACACATTAACTTTTACCCTATTTTCCTTCTGGATATTTGGGGTGCGTCTTATGGTCCGGTGCGGCTTATAGTCCGAAAGATACAGTATATTTTTATTCATTCTTTTAGGTGACCGCACTTCATTCATAGGCGCTTTATAATGTAATTATTGTATGTAAGTGTGTTCTGTTTTTTCATGAACTATAATTTATCTTTGTGTGACGGACTTTCTCATGAACTTTGACATTTTGTGCTTTGTTGGTTTTTTTTCATTCCAAGGACATACTGATAGGGAATTTAGATTGTGAGCCCCATCGGGGACAGCGATGATAATGTGTGCAAACTGTAAAGTGCTGCGGAATATGTTGGCGCTATATAAATAAAAAGATTATTATTATTATTATAAAGACTGCATATAAAACGTTCCAGGCTTGACATGTTTATCCGCTCTCAGGTTTCGTCCTGAGGAAGACGTCCTGCGTGACTGTGAAACGCGTTGACTTTGAAAACCTGTTTGAATAAACGTTTTTAGTGAAAATCTCCATCTCCGATCGTCTCCATCAGCAGCGCAGGTACAGACACATTATACCCGGATCAGCTCTTCTGCTCGGTCTTTGGCCCCGGGTCCGGCAGCAGCTGATTTATGCATTGAGCATGGTGTAAAGGCGCCACTCCATCAGGTGAGTGTAACACTCCCCTAGTCTCATTACATCTGGTTATCAGGTAAGACCCTATTTTTCGCTTGTTTGTTCCTCAGTATCTCGACTACAAGAAATCTCTGTAACACTTTCAGGTTACTTGGATAAAACCAATGAAGGGACTGCTGGGACCGTAACGGGGTCCATCTGAGACCCCAATGCAGAAGCCAAATGTCCTGAGAACTGGACCTGCTGGACCACAAATTGTCATTTCTCCAGGTTACCAAATACATAGTTGTCACGTAGAACCTGGAGAACCTGTCTGACATGCTCAGCATGCTCCTCCAGAGGACGCGAGTAACTCACTATATCATCCAGGAAAATTACCACAAATCTACCAATCAGTGAGAAAAAATGTAATTACTGACATTGTCACAGACTGCCGGAGCATTGGTTACCCTGAATGGCGGCCTCAGGTTGGGTTTTCTTACAACGAATATTGGATTTATGTTGGGGCCCCCTGTCCCTGACAGCCGGTGTCGTTTCCCCTACAGAGGATAATCCACAAGGGCCCTGAGGTGCGAGACTCGGGCGAGTTTCTCCCAAGTGTGACCCCGACCTCAGCCAGACTCTGGAAGGGAGGAAATAACCGAGATTTGGGCATTTTAGCTCCTGGTGTGGAGTCGATAGCACAATCATATGCCGCCATATAGTAGACGGCCGGTAACTGGTGAGAATTCCCTCATGTGTGGGGTCTATTTCCCTCCAGAGAAATCACACGTTACATTCCACACATAACACTGTGTAGAGAAGGCGGCGCGGGGTAATTGTGCCAGTAGTGAGGGGCGAATAATGGCGGGAATGTCACTGACTGAGGGGAAGGCTCCATGGAGCGTCTTCACTCCGGAGATCATGTGACCCTGACTCCTCCCCTCCTGTGACCTCATCACAGGTCCTGTGCACAGAGCAGCCATATATGTGGAGTACTGCTCTGCAGGTTAGTGATGGGCAGTCCGGCTCTTCTGGCTCCTTTCCCCACTTTTCTCCCTCCTGTCCCTTCACTATAAAGCCTGGGCCTCATTATACAGCTGTACAGGGGTCTAGTGAAGGCTTTTTAGCCCTTTCCTCAGACTGTAGATCCTGGGCACAGGCCCTCACTCCTGTCCCTTCACTATAAAGCCTGGGCCTCATTATACAGCTGTACAGGGGTCTAGTGAAGGCTTTTTAGTCCTTTCCTCAGACTGTAGCTCCTGGGATCAGGCCCTCACTCCTGTCCCTTCACTACAAAGCCTGGGCCTCATTATACAGCTGTACAGGGGTCTAGTGAAGGCTTTTTAGTCCTTTCCTCAGACTGTAGCTCCTGGGCACAGGCCCTCACTCCTGTCCCTTCACTATAAAGCCTGGGCCTCATTATACAGCTGTACAGGGGTCTAGTGAAGGCTTTTTAGCCCTTTCCTCAGACTGTAGCTCCTGGGCACAGGCCCTCACTCCTGTCCCTTCACTATAAAGCCTGGGCCTCATTATACAGCTGTACAGGGGTCTAGTGAAGGCTTTTTAGCTCTTTCCTCAGACTGTAGCTCCTGGGCACAGGCCCTCACTCCTGTCCCTTCACTATAAAGCCTGGGCCTCATTATACAGCTGTACAGGGGTCTAGTGAAGGCTTTTTAGTCCTTTCCTCAGACTGTAGCTCCTGGGAACAGGCCCTCACTCCAGTCCCTTCACTATAAAGCCTGGGCCTCATTATACAGCTGTACAGGGGTCTAGTGAAGGCTTTTTAGCCCTTTCCTCAGACTGTAGCTCCTGGGCACAGGCCCTCACTCCTGTCCCTTCACTATAAAGCCTGGGCCTCATTATACAGCTGTACAGGGGTCTAGTGAAGGCTTTTTAGCTCTTTCCTCAGACTGTAGCTCCTGGGCACAGGCCCTCACTCCTGTCCCTTCACTATAAAGCCTGGGCCTCATTATGCAGCTGTACAGGGGTCTAGTGAAGGCTTTTTAGCCCTTTCCTCAGACTGTAGATCCTGGGCACAGGCCCTCACTCCAGTCCCTTCACTATAAAGCCTGGGCCTCATTATACAGCTGTACAGGGGTCTAGTGAAGGCTTTTTAGCCCTTTCCTCAGTCTGTAGCTCCTGGGAACAGGCCCTCTCTCCTGTCCCTTCACTATAAAGCCTAGACCTCATTATACAGCTGTACAGGGGTCTAGTGAAGGCTTTTTAGCCCTTTCCTCAGTCTGTAGCTCCTGGGATCAGGCCCTCACTCCTGTCCCTTCACTATAAAGCCTGGGCCTCATTATACAGCTGTACAGGGGTCTAGTGAAGGCTTTTTAGCTCTTTCCTCAGACTGTAGCTCCTGGGCACAGGCCCTCACTCCTGTCCCTTCACTATAAAGCCTGGGCCTCATTATGCAGCTGTACAGGGGTCTAGTGAAGGCTTTTTAGCCCTTTCCTCAGACTGTAGATCCTGGGCACAGGCCCTCACTCCAGTCCCTTCACTATAAAGCCTGGGCCTCATTATACAGCTGTACAGGGGTCTAGTGAAGGCTTTTTAGCCCTTTCCTCAGTCTGTAGCTCCTGGGAACAGGCCCTCTCTCCTGTCCCTTCACTATAAAGCCTAGACCTCATTATACAGCTGTACAGGGGTCTAGTGAAGGCTTTTTAGCCCTTTCCTCAGTCTGTAGCTCCTGGGATCAGGCCCTCACTCCTGTCCCTTCACTATAAAGCCTGGGCCTCATTATACAGCTGTACAGGGGTCAAGTGAAGGCTTTTTAGCCCTTTCCTCAGTCTGTAGCTCCAGGGAACAGGCCCTCACTCCT
The DNA here is from genome assembly GCF_039654945.1 of Dendrobates tinctorius. Classification (NCBI taxonomy): domain Eukaryota; kingdom Metazoa; phylum Chordata; class Amphibia; order Anura; family Dendrobatidae; genus Dendrobates; species Dendrobates tinctorius. Next base: position 3,406,207 of record NW_027362061.1, on the reverse strand, counting down.
GTCCCTTCACTATAAAGCCTGGGCCTCATTATACAGCTGTACAGGGGTCTAGTGAAGGCTTTTTAGCCCTTTCCTCAGTCTGTAGCTCCTGGGAACAGGCCCTCACTCCAGTCCCTTCACTATAAAGCCTGGGCCTCATTATACAGCTGTACAGGGGTCTAGTGAAGGCTTTTTAGCCCTTTCCTCAGTCTGTAGCTCCTGGGCACAGGCCCTCACTCCAGTCCCTTCACTATAAAGCCTGGGCCTCATTATACAGCTGTACAGGGGTCTAGTGAAGGCTTTTTAGCCCTTTCCTCATGATAAGGAGAGAGTTAAATTAACCCTTCACGGTTGAGCCAGTGATTTCCAAATTATTCCAGTGTTGCTAGCAACTCAAATGACCACACGGAGACGGGGTCTCTATACGGGAGGATCGAGGCAGATCACTAAGCCCCTTTATTTTAGTCACATCTTTTATAATCTTTTGCTTAATTATGCAAGGTTCTCAAGTACCAATAGCATCATTTCACTTTATAAGCCAATAATATTGCAAGAAAACCGGAAACTACATATAAGTCCGTATCCAAATAGAAAGTAGTATAATGGAATATTCAGAGCAATACACTCCCCCCCCGAGCCCCTTATCTTGCACCTGATGGAAACAGTCTGGTTTCATGACAGGCCATGCCAATTATAAAAATTTATCTTACAACAACAAAAACGGAGAAACGAAACCTTACATTGAATGGATAAAACGAAACTTCAACTCTGATTTTAGTATTAACCCTTAACATTCCCCCCTAGATAAAAAATTTTTTAACACGTATGCAGCATCAGAGGTGCTATCCCAAGCTAACAGCTTGAGGGGTACTGGTCTTCACATGACTGATGCCATGTTACCAGTCATGGCTGTCGCGGCGCACCCGTCCCCCCTGTATACTGCAGTTCACGAATAACAATTTTTGATGACGGTGGTGGGGATCTTTTGTAGGTAGCCATGTGCTTGGCTTCAACATCTTCATCAAGTAGCCTTTTGAGATCGGTGTAGAGAAAAGCAGAGGCAACGACACCTTTGGTATCATCATTAGCTGTCTTAGTGCAGAATTTCCTAATACATACAGAAATACACCAAAGAACAAGTTTTAGTATCACATATACAACAAGGATACAGGCAGCAATGTGCAACAAGCTCTGTAAGATCCCAGTTATCCAGCCCCCAATTCCCTTAAGCCAATTGGCTGGATTGAAAAAGGAGAAGGTGTCTGAACAACCAACTGTCCTTATTCCGATCATTATCTTTAACGTATTAATCTCTGAGTCATTGAATATCTTCTAACTTTAACTTTTAACTTCTACCAATAATAATAATATGAAAAATACGGAAAACCAAAACATTATGTCCCTTCATTTGCTATTGGCTTGTTGGGTGATGAGTAGAGTTGAGCGATACCGTCCGATACTTCAAAGTATCGGATCGGAATGGATCGGCCGATCTTAAAAAAAAGTATCGGTATCGCCGATTCCGATACCGGAAGTCCCATTCAAGTCTATGGGACTTCCGGTATCGGAATAAGAAAAACCCTGTTTTTGCCTTGTACAGCCTCTCTGGGGTCTGTACGGGCCTTTCGGGGGGCTGTGCCGGCCTGCCAGGGGGTCTGTGCAGGCTCCGGTGGTCTGTGCCGGCCTGCCGGGGGGCTGTGCCGGCCTGCCGGGGGGGCTGTGCCGGCCTGCCGGGGGGGGCTGTGCAGGCTTCGGTGGGCCGTGCCGGCCTGCCGGGGGGCTGTGCCGGCTCCGGTGGGCTGTGCCGGCCTGCCGGGGGGCTGTGCCGGCCTGCCGGGGGGCTGTGCAGGCTTCGGGGGTCTGTGCAGGCATCGTCCGATGGGACTACAAGTCCCATCGGGCGATGCCTGCTACCATGACAGTGATTGACACATTAGCCAATGATGGGACAGTAGTAGTCCCATCATCCGGCTAATGTGTTGAATGTAAAAAAAAAAAAAAAAATTACATGCTACATACATGCTACATTCATACTACATACATGCTACATTCATACTACATATATACTACATGCAACATACATACTACATATATACTACATGCATGCAACATGCATACTACATATATACTACATGCTACATACATACTACATATATGCTACATATATACTACATGCATGCTACATACATACTGCATGCTACATACATACTGCATGCTACATACATACTACATATATACTACATGCATGCTACATACATACTACAGATATACTACATACATACTACATGCATGCTACATGCTACATACATACCACATACATACTACATACATACTACATGCTACATACATACTACATATATACTACATGCATGCTACATACATACTACATGCTACATATATACTACATGCTACATACATACTACATGCATGCTACATACATACTACATACATACTACATGCATGCTACATACATACTACATGCTACATACATACTACATATATACTACATGCATGCTACATACATACTACATGCTACATATATACTACATGCTACATACATACTACATGCATGCTACATACATACTATATACATACTACATGCATGCTACATACATACTACATGCTACATACATACCACATACATACTACATATATACTACATGCATGCTACATACATACTACATACATACTACATGCTACATACATACCACATATATACTACATACATACTACATACAATACATTCATACAATACATACATAGACATACAGTACATATAACATAGAGTAACATACTTACCAATACTTGTCACATTGTTCCCCGAAGCCATTGTCTTTTAAAGGAATAAATATTAACATAACAAACCACAAAAATACTCACCCACGATCCGAAGCAGTCCACGAGTGTGTCCCACGACGATCTTGGGTAGAGAACTGCAGCATCAGCTGATGCCGCCATTCTCTACGGGCTGCAGGAATCCAATGACGGAAGGTAGGTATCCTTCCGCACTGTATTCCTCCGCCACTTAAAAAAAAAAAAGTCCCTAGTCTCACTTTATGCCATTGCAGTGTGGGAATTTCCCACGCAGCAATGGCATAAAGTGAGACTAGGGACTTTTTTTTTTTTAAGTGGCGGAGGAATACAGTGCGGAAGGATACCTACCTTCCGTCATTGGATTCCTGCAGCCCGTAGAGAACGGCGGCATCAGCTGATGCTGCAGTTCTCTACCCAAGATCGTCGTGGGACACACTCGTGGACTGCTTCGGATCGTGGGTGAGTATTTTTGTGGTTTGTTATGTTAATATTTATTCCTTTAAAAGACAATGGCTTCGGGGAACAATGTGACAAGTATTGGTAAGTATGTTACTCTATGTTATATGTACTGTATGTCTATGTATGTATTGTATGAATGTATTGTATGTAGTATGTATGTAGTATATATGTGGTATGTATGTAGCATGTAGTATGTATGTAGTATGTATGTAGCATGCATGTAGCATGCAGTATGTATGTAGCATGCATGTAGTATATATGTAGTATGTATGTGGTATGTATGTAGCATGTAGTATGTATGTAGCATGCATGTAGTATGTATGTAGTATGTATGTAGCATGCATGTAGTATGTATGTAGCATGTAGTATATATGTAGCATGTAGTATGTATGTAGCATGCATGTAGTATATATGTAGTATGTATGTAGCATGTAGTATGTATGTAGCATGCATGTAGTATATATGTGTTATGTATGTAGCATGCATGTAGTATGTATGTAGTATGTATGTAGTATGTATGTAGCATGCATGTAGTATGTATGTAGTATGTATGTAGCATGTAGTATGTATGTAGCATGCATGTAGTATATATGTAGTATGTATGTAGCATGTAGTATGTATGTAGCATGCATGTAGTATGTATGTAGTATGTATGTGGTATGTATGTAGCATGTAGTATGTATGTAGCATGCATGTAGTATATATGTGTTATGTATGTAGCATGCATGTAGTATGTATGTAGTATGTATGTAGCATGCATGTAGTATGTATGTAGTATATATGTGGTATGTATGTAGTATGTATGTAGCATGCAGTATGTATGTAGCATGCATGTAGTATATATGTAGTATGTATGTAGTATGTATGTAGCATGCATGTAGTATGCATGTAGCATGCATGTAGTATGTATGTAGTATGTATGTAGTATGTATGTAGCATGTAGTATGTATGTAGCATGCATGTAGTATATATGTAGTATGTATGTAGCATGTAGTATGTATGTAGCATGCATGTAGTATGTATGTAGTATGTATGTGGTATGTATGTAGCATGTAGTATGTATGTAGCATGCATGTAGTATATATGTGTTATGTATGTAGCATGCATGTAGTATGTATGTAGTATGTATGTAGCATACATGTAGTATGTATGTAGTATATATGTGGTATGTATGTAGTATGTATGTAGCATGCAGTATGTATGTAGCATGCATGTAGTATATATGTAGTATGTATGTAGTATGTATGTAGCATGCATGTAGTATGCATGTAGCATGCATGTAGTATGTATGTAGTATGTATGTAGCATGTAGTATGTATGTAGCATGCATGTAGTATATATGTAGTATGTATGTAGCATGTAGTATGTATGTAGTATGTATGTAGCATGCATGTAGTATGTATGTAGCATGCATGTAGTATGCATGTAGCATGCATGTAGTATGTATGTAGTATGTATGTAGTATGTATGTAGCATGTAGTATGTATGTAGCATGCATGTAGTATATATGTAGTATGTATGTAGCATGTAGTATGTATGTAGTATGTATGTAGCATGCATGTAGTATGCATGTAGCATGCATGTAGTATGCATGTAGCATGCATGTAGTATGTATGTAGTATGTATGTAGTATGTATGTAGCATGTAGTATGTATGTAGCATGCATGTAGTATATATGTAGTATGTATGTAGCATGTAGTATGTATGTAGTATGTATGTAGCATGCATGTAGTATGTATGTAGTATATATGTGGTATGTATGCAGTATGTATGTAGCATGTAGTATGTATGTAGCATGCATGTAGTATGTATGTAGTATGTATGTAGTATTTTTTTTTTTTTTTAACATTTAACACATTAGCCGGATGATGGGACTACTACTGTCCCATCATTGGCTAATGTGTCAATCACTGTCATGGTAGCAGGCATCGCCAGATGGGACTTGTAGTCCCATCGGACGATGCTTGCACAGACCCCCGGACATCAGCACAGCCCCCTGGCAGGCCGGTACAGACCCCCACAGGGTGCACAGACCACCGGCAGGCCGGCACAGCCCCCCGGCAGGCCGGTACAGACCCCGGGCAGTCCACACAGCCCCCCGGCAGGCCGGCACAGCCCCCCCGGCAGGCCGGTACAGACCCCGGGCAGTCCACACAGCCCCCCGGCAGGCCGGCAGAGACCCCCGGAAGGCCCGAAATGACGGCGCATCATGATGCGCACACACCGCGCATCATGATGACGTCAGGCTGTCAATCAACTTTGAACTTCCGATTCCGATGCCGACTTCCGATATTGAAAAAATATCGGAAGTCTGTATCGGAATTCCGATACAGCAAGTATCGGCCGATACCCGATACTTGCGGTATCGGAATGCTCAACACTAGTGATGAGGAGAACTTGATAGAGACCGTCATACAAGGGTTCTAGTCCGTGCTTCCTGACATGCCTTTTCACGACTACCAAGTCACCAGGCTTCAGGTTATAACAGGTATCGGTTTCTGCTGAATCTGGAAAGGAAAAGAAAACTAGAACATAGGTGTTAGCAAGATTTTTACTAAGCAGAATAACATATTGAACAACACGGTCAGTCTCTTCTGATAACTGCTGAGGCTGGAAATTTGCAACTGGGGGCCTAGTACCAAACAATATCTCATATGGGGACAGGCCATATTTTGTAATAGGGGTAGTACGGATGTGGTATAGAACAATGGGTAGGCGCTCTGGCCATGGAGCCGTAGTCTCCTGCATCATTTTGGTCAATTGTCCCTTCAGTGTGCCATTCAACCTCTCAACTTTCCCACTGGATTGTGGGTGGTACGGAGTATGGAGGGCTACAGTGGATCCAAGCATTGTCAGAACTTCTTGGTACATATGAGAAGAAAAGGCCGGGCCTTGATCACTTTCAACAACTTCTGGAACCCCATATCTGCATATAACTTCCATCACCAGTTTCTTCGATGTGGTCTTTACAGTCATGTTGGTAACAAGGAATGCTTCCGGCCAACTGGAGAACCGGGGCCCAGTAGAATTTTTGCACCAGTGCGAGGGCCTGATTCTTTCCTTGATGTGTAGGTCCATGTGCCCATATGGCAATAGCAGGGTACATCCGCTTAGGGAGACACACAAGTCTGTCCTTTTTCCAGAGACCATTATCCATTCGTGCCCCATCAGTCTTCCATTGCTTCACCTCTTCCTTTGGAGACATTCTCTGCATCGTCATTAAGCGGTCTTGCAGGGTCCGACAGAAAACTTCAGTCTGTTGTAGATCATCAGGTTCTTGTAGGGTCAATGCTTCTTGTAACTGTTTACGCTGAGAGCGTGTGGTCACCATAGCTGGTATGGTTGGTTCAACGGATAAGAGAGCGGCGGCTTTTGCTTGCATATCCGTAAATGTGTTGCCAACAGTCTGTGGACTGTTCCTAGGACCGTGCGCCTTAACTTTGATAATAGCCACCTGAGTAGGTAATTTGATCGAGTCCATGAGGGTTTTAACAGCTTCAGCATTTTTCACTGGGGTTCCGGCAGTAGTAATAAACCCTCGATTGGCCCATAGAGCCCCAAAATCGTGAGCAATACCAAATGCATACCGTGAGTCCGTGTATATATTAGCCCGTTTGTTCTTGGCCAAAGTACATGCAGTAGACAGAGCCTGGAGTTCTGCTTCTTGTGCTGACTGTGAGGCGGGAGCGCAGCTGCGTGCACTACAGTGTCCTCTGTGGTAACAGCATATCCCGTGTGGAATCTACCAAACTCGTCAGCATATCTTGAACCGTCCGTGTATAACACCAGATCAGGATTTGGGAGTGGGTTCTCACTGACATTTGGTGGAGTAGCTGTTTCTTCAGTCAAAAGTTGGGAACAATCATATTGGAGGTAATCCTCATCACTGCCATCTTCCCTTATAGGTCATTATACCGTCTTTCAAGGCGTTGTAAAGGGGTTGCATTATGCGGGATGCATCCGGTATCCACTGACAACAATAAGTGCATAGTCCAAGAAAACGCTGGAGTTCAGTTTCATCTTTTGGGAAAGGAAGGGAGCTGACAGCTATTATTCTTTCTTCTGCGAGGTGTCTGACACCCTGAAGGAGACAGTGACCCAAGAATATCACTTGACCAAGGCAGAACTGAAGTCTCGAGGCCGAAACCCGACAGTTCAGTGCTGCCAGATACTTAAGGAGGCTAACAGTGGCAGAAATGGCAAAAGACACCTGCTCATATTTTTTTTGCAAACTGGTTGGGACTGTTTTGGGCCCCTTGTGACATAGCAGGGACGACAGTTAATATGGACAGTTAAGTGAATACAAATAGAAACTGGCAGTCTGGGTATAACGGAATGCTAAAGAAGGCTTTGGTAAGATCAATAACTGTAAACCAAGCAGCATCCTGGGGTATTTGGGACAAAAAAGTATGAGGATTAGGCACCAGGTTTGAGAAACACTTTTACTGGTTCTACAGGCATTTTCCCTATATCATTTGGCCCTTTTGACAGGAGTTTAGATAGTATCTCTGAGAGGTATGGGGTGAGTCATTGATCCTCAGGCAATATTGGGGGTGGATCTGGGCCTATCAGGGCCATCATAACTGTAGGAAGGGCATGCAAAATACAGATTTTCTCACTGTCTTCATCTACATAGGGATTATATAACAAAAAAAAAACCATCTGACCATCATCTTGGAATTGTATTCAGGAGCGGAACTGCGATAATAAATCTCTCCCTAGTAAATTTACAGGGCATGTGGGAGAGATTACAAACTGGGCAGTAACTTCGGGGAAGGGTCCCACAGAAATAGGGTTTATAAAAGTATATTAATTGGGTCTACCATCTACTCCGATCAAAACAGCAGGGGAATGACAATCTCTGATAGTGCTCGAGTCTGACGCATCGCCAGAATTAGCAGGGAGGGGCTGAGGAGCAGGATTCCCAGTAGCTGAAGTCTGAGGGGGGGGGGGCAGAGTTTTCTGTGTGCTCCAGTGATAAGAGATTGGCTGTGCACTCGCAGCTGCGGTGGGGGCGAAGGGGGATATGGTGTGGGCTAAGATGGGAGGGGGTACTGAAGCAGCTGCAGCTGTTAGCTTGCTTTTTTTTTCTTCAAATCATCACTTTTAACTATTTCCCTGACACATTAACCTCGATCTCAGTGTCGTCTCCGTTAATCACATTCTCAGTTCTCTCCTGTACCACAACACTTTCTGTCTTTTTCACAGTGTTAGACAATTTTCCTTTTTCCACATAGTAATAAAAACAATCAGAATTCACTTCCTCTGTTCTTCCTAACACCTTCGTCACACAATTCATGTGCAACAAGTTCCACCCAAACATCAAACTCACCCTCAACTCTTCAAAATCCCAAATCCATTTTCTAGAACCTACAGTCAAGCTCTAAGGTACATTCAGATCTGTTCAGACAATGAGGATAGAAAACTACAACTACTATCACGCCTATCCTCAAAAAGCCCTCTCTTGACCCATCCTCTGTATCCAGCTATCGCCCTATATCACTTCTCCCCTATGCCTCCAAGCTACTGGAACAACACGTCTACCTTGAACTGTCCTCCCATCTCTCTTCTTGCTCCTTCGACCGCTTACAATCTGGCTTCCGGTCACACCACTCCACTGAAACTGCCATTACTAAGGTCACCAATGACCTCTTAACCGCCAAGAGCAAGCGACACTACTCTGTCCTCCTCCTCCTGGACCTGTCGGCTGCCTTTGACACAGTGGACCATTCCCTATTACTACAGACCCTCTCATCTCTTGGCATCACAGACTTGGCCCTATCCTGGATCTCATCATACCTAACAGACCGGACATTCAGCGTCTCCCACTCACACACCACCTCCTCACCTCAGAGACCTCTGCTTTCTCTCCTCACCTCGCCCCCTATCCGTCGGAGTCCCACAAGGTTCAGTCCTTGGACCCCTGCTCTTCTCCATCTATACCTTCGGCTTGGGACAGCTCATAGAATCTCATGGCTTTCAGTATCACCTCTATGCTGATGACACACAGATCTACATCTCTGGACCAGATATCACCTCCCTACTAACCAGAATCCCTCAATGTCTGACTGCTATTACATCCTTCTTCTCCGCTAGATTTCTGAAACTTAACATGGACAAAACAGAATTCATCATCTTTCCCCCATCTCACGTGACCCCCCCCAACGAACCTATCCATTACAGTAAATGGCTGCCCACTCTCCCCAGTCCCACAAACTCGCTGCCTCGGAGTAATCCTTGACGCTGATCTCTCCTTCAAACCACATATCCAAGCCCTTTCCACTTCCTGCCGACTTCAACTCAAAAATATTTCACGAATCCGTTCATTCCTCAACCAAGAATCTGCAAAAACCCTAGTCCATGCCTTCATCATCTCTCGCCTTGACTACTGCAAACTCCTGCTCTGTGGCCTCCCCTCAAACACTCTCGCACCCCTCCAATCTATTCTAAACTCTGCTGCCTGACTAATCCACCTGTCCCCCTGCTATTCCCCAGCTTCTCCCCTCTGTCAATCCCTTCACTGGCTCCCCATTACCCAAAGACTCCAGTTCAAAACCCTAACCATGACATACAAAGCCATCCACAACCTGAGTCCTCCATACGTCTGTGACCTCGTCTCCCGGTACTTTCCTGCACGCAACCTCCGATCCTCACAAGATCTCCTTCTCTACTCCCCTCTTATCTCCTCTTCCCACAATCGCATACAAGATTTCTCTCGCGCATCACCCCTACTCTGGAACTCTCTACCACAACAAATCAGACTTTCACCTACCATCGAAACCTTCAAAAAGAGCCTGAAGACCCACCTCTTCCGACAAGCCTACAACCTGCAGTAACCACCGACCGACCAAACCGCTGCACGACCAGCTCTACCCTCGCCTACTGTATTCTCACCCATCCCTTGTAGATTGTGAGCCTTCGCGGGCAGGGTCCTCTCTCCTCCTGTACCAGATATGACTTGTATTGTTAACATTATTGTACTTGTTTTTATTATGTACACCCCTCCTCACATGTAAAGCGCCATGGAATAAATGGCGCTATAACAATAAATAATAATAATAATAATCACTCAAAAAAACATCGCAGACCTCCAACCCATATTCCACAGAGACCACAGACTGAAAGCAATATTCCCGGAACTGCCACTTCTCTCCTACAAACATCTTCCCAACCTAAGGAATATCCTTGTCAGAAGTACCCTCACATCACCTTCAGAGACAGGCACAGTCCCTGTAACAGTAAGAAATGCAAGACCTGCCCCCACATATCACCAACAGATAAAGTCCCCATACCCAACACAAATCAGGACTATAAGATCATGGACTCTTTCTCATGTCCATCCTTCAATGTCGTGTACATGACACAGTGTACAAGGTGCAATGCAGGGACATACATCGGGGAAACTAAGCAAAAGCTACAAACAAGGATGAATCTGCACAGACATACGATAAAGACTGAGCTGGACACACCTGTAGGGATACACTTCTCTAGACCTGGACACAGCTTGGCAGATCTAAAAGTCCTAATATTGAAAGGTCATTTTTCATTTTTTTTTTTTTAATAGTGACAGAGAAAGGAAGATTTGTGAGTTTAAATTTTTAAATATGTTCCAATCGCTAACAATAGGACTGAATTTGACACCTGGGTTCATGACTCATTACATGGACACAGTTCACACCTCCACAAGAAGGTCTTCAGATCTCTAATAGAACACTTGGTCCTCATCTGCATGTGTAACAAAAACCTTAATTTGATTTCCTTGGCCTGTCTGTAGCTAGCATCATCTCATGTCCTGTTGTAATTCCTATTTAAATGTTGCCATCTTTTCTCAGTGATTCACTTGTAATCTAGCCTGATGAAGGGGCCGCCTGAGCCCTGAAAGCTTGCTTGCAAATATAATTTCTCTGGTTAGCCAATAAAGGTATCACACCTTGAATAATTACATCTATTTTTCTGGCTAACACGGTACCACAATTTTATTTTGTATTATACATGTGCCAAGCCACAAAATTCTTCTTTTCCTTCCACAGATTCTCTCATTTACAGCTAAATACCCTTACTTCAATTGTGCACAATACTGGAGCGGCCATCTCAGTTTGTTCCACCGGGTCAATAATCCCCCTCTGGGATTACCCAAAATTCGTGGTACTCAGTGAAAGGAGGAGGGCGTCTCAGACTCTCCCTCCGGACACCTCTGGTTATATATATATATATATAACTCTATATATCCCTGAGTTACGTATCCTACCCATCTTCGATCACATGACCACCCTGATTACTAACAGTGAATTCAGGAATTCAGGATATTTTGACTATAAAGAGAGCCACAATCACTGGTCAATCCGGGGTGTCCGTCCATTATGAGGTACGGTTCGAGCACTGGGCCCCCAACGGGACTACACCTCTATATGATTCCACCCATGAATCACCCCACCAGGGGACAAACCTCAGATCCTCTTTGCAGCAGCAAGCACAGGAAAACCACACCAACGGTCAGTCTGAACAGTATAACTGCCAACTTACCGTGGTCGTGGGGGGGGTGATCAGTCCCAGTTTTCCAGCACCTGTGTCCGCTCTGAGGGTCCTTTGTCTTGTTGTCCTCCGGGGGGGGGCAGAGGCGTCCCTATTCAGGGGCCCCACGTTGCGCGCCAAGCTGATAAGGAGAGAGTTAAATTAACCCTTCACGGTTGAGCCAGTGATTTCCAAATTATTCCAGTGTTGCTAGCAACTCAAATGACCACACGGAGACGGGGTCTCTGTACGGGAGGATCGAGGCAGATCACTAAGCCCCTTTATTTTAGTCACATCTTTTATAATCTTTTGCTTAATTATGCAAGGTTCTGAAGTACCAATAGCATCAATTCACTTTATAAGCCAATAATATTGCAAGAAAACCGGAAACTACATATAAGTCCGTATCCAAATAGAAAGTAGTATAATGGCATATTCTTCAGAGTTTTACACTCCCCCCCCCCGAGCCCCTTATCTTGCACCTGATGGAAACAGTCTGGTTTCATGACAGGCCATGCCAATTATAAAAATTTATCTTACAACAACAAAAACGGAGAAACGAAACCTTACATTGAATGGATAAAATGAAACTTCAACTCTGATTTTAGTATTAACCCTTAACACTCAGACTGTAGCTCCTGGGAACAGGCCCTCACTCCTGTCCCTTCACTATAAAGCCTGGGCCTCATTATACAGCTGTACAGGGGTCTAATGAAGGCTTTTTAGCCCTTTCCTCAGACTGTAGCTCCTGGGCACAGGCCCTCACTCCAGTCCCTTCACTATAAAGCCTGGGCCTCATTATACAGCTATACAGGGGTCTAGTGAAGGCTTTTTAGCCCTTTCCTCAGACTGTAGCTTCTGGGAACAGGCCCTCACTCCTGTCCCTTCACTATAAAGCCTGGGCCTCATTATACAGCTGTACAGGGGTCTAGTGAAGGCTTTTTAGCCCTTTCCTCAGACTGTAGCTCCTGGGAACAGGCCCTCACTCCTGTCCCTTCACTATAAAGCCTGGGCCTCATTATACAGCTGTACAGGGGTCTAGTGAAGGCTTTTTACCCCTTTCTTCAGACTGTAGCTCCTGGGCACAGGCCCTCACTCCTGTCCCTTCACTATAAAGCCTGGGCCTCATTATACAGCTGTACAGGGGTCTAGTGAAGGCTTTTTAGCCCTTTCCTCAGACTGTAGCTCCTGGGAACAGGCCCTCACTCCTGTCCCTTCACTATAAAGCCTGGGCCTCATTATACAGCTGCACAGGGGTCTAGTGAAGGCTTTTTAGCCCTTTCCTCAGACTAGCTCCTGGGAACAGGCCCTCACTCCTGTCCCTTCACTATAAAGCCTGGGCCTCATTATACAGCTGTACAGGGGTCTAGTGAAGGCTTTTTAGCCTTTTCCTCAGACTGTAGCTCCTGGGAACAGGCCCTCACTCCTGTCCCTTCATTATAAAGCCTGTGCCTCATTATACAGCTGTACAGCGGTCTAGTGAAGGCTTTTTAGCCCTTTCCTCAGACTGTAGCTCCTGGGCACAGGCCCTCACTCCTGTCCCCTCACTATAAAGCCTGGGCCTCATTATACAGCTGTACAGGGGTCTAGTGAAGGCTTTTTAGCCCTTTCCTCAGACTGTAGCTCCTGGGCACAGGCCCTCACTTCTGTCCCCTCACTATAAAGCCTGGGCCTCATTATACATCTGTACAGGGTTCTAGTGAAGGCTTTTTAGCCCTTTCCTCAGACTGTAGCTCCTGGGCACAGGCCCTCACTCCTGTCCCCTCACTATAAAGCCTGGGCCTCATTATACAGCTGTACAGGGGTCTAGTGAAGGCTTTTTAGCCCTTTCCTCAGACTGTAGCTCCTGGGCACAGGCCCTCACTCCTGTCCCCTCACTATAAAGCCTGGGCCTCATTATACAGCTGTACAGGGGTCTAGTGAAGGCTTTTTAGCCCATTCCTCAGACTGTAGCTCCTGAGCACAGGCCCTCACTCCTGTCCCTTCACTATAAAGCCTGGGCCTCATTATACAGCCGTACAGGGGTCTAGTGAAGGCTTTTTAGCCCTTTCCTCAGACTAGCTCCTGGGCACAGGCCCTCACTCCTGTCCCTTCACTATAAAGTCTGGGCCTCATTATACAGCTGTACAGGGGTCTAGTGAAGGTTTTTTAACCCTTTCCTCAGACTGTAGCTCCTGGTCACCATGTGATCTCACCAGAACCCTAACAAGCTAATTAAGGTGTGAAATCTTGGTCAAAATTATCTCAGTACACAAATCTCTAAAGGTGCCCAAAGTTTTGCATCGCCCTTTTTCCTTTCTGCAATTATGAAATTGTAATAAATGTCTATATATATATTTTATTATTATTTTTGTCTAAAATACAAAGGCCATGTGTCATCTTAGAGGTTCGGCCTTTTAGAGATCATTTCATCTTCATCTTACTGCTGCTCACAATAACGGTCATTTTGACCAGGGGCGCCCACACTTTTACATGCCGCTGTCAATGCTTCATCCCGCTGGTGCTCAATATTTAATAGGGTCTTACTATTAAACTTAATGAAAAGTTTGGTGAATTTCTTTGAGCTGTTATTACTAGAGATGAGCGAATATCGTCAGAGAAGTTGTTATTGACTAATATCGCTTACCGAATAGCTGCATCGGGACCCCGGATCCCTGGAGCGCTCCCGATAATCAGCTGCATGTGTCGCCCTCCATGCAGGTGCTGTGACTATCACACAGCGCGACACACGCAGCTGATTATCGGGAGCGCTCCAGCACACTGAGTCCTGCACACACTGAGGCCCCTGATCATGTGACCCCTGACTCCTCCCCTCCTGTGACCTCATCACAGGTCCTGTGCACACAGAGCGGTCATATATGTGGCAGACACTCCTGGACCTTCTGCTTTCTGGGCCGGTTCCTCCTATAAGTCCTATTAACCCTTTCGCCCCCTGTATTCTCTTTTCTGACAGGACAATATCTGAATTCGGACAGTGTGACAGGAATATAAGCAATGTGGAAGGAACAAATGACAATTTTACTTTTTTCCTCACAAAAATGTGACTTTAGCCCCAAAATTGGCAGCGTAACAAATCCTTATTTTCCCCACTGTAGTTTGTAGACTCCATATACAGATCCCTTAAGTGTGAAAAGAGCTGAATTCCCCACTTAAGTTATTGCATTTTGGAAATTGCCCCCCACTGGGAATTTATCTCCAGGTAAAGGCACAATTGTGTCTCCATGGGGGTTGTGCTCACAGCCCAACATCGTGTGGCCTCCAAAGAAATGCCACCCCACACCATTACTGACCACTGCCAAACCGGTCATGCTGAAGGATGTTGCAGGCAGCAGATCGCTCTCCATGGCGTCTCCAGACTCTGTCATGGCTGTCACATGTGTTCAGTGTGAACCTGCTTTCATCTGTGAAGAGCACAGGGCGCCAGTGGCGAATTTGCCAATCCTGGTGTTCTGTGGCAAATGCCAAGCGTCCTGTACGGTGTTGGGCTGTGAGTACAACCCCCATCTGTGGACATCGGGCACTCAGACCATCCTCATGGAGTCAGTTTCTAATGGTTTGTGCAGACACATGCACATTTGTGGCCTGCTGAAGATCATTTTGCAGGTCTCTGGCAGTGCTCCTCCTGTTCCTCCTTGCACAAAGTTGGAGGTAGCGGTCCTGCTGCTGGGTTGTTGCCCTCATACGGCCCCCTCCACATCTCCCGGTGTACTGGCCTGTCTCCTGGTAGCGCCTCCAGCCTCTGGACACTACGCTGACAGACACAGCAAACCTTCTTGCCACAGCTCACATTGATGTGCCATCCTGCATGAGCTGCACTACCTGAGCCACTTGTGTGGGTTTTAGAGTCCGTCTCATGCTACCACGAGTATGAAAGCCCAACCAACATTCAAAAGTGATGAAAACATCAGCCAGAAGCATTGGTACTGAGATGTGGTCTGTGGTCCCCACCTGCAGAACCACTCCTTTATTGAGGGTGTCTTGATAATTGCCAATAATTTCCATCTGTTGTCTATTCCATTTGCACGAAAGCATGTGAAACTGATTGTCAGTCAGTGTTGCTTCCTAAGGCCTTTTTCACACTTCAGTTTTTTGTAATCAGTTGAAATCCGCCAAAGATGAAAAAAACGGATCCGTTTCTGTTTTGGAACAAACGGATGTCAGCGGACAGTTTTTTGGACAGATCCACCGAGGTTGCAAAGGGCAGGAAATTTAAAGGAACCGCGGTCTGAAAAAGGAGAGAGAGAGAGCGACTGTCAGTCAAAATCCGCCGCTAATGCAAGTCTAAGGGGGAAAGAAAACGGATCCCCCAAAAATGGGCGGATCCGTTTTTTCTAAAACTGGCGGATTTTGACTGACTTCAAAAAACTGAAGTGTGAAACAGGTCTAAGTGGACAGTTTGATTTCACAGAAGTTTGATTTACTTGGAGTTATATTCTGTTGTTTAAGTGTTCCCTTTATTTTTTTGAACAGTGTATATAGATAGATAGATTTTTTTTCTTTACGTTGGAGGGTCCAATTCCAGCTATTGCTGTGGGATCTGTGATTTCTATCTACTCCCCTGTGTACAGGATAATAGAGTATAATAAAGTAGTTATGGACGTGACGTAACTAACATTGTGCAGTGACTCTGCTTTCCATATAGTGACGGATATTTCTTGTTGCTGAAACTGTGATATTTTTCCACTTTAAACCTTTTTTAAACCCCTCTGATCAGTGCGATCATACAACATACAAGCCTCTGATGGCTCCGGTGATGCCCTGTACTACTGTAGTGCCGTGTATCATCACTGCCTGTCAGTGTAATACTAACGGCCCCATACACATGAGAAACATTTTAATATCGGCTTTTTCTGGAGTTTTTCTTGTAATGTAGGAAAGCCTAAGGCCAGAAATAAACCCCATAAATCACTGTACATGGAGACTTTGGGATCAGATCATTTCTGTCCGCGTTGATTGTGGAAACTAAAAATCTTTTCTAAAAGCCTCAAACTTCTGTGTGTGACTCAGAGCTGAGATCTAACGGGATAGAAGATTCCAGTGCGGGGAAGACGGGAAACCTTCATATAGACGGCCGGTGGGGATGGAGGCAGTGACCGACTCTGGCCAAATCTGTCTCTAGAGCCGTAGTAGAAGATGAAGATGTCGTCCTCATCATGAAGGAGTTATTTCTCATGTCGCGTGTAATGAATATCTCCTGCAGTATTGCTAATGCCGATTCCAGTGTCGGTAATGAGACGAGAATTAGCGTAATGGAAGATGAGTCTATGAGGAACGTGTTCAGCTGCCGACTCCGAGGAGGAAGCTGCTTGTTGTCTGTGGCCTAAATATATAGGTTTTATTAGTAGATGTCAGGGGAGAAAACTAAACCCTGTAAGATAATAAATCTCCTCCTATGTTTCCCTTATTATCTCCAGTAATTGTATTATTACACAGGATTCTTATGATGTTACATCGGATGATCTTCTTCTCATTCAGGTCTCTACAATATCGGATCCTCTCAGTGAAGATGTTCTACAGAAGAGAATTTTCCTGATTTACCCATCAGGGATGGATATGGACAGAGACAAGATGGCGGAGAGGATGTTACACCTCACCCTAGAGATCCTCTTCCGTCTCACTGGAGAGGTGAGAGATTCTGATGACGTCACATTACATCATTCTTATCTATGGGAATAACAGATGGACAGAACTGGAGAGGTGAGGACTCTGGAAATGTCTGTAGTTAGATTTATTAATGTGTCTCTCCATAACCAGGATTACACAGTGGTGAAGAAGACCTCTAGTGATCGCTGTCAGGACCCTGTGTCTGAGGGATGTGAAAGACCCCTGAGCCCAATCACGGGGCCTCCACCTCACCAACTGATCCATGAGGACATCAATCACCAGAAGAACCTAGACCTCATCTACAAGATGATTGAGCTGCTGATTGGAGAGGTGACATTGCTGGGACATTATTATTATTATTTATTTATAGAGCACCATTGATTCCATGGTGCTGTACATGAGAAGGGGGGTTATATACAAATTACAGATATCACTTACAGTAAGCAAACTAACAATGACAGACTGATACAGAGGGGAGAGAGGACCCTTCCCTTTTGGGCTTACATGCTACAGGATGGTGGGGAAGGAGACAGTAGGTTAGGGGGTTGCAGTAGCTCCAGTGATGGTTAGGCGGTAGCTCCAGTAGTGATGAGGAGGCAGCGGGATCATTGCAGGCTGTAGGCTTTTTTGAAGAGGTGGGTTTTCAGGTTCCGTCTGAAGGATCCGAGTGTGAATGATAGCCGGACGTGTTGGGGCAGGGAATTCCAGAGGATGGGGGCTATTCGGGAGAAGTCTTGGAAGCGGTTGGGTGAGGAGTGAATAAGTGTGGAGGAGAGAAGGAGGTCTTGGGAGGACCAGAGATTACGTGAGTGAAGGTATCGGGAGATTAGTTCTGAGATATATGGAGGAGACAGGTTATAGATGGCCTTGTAGGTCAGTATTAGTAATTTGAATTTGATACGCTGAGTGAATGAGAGCCAGTGAAGACATTTGCAAAGGGGAGAAGCGGAGGAGTAGTGAGGAGAGAGATGAATTAGTCAGGCGGCAGAGTTAAGGATGGACTGGAGAGGTGCAAGGGTGTTAGCAGGGAAGCCACAGAAAAGGATGCTGCAATAGTCGAGGCGGGAGATGATGAGGGCATGCACAAGTAGTTTAGCAGGTTGAGGAAGGGATGGATTCTGGAAATATTTTTGAGCTAGAGGCGGCAGGAGGTGGAGAGAGCTTGGATGTGCGGTTTGAAGAACAGGGCAGAGTCAAGGGTTACTCCGAGGCAGCGGACCTCGGTAGGGGGGAAAGCGTGATGTCAATTGTTATAGAAAGGTCGGGTAAGGAAGATCTTTGAGATGGGGGAAAGATGATTAGTTCAGATTTGTCCACATTGAGTTTGAGGAAGCGAGAGGAGAAGACGGAGAATATGGCTGATAGACACTCTGGGATTCTGGAGAGCAGAGAGGTGACGTCTTGGCCAGAGAGGTAGATCTGAGTATCATCGGCATAAAGGTGGTACTGGAATCCGTGGGACTTTGAGTTGCCCCAGGCCAAGTGTATAGACTGAGAAGAGTAGGGGTCCTAGAACAGAGCCTTGGGGGACTCCAACAGAGAGAGGGTGGGATGAGGAGGTAGTGTGGGAGACGCTGAATGTGCAGTTGGAGAGGTATGAGGAGATCCAGGATAGGGCGAGGTCTTTGATGCCGAAGGAGGAGAGGATCTGTAGTAGGAGGCAGTGGTCAACTGTGTTGAAAGCAGAGGACAGGTCTAGAAGGAGGAGTATAGAGTATTGTCCGTTAGCTTTGGCTGTAAGTAAGTCGTTAGTAATTTTGGTCAGGGCTGTCTCAGTGGAGTGATGGGGGCGGAAACCAGATTGTAGGTTGTCAAAGAGCAAGTTAGATGAGAGGTTGGAGGAAAGTTCAGCGTGGATATGCTGCTCCAGGAGTTTAGAAGCAAATGGGAGCCGCGATATTGGGTGATAGCTGGACATGGCTGTTGGGTCGAGGGTTAGCTTTTTAAGGATAGGTGTGATTGTGGCATGTTTGAAAGCAGAAGGTAAGGTACCAGAAGTTAGTGATAGGTTGAAGAGGTGGGTTAAGAATGGGATAAGTGTGGTGGTGAGGTTGGGGAGGAGGTGGGATGGCATAGGGTCAAGTGCACAAGTGGTAAGGTGTGATTTGGAAAGAAGATGAGCAAGCTCCCCTTCAGTGATGTTATATAGGGAGGTTATGGGGTTTGGGCATTGGTCTGGTATACAAAGGGGTTGTGGTGCGGCAAATTCCTCGGCAGAGATTAGGGAAGTCGAGGGGGCAGTGGTGGGCGGAGGAGGGAGTTAAAAGTATTGAACAACTGTTTGGGGTTGTGGGATAAGGAAGATACAAGGGATGTAAAGTAGGCCTATTTAGCAGAGGTGAGAGCCGATATGAATGCAAGTGTTGCTTGTTTGAGTGCAGTGAAGTCGTCTTGGGAATGTGTTTTCTTCCTGCGCCGTTCTGCAATTCTGGATGCTTGCCGAAGCTTTTTGGTGGTGTTATTGTGCCAGGGTTGTCTATTGATTCATCGCACTCTGTTATGCATGACAGGGGCGACTGTTATGATTGGGTCACCGAGGCGGAGAGCAGGCCCAAGCTAAGCCACAGAAAACCAGAGAGGTTGGTAACTAAGCGGATTGCAGACCCCTGATGCTATCCACACAACTAGCAGTAGCCGTGGAGCGTACCTACGATGATCCTAGACGCCTCGACACAGCCGGAGAACTAAATAAGCCTAAAGCAAGAAAGGGGAAATCTAAACTGCCCCAGAGCAGACCCCAAAGGAATAGATAGCCCCCAAACATATATTGTCGGTGAGACAAGATGAAAACACAAATGCAGGTAGGAAAATAGACTGAGCAAACGATGGGGCCCACACTAACTAGACAGGACAGGAATGGAAAGACACTGTCTGCAATCACGCAAAAAACCCTGCAAAAAATGCCCAACACGTCTGATGGAAAAATACTGAAGTCACTAAACTTCGCCCACTATATCAGCACTCTGGTATATTCTGAAAGCAGAGCAAAAAGAGGCCAATCTAATAAGGGACAAATACAAACTGGCACAAACAGTAGCATAAGGATGGAAATTCAGCACAGCCCCCGCCGGGGCTGGCTGACCACAACTGTTGTGAATTTGCTTTCTGGCCTGCTTTTGAGTACCCAAGGATCTGCGGTGCCTCCTGAGGTCTTAGTTCACCAGCCTAAACCGCAGATCCTAGGGTACTCAACAGCAGGCCAGAAAGCGAAATCACAACAGGCGACCAAGTTGATGGCTGATGCAAGAGTGGCATTGTAGAAAGTAGTGGTAGTGTCAGTGTCGTGGAGTGAAGATATGGAGGACAGTGGTAGAATAGAGTCAGAGAGTGTGCGAGTGTCTAGATGTGTGAGGTTTCTGCGGGGGTGCGCATGCTTCTGGACATCGGTGACAGGTGAGGAGGATAGGGATGAGAAAGTGAGTAGATGGTGGTCAGATAGAAGGAGATGGGAGGTGGTGAAGTTAGAAAGAGAGCAGAGGCGGGTGAAGGCCAGGTCTAATGTATGCATGTCCGTCTGTGTGGGTGGCTGAGGAGGACCACTGAGTGAGTCCAAAAGATGAAGTAAGGGACAGGAGTTTGGAGGCTGCTGAATGTTGGGTGTCAATGGGGATGTTGAAGTCACCCATGATGATGGTGGGAATGTCAGCGGAGAGAAAGTGAAGGAGCCAGGTGGAGAATTGGTCAATGAAGGCAGTGGTCGGGCCTGGAGGTCGGTATATGACGGCCACTTGGAGGTTGGAGGGAGAGTAGATGCGGACAGAGTGGACTTCAAAAGAGGGGAGGACAAGGCAGGGAAGAGGTGGGATTGGGTTGAAGGTGCAGTTGGAAGAAAGGAGAAGGCCCACTCCTCCGCCATGTCTGTGGCCAGGGCGAGGAGTATGGATGAAGTGGAGGCCGCCGTAACCTAGCACAGCAGGGGAGGCTGTGTTGGAGGGTGTCAGCCATGTTTCGGTGAGGCCAAGGAAGGAAAAATTGCGAGAGGTAAAGAGGTTGGGAATCACATGGAGTTTATTGCAGATGGAGCGGGCATTCCAAAGTGATCCAAAGAGTGGAAACAGGGTGGTGGGTGTCAAGGGCACGGATTTGAGGTGGGAAAGATTTCTGGTGTTTGTGTTGGTTTGGGAACGATAGAAGGGGGTAATGATGGGAGGTATGGGCTGTGGGGGTCCAGGGTTGGGAGATATGTCACCAGCAGTGAGGAGAAGCAGAGAAAGGGAGAGCATATGGGAAAAGGAGGGTTGGTGGCTTGTTTTGTATTTTATTAGGAGAGCTCTGAGGTCGAGGAGCAGGTCAGCAGAGGAGGTCAGGTGGGGAGGCAAGAGGGAAGGAGAGAGTATTATTTGGTTAGCAGGTGCTGGGGTTTGCAGATAGCGATGGAGAGTGAGTAGTGGAGCCAAAACTGTTAGTGCGTATGTCAGCATGGTGAGAGTAATTTAGAAGGCAAAAGAAATTTAGAACATGTAAATGCAGCGGTTAGTCGTACCTTCTGGTCACTTCAGGCTCATTTCAGATGTTATCCTTAGAAGACATCCTTGCAATGACAGACCGAGGTCAGACAGACCTCTAAGTCTGAATTTATACTAACTTAACAGCACATGAAAGGGCCCAGGTGTGATCAGAAAGGGAGGAGCAGCAGGGAGACTGGATGCAGACACAGGAGACGATTAATTAAAGTCACAAGAGGAAATGCAAAGGGAGATAGTATTGCAGCCATAACATATACCAGTGATGGCAGACAGATACAGGGGTGATTGGGGTTCAGGAAAGCTGGGTGATGATGGTATTGCAGCCTGAACACATACCATAGATAGCAGACAGATACTGGGGTGATTGGGGTTCAGGAAAGATGGGTGATGATGGTATTGCAGCCAGAACACATACCAGTGATAGCAGACAGATACAGGGGTGATTGGGGTTCAGGAAAGATGGGTGATGATGGTATTGCAGCCGGGACACATACCATTGATAGCAGACAGATACAGGGATGATTGGGGTTCAGGAAAGATGGGTGATGATGGTATTGCAGCCATAACACATACCATTGATAGCAGACAGATATAGGGGTGATTGGGGTTCCGGAAAGATGGGTGATGATGGTATTGCACCCGGGACACATACCATTGATAGCAGACAGATACAGGGGTGATTGGGGTTCCGGAAAGATGGGTGATGATGGTATTGCAGCCGGGACACATACCATTGATAGCAGACAGATACAGGGGTGATTGGGGTTCAGGAAAGATGGGTGATGATGGTATTGCAGCCAGAACACATACCATAGATAGCAGACAGATATTGGGGTGATTGGGATTTCGGAAAGATGGGTGATGATGGTATTGCAGCCAGAACACATACCTGTGGATGAAGCAGATCGATTGTCAGAGTGATAGTAATAGTGAAGCATAGTAATAATAATAATGAAGCATCTATAGCAGGGAGTCATTTTCAGGCATATTTCAGATGTTATCCTTAGAACGACATCCTTGGAATGACAGACTGACATTATACAGTAACACTATGAAGGGATCGGGGGATGACGGTATCATTGTATTTGTCAGGTTCCTATAAGGTGTCAGGATGTCGCTGTCTATTTCTCCATGGAGGAGTGGGAGTATTTAGAAGGACACAGCGATCTGCACAAGAACGTCATAATGGAGGTTCCCCAGCCCTTCACATCTCCAGGTAATAGACAGGGCTAAATACACACGGCCTATAATTATCTGTATGTAGAGAATGAATTCAGTCCCTGTATGTGTTTCCTCCAGATCTATCCAGTAAGAGGACAACACCAGAAAGATGTCCCCGTCCTCTTCTTCCACAGGACTGTAAACAAGAAGATCCCAGTGCTCCTCAGGATCATCAGGTAGATGGAGAGAAGGTGTCAGGAGATCTCCCCTATGATGTGTAGACGGCTGTGAAGGTCTTGTGCTCAGTCTTGTTTTATCCACCAGTATTATATGTTTTATACTTGTGTAATGAGAACGGTGGAGATGGCAGGATTAGAGGTGACACCAGTGACCGGAGATAAACTTTTTACTTCCGATCACAGCTGAGCGCTCATGCTGTGTTCTGACAGTGTGTGAACCGCGGCTCTGTGACCGGCAGGGATTATTTTACCACCAATCCGAAGCTCTACATCGGTGTTTACCACACTGCCACACAGCTTGGGAAACACCGGCTTTTGTGCTGTGCATTTTCCGCTATATTCTGCGATTAAATCGGCAAATATTGCAAATTCGGCGATCGTGAACCGAACATTGAAATATTCGCTCATCTCTTGCCATAATACTGTGTGAGGTGCTGTGGGGCTGTCATACTGTGTGGGAGACCTCATACTGAGCTACATGGCCACACAGGAGAACAATTTCCTTGTGATGAGTCAGATAGAAAGTGAGAAATCCAGGCCTTTGGTCTATCTGATTGCCGTCCTCCTGAATTGATATGGTGTTGTGTGCCAGGAGAGAGACATCAGATAGTACGTTCTGAAGGAAAGCAAAGATATAATGGCAGTAAGAATTCGGATTCCAGGCAGGGAGCATAGCGGAGACACAGAGCAGGAAGAGGTCAGTAGCTCAGGTTTGCTGCACTATTGTGGCTTATAACAAAGGTTATGTACTGCCGCATGTCACCGGAAAGTTCCTGACTGCATAATGCAGAAGAAGCATTCATAAAGTGTTGTGCCTGCCATCTGATGTGTGTTACACCGTCCCTGCGTACTCACCCGGCCATCGCTCCCACGCCGCAGCCCCCCGCCGCCCGACATCCACGTAGGTCGCCTCTGACAGGTGCGCGGTCGGCGGCGTCCCTGCATGCAATGCGCATGCGCCATAGGCCGCGGCCGCGCCTCCCTCCAGCTTCTTGTGCTCTGGCTATGCCCTGACCTGGAAGCACCTCCCTGACCAATGGCAGACCAGACAGGAGCATATCAGGCCGCTTCCCCCTGTGGGAGGTGCCTGATTGTTGTGTTTCCAAGCACACTGGCCTCGCTGCATCATGTGCTCTCAGCTACTGCAGTTCCGTTCTTGCCTGCTCTCCGCAGCAGCCTCTCAGTCCTGTCTCCGGTGTTCCTGCCATCCTACTCCAGTCCTGTCTCCAGTGTTCCTGTTCCATCCTACTCCAGTCCTGCCGTCCTCCAGTGGTCCTGTTCCATCCTGCTCCAGTCCTGCCGTCCTACTCCAGTCTTGCCTCCAGTGTTCCTGTTCCATCCTACTCCAGTCCTGCCGTCCTACTCCAGTCCTGCCTCCAGTGTTCCTGTTCCGTCATCTATACATCTGTCCCACAGTCCTACTCCGGTCCATCCTGAGCCGCCCCTCTCGGTACCGGCTACCGTGGTACTCGAACCCCTGGGCCTGCTCCTAACGGTCCCTGTATAGGGGTCGGTTCCACCTGGCAGCTCGCCCGGGGCCCCTCGGTGCCACGGTCCAGAGGGTCCACTCCTGGAGTTTCCGGCTCCAGACTACCCACACTAACAGTACAATCAGGCCATGGATCCCGCCGGTACCACAGCTGCCACCCAGAAAGAGTTACTCTTCCTGCGGGAAAATCAGGGACGCATTATGTCCATCATGAAGTCCATGGACACCCGTTTGTCGGCCCTGCAGGTGACCGATCCTGGAACTGCCACGTTACTGACCAGTCTTCAACAGGAGCTGGTCCAGCAACAAGATACCCAAGCCCATATTTTGTCTCACATGGCCTCCTTTGATAGCCGCCTGTCGGCCCTATGTTCTGCCGCCGCAGCTCTGACTCCTCCCCCCGCTCCTACAGCTCTCCCAACACCCCGCCTCGCTTCACTGGGGATCCTAAGCGTTGCAGGGGGTTCTTAAATCAGTGTAGTCTCCACTTTGAATTGTTGCCGCAGCAATATCCCTCTGACCGGGCCAAAGTAGCCTTCATTATGTCCCATCTGGAGGGAGAGGCCCTGTCCTGGTTGAATCCCCTCTGGGAACGTGACGATCCCGTTGTCTCAAGTCTTCCGGTTTTCTAGGATACTTTTCGCAGGGTCTTCAATGAGCCGGGTCGGTTAGCTGTCCTCACTGAATCACTCTTTAATCTACATCAGGGTTCTCTCACGGTCGGTCAGTACGCTATTCGCTTTCGCACTATCTCCTCCGAGCTCGGCTGGAATAACACGGCTTTGGTAGGGGCGTTCTGGCGCGGTCTTTCAGGCAGAATAAAAGATGAACTCGCAGGTCGAGAGACCCCAAACTCATAAGAGGACCTTATTTCGCTGGCTACCCGCATTGACCTACGCTTCCAGGAGCGCGCTCGGGAGTCAGCGAGAGAGAGGAGATTCACCAGGCCAGTCCCCTTTTGCATCCGTTCTGCCAGTCCTCGGTCAGTCAAGCCCATGCAGATTGACCGTCTCAACTTGACCGAGTTACGTCAGCAAGAGAGGCGGGCACAAGGTCTGTGCCTCTATTGCGGAGCTTCATTGCACTATATCCGCACCTGTCCTAAGAGACAGGGAAACTCCTCCGCCTAGGTCTGGTAAGAGAGGCCTCCCTAGGCGACGATGGTCCCTCTCAACCTCTTACTATTTCTGTGCTTCTGGTTTCAGGGGAGAGACGTGGGTCCGAGGTGGCCTACGTGGATTCGGGTTCGGCAGGTAACTTCATTCGGCCAGAAGAGGTGGACAAATACCAAATTCACGTGGTTGCCCTATCTAACCCTCTCCAGATTGCCGCGGTGGATGGCAAACCGCTACAGGTGACCGTCACCTTGGTCACTGAGGAAGTGGAGTTGCAAGTTGGTGCCTTACATCGAGAGAAGATAGCCTTTTACGTTTTGCCTAAGCTCTCCCATGCCATTCTACTCGGTCTCCCATGGTTAAGGACTCATCAGCCTGTCCTCGATTGGTCTTCTGGGGAGATACTCCGCTGGGGGCACCAGTGCCAAGCTCGCTGTCTGATTCCTGTCCACCTGGTGGCCGCTCCTCGGCCGCTCCCAGACCTTCTGGGTCTTCCTCCAGCCTACAGTTCCTACGCCGATGTCTTTGATAAGAAGGAAGCGGAGGTCCTTCCTCCACACCGGCCTTTTGACTGCCCAATTGAACTTGTTCCTGGTTCAACTCCCCCAAGGGGCAGAATCTACCCCCTGTCTCCCGCTGAGACCACAGCTATGTCCGAATACGTTCGAGAGAACCTCGCCAAGGGTTTTATACGGAAATCCTCGTCACCCGCGGGAGCCGGGTTTTTCTTTGTCAAAAAGAAGGACGGAGCTCTACGGCCGTGCATTGACTATAGGGGTCTGAATGAAATTACCATTAAGAACAGGTACCCCTTCCACTCATTCCGGAGCTGTTTGATCGTCTTAGAGGAGCCCGGGTCTTCTCCAAGCTGGACCTCAGAGGAGCCTATAATCTGGTCCGCATCCGGGCTGGAGACGAGTGGAAGACGGCTTTCAACACTCGAGACGGCCATTACGAGTACCTGGTCATGCCCTTTGGCCTCTGCAATGCTCCTGCGGTGTTTCAAGAGTTTGTCAATGAGATCTTCCGGGACCTCTTGTACTCCTGTGTGGTCGTATACTTGGACGACATCCTCGTCTTCTCGCCGGATATCTTGTCCCACAGAAAGAGTGTCAGCTTGGTGTTACAGCGTCTTCGGGAGAACCGCCTGTATGCGAAGATTGAGAAATGTCTCTTCGAACAGACCTCCCCTGTTCTTCTGGCTGCACAGTCATCTTGGTGGTGGTGGATCTTTTTTCCAAGATGGCCCACTTCGTCCCTCTGCCCGCTCTTCCCTCGGCTCCGGAGCTGGCTAAAGTCTTTGTCCACCAAATCTTCAGACTCCATGGACTACCTCAACGCATAGTGTCGGACCGAGGGGTTCAGTTTACCTCCAAGTTCTGGCGATCGCTTTGTAAGCTCATGAACATTTCCCTTGACTTCTCCTCAGCCTACCATCCACAGTCCAATGGGCAGGTGGAGCGCACCAACCAGACGTTGACTGGGTACCTACGTCATTTCTCCAACGCACACCAGAGCGATTGGGTTGACTTACTTCCCTGGGCAGAGTTCGCTTACAACAACCATGCCGGTGAGTCCTCGGCCAAGTCTCCGTTTTTCATTGTGTTCGGCAGACATCCTGGTGTTCCTCTTCTGATAACTCCTGCCTCCGAGGTACCCGCGGCCAACGCTTTGTCCTCCGAGTTTTCCAAGATCTGGGCCGAGACCAACACGTCACTCAAGAAATCCGCTGATCGGATGAAGAACTTTGCCGACAAGAAGAGATTGGATCCTCCACCCTATCGTGTTGGGGACAAGGTCTGGCTCTCATCCAAATTCATCCGGTTGAAACTGCCTACTTACAAGTTGGGGCCACGCTACATCGGTCCGTTTGAAATTCTTGGACGTATCAATGAAGTCGCCTACAAATTGAGGTTGCCTGCTTCGCTCCGGGTCCCGAACACCTTCCATGTCTCTCTCCTGAAACCTGTGGTGCTGAATCGCTTCCATTCCTTGCCTGCTTCTGGTCCTCAGCCGGTGGGTGCCGATGATGTCTTTGAAGTGGAGGACATTATCGCCATGAAGAAGGTTAGAGGTAGGACATTTTTCCTTGTTGACTGGAAGGGCTTTGGTCCTGAGGAGAGATCCTGGGAGCCTCAGGAGAATATCAATGCTCCCCGTATCCTCAAGAGATTTCTTGCTAATGTCCGGGGAGGGCGGCTTAGGGGAGGGGGTACTGTTACACCGTCCCTGCTTACTCACCCGGCCATCGCTCCCACGCCGCAGCCCCCAGCTGCCCGACATCCACGTAGGTCGCCTCTGGCAGGTGCGCGGTCGGCGGCGTCCCTGCATGCAATGCGCATGCGCCATAGGCCGCGGCCGCGCCTCCCTCCAGCTTTTTGTGCTCTGGCTATGCCCTGACCTGGAAGCACCTCCCTGACCAATGGCAGACCAGACAGGAGCATATCAGGCCGCTTCCCCCTGTGGGAGGTGCCTGATTGTTGTGTTTCCAAGCACACTGGCCTCGCTGCATCGTGTGCTCTCAGCTCCTGCAGTTCCGTTCTTGCCTGCTCTCCGCAGCAGCCTCTCAGTCCTGTCTCCGGTGTTCCTGCCATCCTACTCCAGTCCTGTCTCCAGTGTTCCTGTTCCATCCTACTCCAGTCCTGCCGTCCTCCAGTGGTCCTGTTCCATCCTGCTCCAGTCCTGCCGTCCTACTCCAGTCCTGCCTCCAGTGTTCCTGTTCCATCCTACTCCAGTCCTGCCGTCCTACTCCAGTCCTGCCTCCAGTGTTCCTGTTCCGTTATCTATACTTCTGTCCCACAGTCCTACTCCGGTCCATCCTGAGCCGCCCCTCTCGGTACCGGCTACCGTGGTACTCGAACCCCTGGGCCTGCTCCTAACGGTCCCTGTATAGGGGTCGGTTCCACCTGGCAGCTCGCCCGGGGCCCCTCGGTGCCACGGTCCAGAGGGTCCACTCCTGGAGTTTCCGGCTCCAGACTACCCACGCTAACAATGTGTATACTTCTCATCAAGGTCTTGTTAAATAAAGGAAAGTCTATTTTGAACTTTGGTCTCCCTCATTCATCTCCATACCATCTGGTCTGGGCCTACAACGGCAGCATGCAATCTGCAGAGTCGTGAGTTATGACTCTGCCAAATATATATGTTCGGGTAGTGTAGAAAATTGCTTTGGAAAAGCTTCTGGGATCGACTTTGGGATTGCCCCTTGCAGACCTGGGGGGCTGGACCCTCATCTGACCTTGTTTTCCATGGGCACACCGCTGGTGAAGGTTCCCTCTCTGCCTGCTGCACGCGCCATCTTCCTACTCTGTGGTGACATCACCGCTACCCGGTGTTCGGGCGGTGTGGAGATTTCCTTCTGAACAGCATCTGCGTCCTGCCTTAGGCTTGCCCCTTGCTGACCGGGGGGTTTTCGCCCTCTGCTCAAGTTAAGGCAGGGCACATCGTTGAAGTTTCTGTGGAGGACTGCTGCGGGCGCCATCTTCCTCCACCTTCAGTGATGTCCCCAGGCGCAACCAATCAGCGATGCGGGATTTCCGTTACAGACAGACAGAATTAGACGATAATATATAGCTGACCAGTGGAAGCGCTGTTAGGCCGTCGTCAGAGTTTGCTCACTCCTTTCTTCAGCCTCCCGGCCATGAAGTTTTACACTTTTGCTACAAATAAACTACGGACTTTCAATATGGATCAGTGAGTGCTGCAGTCCTTACTTTTTTTGGTGAAATTATATATATAGATAGATATGTGTATGTACGTACAGTGGGGAAAAAAAGTATTTAGTCAGTCAGCAATAGTGCAAGTTCCACCACTTAAAAAGATGAGAGTCGTCTGTAATTTACATCATAGGTAGACCTCAACTATGGGAGACAAACTGAGAAAAAAAAATCCAGAAAATCACATTGTCTGTTTTTTTTTCATTTTATTTGCATATTATGGTGGAAAATAAGTATTTGGTCAGAAACAAAATTTCATCTCAATACTTTGTGATATATCCTTTGTTGGCAATGACAGAGGTCAAACGTTTTCTGTAAGTCTTCACAAGGTTGCCACACACTGTTGTTGGTATGTTGGCCCATTCCTCCATGCAGATCTCCTCTAGAGCAGTGATGTTTTTGGCTTTTCGTTTGGCAACACGGACTTTCAACTCCCTCCAAAGGTTTTCTATAGGGTTGAGATCTGGAGACTGGCTAGGCCACTCCAGGACCTTGAAATGCTTCTTACGAAGCCACTCCTTCGTTGCCCTGGCGGTGTGCTTTGGATCATTGTCATGTTGAAAGACCCATCCACGTTTCATCTTCAATGCCCTTGCTGATGGAAGGAGGTTTGCACTCAAAATCTCACGATACATGGCCCCATTCATTCTTTCATGTACCCGGATCAGTCGTCCTGGCCCCTTTGCAGAGAAACAGCCCCAAAGCATGATGTTTCCACCACCATGCTTTACAGTAGGTATGGTGTTTGATGGATGCAACTCAGTATTCTTTTTCCTCCAAACACGACAAGTTGTGTTTCTACCAAACAGTTCCAGTTTGGTTTCATCAGACCATAGGACATTCTCCCAAAACTCCTCTGGATCATCTAAATGCTCTCTAGCAAACTTCAGACGGGCCCGGACATGTAGAGGCTTAAGCAGTGGGACACGTCTGGTGCTGCAGGATCTGAGTCCATGGTGGCGTAGTGTGTTACTTATGGTAGGCCTTGTTACATTGGTCCTAGCTCTCTGCAGTTCATTCACTAGGTCCCCCCGCATGGTTCTGGGATTTTTGCTCACCGTTCTTGTGATCATTCTGACCCCACGGGGTGGGATTTTGTGTGGAGCACCAGATCGAGGGAGATTATCAGTGGTCTTGTATGTCTTCCATTTTCTAATTATTGCTCCCACAGTTGATTTCTTCACTCCAAGCTGGTTGGCTATTGCAGATTCAGTCTTCCCAGCCTGGTGCAGGGCTACAATTTTGTTTCTGGTGTCCTTTGACAGCTCTTTGGTCTTCACCATAGTGGAGTTTGGAGTCAGACTGTTTGAGGGTGTGCACAGGTGTCTTTTTATACTGATAACAAGTTTAAACAGGTGCCATTACTACAGGTAATGAGTGGAGGAAAGAGGAGACTCTTAAAGAAGAAGTTACAGGTCTGTGAGAGCCAGAAATCTTGATTGCTTGTTTCTGACCAAATACTTATTTTCCACCATAATATGCAAATAAAATGAAAAAAAAACAGACAATGTGATTTTCTGGATTTTTTTTTCTCAGTTTGTCTCCCATAGTTGAGGTCTACCTATGATGTAAATTACAGACGCCTCTCATCTTTTTAAGTGGTGGAACTTGCACTATTGCTGACTGACTAAATACTTTTTTTCCCCACTGTATATATATATTTGTCAGAGTCATATCTCCCGACTCTGCAGATTGCAGCTGTCGTTGTATTATTACACAGGATTCTTATGATGTTACATCGGATCATCTTCTTCTCATTCAGGTCTCTACAATATCGGATCCTCTCAGTGAAGATCTTCTACAAAAGAGAATTTTCCTGATTTCCCCATCAAGGATGGATATGGACAGAGACAAGATGGCGGACGCCTCACCCTAGAGATCCTCTTCCGTCTCACTGGAGAGGTGAGAGATTCTGATGACGTCACATTACATCATTCTTATCTATGGGAATAACAGATGGACAGAACTGGAGAGGTGAGGACTCTGGAAATGTCTGTGGTGAGATTTATTAATGTGTCTCTCCATAACCAGGATTACACAGTGATGAAGAAGACCTCTAGTGATCGCTGTCAGGACCCTGTGTCTGAGGGATGGGGAGGACCCCTGAGCCCAATCACGGGGCCTCCACCTCACCCCCTGATCCATGAGGACATCAATGACCAGAAGATCCTAGACCTCACCTACAAGATGATTGGGCTGCTGACTGGAGAGGTGACACTGCTGGGAATGCTGGGACATTATACAGTAGCACTATGATGGGATCGGGGGGATGACGGTATCATTGTATGTGTCAGGTTCCTATAAGGTGTCAGGATGTCGCTGTCTATTTCTCCATGGAGGAGTGGGAGTATTTAGAAGGACACAGAGATCTGTACAAGAACGTCATAATGGAGGTTCCCCAGCCCCTCACATCACCAGGTAATAGACAGGACTAAATACACATGGCCTATAATTATCCGTATGTAGAGAATGAATTCAGTCCCTGTATGTGTTTCCTCCAGATCTATCCAGTAAGAGGACAACACCAGAGAGATGTCCCCGTCCTCTTCTTCCACAGGACTGTAAACAAGAAGATCCCAGTGCTCCTCAGGATCATCAGGTAGATGGAGAGAAGGTGTCAGGAGATCTCCCCTATGATGTGTAGACGGCTGTGAAGGTCTTGTGCTCAGTCTTGTTTTATCCACCAGTATTATATGTTTTATACTTGTGTAATGAGAACGGTGGAGATGGCAGGATTAGAGCTGATCATAGATGGGTGACTTTTACAATATTTGTTTCAGGGTGAAGGTCTGACCCATATTAATACTACAGAGACATATGTGAGGGGTGATGAGCGGTGTAAAGAGGAGATTCCCACATATGACTACCCAGGTGAGTAGTAACCACTGAATGCAGAGAAGTCACAGATTCCTCTCAGTCACCGGCTGTGGCTGCTTTATCGGTGGTGTAGTCCGGCCGTATTACCATGATCACCATTTTGCCTCTAGACCTCAACATTCTCCTCCACCCAAAATTGTTCAAATGACTTTGGGCATTGAAAGCCCTTTTCTATAGAACTTACAACCTGGAGGATCCACCTAACCCCTGGGATTAGGAGACGCTGACCGTTACCTGCCCAGATCTGTAACTATAAAGCCTAATGACAGCGTACGTAGAATGTGCTGACAGGTTAGAAAATCACTTGAAGAAAAATATTATGCTGGGCCTGTAAGAGAAAGCGGAGGGTAATGATGCTGTTGGCTTCCTAGATCCCTGAGATCTTATCGGATGAATCTTCTCTCCCTTCTGTGCTGCTGAATGTCTCATGGTCCCTACAAGACCAGGTCCAGTCTTTCTGGCCAAACTTCCCTTTTATGATCGACAACAGTAAATGTGCAGTGAGGCCGAGTGTGGATTTCTGTACAATAACAGCAGAGTTTCTCTTTATCCTGACTTTTCAATTTGTGTTAAAAGTAGCATAATTTTCGGACTATAAGATGCTTGAGGAAAATGCGGGGTACATCTTATAGTCCGGATGTACCGACTCTGGCTATGATGGGTAGGTGGGGGAACGGCATCGGCGGAGCATCGGGTCACAGGAGGCTGGAGCCGGTGGCTGCGGCTAACTCCTGTTCCCGCTGCTAAAGAGAAATGAATATTCACTGCATTCCACTCCCATGGGCTTGAAGGGCAATGAATATTCATTTCTCTTTAATAATAGTATCTTGATCTGATTACACCCCCCACCTCGGTCCTGGTATGCATGGCCCCATCCTTATAATTGGCTCCCATCCAAATCCTTGTATGCATGGCCCCATCAGAAAACATTAAAAAACAAATCATTACACTTACTTACCCCGCGCTCCCTCGCAGCGTCCTGCTCTGGTGCCAGGAACTGCTATATGCTTGTAAGCAGCGCATGGCAGGGACGTCATGTACTGCTCACAAGCAGAGCACAGCTGCCAGGACTGTGGACACAAAGGACAGTGAGTATTCATTGCTCTTCAGTAGCACGCAGTGTCAGCCACCGGCTTCCTGCTGCTACTGGCGGTCACGTGTGCAACTACGTAAGAGAAATGAATATTCATGAATTCTCACTGTTCTCAGCGCTGCTTACAAGCTTAAAGCAGTTGCTGGCACCGGAGCAGGAGGCTGCAAGGGAGCGCCGGGTAGGTAAGTGTAATGGTTTGTTTTTTTAATGTTTTCTGATAGGGCCATGCATACCAGGATAGGAATGAGGGTGGGGGCCACTTATAAGTATGGGGCCCTGTATACCAGGACGGGATGGGGCTGTAGGCTACCAGCAGGTGCGTTGGATGCAGTGACGAGCAGAAAACAGAGCAAGTGCTAATGGGTGTTTTTATATACCCAGAGAAAAAGATAACAACGCTTTCTCCATGCAGGGAGTTAATATATACAAGATGCACAGAAGTATTGCGCGGGCAAATATGTGGAAGTTCAGTATTATGCAGTGACAGCTTGACTTCAGCTGTCAACAGTGGTAACAACAAAAAAAGAATTGCTAACGGCGGGAGAGGAAAAAACGGTAGTGTTCAACTTATCAGACTCTGTTGTCCGAAGGGAGGTGGTTGAAAGATTCCACGATGGCGCCGCAGACGGCGCGTCACGTTGAGGAAGCGGTCCTCGATGTACCGGAGGCGCTGTCTCTTAGCGGCGAAGAAGAGTCCGGGACCTTTTGGTGGGCTGCTGTATGTCCAGATGAGGTGGAGGGTTCTAGTATCAAGGCCGCAGCCGCAGATGTAAAGTGAAAGTCTCCGACGGGAGTCATGCACTCTACACTGTCTGCTGTTAAGCGTTGCACAGTATGGTCAGCGCTTCCTGCCTGCAGTCGCGTAGGGTCGGCATCCGGCAGCAGTAAGTGGTCACTGGTGCTGTTGCTGGATGTTGGGGGGTGCGCACACAAGCGCAGTTTGTCGTCAGTAGTGTTATCCGCAGGGAGGGAGCAAACCTTCCTCTGCTGCACCTCCTGTCTTTCCGCCAGAAGCCCCAGGTTCCAGCGCACCCCCCTTTTTATATCAGACTCGCCCTTTGCAGCAGAGGTCACAGGTCTGTCCCGGTCAGGTTCTCTGTTCCCCTGCCACACTAGTGGCATTCCCACACTGTTGCCTTTATTGTTCCGGTCCTTCCTCCTACAGGGCCATGCATACCAGGATAAGGATGGGGACATGCATACCAGGATAGGGATGATAGTACCATGCATACTAGGAGGAGATAGGGGACCCTGCATACCAGGATATGGATGATGGTACCATGCATACCAGGACGAGATGGGGCCCTGCATACCAGGATGAGATGGGGCCATGCACACCAGGATGAGATGGGACCATGCATACCAGGATGAGATGGGACCATGCATACCAGGGCGAGATGGGGCCATGCATACCAAGACGAGATGGGGCCTTGCATACCAGGACGAGATGGGGCCATGCATACTAGGACAAAATGAGGCCCTGCATACCAGGATAGGGATGATGGGGTCATGCATACCAGGATAGGGATGAGGGATACATGCATACTAGGATGAGATGACGGGCCATGCATACCAGGATAGGGATGGGACCATGCATACCAGGATAGGGATGATGGTACCATGCATACCAGGACGAGATGGGGACCCTGCATACCAGGATAGGGATGATGGGGTCATGCATACCAGGATAGGGATGAGGGATACATGCATACTAGGATGAGATGAGGGGCCATGCATACCAGGATAGGGATGAGGCCATGCATGCCAGGATGGGGATGAGGTGGCCATGTGTATCAGAATGGGGATGTGAGGACCATATATACCAGGATAGGGGATATTAAGTACAGAATTGACCACATTTTTTGCTTCAATTTGTTTTTCCTAATTTCCTCCACTAAAACCTAGGTGCGTCTTATCGTTCAAAAAATACGGTAAGTGTCAATTTTCTGTACAATAACAGAGTTTCCCTTTAGCCTGAAATTTCAATTTCTTTTAAAACAAACTAACTTCAAGGAGGATTGTGATAATCAACAGGACAAACATTCCACCTGTGCCATGATATATCTCTAAGCTGTGCGTGGCTGAGGGCTGTAATATACATTTATTCCCGCCTGCAGGAGATGTGTTGGCTCCAGCCCTGGTTTCATAGATTTACTAAACGTCATGAATTCCATTATGTTTTCCATCCTAAGGAATTCAGATTACTGCACAATCTCTCCTGAAATGGTGGCGCTAATACATTCTCTCCTCTTCTGGTCAGGATTCATAGTAGCTCCAATGGTCCACCATAAATGAGGGCAACTCCAGTTTAGTGTTCTCCCCTAGTACATACATTGTTGTTGGGGATATAACATTTTTTTTGTTCTATGTCTTTTTTTAACCTGCTCATTCTGTATGATAGTTTGATTGTGGTGGGATCGGCCTTCCTGCCTAATGTGAGTCTGTAACTCCCTGATAGTCTTGAAAAAAATCTCTCCATTGCCTCTTCCAAATGTCTAAGATCTAAATTTAAAGGGAACCCGTCAGCAGGATTGTGCTCAGTAACCTACAGACACTGTCAGGTCGGCGCTGTTATACTGATTGCATTGATACCTGGTGGTGAAATCCGTCTTGTGGTTGTTGTTTAATCTGTATTTGTAGTTTTCAGTTAATGAGATTCTCGTGCTCTGGGGCGTGGCTGTGGGCGGGGCTTTATGTGGTGCTCTAATTACATATGCATCTGTATTGGCTTATGACAGGTCACTGATCCCTCACTGACCTGCCCCCCATTTTTACATAATGCATATAATAGTGTTGATATTATTGTTGATAATGCCTATAATATTGTGGCTATTGTGAGGCTTAGAAAAAAAAATTTTCACATGACACTGGCGGCGCCTGTCCAATAGCCTCTACCTCTTACTTATAGATGGTACTGCGCAGGTGCCGCCATCACCGGTGACATTTTTCTGGATGTAATTTTTTATGTAAAATAGGGGGCAGGTCACTGAAGGATCAGTGTTATGAATGAGTCACCGAGGAGGAAAAACAAAAAGCATGCTAAGCCCAGAAAACCGGAGAGGTTGGTAACTAGCGGATTGCAGACCCCTGATCTTATCCACAACAACTAGCAGTAGCCGTGGAGCATGCCTACGGTGGTCCTAGACGCCTTGTCACGGCCGGAGAACTAAATAAGCCTAAAGAAAGAAAAGGGAAAATCTAACCTGCCCCAGAGCAGACCCCAAAGGAATAGACAGCGCCCAACATGTATTGCCGGTGAAACAAGATGAAAACACAAACACAGATAGAAAGATAGGATGAGCAAATGGTGGGGCCCACACTAACTAGAAAGGATAGCAAAGGAAAGCTGCTGTCTGCAATCCGAAAAAACCCTGCCAAAAAGATGTCCAACACGTCTGATAGGAAAAATCCCTATATCAGCACTCAGGTATATTCTGAAGACAGAGCAAAAGAGATCAACTGATCAGGGACAAAAACAAACTGAAATAATCAGAGACAAAAATGGGAATTCAGCACTGCCCCAGCCGGGGCTGGCTGAACACAAAAAACTAAGTAACCAGACCAAAACTCATATGAACAATAGCAGAGCAAACTTAGCTTTGAGAAGGCAGGAACCGAACTGGAAACCAGAAGCCACAGGCAGGAGAAATCACCAGCAAGAAAATAGGGAGTCGGCTGCCTTAAATCCAATCAAAGACTCCTGATGTCCAATCGCAGTCCTCCTCCTCAGGTGGCAGGTCTCTGCCATTTAGATCAGCTTCATTACCTCCTTTCACCAACAGAGGGAGTCCAGATAGAGAACTCACTACTCCTCTGTCAGCACAGCCAGCTCCATCACCCTCACCAGAAGCCAGAGGTGAACCAGAAAATGCATTCACAACAGTAGCCCCCCTTGAGAAGGGGTCGCCAAACCCTCATCCACATCCATCCTCATCCACGCCACCAGGTCAGATCAGGATGGGCCCAATCTATTGGTATGAATATCAGAGGCAGAGACCCAAGAATTGTCCTCCTGGCCATAACCCTTCCACTTGACCAAATACTGGAGTCTCCGTCTAGCCAGACGAGAATCCAGTATTTTCTCTACCTCATATTCCACATTACCTTTAACCAATACAGGGTCAGGAGGTGCCGCCATAGGAACTACTGGCTCAACAAACCTCTTCAACAGCGACTTATGAAACACGTTATGGATCTTAAACGTAACAGGAAGAGCCAATCGAAAAGAAACCGGATTAAGAATCTCCAAAATCTTGCAAGGTCCAATAAATCTTGGCTTGAACTTTGGAGAAGCCACCTTCATAGAGATATTCTTTGATGATAACCAAACCATATCACGCACTTTAAACCGGGGACCAATGGTCCTATGCCGGTTGAAAAACCACTGGGCCTTTTCCTGGGAGAGAGACAACTTATCCACCACTTGGTCCCAAATCTGCTGCATTCTCTCTACAACAGTGTCAACACCTGGGTAGGCTGAAGATTCCACTTGCCCTGAAGAAAATCGAGGATGAAACCCAAAGTTACAGAAAAAGGGCGACATCAAGGTGGCAGAACTAGCTCTATTATTTAAAGCGAATTCGGCCAAGGGCAAAAATGAGACCCAATCATCCTGATCAGCAGATATAAAACATCTTAAATAGGACTCCAAAGTCTAGTTTGTTCTCTCTGTCTGCCCATTAGTCTGAGGGTGAAACTCAGATGAGAAGGACAACTGAATTCCCAGCTTGGAGCAAAAAGCTTTCCAGAATCTGGAAACAAACTGAACTCCTCTGTCCGATACAATGTTCTCAGGAATTCCATGCAACTGAACCACCTGTTGTAAAAACAAGGGTACCAACTCTGAGGAAGATGGCATCTTTGGGAGTGGTACAAGATGGACCATCTTAGAGAATTTATCACAAATCACCCAGATAACAGTAATTCTCTGAGAGACAGGAAGATCAGAAATAAAATCCATTGAAATCCATGGCAAGGGCATCAACAACCCACTAGAGCGAGAACAGGGTTTAGACTGGGAACAAGTCCCACAGGACTGCACAAAATTCCTGACATCACGAGATAAGGCAGGCCACCAAAAAGACAGACTCACTAAATCTCTGGTACCAAAAATACCTGGATGACCAGCCAATGCGGAGCAATGAACTTCAGACATCACTCTCTTCCTCCACTGGTCAGGAACATACACTTTCCCATAGGACAACGCTCAGGTTTGTCCTCCTGAAATTCTTCCAGAGCACATCTCAAATCGGGCGAGATGGCAGAAAGAACTACCCCCTCACCTAGGATGGTAGTAGGCTTGGTCACAATAGGAGAATCAGCAAAGAAACTCCTAGAAAGGGCGTCTGCCTTAACTTTCTTGGAAGAAAGGAGACCACAAAATTAAAACGAGTAAAAAAACAAGGCCCACCTAGCCTGTCTAGGATTCAAGCGTTTGGCCGACTCAAGGTAAATCAAATTCTTGTGGTCAGTGAGGACCACAACTTGAT
The DNA here is from genome assembly GCF_039654945.1 of Dendrobates tinctorius. Lineage (NCBI taxonomy): Eukaryota > Metazoa > Chordata > Amphibia > Anura > Dendrobatidae > Dendrobates > Dendrobates tinctorius. The sequence continues at coordinate 3,367,195 of NW_027362061.1, read as the reverse complement.
GTCTAGCTCCCTCCAACCAATGTCTCCACTCCTCAAATGCGCATTTCATGGCTAACAATTCCCGATTCCCCACATCATATTTGCGTTCAGATGGGGAGAACTTTCGGGAAAAGAAGGCACAGGGATTCATTTTAGACATCACCGGATCTTTTTGGGACAAAACAGCTCCTGCACCAATCTCTGAAGCGTCTACCTCAAAAGGAAGTGAGACATCAGGTTGCCATAAAACCAGAGCAGAAGTGAACCTCCGCTTCAGCTCCTGAAAGGCTGAAACAGCCTCTGAAGACCAATTCAGCACATCAACACCCTTCTTAGTTAAATCAGTCAGTGGTTTGGCAATACCAGAAAAATTAGCTATAAATTTACGATAAAAATTTGCAAAACCCAAAAACTTCTGGAGAGCCTTCAAAGAAGTGGGCTGAACCCAATCATAAATGGCCTGCACCTTGGCCGGGTCCATTTCAGTAGTTGACGGAGACAAAATAAATCCCAAAAATGAAATCCTCTGTACACCAAAAAGGCACTTCCATCCCTTAACATACAGGGAATTCTCCCTCAAAATCCGGAACACAGTCCGAACATGTTCCACATGAGAATCCCAATCACTAGAAAAGATCAAAATATCATCCAAATAGATGATCAAAAACTTATCCACAAAGTCCCGGAAAATATCATTCATAAAGGATTGGAAGACAGAAGGGGCATTAGTGAGCCCAAAAGGCATCACCAGGTACTCAAAATGTCCCTCCGGAGTATTAAACGCCGTCTTCCACTCATCCCCATGCTTGATGCGAATAAGATTATACGCCCCTCTGAGATCAAGCTTAGTAAACCAGCAAGCACCTTTAACTCTGGAGAATAAATCAGAAATCAGGGGTAACGGATACTGATATTTAACCGTAATTTTGTTGAGGGAACGATAGTCAATACAAGGCCTTAATGAACGATCTTTCTTGGCCACAAAAAAACCCCCTGCACCTAAGGGTGAAGAGGATGGTCTAATATGACCCTTTTCCAATGACTCCTTAATATAAGATCGCATAGCCTCGTGTTCGGGTACAGATAAATTGAAAAGTCGACCCTTGGGAAATTTACACCCAGGCCTCAACTCAATTGCACAGTCATAACTCCAATGAGGAGGCAAAGACGCAGACTTACTCTCATTAAATACATCCTAAAAATCAGCCAAATAGTCGGGAACATCATGCGACTGGGGAGAGGTGGAGAAAACAGGAGTGTCGCCAAGAGCACACCGACAACCCCAAATCACCACAGATACAGATTTCCAATCCAAAACTGGATTATGAATTTGCAACCAGGGAAAACCCAGAACAATGGTATCATGCAAATTATGCAAGACCAAAAATCTGCAATTTTCTTGGTGGTCTGGGGCGACCCGCATTATCACCTGGGTCCAAAACTGAGGTTTATTCTTCACCAAAGGAGTAGCATCAATACCCCTCAAAGGAATAGGCGTCCGCAGAGGTGTCATAGGAAAACCACAACGTTTAGCAAAATCCAAGTCCATCAGGTTCAGAGCCGCTCCTGAATCCACAAAAACCTTAGCGGAAAATGTGGATAAGGAGCAGATCAGAGTAATTGCCAAAAGAAACTTCGGTTGTACACCACCCACAGCAAATGTGTGTGCAAAACGTTTCTGAAGACAGAGCAAAAGAGATCAACTGATCAGGGACAAAAACAAACTGAAATAATCAGAGACAAAAATGGGAATTCAGCACAGCCCCAGCCGGGGCTGGTTGAACACAAAAAACTAAGTAACCAGACCAAAACTCAAATGAACAATAGCAGAGCAAACTTAGCTTTGAGAAGGCAGGAACCGAACTGGAAACCAGAAGCCACAGGCAGGAGAAATCACCAGCAAGAAAATAGGGAGTCGGCTGCCTTAAATCCAATCAAAGACTCCTAATGTCCAATCGCAGTCCTCCTCCTCAGGTGGCAGGTCTCTGCCATTTAGATCAGCTTCATTACCTCCTTTCACCAACAGAGGGAGTCCAGATAGAGAACTCACTACTCTGTCAGTACAGCCAGCTCCATCACCCTCACCAGAAGCCAGAGGTTAACCAGAAAATGCATTCACAGCAGATCAGTGTCATAAACCAATACAGATGAATATGTACGCAGAGCACCACATAAGGCCCCACCCACAGCCCAACCCACAGCCACTCCCACAACCCCACCCCGAAGCACGAGAATCTCATTAACTGAAAACTACAAATACAGATTCAACAATAACCAGCCCGCAGCTTCCCAGAAAAAGCATGTCTATTAGATGTGCCAATTCTGATGCTTTTCCTAGCTCTTCCCACTTGCCCTGTAGCTGTGGGAAATGGGGTTCGTATTTGTATGTTTGTGGGTTTGTGGTGTTGATGTCACCCTTGTATTGTCAGGTGACATCAAGCCCATGGCTTAGGCTAGTTTCACATTTGCGATTCTGGGCGCAGCGCCCCCTGCCGCGCCTCCTCTGGTAGCTCCGCCTACCGGCGCAAGACGCTGCATGCGTCCTGCGTCCCCTATCTTTATCACTGGGGACACAAGTCATGAGCAGTCTGCGTTTGACGGCGCATGCGTCCTTTTGATGGTGCGCCGAGCGCAACCAAAATGCAACAGGTTGCGTTCGGCACTGGTCGGCGCACCGTCAGAAGGACGCATGCGCCGCCAAACAGACTGCGCATGACCTGCATCCCCAGTGATAAAGATACGGGACGCAGGAAGCATGCAGCGTCGTGCGCCGGTAGGTGGAGCTACCGGAGGAGGCGCGGCAGGGGGCGGGGCTTAGCGGTGGCCGTGCGCAGGCCGTCGCTGCGCCCAGAATCGCAAATGTGAAACTAGCCTTAGTAATGGAAAAGTGTTTATCCATTAAGAACCCCATAGTTACATGGTAAATAAAGACACAGCCAGAATAAGGTCTTTTATTAGAAATAAAACAAAACAGTTTTCCTTTTTCAAAAATAGCAAACACAGTTATACTCATCTAACACCTAAGTGCAAAGCACCAAAATTGACGCATCTAATAGATGTGCCTTTTCTGGGCAGCTGCAGGCTGCTATTTTTAGGCTGGGGGGTCAATATCCATGGCCCCTTACAAGCCTAAGAATACCAGCCCCCCAGTTGTCAGCTTCAGCAAGGCTGGTTGTCAAAAATGGGGGGTACTCCATGCCGTTTTTTTAAAATAATTTATTTAAATAATTAAAAAAACAGTGTGACGACCCCTCTATTCTGGATAACCAGCCTTTCTGAAGCTGACAGCTGAGGGTTGCAGCCCCCAGTTGTGAGTTTTGCCAGACAGGTTATAGAAAATACAGGGGATCCAACACCGGTATTTTCATTCATTTATTTAGTTTTAGTGCAGGCGGTGGGTGAGGAATACTCCCATCATCCGCTCCTGCTGTCACTGTACTTAGCAGCAGCAGGTGTAGGTTGATGGGAGTAATAATCCCAAAAGCCCGCACCTACTATCATCATTCTGACTTTAATAGAACTCTCCTCATTCTCCCCGTTGGCAGAGCAGAGGAGAATAATGAGAGTGTCTTCAGCACCCGCCGGCGGGGAACAGTGCTTACTGTAGCACTTCTTCCCTGCCGGCCGCCCATGTGGTACTGATACTGCACACGGGCGGTATACGGTTGTCACATTTTGCCACAAATATTACACACATGGACGTCTCCGGTACCGGAAATATCAGGACGTGTGAACCCGGCCTTATACACAGTTCTCTTTAAATGCCTAATATTTCTTCTTGAAACTCATCTGACAGAAAATATTGGAGCTTACGATAGTTTAGATTGTGAAGTCTCTGAGACCCATACTCTAATTACCCCAGAGAGGTTTCACCACTAGTTACTCATTTATTACTGATGGAGACTGTGGAGTTTGATCATTTCAGTAGTTCCTAATCAGGTCCCATTATTAATATCTGACGTGTGTCACTTTATGTGGTGGTAAGTTTGGAATTTTTCACAAAGGATAATAGAAAATAAATGGATCTTACAAATTATTTTCCAGCTTCGCACTATACCCTACATACGGTTGTACACTACTGTCTGGGCACATGGCAGTGTTCAGAAGGGAAGGAGCGCCATTTAGCTATTTGAATGCAGATCTTGCTGGAATAGTTTGCAGACACAATGTATTGGGAGCACTGTTCATGGTCACCTGGCAGCTCAAAAGATGTCCACCAGGAACATGCTTGGCTCTATCTTCTCTGCTTTCCATATCCCAAGGATTGCCTTGCTCATCACCCTATAACACCCTCACATGGATTTGACATTACACTGGGACCCCTAGGCTTGGACCATGGTGTTACCTGCTATTCTGTGGTGTTCGATGGCAAGAAGAATAGTCAGGTAGCTGGGTCAGAACCAGAAGGACAGAATACAGAATCAGAAGACACAAGAGTAGTCAGTAAACGGGCCACGGTCACAGCAGGAAACAAATACACAAGCCGCAAGCTGAGCACAGAGGACTGAACCAGAGGAGAACAGCGCTGTATCTGGCAGATTCCGGCCATGTGCTTTGCGCTTTAGTAGGGTGTGGTACTTTCCAATTGGCTGAAGTAGGGAGCAGATTACTCCAGCTGGACAGCAGGAACAGATCCCAGATGAGATTGGACACACCATATGCAGAAGCCCTAATATAACTAAATGACAGAAAACCAGAACAGTCGAAATCCCCATAAAGTGATTCCATTTTATAAATGAATTCACTGAGGGTTATAATCCTTAGGAGGAGTGAATATTTTGACTCCACAGCCACTTTCTGGAAATTAATACGCAGTGGATGTTGGAGAGGGAAAATTACACATTTGCCATTTTATTACCCAGCACATAGTGCCCAGATTGTGCTCCAGGAGACACACACCGCAAATTAAGTGGATTCTTCTCACTATAATATTGCTAAATACAGAGATCCTAAATGTTGTTTGCGCACACTGCAAGACTCCGAAGTGAGAGCGGATTTTGCTGGATTGGTTTATAGAAAACCTGTTGCTTTTCAACAGCCTTTGAGCCACTAATAGTGTGGGAACCTCTGTTTTTCCATTGACAGATGATGGACCTGAGTGGGGACTTGTTTTTTGTGAGATGAGAATTGGTATTTTTTTCACCTACATAACAAGGTTTTCTATTAGACTGTGAAGTGTCATTGTCTTGGTAAATAATTAAAGTTTTTTACATAGCTTGCCATTTTTATGGACAGTTTAAGTAGAAATGTTCAAAAATATAAAACTCAAGGATATTTTATTAAAAAAGAATTGTTTTTTTATCTTAGCAGATGACTGTACCAGGAGATCAGAGGGACAGCTGACATCTTCAATTTTTAAATCTGATGTTCTTGAGATCCTACAAGATACAACTGAAGTGAATGCCATTACTCCAGATATACCATCATCCATTCACAGCAAAGATCTGTCATCTGATCCTATGAAACAGGTCCCATCTTCTGATTCACTACTGACTACTAAGGAAAATCAAAGTCACAAAAGAAGCAATAAAAAAAAAACTGCTCCTAAAGCAAAGAATTCATATTCATGTTCAGAATGTGGGAAATGTTTTGCACAGAAATCAAATTTTGTTGCCCATCAGAGAACACACACAGGGGAGAAGCCTTTTTCCTGTTCAGAATGTGGGAAATGTTTTGCACATAAATCATATTTTGTTACCCACCAAAGAACTCACACAGGGGAGAAGCCTTTTTCATGTTCAGAATGTGGGAAATGTTTTGCACAGAAATCACATTTTGTTACCCATAAGAGAACTCACACAGGGGAGAAGCCTTTTTCATGTTCAGAATGTGGGAAATGTTTTGCACATAAATCATATTTTGTTACCCACCAAAGAACTCACACAGGGGAGAAGCCTTTTTCCTGTTCAGAATGTGGGAAATGTTTTAACAGTAAATCAGATTGTGTTAAGCACCAGAGAATCCACACAGGGGAGAAGCCTTTTTCCTGTTCAGAATGTGGGAAATGTTTTAACAGTAAATCAGATTGTGTTAAGCACCAGAGAATCCACACAGGGGAGAAGCCTTTTTCATGTTTAGAATGTGGGAAATGTTTTGCACAGAAATCAAATGTTGTTACCCACCAGAGAACTCACACAGGGGAGAAGCCTTTTTCCTGTTAAGACTGTGGGAAATATTTTAACCAGAAGGATCTTCTTGACCGCTATCAGAGCAGTCACATAAAGAAGGAGCCATTTTCATTTTTCTTAATGTGGGAAATATTTTACATGGAAATCAACTGTTAATAAACATCAGAGACGTCACATAGGGGAGAAGCCTTTTTTATGTTCAAAATGTTGGAATAGTTTTAACCAAAATTGAATCTTCTTAAATGGGTTGTCTCTTGAGATTCCTCATCTTTGCTGACAAAAGAATAAAACTAAACCTTATTAACTCCAAATGTAAAACTATACCCATAATTCACCCCCTGAAGGTTAGTTAGTAGGTGACTAATAGAAAAAACATGTACCCCACAGTTCAGTATATAGGGTGAGGTGACGTATTCACACTCCAAGCCTCTCATTTCATTGTCCTCACCAAAGGCAACTCATCAGGAGACTATTTAGTATTGACCTATGTTCAAGTGAGACTAGACAAAAGCTAAAATCATTTATCATGTTATCCGAAACAGTCAGAAAACTAGCCACATATTGTCAAATCCCAGACCTCAAACTATATACTTCATAAGTTTATAAGCCACTCCAGTGTCAGGAATAGAACAATACAAATGGTAGAAAGCTGCATCCTATAAATGTAACAAATTTATATTTTAAATAAACAGGTCATGCTAGCTGAAAATCATGGACATATAAATGGATCAGTCATACATATGCAAAATCACGGGGGTGTGGCAAAACCACATAAATGATCAAAACACCCAAATCTTAGAAAAACATATACTTTATTTTGGATAATTGGACAGAAAAAGGAAGGTCGTGGAGAGCATGTGCAAAAATAAGCAAAAAGTGCCACAGTGCAACAAGAGGACGCGCTGACCAATGAACCACCACCATCAATGTATCTCAACCATATTTGTTATATCATCACCACCCCCAAGTTATATTTAAAAGGTTACATCAGAGATAAAGAATACAAAGTCTGAAAAAATAGCAATACCTCTTAGGAAATGGGCCAAAGGTATTAGGGCCATCAAATGAGTCGTGCAACCACCTGAAATTAGGATAGCAGCTATTGTATCACATGAATATGAATCTAATATCCTTCCCGGTCTCATCTCTCCTTTTGCCCATTTAGAAAGTGGCGTCTCCCATTATGGCGGACCCAGTCAGCGCGTCACCCTGATGCACGTTTTGGAGACTGAATCCTTCGTCAGGGGGCGTGACAGTGAATAAGAGACACTGGTTTAAATTGCCATCTACCGGATGTGATGACACCGCAGCTGGAAATGACACATCTGTAGTCCTAGCAACCTGGAATGCCCGGTGGCATTAGAATCATGCGGTAGGCAGAACCAGGTGGGTCACTCGGCAACCGCCCCCATATAGAGATGCTGCAGACCATCAGGCGTGTCGGGGCAGGGCGCACACGCGTACAGGGCCGCGGCATCATCAGATCCTCCCACATTATTGCATCACCACCAATATTGAAAATATGTGAAGATACAAATCTCAAGTAAGGGACCTGCTAAAGATAATGTATTCATTTACCATAAAAAGTCAAAAAGCTATGTCATAATATTTCCTAGATCCACTTATTGTAAGAATCTATAAATCAGCCTATCGCATTATCTACCATATATCATCTATTAGTTATATAACTTTATAAGTACACATATGACATGTTATCCAAGATAGTATTCTATAGCAATAGATGGCAAAAGCATCCATATATATAAGTGGCATCAAATCCATAATATAGAGACAGTATATAATATGGCAAATTCCGATCCCAATGTTGAAACTGAAGGTGGGAGGACTCCATGTGTTCATGAAGCGCCTTCAATCCAGACAGAATGTATATGTGCACAATCTAAAAAATAATAAGAAAAATAAAAATAATTAAAAACAAGCACAGCACACTATTACCCATAAATGCACTGCTCCAAAGCAGGAAAATAGATAACAAGAATATATAGTATGAATTTGAATTTACCAAATGGCTGCAATGAAGCAAAGAGTGAAAAATTTAAAGGGGTCTGAATACTTTCCATACCCACTGTATCAGTAAAAATAACTCATCTTTATTAGGTAAAGTATAAAAGAATTGCGCCATTTTCCGATATTCGTCTCGTCCATTTTTCATGATCTTGGGTTGATCTTGGGTTAGGTGAAGGCATACAAATAGTTTAAATAATCAAGTATTGCTATAATAATCTCATCTCCATTCTTACCCTTTATGTAAATACTGAATGAGGGACACTTGTTAAGTCTAAAAATAGGTTACATTCCTCTGTATAAAGAGACAGAGAGAAACAGCCAGAGAGATTCTGCCAAGACATCTATTCATCCAAAGGACAAGAGACAGGACAGCAGCCACAACATCGTCACAAGGGACACGGATCTATCATTCTATAGGAAACAACCTAGGGGTTTTCAGCCTCATTTAGAAGAATACAGATCTACTCCATTGACCATCACTGAACCATGGATACGTTTGAAGCCAGGTTGTGATCCTCAGATCAACTGGCCTTGTACCTTGTATAGAATCAATGGACTGTCATCTTCTTACACTTGTTGTTACCTCATCTCTGTGTGCGTGCCACAGGTGGAGTATTTGACCCTGGAATATGAAGCCAGGTTGTGATCCTCGGAACAACTGGCCATGTGTGGACTGTCATCTTCCTACACTTGTTACCTCCTCTCTGTGTCTGTGCCACAGCTGGGGTAGTGACCCTGGAAGATCTGAAGTCACAGTAGCTATTATCCCAGCAGGTCAGTGGAAGGGTGAGACTCTGTAATGTGCCCCATCTTGGGTATTTTGCTGGGACTGTTCTATGTGATATCTGCCTGTTTTGTGGTACACTAAAGCATTGCCACACTGTTTTACCCTCACCCTGTGTTGTCTGAGTAGCGTTTTGCCCATCAAAAGGAGAGTGGGAGTTTGGTGGGACAATCCCTGATCCATGTGGTTTTGGCTAGTGGGTAGCGCTCATAGCATTCCGGCAGTGACAAGCATAGAGGCCTGCTGGAGACCTCTGGTTGTCATGCTAACCCATCGGTGACCCATGATCATGTGACGGGGTCACCGATGGGTGGGATTTCCAGCATGCTTGCTGGAAGTGTGCATTATGTGCCGCTGTCAGAGGCTGTTAGGGGCAAATCGCAGCTGTTCAAAACAGCTGACGTGCCGGAAAAGATGTGAGCTCACCGCCATAGCCCACATCAAAGGGGGAAGTACATGTATGCCCAATGTCAGAAAGGGGTTAAAGGGGATTGTTTTTACAGAGACAGAAGTGGTAATCAATCATGCATACTTACAAATAATTACAAAAATACACAGCTTCTAATGTTATAGTATATAGTTACGACAAGAAAATATAATTGTTAAAAAATGCTTATTCTTGTATATTATTCAGGACTTATTACCAGATGCGATATGACAATTTCTTATAAAAAAATGAAGTGGTTTATTTGGATTCTTCCATTAAAGAAAAGATTATTACAGAAAAACTGTAAAAAATAGGTGCATGATTATAAAGAGATTGTCCATTTGTTCATAGCAAAGCTTGTACCCTTCTTTTCCTGGAACTCTGCATGGTAAATGGCGTCTGTCTCTGTTAAGCGAAGTCACATGGTGATTCAGTTACATACCAGCTGTCCGTAGTGTCGTGCAAGGATCATTCCTCAAGTCTGTGTCTCATGGTGGTGAAGGAGCGAGCGACCCCCTAGAGTAAGCCCCCACCTTAAATATACGTCTTCTAAAGCACGTGGTCTCTATAAATGGAGTTGACATCTACCATGAGCTAAACTTGCAAAAAAACACATGCAGTGTCAGCTGAAGGCACTCTTCAGTAAAGAATTGAGTGTAAGAAATTAACAACCGATTAATATTTAACAATTCCCCCTTTTGAGGGTCAAAGACATTAATTGGAACCCTCAAAATATAAGATCTTTCTTAGTTTCTTCTTCTTTGACAAAATAATTTAATATCAATAATAATAATATCAGATTATTGTTATATGTACTCAATGATGTGAATTAATGTTATGGTAAGCCGTGAACAATATTCATAAAAAATATGTATAATTATATTTCCCTAAATCTAAATTGAAGCATCTCAGGTCCAGTCATCATCATCTGATGTTATTCTGACTCATGGATATGTAGAACGTATGGTACCTGGATAGACCTCTCTTTCTTGGCCCCTTCCGTATCGACCTGTACTCACGTTCATACCGATTAATCAGACAGCTTAACTCAGCCACGATCTCATGTAAGAAGACTCCAGGAAAAGAGGGATGCTTTAACTGAAATTCTTGTATTATGATGAAAGCAGCAGGTAAAGAGGAATATTCTTCAGAGGACATGTAACAGGATGCATACAGATGGAGGGACGATCACAAAATGGAGAATAAAGGAGGGAACAAACATACATCACAGGACTACAGGGAGAGAGTTGGAACAAAATACAGGGAAAGGCAAACTTCTGCCTAGCAACAGAGATGCAACACAAACAATGCAAATATTAAATGATTTCCCAAGTCGTGGGACATGACACTCCCCGTCTGAAATCCTTGGATTTCACGATGTCCGTAATTCTTCGAAGTCGTTCGAACCTGAAAAACAAGAGAAAAGAAAAAAAAACATGTATGCAATAATACACATCAAACATTTTTAAAGTCCAACTCGTTGTTGTTGACCCGTAGATCACACCGGAAGATAAGTCCAAGACTATAAACCCATCTTCGGATTGGGGAAGCTGGAAACATGCCAACTCTTCCACCAACCCAGCAATCCAATGTAAAATGTCAATGTTCAATTAAAAACTGGGGAATGAGGAGGAATGCTCCCCGCCGTGAGCAACGTCCAGGAGCAATGTTCAGTTCATGTGACGTCCTCCTTTGGCAGTAGCAGCACGAGATCGGTGACCGGACGGAGGAATGTTCGGGTAGAGCCCCCTTTTGTCACCTTAACTTCTGTCTTACGAGTCTTTCCGTCCTCGCTGGGCATGACCTTGGTGATAAGACCCATTGGCCAGTCGTTACGATGAGCCTCTTTGTCTTTTAAGAGAACAAGGTCTCCTTCTTGGAGCTTGGGACTGGGTGTCTGCCATTTGTGATGGTTTTGAAGCAGGTGCAAGTATTCGGTCTTCCAATGGTGCCAAAACACGTTGGCTATGTGTTGTACGTGCTTCCACTGACGTTTGTAAATGTCCTTGTTATCGAAATTCCCGAGAGGAACTGTAGCAGCTCCAATCTTCTGTGTAAGAAGTGTAGCTGGGGTAAGAATCATTGGAGCATCAGGGTCAGATGATACTGGGACCAAAGGTCTAGCATTTATTATGGCTGACACTTCTGCGAGGAAAGTGACCAGAACTTCATGAGTAAGAGGAAGTTTATGGTCCAGCAACATGGAGTCAAGGATCCTTCGTGCAACTCCAATCATGCGTTCCCAGGATCCACCCATGTGTGAAGAGTGTGGAGGGTTGAATACCCAAGTGCATCCATTGTCGGACAAGAAATTGTCAAACTGAAATTCCTTGCAGGCTCCTACAAAGTTGGTGCCGCAGTCGGACCGGAGTTGCTTGGCTGGTCCCCGGATGGAAAAGAATCTTCTTAGGGCGTTGATGAAGCTAGAGGTATCCATGGATTCAATTACCTCGATGTGAACTGCACGGATACTGAGACAGGTGAACAGGACAGCCCACCGCTTACTCTTTGCGGCTCCTCCACGGGTTCTTCTGGCAACAACCGACCATGGGCTGAAGACGTCTACACCAACGTATGAGAATGTTTGGTCTGTGCTCAGTCGATCTGCTGGAAGGTTCACCCTTTGTTGTTGGTGTCTTCCTCGTAACCTTCGACACTTGACACATCTATGGAGAACTGAGGAGACGCACCTCTTCATCCCCATGATCCACAAGCCAGCAGACCTGATGGCACCTTCAGTAAGATGTCTGCCTTGGTGCTGCACTCGTTCGTGATAGTGCCGAATCAACAGAGTAGTGACGTGATGCCAACCTGGAATGATGATAGGGTTCTGCTCCTTATCGTATTGGTCAGATTTATTTAAACGTCCACCCACTCTTAGTAACTGGCAATGATCGACTACTGGGTTCAAGTCAAGCAGAGTGCTGTTTCTAGACATACCGACTCCCTTTGTAATACTGTCAATCTCGTGTGAATATTCTTCTTGTTTCACACACCTGATGATGACTTGTTCAGCATGGTCTATGTGGTCGGCAGTAAGACGACTCTTACACACATGCCAACCATGGCACCCTGAGGGCTTGTCCTTTGTAAAACAGCGAGCAATGTGGATGAGACGAGCTATAGTTCGTACAGCGGAGGACCAGCTAGAGAAGCGTTCGAAGTGGTGAGACTTCAACCCTTGCCTAGGTGTCGTTGAAGTATAGTGAACAGAGATAGTTTGTCTGATTTCCTTATCAGATTCTGGTTCCAACAGCTCATAAGCATTGTTGGTGTTGCTCGCACAGAAATCTTCGTACAGGAGACTGAGAGGCGTAAACCACATGTTGTCACCAAACTTAGAAGCAGATGTAAGTCTTGTACCTCGGTCAGCTGGGTTTAGATCGGTGGAGATGTGATGCCACTGCTCGGGGGTAGAAAAACTTCTGATGCGCTCTACTCTGTTGCTCACATATACTGTACATAGAACTGCTTTGTTTGGTTGTGTATGTACCCGAGTACCACTCTGCTGTCTGTGTAGAAGGTAAAGGAATCAATTGCAATGTCCATTTCGTCTCTTACAACTTCAGCAATTTCTACTGCCAGTACTGCAGTGCAAAGTTCGAGTCTGGGTACAGAGTGTGCAGGCTTCTGAGTTAATTTGGCCTTACCCAGGATGAAACCACAATGCACCTTATCAGCTTCTAAGGTCTTCAGATAAGCTACTGCGGCTATGGCTTCTGTAGATGCATCACAGAAAATATGGACTTCTCTTCTGGTTGCAGCCAAAGATGATCTTAGAGAATAACAACGTGGGACTTGGAGTTGCTCTAAGAACTTCAAGGACTTCTTCCATGTCTCCCACCTTTGCTGTTTCTGAGTCGGAAGCAGGGTGTCCCAATCAGTGTTCTCAGCAGTGAGCTGTCTTAACAGTATCTTGCCCTGAATAGCGATGTATGCTACAAACCCGAGAGGATCGTAGATGCTGTTTATGACAGATAGGACTCCTCGTTTGGTAAAGGGTTTGTCACAGGGCGACACTTGGAAGGTGAAGGTGTCCTGTTTGATATCCCACAGTAGACCAAGGCTGCGCTGTGTGGGAGGAACATCAGAACCTAGGTTGAGGTCCTTTAGGTTCGTGGCATGGTCCTCAGATGGAAACGCGCTCATTACTTCTTGACTGTTAGAGATGATCTTGTGGAGTCTGAGGTTTGATGTGGATAGCATTTCCTGTGTCCTGGAGAGTAGGTCAATTGCCTCTTCACTTGTGGGCAAGGACTTGAGCCCGTCGTCTACGTAGAAGTTCTTCTCTACGAATTGACGAGCATCGGATCCGTACTCTCTCTCACCTTCCTGGGCTGTCTGTCTCAGTCCGTAGATCGCTACAGCAGGTGAAGGACTGTTGCCGAAGACATGGACCTTCATCCGGTAGTCTATGACTTGATTGTTGACATTGTTGTCTTTGTGCCATAGGAACCTAAGATAGTTTCTGCTGTCTTCCTTCATGATGAAGCAATGAAACATCTGCTGGATGTCGGCCATTATAGCAACAGGTTCTTGTCTGAAGCGGATCAATACTCCAAGGAGGCTGTTGTTCAGGTTGGGTCCAGTTAGTAGCAGGTTGTTGAGAGAGAGGCCTTCATACTGAGCACTGGAGTCAAACACCACTCTGATCTGGTTAGGCTTGCGAGGGTGATAGACACCAAAGGATGGAAGGTACCAACATTCTTCTCCTTCCTTCAGTGGTGGCGCAGGTTCAGCATGATCTTTGTCAAAGATGTTCTGGATAAAGTCAATGAAATGCTTCTCCATCTCTGGTTTCCTCTTTAGGGTACGTTTTAAGGATGAGAACCTTGCAGTTGCTTGCTGCAGGTTGTTTGGCAACCTCGCTCTTGGGAAACGAAAGGGTAAAGGAGCTACCCAACTGTTGGAGTCGTCTTGAACAAATTCTTTGTTCATAACCTTTATGAATTCTTTATCTTCCCTTGTGGGTGCTAACTTGTTGTCTTCACTTGTGGAATCGAACACTGTTGACCCGAGGTTTTCGTCCCAGGGCTGGAGCATGTTCATGTTGTTGAAGGATTCCTGTTGCCTCTTGGTGTTGCTCACTTTCTCTTTCACCCAGTAATGATGTGGGTATGGCTGAAAATGAGTGCTGCGACCATTTGGCAAGATGTGTTTTGTAAGAGGAGATGTTATTAGGTCTCTTCATCTTGTGTATGCAAACATCGCCTATAATTACCCAGCCTACATCAAAGCGTTGGGCAAATGGTGCGTCGTGTGGTCCGTTAATTTGCTGACGTACCTTGTGCAGCCGGAGAATGTCTCTGCCAAGCAGAATCAGGATATCTGCGCTGTTCTTGAGGGCTGGTATCTTGTTTGCTATCCCCTTGAGATGTGGGTGATGAAGAGCAGCCTCTGGCGTTGGGATCTCTTCTCGATTGGATGGAATCTGGTTGCACTCGACAAGTGTGGGTAAGGGTATCTCCACGGTGTTGTCGAGGGATGTCGCTATAAGACCACTGGCCCTTCTCCCAGAGACCTCTGTAACACCGCTGCAGGTACCTAAGGTGTAAGGGTAAGCATTTCCCTTTCAGTTAAACATATCAAAGAGTTCTGACCTTGCAAGTGATCGGTTGCTCTGATCATCCAAGAGGACGTACACCTTCACGGCTTTCTCTGGGTGACCGTTGGGATATACGTTCACCAGGCAAATCTTCGCACAGGACTTGTCCCAGAGGCCTTCTCCGCAGACTTCTGTGCATGAAGAAGATATTGTGGTATGACTTGCAGTTTGAGCTGCGTCCTCCCCGCCATGGCTCGTGGTGGGGGAAGGAGTATGTGTAGAGTCAGGACGGTATGGGTGGAGTGCTTGTACGTGATCCTCACTGTCACTCTCCATACACTTAATTGTAGTTTTACAGTCTTTAGCAAGGTGTTCAGTAGAAGCACAACATCTGTAGCATACCCCGAACTTCTTTAGAAGTTCCTTGCTTTCTTGGAGCGGTTTCTTTCTGAAGCCGATGCACTTTTTTAAGGGATGTGGCTTCTTGTGGATGGGACACTCACAATTTGGGTTCTCTATCTTTTCACCCTTGTTGCTCTTGCATGGGGCTGATGTTGGTAAGGGAAGAATATCCGTCTTCTTCACTGACACTGGACCCCTGCGGTTTCTGTCATTCGAGCGTGTGCTCACGTATTTAGAGGGAGGTGAAGCTGGGCCACTGGATTCTCCGTAGGAAAAGCTTGGGTCGTTCTTACGCTCTGCAATGTCTTTTATAAACTCACAGAAGTAGGAGAACGGAGGAGATGACACTTGATGGTCTTTCTTGTATTTTGACCCTTTTGCAGTCCACTTCTCTTGTACATTGTATGGTAGCTTGGAGATAATGGGGTTTACTCCACGAGCAGTGTCCAGGTAGCTAAGGCCAGGTAGGTGGGTGTCTGCCTTGGCCAGCTGGAGCTCTAACAGCAGGTCACTGAGCTCTAGGAACTTTGAACTGTCCTTGCTTGATATCTTTGGAAAATTCTGTAGTCGCTTGAATAGTGCATCCTCTATGGCTTCTGGACTGCCAGAGTTTCTCTCTAGTCTTTCCCATGCAGCCATGAGACCAGCCGTTGGATTACTGATATGTACAGACCTGAGTCTCTTGACACGCTCTGTGGATTGTGGTCCTAACCATCTGATCAGCAGGTCCAGCTCTTCCGCAGCAGTGATGCCGAGGTCACCAGTTACGGTTCTAAAGGCATTTTTCCAACCTCTGTAATTTTCAGGTTGGTCGTCGAAACCTTGTGAGACCGGTTTTAGTAAGTTCACGGCGAATCATGTACCTTGCGAAGTCGGACGTGTCTGTTCTTTCTGACTTAGGATGCACAATTGTAGGCTGAGCGGTGTTGTACATAGGGGTGGAGACGTCTTGGCCTTGAAACATGGGGAAGTATGGACTGGCATATGCATTTAGTCCAGCAACTGGTTTGGTGGGTATAGTTTCTGCTACATGTGGAGGTGGCACTGTGTGGTTGTCGAGGGTATAATGACCTTGAATGCAGGATTCTGTAAGTGGATCGGCATCCTGGTGCTCTAGAGAAGCGTCAACACCATCAAGAGTGTTAGTGATGATCTGCGGTTCGCCATCTTGGCTTAGCACGTAGTCTCTTGTGCGTTCAATAGGGTCTTCTGCCTCCATTTCACACAAACTGACGCTGTCTCTTTGACTCCCACTGATAGCCTGCTCGAGTACCTTTAATTCTGCCATGGCTGTTGCATGCTCACATTCCTTCTCTAGAGCTTCCATTTCCGCTTTCACGCGTGCCGCTTCTGCATCCATTTCTGCTCTATTTTGTGCAGCAGCTGCATCCATTTCTGCTCTCTTTTGTGCAAAGGCAGCTTGTACCTTAGTAGTTTCAGCCTTAGCACGTGCTCTTATAAGCTGCTCAGTAAGAGTAGAATATTTTGATGAACTTGACCTAGATGAACGTTTTGAGTGCTTACACGATTTGGATGAGCGAGTTGATGCATCTGGTGTCCGTGCGATTCTAGCCTCTATCTTGGCTTTAATGTCACGTACAGTGCAGTCTCTTTCAGAATTAAGCTGCTGGAAACCTTGCAATTCGTTTAAAGTCTCTGGGAGATTCAGTTTCTTCAGGAGAATAATGTATTGGTCAGTCTTCTCCATATACATTTGGTATGCTGTGCATAATTGTTCTAGAACTCCCTCTGGTGGTAACTCATGAGAAGCAGGCCTTGATGCAGTATCTATATGACTCAGCACTTTCTTCCATACTGAAGACACATCACTATATAATTCACATTTTGCAGTCTCTAAATTCTCCATGACTTTCCATGTGGGTTTGACTGTACGTTTTCCCCGTTCACTAGATGGTGGATGGGGGTCTGGGTCTCTTTCCTGTGCTTGTAAGTCTGGTAGGGACATTGTATTCCTTGCTTCAGACATGATTAGATTGCAGGCAGGAAGAGTTGATGATGGGGGTTATACTTCCCACTGTTCAGCAACAGGAAATACACAGAGACTCTGCACAGAGTTGATACTTTGTATCTAATGCTAGAGCAGCTGCAGGGTCCTGTGTAATGATGGGAGTTATATTCCTCTCTGTTCAGCTGCAGTGTGTGGCTTCTATGCACGCTGGGGTCTGGCTGGAACTGGGTTACAGTCTATCTGGGAAATGTCCTTTTCCACTGAGATTTAGCACAGACCTTGAGTCACTGTCTCTGAAGGCAGGTTATTCCTTTTTACTATTCTGACTCATGGATATGTAGAACGTATGGTGCCTGGATAGACCTCTCTTTCTGGGCCCCTTCTGTATCGACCTGTACTCACGTTCATACCGATTAATCAGACAGCTTAACTCAGCCACGATCTCATGTAAGAAGACTCCAAGAAAAGAGGGATGCTTTAACTGAAATTCTTGTATTATGATGAAAGCAGCAGGTAAAAAGGAATATTCTTCAGAGGACATGTAACAGGATGCATACAGATGGAGGGACGATCACAAAATGGAGAATAAAGGAGGGAACAAACATACAGTACATCACAGGACTACAGGGAGAGAGTTGGAACAAAATACAGGGAAAGGCAAACTTCTGCCTAGCAACAGAGATGCAACACAAACAATGCAAATATTAAATGATTTCCCAAGTCGTGGGACATGACAGATGTCATCTGGTCTTCATTTTGATGTCTTCTGTCTTTTCCTTGGTTCTTTTTTAGAACAGTCTTTATATGATAATTCCTTTGAGATAGCTTATAGATGTTGTAGAAATCATGTCATGTGTCATGTGTCAAATCAAAGTCCATAAATTCAAATGTTGATAAGAAAACAAAGTCCATAGATGAAATGTAGCTTTAATATCTGTGCAGTGTCACTTTTAAAAACCTGGACTTACATTGGCTCGCCTTGGATATTCTGGAATCCTCCATCGGCACTGGTCTTTGAATAGGTGTGACGTCTTTGGTCAGCAAAGCAAGGGTTAAAATGACTCTTCCTTGCTAAACATAGCACCATAACCAGTCCTCAGTCCTAATGCACAGGACACAGGTCAGGGTTGTAGCTTCCTCACAATTACCTTATTGTTCACCAGCTTTACAGGTGATTGGAAACCCCTGGAACTTGATAAGAGAGTGATAACACAGTTCATCTCAGCATCATAGGAGCATCGTCCTCTGGTTGTCACGTTAGACACTTTAATTGTGACTGTCAGTGGTGAATTCTGCATTTGTAATTAACACAGTCTATTACTCAGAAATCACAGCTTTGTTACCTTCTGGGACTTCTGGATCGCGGCATTCTTCTTCTTGCAACTGATAAGAATCAATAAAGTTTAGAAATATGAAAAGTCTTTATTATTGCAGTTTCAGCATCTTGCTTGAAGTCTTCATTCCCTTTTCTATACCAAATCTGGCAATTTTCCTAACCTATAATATTACAGCGTACCATAGCAGTCAGTAATATCCATATAATTATTATCATAATATGTACCATATATGGATTTCAATGTTTGAAATAATAAAACAATAATAAGTGATAATACATTATTATCCATATTCTTTCTATATATGGAACATTTTTTTATGTCATAGGTGTAATTACCTTTTTCAACCCATAGGTGTCAGTGTGTTTTATGTAACAAGTGTTTTCATCTTTATTAATAAAACTTTATTAATAGAATATATTTATTATACCAATAATATGTAAGAATGTATAGCCATGAACCAAATTAAGAATATATGAGTGAGCGAATGAATGAATGAAAGAATTGTTGCATATAACTCAGAATTGAAACATTTTCCTTTGTAATGGCCATATCATTGTTATATTTAATGAAGCAATATTCTCATAGTAGATATTACTTTATTAAATATTGATTTTTTTGTTTGTTTTTTTCTTGATTGACAGAAAAAATAAAAATTTAAGAATTAAAAATAAAAATAGAATAATAAAAATTGAAAATGAAAAATAAAAATGAGAATAAAAATAAGAATAAAAAATAAGGCCTTTATGTTGATACCAAATGCAGAATAGTTATGTCTTCAGTAACACATACCCTTAATATTTCCATGATCTGGATTATTTCATAATTGTCATAAACTTGTATTACCAAAATATTCAAATTATGCAACTTTGCATGTAATACTCCTCTTAGTGTAAAGAAATGACTCTTTATAATACTCAATGTTATTATACCCAATACTTATACCATTGTACCTTATTTATATTTCTTCTTTATTAAAATGTGTGAAGAAGAGGTATTAATCAAATGTGATGATGTAGTCAGGATCAAAAACACATTTCCCCCTTAATACCAAAAAATATTGTTTCATGAAATAATTCATTTATCAAAACCAAAATTAAAAATCATTAATTTATAAATTGTGTAAATTGTATACTTGCTTTATACCATTTATTTGTCTGAAGATGTGTAACTATGTAACCATTAAAAATAAAATTGAATATCATAAAATTATCCTTTGGAAAAATTAATTTAAATGTAGATTTTCTTAATAAACCATTTTGATGTGTGATTGCACTTAGGCCTCTTTCACACATCAGGTTTTCGCCGTCAGGCGCGATCCGGCACTTTTGACAAAAACCGGATCCGGCGAAATGCAATGCCGGATCCGGTTTCCCCCCCATTGACTTGCATTAGTGCCGGATCGAGCCGGATGGCCATGCGTTTCATCCGGTTTTCGCCGGATCCGGCAATGTGTCGCGATCCGGCGTCTGGAAAAAACGGCTACTGTATCCGGATCCGGCGCGTCTGGCTTTTTCACACAATGAAAGCCTATGAGCGCCGCAATGCGCCGGATCCGGTTTTTTTGGTCTGAGCATGCTCAGTAGCTCTGCCCACAAGACATATATAAAAGCAAGACAGTGGGACACTCAGCCACACCCAACATGCCACCCAAGACAGCAACCAGGCGCAGGAGAAGGCAGGAGACATCTGCAGCAGCACCATCAGCACCACCCCAATTGGAGCAGCATGCTGAACAACGGGAGGGGAGTCCAGCAGCAGATGAGAGACGGTAATTATCAAATCCCCCATTCCTCCAAACTAGGGCCATGGAATATCAAGATATTCATTGGCCCTTTGTTTATCTTTATTCAACAGCCACCCAATAGATGCAGCAGCAGCAGCAGCAATGGCAGCAGCAGGAACACCACCCACAGCCATGGAGTCTGGCCAGCAGGAAGACAGCACATCTTCTTCTGGGAGCCCTCCCTCGCATCGTCAGCGTTTGACGGTAAGTTTTTATTTCCAAAATCCATTATCTCTGTAATATATGTCTATTCATTGCCTTTTATTTCAAAACAGGAATCACAAGATGAAGAGGAGCTCCCAGAAGAAGAAGGAAGGGGTGGACAGACACCTGGAGTGGGCTCACAATTGGTAAGTTTTTTGCATCAAACGCAGAAACACAACATCACACTACACACAACACATAGAAAACAATGTTCTGCAGACCACACACAGCAAACAAATGCCTACATCCAAAGACATAACATTTTTTGTTTTCTTCTCTAGTCTTCCCAATCTGGTGCTCGGCCAAGAGATCCTCACAGTGCCTCCCAGGGTCGTCGGCGACAGCAACGCGGCGGTCACCAGCGTGTAAGTATAAATATTTTTGCTTTGTTTTTTTGCACTTTTTATTTCATTTCTTTTGTGGAGGCTAATTATGTTATTTTTGTCTTTTTCTTTAACAGCCTTCACAGCGTGCTCCCGACTCTGACGGTGAGGATGGAGGAATCGATGTGGACCACCTCATCGATCTCATCAGAGAAAGGGAGCCGCTCTGGAATATGGCTGACCGCCGCCACGCTGACCTGATCGTTACCCGACGACTCTGGGAGGAAATCTGTTCGCTCCTTGTGGGCCGCTGGGAGGACCTCGATGCTCGGGCCCAGATTAAAGAGCGTAAGTATATACAGTACCGGTTGCTTGATGTAAACCAGTGTTTCCCGAACTCCAGTCCTCGTGGTCCCCACGGATCATGTGTTCAGGATTTCTATTTACTATGGAAATCCTGAAAACATGACTCCTGGGGACCATGAGGACTGGAGTTTGGGAAACACTGATGTTGTATACTAACCACTCCTTTCTCGTTTCAGGGAACAGAATTGTAAATCGGTGGCGGTCTGTGAGGGATCGTTTCAAGAAGGAGTTCAATAAAGAGATGCGGGCCCCGAGTGGATCTGGAGGACGCAGGAGCAAGTACAAGTACGCACAAGCCCTGTCGTTCCTCTGGGAAACAATGGTCACCAGAAGGTAAATATCACACACCACATGTGAAAAAAAATGTTTAGCTGTAACAATTTTTTTTCAGCCAGGGCCATACCATGTCAGTATTTTAATTGTTTTTTTTTCTCTTTATTCCACAGCACGGTGAGCAGCACTCGGGAGCCTGCACGATTGGACCCTTCTGAGGCGATCCCTGAGGAGACCGGCACCGAGGGACACTTCGACCTCCCCGGTACATCTGCACCTTCCCAGCCTTCCCACACATTCGACCCATCTGTCCCATCCACCAGCACAGGTGCATCGTGGCCGCCTACATTACATGAAGCTGCTGGTGAGGAGATCGCTTTCCCTTTACCCCACCCTTCTGCCCCTGCCACCTCTAGTACACCTGCGGGTACTGGGCGGCAGCGGCAGAGGGGTCAGGAAAAGACTTATGCGCCAGAGTTCTTGCATCTGAATGCATCTTTCCAGAACTGTCTAAAAGTCTTGTCAGAGCAAATCTCCGCAGGCTTTCAGCAGATCAACTCCAGCATTCTGGAGGTGAAGACACTTCTGCAAACCATGCATTCAGAAGCAAGATCTTCGCCAAACCACACCTTTTTCAGGTCTGTTGTGGAGCGCATGGCAACACTATCTCCTACCCAGCAGATGCATGTAATGCATTCGTGCCACGGTGCTCTACAGCAGGTTACCTCCCAACCTCCACCTCCCACCACTGTAGTTCCTCCACCTGCACCCCCTCCAGCCACTTTCCATCCTCCCCCTCCTATTACATCTGCACCCCCTCCAGCCACTTTCCATCCTCCCCCTCCTATTACATCTGCACCCCCTCCAGCCACTTTCCATCCTCCCCCTCCTATTACATCTGCACCCCGTCCAGCCACTTTCCATCCTCCCCCTCCTATTACATACCATCCACCTCCCCAGTACCAGCAACCTCCCCAGTACCAGCAACCTCCCCAGTACCAGACATCTCCCCACTTCCAGCAACCTGCCCCGTACCAAACTCCTTCCCCATACAACTTGCCATCAACATCATCTGCTCCTACAGTCCCTGCCCAACCCTCCACTCCACCGCCCACCACCTCTTCTGCCTCCCACATGTCCACCCATTCTGTAGCTTTTTCCACACCATCACCTCTAACTGTTCCTTCCCCACCACGATCCCAATCCTCTCTCCACACTCCCATTGTCGAAGTGTCCCGCAGCCCCTCCAGCAGTATTTGCACCCCACACTACACAGATTTATGATGTGTTTTGTAATAAAAATGCCCATTTGGTTGGTTTCAAACCTTTATTAAAAAAGTTTTTTTAACTTTAAAAACAGTTTACAAATAAAAAATATTTTAAATAAATGTTAAATTATTGTTTACGCTGGTTGTCTGTCATTTCTTTCTGCGGCGAAATATGTTTAAAAAAAAGGTTAAATACAGGGTATTTAAAAGGTAAAAAGGTATTCAAAACCAGGTATATAACTGTGGGTAAATTTTAGCTTTTTGCCACAGTTGTGTTCCTGGTTGTGTTTGAAGCAAAGTATTTCACCTAAAAAGTTGTGTTTATTGTTGGTGATTTCCTAACAATGTACACAACTTTTGTTAAAAGGTGAAATACTTTGCATAAAACACAACCAGGTACACACCTGTGGCCTAAAGCTAAAAATAGAGACCATGACAAGATAGCCAACTTTGGTTGGCAAAGGTATATACTGTTGGTACAGAAGGTACACAAGTTTGGTTAAGGGCACAAATCTTTCACACTCTGTCATCCTGCCAGTGTACTCTGCCTTGAGGTGACATAAAGTATAGTGCAAAATTGTCCCTCATTACTGAAACCGTCACAGAACTTCTAGTGGTAATGTCAAGGTAATCTTGCAAGGTGGTTTCTTCAGAGGTGTCCTCAATGGAAATGGGTTCCTTGCAGATAACAAAATTGTGGAGTACCACGCAAGCTTTGATCACCTCGTCCACAGTTTCTGTCTTGAGGTTGATCGCAGTCAATAGGACCCGCCATTTGGCTGTCAGAATACCAAAGGTACATTCAACCATTCTTCTTGCTCTTGTGAGGCGGTAATTAAAAATGCGTTTTGTTCTTGTCAATCCTCTGCTAGAGTACGGTTTCAAAAGGTGTTCTGACAGCTGGAAGGCTTCATCCCCTACACAGACAAATGGCATAGGTGGACCAGATGTTTGCGGCAGCGGTCTAGGTGGTGGGAACTGGAAGGTGTTTCCATACAGTTTACACCCCATGGCAGAAAGTTTGAAAACTTGAGAGTCATTGGAGCGGCCATAGGCCCCAATATCAACAGCAATAAATTTGTATTCCGCATCAGCGATGGCCATGAGGACAATGGAAAAATATTTCTTGTAATTGAAATATTCCGATCCCGATCCGGCTGGCTTTACAATGCGGATATGTTTCCCGTCCACAGCGCCCAAGCAGTTGGGAAACTGACATATCTGTTGAAACTTTTCTGAAATTTCAATCCACCTCTCTGTTGTGAGCTCTGGTAAAAACTCTTCAGCTAAGGAGTCCCACAGTGCACGGCATGTGTACTTCACTATTCCAGATATGGTGGAAATCCCGAGTCTGTACTGGAAATGCAGTGACGAAAGGGATTCTCCAGTTGCAAGAAATCTGTGGGGAATTAAAAAACAATCAATTAGTTTTAAATCACGGCATTACATACCAAAACTCAGCTATAACACTTGGAGATACAAACTACCACCAACAAGATTGCAGTGAAAGTGTGCTCTGATGCGAGCATATCCAATAAATGTGGCTTACCTTAAAGTCACCATCAGACGCTCTGCGGGTGAAACAGAGAAGCGGCAATAGGTGTCCGCTTTTCTTATGAGGTGTGCAATGCGCTCCACCAAGTAATCAAAATTCTCCATTTTCATCCGAACATATCCAAAAAATTTATCCGGGTTTCGTCGAAGGTCCATGCAGAGTGTAGAATAGACCCCACGCGTCATTCTCTTGGCTGTGATGGGGTGGATCCACAAATGTCGTCTACGATGCCTGATGTGCTGCTGTCTCGCTCTCTCCTTCTCCAGAACAATCACCCTCAAGCGATTCGCCTCCGCTGTAAAATCCGCCAAATTCTTCAAAATATTTCCAATGACAACATCCATCTTCGCCAGTAACTTGCTCTTCTCTCCAACCTGCACTTTCTCCTCTACAACCTGTCAAAGAAGGGCTGTAGGAACATGCTATATATAGTTTTCCAGTAGCCAATCCCGTTTGGAAGGCCACAAGGGGTGTTTTTAAAAACCGGATCCGGCGTAATCCGTCGAAAAACAGATAGAAAAACGGATGAACCGGATGAGACGGATCCGGTTTTGTCTGTCAAGAACAAGACGGATCCGGCAGAAAACCGGATCCGTCACATCTGGTTTTACAAAACATTTGCCGGATCTGGCGTTCCGGCACGACGCCGGATCACGCCTGACGCCGAAAACCTGATGTGTGAAAGTAGCCTAATCCACAATTAACTAAATCAAGAAATAATTACTAAAGAAATATAGAAATATATGTTGTGTAGATAATATTTCATTATGTATCTTAATATTCTAATAATTAAGCTGACCTGCATATTTCTTATAAAGACAAAGTTTTTTCTCTAACATACATAGTCTTGAGGCCTCTTTCATACATCAAACGTATCACATTACCCCTTAGCAGCTGCTCATACATGCATCTGTCATCTGTCACTCAGACTGTGTCACATATAAGTTCAAACCAAATTATTCCACATACAAAGGTGTGAATACATGAATACAAACCCTAAAATTATTGTCCTAATTATCAATACGCATTGTAAACTATTAAATTTAGTATCTTAATATTTCTTTGAATGTTCCCCAAATACACATAACATAAATATATGTTGTATTAGCTATACTTGAAACTTTAGGCCTAGAAAAAAAAATTCCTTTGACTAGTAAAGGCTGGCATCAAAACCAAAAATTCTTTTCACTAAGGAACAGGGACATGGTATACCTATTATTAGAACAAGGTTCAGATTTCACATGCTGTGGTTGTCATGTCATGCCATGCAGTAAAGACATACACACAGAACACATTTAAGATGCAGTTATTTTCTTTTAAGTGTTAAATATATAAAATCATGCAATTATTGCAACTTCCTATGTAAATAAAGGCATAAATCCTTGTAAGAGAATTTTTTCCGATTAAGTCCTGCTTTGAAATGAAAATTCTAAGGAAAAATAAAAGATAAGGTTAATATCATATTCATACAGTAATTATAAATATTATTACTGGAGTAAATTTTAATTTTCACTAAAAAATACAGTTCTACAATCTCTACTTCTACAAACACTCTATATATACTGTATGAATATGTATCTCTACAAAACTATAGAACTACAGAATTATACTCTATATAATAATTACATATAACTGACTAATACATTGTATAACACTTTTACACAACATATAATTACATTTTTAGCCAATTCCTAAACCCAATCTTATTTCTCTGTAAAAAATGTCCTGAAAAGTTCTTGCCATTTTGAAGCTGACGGATTCTCTGAGCAGAGTGTTCAGTTTAAAGCCAATGATCTCCCTCACCACCTGCTTCTGTCCATCAGATAACGCCATCTTTTTTACAGAAAGAAGGTCAGAACTCATTATTCCATAAGGCTTAAAGCAAATATGTGATTTTCTTCGTTCTTCATAGATTTGATTTCGGGGATAACTCAATTTAGAACACTTTGATACAGGCTTCTGATAAGATTTTACTCTGCCTGTCTTTACAAAATTAGCATGATTTATCCTCCTTTCATTATTTTCACATTTCCTAGCAAAATCAAGGGATTGCGCCCATTCAAATAAAGAATCTTTTTGTGACGCAATAACACGAGATGCAGGATTTAGGAAACCAAATTTGTTTACAAAACTCTTTATCAGGGTGTCATGATCTCAGTGCGGGTTTGACTCGCACACATGGGGTTAATGTCTGGAACCAGTGCTGATGACTGGCATTTCTGGGGTTAAAGGTTGTGTTCCCAGTGCAGTCTTACCTGGACACCTGGGGCTTTTGATTGTGGCCTCTCCCTGGTTCTGGGAGAGGCTTCTTATAGCCTCAGGAAGCTCCTATCCCCGTCAGTTATACTTTCGCCCTTGGCATAGTGTGGTGACCCCTGAGTGTGTTAGTGCTGTGTTCTTGTTTATCTGATACTCTGTGTATGACTCGGTCTGTTCTCTGGATACTGCTTGTTGGATTCTGCTTGGTACCTTCCATGTCTGTTTGGTTTTGACCTCTGCTTGGCCCCGACTCTCCGTTCTGTGTCATCCCTTTTACTTTACTGTTATCTCTGTGTATGACCCGGTTTGTCTGACTTTGAGAATTCCTGTACTAGTGTTCTGCCTATCTCTGACAGCAGGACGCTAAGCCCTGCCCCCTTGTGGTCCTTCACTGCTCACTGCCTTTAGCTTCTCCAGGTCCTGTTTGCTTGAACTATCCGGCCGTGTCTGACCCCGGGCCCCTTTGCAGTGTGGGTGAGTCCTTGCTCAGCGGTGGCTGCACGCCGACCTTAACAGGACCGTGATATTATAACTGACCGTTAAGTTTTTGGGGTTTTTTTTTTTCTCTGCTGAGAAATATGGATCCCATACAATCTCTGGCTGAACAAATGAAAAATCTGAGTCAGATGTTTCAGGGTTTATCTCTGGAGCAGCAAGCTCTTGCTCGTTCTCAGCAGCAGGTTTCTGAGACTGTGCGAGGGGCTTTATCTGCTGGGTCTCTGGGGGCTGGGGCGAGTGATGTTGTTTTGGTGTCCCCAGAGCCACCTGTTAAACTGCCTGATTTCTTTTCTGGGAACAAAAAGGAGTTCAGGGTCTTCATGGAGCGTTGCAAACTCTTCTTTAGTTTGAGGCCACGTTCCTCTATGGACGAAAGTCAGAAGGTTGGGGTCATGTCTTTATTAAGAGGGTCCCCACAAGCTTGGGCTTTCTCCCTTCCTCCCACTGTCCCTGAGAGAGTGTCTGTGAATGCGTTTTTTGAGGCCCTTGGGCACATATATGATGAGCCGGACCGAGTGCGATTGGCAGAGGACATGGTGATGAGTGCCTGTCAGGGGAAACACTCGGCTGAGTTGTTTTGTACAGAATTCCACCGCTGGGCCGCAGAGGTCTCTTGGGACGATGACGCACTCCGAGGACTCTTTCGTGGAGGCTTGTCCGAGTGGTTACAGGATGCCTTGGCATTACATCCCCCACCTAACTCACTCGAGGACACCATGACCCAGGCCATCCGGATGGACCGCAGGCTGTGGGCCAGGGGGGTGATGCAGGCGGAGACTTCATTGTTCCCTAGTGCAAAAGAGACTGTTTCTGTGCCTTGGACATAGGGGCTTTCTCCCTGAAGGAAAAGGAGAGACAACGCCTGAAAGAAAAGCAGTTATGCTTCTACTGTGGTAAAACGGGACATTGGAAAAGGGAGTGTCCTGATTGCCCATCCTCAACCCGATTGACGGGAAACGACTAGTTCTGGGTAGTCAGCGGGGAGACTACTCAGACCCTCAGGTACCCTTTTTCTCGTTTTCTAAGGTGTTGCTTCATGTGGAACTGTAAGTGGACGGTTGTTTTTTTCCCTCTACAGCTTTCGTGGACTGCGGATCATCCATCAATCTTATTGACTCCCAATTGGTCACACGCTGTAAGATAGGGACAGTTAGACTTAAGGTTCCGATCAAAGTGGTGGCCATTGAATCCTCCCCCCTCAAAAGGAGCCAAAGATAATGGAATCATTACAAAAGAATTGGTATTGGCCCTACAATATGACAAACCAACTTATACAGTCTCTACTTTTTACCAAAAATGTATAAAAACGAGATAGCACCACTTGGAAGACCAATTATTTCTGGTAGCGGTAATAATTTGGAGACCACAAGTAAATTCATTGATGCCAAACTACAGCCTCTACTTGAATGTTATTATCTTTTATTTGTGATACTGGTGACCCATTCAAAAAAATTGATGAACTTAATATTGAAGCAAATACAAGGAGAAAAAGTATTTTGGCGCACCGCATTATATAAATGAAAATATGTATGATATAGGGATGCAACCAAGTTGTCATCTAAGACTGTAACTAAAGAAGCAAAAAAAGGCACTACCAGAATAATGCACAACACAACTATATATGAAAAATATAAATCACAACAATTTTATTGGCACACAATTACAATTAAAACACTTAAAAACCATAGAGCTGTGTCCACAGAGACAAATTAATTCAATAATGACTCCCATATGTGGCGCCCCTGAGGCTTCAGTCGCCACAGAGGTACTGCACCTTCTCCTAAGGTGTAGTGCCCCACCATCCAGGTAGGGTGGGAACTCCCTTTCACATTCCATCACCTGCACCTCACACACAGGATAGTTCAGCAGGGAATCATCCATGCTTTATGCTGGAAAGGTCATGGGATGCCTTTTGTGGTCCCTGGCTTCGTAACACATGAGGTGCTGGGGAGGCAGGTGGAGTTAGATATAAAAGAGAGGGAAGGTGTAGGACTTCAGGGCAGTCTGACAGAGGGTGAGGGAGAAAGGAAGTCACTCAGACAGGAGTGAGGATCCCTGGAAGAGGGATGGAGGAAGGAGTGCTGCAGCTGCCTCAGTGACCTGAGCCAGATGGCATGGGAAAGGAACAGAAGGAAGGAGACGTAGACTGGAGACTACAGATTCCATAAGAGAGATAGAACAGATCGGAACGAAGGAGAATAGAAGGACGGTGGGAAGCAGGTTGAGAAAGAGAGAGAACCCTTCCAGTCCAGAGCGCAAAGGCCGGGGCCCGATCCCCGAGGTTGATTGGATCTTTATGTCCGGCAACAGACACCGGAGGAATAGTGAGCCACTAATGCCTTACTCCCATCATAGACTTGGGTCACAACAGCAACTGAATAGTGAGCCGGGACGCAGAGAGGAGTCCCCGAAGCAGGCTACAGCTGTCTGTCATACAAGTAAAGACTAGGAACACCTAGAGAGAGGCATTCCAGGGTAACTAAGTACTGGAGTGATTCGCACCTAAAGGCGCATTGGAGGAGCCGTTCAGTAAGGTACATATTGGTGGAGTGTGGAGGGGAGAATCCTATCCTGCCTGGAGGTTGGCTGGGGCCCTGACCTGAAGAACACAGTGCGGAGGCAGGCATTTGTGTGAACTGCAAACAGTGAGTAAAGCTTTGGAACCGCATACTCTGGTGTCCTCCAGTTATTCCAGCACCGCTATACCTGGGTACCAGCATCTATACCATTCTGTGCTCACACCCTCAGTCCCAGTGGATCTGCATGCAGCGTTGGCTCAACATCTCACTTGCCAAACACCACGGGTGGCGTCACAAACTATCCAAATAAACTATTACACCATTAACATCACCCCCATTGATATTGGGTGCCCAGGGCCACGGACTGGGTCACCGCTGCTGTGACACACATTCCCCCTGACACCGGCCCGGTACCGAGTACCCCACTGCCCTAGGTGTGAGGGGCGACCCACATACATGAGAGAAGGCAATAAATGACCCTAAAATAACCCCTCCCCTAGTGGCTCATGAGGCTAAAGCAAAGCCTACAAATGTAAGCTGTCCAATAGGACCTGGAAAGCTTGATAGAATAATAATCCCAAAGGGAGAATAATCCCAAGGGGAGAGCAAAGAAAAATATAAACTGTCTCACCAGTCTAATAACCGGTGAACAATATGAACCCAGAAGGAAAGCTCAAACAATGAAGACACCTTCCAAAGAAAGCCCCAGTGTCAGCATATTACCAGGAGAGAGTCATGAACCCACTGATCCCAAGGGCCAGAGTTCTGAGTGGACCGCAGATGTAACCCCATGCGTATCACCCCCTCAAGTGAGGCCTCGTCAGGGGAAGTGAGACACATTATGGCCAATCGACCTTAAATACAATGAATAATAATTAATAACCCACCGGTGTGTGGCACGCCAGCAGCCCAGGGCCAGGATACCACGAGATGTACCGCGCATGGCTGCTGTAATCACAGTGGGCGTAGCAGGAAACCCATGTCATGTGGGGCGTAAAGACGTCATTGTGCATAAAAAAATTAGAATGAACTGCGCATGACCATTCTGTAAAGCAGAGACGATGAAGCGTAGGACGCTCCTGCATCAACACAGGAAGCACGGAGTCAGTGCGCCTGCGCAGAGTAGATCGCCAGGCGTCACAGCACCTGCATAAGATGACAGGAAAAAGAGGCCCCCTTATACCCAGAATAAACTGTGCATGACCACCCAAGCTACAACAAAGGGGTGAGGGAATCAGGCCGGCATTAAAATAAAAAAAAAAATGCAGGACGTCAAAGCGCCTGCATGTGACGAACCGCAGGCCTCAATACGCCTGCGTGAAGTGGGACGTAGGCAGATCTCCCCAACGGGAAGAAGGGCAGAAAGCTGCAGCTGGGTAGACAGAAAACTGGTCTGGCATAAATTACAGGGGCATAACCCGGCGTTTAACACATTAGATAGCAGATGGCCACCGCAGTGACCAAACTTATATAATATGAAAGACGCTAAAGGCTTAAAGCCATCCACCATGCATAAGCATACATGCACATATAACCCCCGGGGGAGGGAAGGCAACCATACCATACATACACAAATGAAACAGGCATGGAATAAGAAAGACACACAATTGTGGAATCACAGGCAGATATGAATTTATAAATGCTTCAAGTAAATTTTATTATTATCATATGATTAGCACGTTACTATAAACATCAAAATATTAGTATAAATATAAATATTCAGTTAGGAATATAAATAATGAGCGTAGAATAGAAAGCCCTAAAAGGCACGTTTAAAAATCCGCGCATGAATAACAGAAAATGGCCCTAAATAAGCCATTCAAACTGACCCACAATGGAATACCAACCCCTGTGCAAAATATCCCAAGGCATCCACATAAAGAAATAAATGCATGTATGCGTCCCCATGAGACAATGAGGACCCCTAAGCCCCATGAGCCAATCTACATCCCCTGTCCCACCATGGAATAAACCATACAAAAAACCAAGACCCCACATGTATAATGTATGCCAACGAGGGCCTGGGAACCATAGACAGGAACAATAGCTGATGACATTATAAAATAAAAAAGGCATCGCCAATGATATCCCATCATCAATACCAGAAAGGGCAGAAGCTCCCAAGCGAGATTCCTCCAATATATTGATCAGAATGTCCAAAACTAATTAGCAGGCAAAAAACGGAATAAAGAACAAGTCCCAGATGAGGTGACCCAAATGCACCAGATCCAACCTAACCCAGGAATCTGGTGAAGAGTAACTCCTCGTTCAAACTTGTGGGAGAAACAGAACCAAGGTTAAATATCCATCTCGATTCGACTTGGAGCAAAAGCTTCCTAGGACAGCCAGCTCTGTTGTGAATTTGCTTTCTGGCCTCCCTCTGGTTATTACTGAAGGTAGTGGAGCTGGTCAGATTGACAGAGGGGTTGCGAGTTCTCTTTCTGGGCTCCCTCTGGTGGTTACTGGAGGTAATGGAGCTGATCTGATTAACAGAGGCTTGCCACCTGATAATGAGGATGACGATTGGAGATCTGGGGTTTCAGATTGGGATTTAAGACAGCCGACTCCCTCTATCCCTGATGGTGATTTTCTTCTTGCCTCTGTCACGTGGACCCGTCCTGTGTTACATGACCCGCAGGCTGGTAACTAAAACAACAAGACACGGTACGTGTAACTGTCCTGTGTGACACGACCCGCAGGCCGGTAACTAAAACAACAAGACACGGGGAAGGGAAGACAGTTACATCGGTGGGCCCTGCAATAGGGAACGGGGACGTGGAGACCTGCTGCACTCTCCTGAGTCAGTGTACCTCACACTCCTAACGTTCCCTAGGCCGGTTCCGCACCGGGCGCCAATCAGGATACCTGTCACCCTAGCACACCCTACACCTATCCCTTGCTAGGGAGCTGGGTGGTGCAGGTACTGGCCCCACCGCTGTACTAATACACACCAGGGAAAAATACAAACAGGGAAACACCACTTAGCTTTGCTCTGTTGCTATTGCTCCCAGTCCACCACCAGAATGCAGCTTTCCTCAAGAATAGCTGCTACTTCTCCAAGCTTTGTCAGAGCTGCAAGGAACACCTCTCTGTAATTCCTTCCTTCACCAGACTTTAACCCAGAGCTCTCCTGAGCTGCTCTCTGTAGTTCCTTCCTTCACCAGTCTTGCTTGGAAATGAGCAATATCACCAACACCTGCTCATAGACCATGTGACCCTATATAGGAAAAGGGAATGGTCAAATGATCAGGGGCAAAAAGCTGCTATAACCCCACTGACCACCGGGGGGCAAAAGGTAAAGCAAAGAAAACATCAAGTGCAATGACCCTAACGGCCACCAGGGGCAAAACTAGAACTGAAACCACACAGCTTAAGGAAAAAAAGGTTACTAGTGCTTTTTATCTGTCATGATCCAGCATGGATCATGACAGTACCCTCCCCTTAATGAGGGGCCTCTGGACCCTCAAGACCGCTCCTCATCAGGGAACCACCTACAGAGGGGACGCCCAGATCCAGAGTTCACCCCTGCAACTACCTGCATGTCAGGTTGATGATAAATGAGCACCGCTGGTATTGGCAATGTATGTTCTGGAGGCACCACACATCTCCGAAGCGCTGACCTGGGAAACGAGTTGTGTATGTGTATGTTTAGTATGAACTGGTAAGACTCCGCAACACACTTCCACTAGATGTTTTTTGGTGGCCACCCATACATGCTCGTTCACACACAGGTCCGGACCTGAACGTTTATTGCCACACATTCGTTTGTCACAATTCGGTGAACTCTTTCTGGGATTGACAACAGAGGCATCCCACTCTGTCACTGCACTCACACCCCTGCACTTCACCAAGGGGTACACCACCCTCCAACCCTTTCCACCACGAGGTCTGCACCTCCCAGGGTTGCCTATTGGCGAGGGTTGAGACTTGCCCCTACTCTCCTGCAGCACATCTGCTGCTCTCACTGGAGAGGAAGGGGTCGGTTGAAGAAAGACGGCAGAGACAGTAGTTCCTAGGCAGCAGCCCTCACACGACTGCCCCCAGCTGACTACTTCCCTCACCCACCAATCTATTACCGGGTTGTGTTTTTTCAGCCAAGGGAGGCCTAAAATGATAGGTACCGGCATTCCCTCCAAGACGTAGCATGACAAGGACTCCTCATGATTTTCCTATAAGTATATGGATATTTTCTAAGACTTGGGTCAAGCTCCCCTGGCTCAGTGGAACAGAGTTTATGGCCTGGATGCTTATAGGTTGGGCTAGCGTCCTACACCTCAGGCCATGAGTCTGGACAAAGCGAGCATCTACCAGACTGACTCCTGCTCCGCTGTCCACAAGCACCGGTATCACCTCCGGTACCCCGCCAGCCAACACCTCTGCTGACATAGTACCTTGGGAGGGCAAAATGGAGGAAATATACACTCCCTGGTTGCCTCCCTCCAAGCGACCAGGGGAATGCGGCTTCTGAGATGGAATAGATAATTTGGCACGCATTGGGCAAATCAACAGGACATGACCAGTCTGCCCACAGTAAAAACATGCCGACATCACTCCCCGAACCGTAGGCAGCTGCGTACACAAACTAGCTCCTCCTACTTGCATAGGTTCGTCTGGAGACTTGGCACGGACTGGGCAGGCTCTCATGAAATGGCCCAGCTTCCCACAGGAAAAGCATACCCCCCCACCACAACGAGCCGCAGACACCCCCTTTTTTGTACCAACAACACCGGGCTGTCTGGGTTCCTCCGTCCGCACTGGTGGGTCCTCCTCCCTAGCGAGGACATCAGGGGGCACATTTTGTGTATGTCTCTCCCTAAGGCGTCTATCCACCCAGATGGTAAGGGACATGGCGGCCTCCAGCGACCTGGGGGCGGCGTACTGCACCAGAGTATCCTGCAACTTTGGAGACAGACCCTGCACAAATTGACTCCTAAGTGCAGGGTCATTCAACTGAGTGTTAGTGGCCCACCTCCTAAACTCTGAACAGTACTCTTCAGCAACCCAGGCTCCCTGTTTATACCTACGGAGTCGGGATTCCGCCAGGGTGACGCCATCAGGATCCCCATACACTAGCGCCAAAGCCGCAAAAACCTCGTCCACGGACTCTAATGATGGTGAATCGTCTGGCAGGGAAAAGGCCCAGGATTGGGGATCCCCCTTAAGAAGGGACATAATGATTCCCACCCGTTGCTCCTCACTCCCTGATGAATGAGGGCGCAGCCTGAAGTATAGTTTACAGGCTTGCTGAAATACCAAGAATTGATCTCTCCCTCTAGAAAACCTGTCAGGGAGGGGTATCTTGGGTTCTGGCTGAGCCTGTTCCTGAACCAAGCCCCCAAAGCCCACCAACAGCCGCAGCTGCCACACCAACCCTCCGCGCAGCCCCCTAATCTCATCAGTAAGGATCATCAGCATTTGGGCAAAGGGCTGCATTGGGTCCATGGCTCAGCAGAACAAAAAAGTTAGGGTTGGTGATATTGCTCATTTCCAACCAAGACTGGTGAAGGAACTACAGAGAGCAGCTCAGGAGAGCTCTGGGTTAAAGTCTGGTGAAGGAAGGAATTACAGAGAGGTGTTCCTTGCAGCTCTGACAAAGCTTGGAGAAGTAGCAGCTATTCTTGAGGAAAGCTGCATTCTGGTGGTGGACTCTGTTGCTGGGAACAATAGCAACAGAGCAAAGCTAAGTGGTGTTTCCCTGTTTGTATTTTTCCCTGGTGTGTATTAGTACAGCGGTGGGGCCAGTGCCTGCACCACCCAGCTCCCTAGCAAGGGATAGGTGTAGGGTGTGCTAGGGAGACAGGAATTATGATCGGCGCCTGGTGCGGAACCGGCCTAGGGAACGTTAGGAGTGTGAGGGACACTGACTCAGGGGAGTGCAGGAGGTCTCCACGTCCCCGCTCCCTATTGCAGGGCCCACCATTGTAACTGTCTTCCCTTCCCCCGTGTCTTGTTGTTTTAGTTACCGGCCTCCAGGTTGTGTCACACAGGACAGTTACACGTGCCGTGTCTTGTTGTTTTAGTTACCGGCCTGCGGGTGGTGTCACATAGGACGGGTCCACGTGACAGCCTCCTGAGGTCTGATGTTTCTAGCTCTATCCCTGCATGTTCAGCTAAGTGAGAAACTGGGTCTGAGCAGAAAAAGTAAATTAATGTGCATGCAAAATGTAATTGCATATGAACACATGACCTTTACACAGAGAAAACCAAAAGCAAAACACAAAACAAATATCCTGGAATAAAAAAGTAAAAAAATATATTGCAAAAATTGCATGAAGGTAGTAATAATAGTAATAATAAGGGTATTTAGTTAACATAATTTTGATCAAAATAATGTAGAAGCCATCCCGCCATGTCACGGCAACCCTTGTGGGACAGTCCTAACTCTTGTATTTAAAACCTTTCCACTTGTCAAGTGACGTAAATGTGAACAAGGACAGAGGGACTGAACCACCAGTAATAGTATAGGCCAGACAGGATGGATTTTCCAACTCAGAAACAGGGCGGTCACACCCTTATATGCACAGAATGCACAATGAAACAAATGAGAAACTGGGTCTGAGCAGAAAAAGTAAATTAATGTGCATGCAAAATGTAATTGCATATGAACACATGACCTTTACACAGAGAAAACCAAAAGCAAAACACAAAACAAATATCCTGGAATAAAAAAGTAAAAAAATATATTGCAAAAATTGCATGAAGGTAGTAATAATAGTAATAATAAGGGTATTTAGTTAACATAATTTTGATCAAAATAATGTAGAAGCCATCCCGCCACGTCACGGCAACCCTTGTGGGACAGTCCTAACTCTTGTATTTAAAACCTTTCCACTTGTCAAGTGACGTAAATGTGAACAAGGACAGAGGGACTGAACCACCAGTAATAGTATAGGCCAGACAGGATGGATTTTCCAACTCAGAAACAGGGCGGTCACACCCTTATATGCACAGAATGCACAATGAAACAAATGAGAAACTGGGTCTGAGCAGAAAAAGTAAGCTAAGTGTTCATTTGCTATTCTGTTTGCATTTGATCTGGTTTTGTCTATCTCAGTTTTGTGCGGGTCAGCCAGCTCCGGCTGGGGCTGTGCTGAATCACCGTCCAAATGTTACTGCTTGTGCCAGTTTGTTTTTGTCCCTTATTAGATTGGCCTCTTTTTGCTCTGCTTTGAGAATATACCAGAGTGCTGATATAGTCGGCAAAGTCGTGTGACTTCAGTGTTTTTGCATCAGACGTGTTGGACTTTTTGTAGGGTTTTTTGCGTGATTGCAGACAGCGTCTTTCTTTTCCTGTCCTGTCTAGTCAGTGTGGGCCCCATCATTTGCTCAGTCTATTTTCCTGCCTGCGCTTGTGTTTTCATCTTGTCTCACTGACAATATATGTTTGGGGGCTATCTATTCCTTTGGGGTCAGCTCTGGGGCAGCTTAGATTTCACCTTTCTTGCTTTAGGCTTAGTTATCTCTCCGGCTGTGCCGAGGCATCTAGGATCATCGTAGGTACGCTGCACGGCTACTGCTAGTTGTGTAGATGGGATCAGGGGTCTACAATCTGCTTAGTTACCAACCTCTCTGGTTTTCTGTAGCTTAGCTTGGGCCTGCTCTCCTCCTCGGTGACCCAATCATATCACACCTCTATTGGATCTGAAAACTCTCTCCAGTCCAATAACTTGTATGTTATTAGTTTGGCCAGAATGGTGGGCCAAAAAGTGGCCTTTGCTCAAATCACTAGAAGCCAGATTGATACAGGAAAGATGTATATCTTAGCCATTAAAAGGTATCAACCACTGAGGACTCTCAATTCTGAATATTTTTCTTAGAAGCCAGATTGATAGTTGAAAAATGTTTTTGCACCCTACATCGCAACTCTTGAGATGTCTGGCCAACATAAAGATGTTGACAGGGGCAAATTAAAACGTATATCACACAAGCAGTTTGACAGTTGATGTATGATTTAAGCTTGTGTCTTGTACCATCAACCAGATTAGTGAAAAAATCCCTGGTGGAACTCATATGGGGACAGCTTCTGCACTTTTTGGTATTGATGAAGGGATATCATTGGCGATGCCTTTTCTATATTGTCATCAGCTATTGTTCCTGTCTATGGTTCACAGGCCCTTGTTGGCTTACATTATACACGTGGGGTCTTGGTTTTTTGTATGGTTTATTCCATGGCGGGACAGGTGATGTAGATTGGCTCATGGGGCTTAGGGGTCCTCATTGGCTCATGGGGACGCATACATGCATTTATTTCTTCATATGGATTCCTTGGGATAGACCAGGGTCATGGACAGATAACCAGAGAGGTAAGATACCAGGCTCAAAATTATGAGGTCCAGAATAAATGTTTGAATAATTTCTTATGTACTGATGTGTATTTTTGTAGCTATTTAAATGTATGAATATTTTTAACCATGTTAATTTTATGTATATTTTATTCTAATTGTTTAAATGAAAATAATTCTAAGCTCAAACTTCCCTGCGTGAGGAGCTCAATATATATCTGACTTGGTTTTAATTAGGTAGAAATATATCGATTGTAACCAGAACCTGGGAAATTTTGGGATATTACAGACCCGCTTTTTAGTTTGACATATGTTAAATCTACTGATCTCAAGGAACAACTGCCGATAATAATATATGCTATTCACCATAAATACTGGACGTGAAGCACCATGTATCTTATCAATGGTATCTAGTGGAGCAGAAGCTATCCTCCAGGAACAACAGACCAATATAGTATATGTCATGTACGCCATGTCTGTCATGTCCGTCATGTCTGTTTTGCCTCATGACCCCTGGAGCGGTGTGCACGCGCATCTCATGTCTGCTATCCTATATGTTCTCTAGAGCAGTGTGCACACTCACCTCATGTCTGTTGAGCTGCGGGATGCCTGCATTTCTGCTCTGCCTTCTGTGATCGTCTCGTCATGTCTAGAACCCCTGATCATGTGTCCTTCCTATGTTCCAGCAGAGGCTGGATCTGCAATCATCTCTGCATGTCTGGAATTCTGATCATGTGACCTGCCTAGGTTTCAGCGCTGGTTCTGCAATCATTCCTGCTTGTCTGGAATCCTGATCATGTGACTGCTCCCTGTGATCCTGGAGGACCTGAACTGGAAGTACTTCCCTGGTCCTGACTCGGAAGTGGAGGTGCTATGCCCTATATCAGACCGCTCCTTCCTATGCTCAGGGCCTGAGTATTGTGTTGCTTCCCTGCATGGCTGCTTGGTCTGCTGGGTCGCTCCCTCTATTCTGTGCCCGTGCACTCTGCCCTGTCGTGCATCTCTGCACACGCTCCGTGCTCGTACTCTGCCTCTTGTCTCGTGCCATGTCTTGTGTTGTCTCTCGTGCCATGTTTGTCCTTGCCTTGCTTTGCTTTGTAGTACTTCCGCTGTTCTCTGTCTTAGTCTGTTTTGCTATGTCTCGCCTTAGCTATTCTTTGACTTGTAGTCCTTCCTCTGTTCTCTGCCTTGCCTGTTTCGCTATGTCTGGCCTTTGCTATTCTGAGCCTTGTAGTACTTCTCATGTTTCTTCTTTCTGCCTGGTTTTCCGTACTCTGTCCTATGGTGCTCTCTTGGGCTTCGGCCTACGCTCCGCTCGCTCTGTCCTGGCTCTGTCTGTGCCTATGTTCCGCTCCGTGTTCCGTACCTTGTCTTGCCTTGTTTCTTGCCTTGTCCTTGTTTTGAACCCCGGCGTGGGTTCCCCTTGGCTGTCTCCTGTGCCGTGCTAAGTGCCTCGTGTTTGAGTACAGCCGTGTGCACTGGCCAGTGAGGCGTGCCTCCTGCGTGGCTCCTTGCACGTGTCCTGCCCTGAACTCTGGCGTGGCTCCTAGCACGCACCCTGCCTTGAACCCTAACCCTGGCGTGCCCTCTGCACGCGCAGGACTCTGCCTTGAACCCTGACCTTGGAGTGACTCTACACACGCACTGTCTTGTACCTTGTGCTTTGGCGTGTCTCTACACACGCACCCTGTCTCGTTTTGTGAACCCTGGCGTGTCCCCTACACACGCACCTTGCTTTGCACCTCACTTTGAACCCTGGCGTGTCCCCTACACACGCACCTTGCCTTGAACCCTGGTGTGTCCCCTACACATGCACCTTGCCTTGGACCTTGGCGTGTTCCCTAACATGCACCATGCCTGGATATCTGTCGTGCCTCCTTGCCTGAACCCTGGTTTGCCTGCCGGATGCCCGGAACCTGCCGATGGCTGCCAGAGATCATAAGCTGGATGACTGCGGCCTGATGTCCGGAGCAGTTCTCCGCAGCCTGATGCCTTGATCATGTCGATCGTTGCCAGCGGTCCGGAGTCCAATGCCATTGTGCCTTTACCTGTACCTAGGCGTGCCACCTGGCACGTACTATGCTATAGACCTTGGCGTGCCCACGCGCGCACCTTGCACGTTTTGCTTGTTTTCACATTTGCACTGAATGTGATCCTGAAGATCTTAATGAAGATACCTTGCACTTACCTCTTGTCTTGTCTTGTTTCCTGCTTGTCCCTGGTCGTCAGACACTCCCATAGTGTCCCCCTGAGCCGTCCGTCTGGTCCCAGCAGTCGTGGTGGCTCACCCCCTTGGTCTTGCCCCTGACACTCCCTGTGTGGTGGATTCTCATAAGGTAAGCTCGCCCTTGGTGGGTGGGTACCATGACCCAGAGGGTCCACTCAAAAAATGGGCTCAGCAGAAACTGAGTCCGTCACAGTATATAATTAATCTGCAGATAGTTTATCACTATAGTCGGATGGTAGATATACAGTATATATCTAGATGGCAAAAGATGGCTAGGGGGAAAGGGTGAGTATGGAAGATGGGGAATTGTGGCCAGGGAGAGAGCACAGTAGGTGCTCATCCGTACTGATTCTACTGGCAAGAATCTTCTTATTGGAGAGAAAGAAGGGGGAACTAAAATATATTTGATCATATATATTATATTTATAACTAATTTATAACTCACTTGCTGATTGTCTCTCTTAGGCCAGACACATCCACACAATCACAGGGAGTGAGTGTGTGAAGACAAAATAGTATTGTGACCCGGTCACTGCTTCACATAGAGTCTTCATTGCTAGTGCATAAATCAAGAAGCAGGAGAACGTGGCAAACCCCACAATGTCCACATACCAAAGAGGCATACACAGACAAGACAGGTCTATAAAGATGATTACATTACCCAGAGGCGCTCTTTTAAGCACGTTTCGCTTGTAATGCTTCCTCAGAAACCCCATTTTGTTGTGAATGAAATTTATTGGTTATTTTAAATGTTTGTGGAAATACAAAAACTGAAAAGTGGGGCATGCAATATTATTCGGCCCCTATAACTTAATACTTTGCTGCGCCACCTTTTGCTGTGATTACAGCTGCAAGTCGCTTGGGGTATGTCTCTATCAGTTTTGTACATCGAGAGACTGAAATTCTTGCCCATTCTTCCTTGGCAAACAGCTCGAGCTCAATGAGGTTGGATGGAGATCGTTTGTGAACAGCAAGCAGTTTTCAGCTCTTTCCACAGATTCTCGATTGGATTCAAGTCTGGACTTTGACTTGACCATTCTAACACCTGTCTGGATATGTTTATTTGTGAACCATTCCATTGTATATTTTGCTTTATGTTTGCAATCATTGTCTTGTTGGAAGACAAATCTCCGTCCCAGTCTCAGATCTTTTGGAGACTCCAACAGGTTTTCTTCAAGAATGGTCCTGTAGTTAGGCTCCATCCATGTTCCCATCAATTTTAACCAGC
This sequence comes from Dendrobates tinctorius, assembly GCF_039654945.1. NCBI lineage: Eukaryota > Metazoa > Chordata > Amphibia > Anura > Dendrobatidae > Dendrobates > Dendrobates tinctorius. Next base: position 3,325,811 of record NW_027362061.1, on the reverse strand, counting down.
TTCCCTGTCCCTGCTAAAGAAAAGCAGGCCAAAACCATGATGCTGCCACCACCATGTTTGACAGTGGGGATGGTGTGTTCAGGGTGATGAGCTGTGTTGCCTTTACACCAAACATATCGTTTGGCATTGTTGCCAAAAAGTTTGATTTTGGTTTCATCTGACCAGAGCACCTTCTTCCACATGTTTGGTGTGTCTCCCAGGTGGCTTGTTGCAAACTTTAAATGACACTTTTTATGGATATCTTTGAGAAATGGCTTTCTTCTTGCCACTCTTCCATAAAGGCCAGATTTGTGCAGTGTACGACTGATTGTTGTCCTATGGACAGACTGTCCCACCTCAGCTGTAGATCTCTGCAGTTCATCCAGAGTGATCATGGGCCTCTTGGCTGCATCTGTGATCAGTCTTCTCCTTGTTTGAGATGAAAGTTTAGAGGGACCGCTGGGTCTTGGTAGATTTGCAGTGGTATGATACTCCTTCCATTTCAATATGTGCTCCTTGGGATGTTTAAAGTTTTGGAAATCATTTTGTATCCAAATCCAGCTGTAAACTTCTCCACAACAGTATCACAGACCTGCCTGTTGTGTTCCATGGTCTTCATGATGCTCTCTGTGCTTCAAACAGAATCGTGAGACTATCACAGAGCAGGTGCATTTATACGGAGACTTGATTACACACAGGTGGATTATATTTATCATCATTAGTCTTTTAGGACAACATTGGATCATTCAGAGATCCACAATGAACTTCTGAAGTGAGTTTGCTGCACTGAAAGTAAAGGGGCCAAATAATTTTGCACGTCCCACTTTACAGTTTTTGAATTTCCACAAAAATTTAAAATAACCAATAAATTTCGGTCAACTTCACAATTGTGTCCCACTTGTTGTTGATTCTCCACCAAAAATTTACATTTGGTATCTTTATGTTTGAAGCATGATATGTGGGAAAAGGTTGAAAAGTTCCAGGGAGCTGAATACTTTCGCGAGACACTGTAATTGTTATACTTCTTCCATATGGTCTTTCCACTTACAATTATATATATGTAAAGGATTTATCTAAACTATACTTTGGGACAGATTTAGATACGTTTTATATACATACCTGATGATTTCTCTCTGCATAATCTCTTCTTTTTACATTTTTTTATGTGTTTTGTTGAAATAAATATTTATTTCATACTGACATTCTGTTTATGGGAGTAACGCTTGTAGGCTATGTTGTTGATTTCTACTTCTGAATATATGGAGGACCTCATTTGGGCTTTTTATATATATGGTTAGACAAACAAACTACATAGAGCGGCAAAAGGTGTATACATGATAACCTCATACTGCAGGGAAGACATGTATTCTAGAATACTAAAGAAAGTGATAACACAAAATGACAATATTTTGGAGTATTTCACCAAACTCCGTTACAATCAACAAATCCCCATGTCCCTTTTATCTAATGTCCTTACTCACATAACTCTTCACATATTGACTACTGTATTGTCCTCATCACAGACACTACTTACTACAGTATGACACCATTATTTACTCTCACAATGCCCTGCAGCTACTCCTATTAACTTTTGTGTATGCCAACCATACCTGCTAATGGCTCTGATGTCATTTTATGTCTCCATTCTGGCTAGAGCTCCCATAAGGTCATCTCATTAGCTGCAAAGTTAGTTAGCGAATGTTTTTCCAAGATGGCAGCTCAGCCCGACATGGCTGTTCAATATATTTAGTACTGATCATTCTCGCACAATGAGTGTTTTTATTGTAACATGGCCAAACATGAGGAATAACAAGGGGTTGTCCTAGTAGTGGTCAAAACCTTTAAGAAGATACAATTTTGAGTTAAAATATTTCCAACATTTTGAACATGAAAAAAGCTTCTCCCCGTATGACTTCCCTGATATTTTTTAGGAGTTGATTTCGGTAGAAAACATTTCCCACATTAAGAATATGATACAGGATTCTCCCCTGTGTGAGTTTTTTGGTGACTAAGAAGAGATGATTTCTTCACAAAACATTTCCCACATTCTGAACAGGAAAAAGGCTTCTCCCCTGTGTGAGTTCTTTGGTGCTTAAACAAATATGATTTACAGTTAAAACATTTCCCACATTCTGAGCAGGAAAAAGGCTTCTCCCCTGTGTGAGTTCTATGGTGATGAACTAAACCTGATTTCTGATTAAAACATTTCCCACATTCAGAACAGGCAAAAGGCTTCTCCTCTGTATGAGTTCTATGGTGAGTAACCAAATCTGATTTCTGATTAAAACATTTCCCACATTCTGAACAGGGAAAAGGCTTCTCCCCTGTGTGAGTTCTCTGGTGACTAACAAGATGACATTTCTGGTTAAAACATTTCCCACATTCTGAACATGAAAAACGTTTCTCCCCTGTGTGAGTTCTTTGGTGCTTAACACAATCTGATTTATTGCTAAAACATTTCCCACATTCTGAACAGGAAAAAGGCTTCTCCCCCGTGTGAGTTCTCTGGTGATTAACACAATCTGATTTATTGCTAAAACATTTCCCACATTCTGAACAGGAAAATGGCTTCTCCCCTGTGTGAGTTCTCTGGTGATTAACACAATCTGATTTACTGCTAAAACATTTCCCACATTCTGAACAGGAAAAAGGCTTCTCCCCTGTGTGAGTTCTGTGGTGCCTAACCAAATCTGATTTCTGCCTAAAACATTTCCCACATTCTGAACATGAATATGGCTTCATTCCTGTATGAATTCTCTTATGTGTAACAAGATATGAATTCTGAGTAAAACATTTCCCACATTCTGAACAGGAAAAAGGTTTCTCCCCTGTGTGAGTTCTCTGGTGCTTAACACAATTTGATTTCTGGCTAAAACCTTTCCCACATTCTGAACATGAATATGGCTTCTCTGCTGTGTGAATTCTCTCATGTGTAACAAGATGTGAATTCTGAGTAAAACATTTCCTACATTCTGAACAGGAAAATCTATTCTCTGTTATGTGAATTTTTTCATGTTTAAGAAAAGTCTTTTCAAGATAACTATTTCCATATTCTGAATATGAAAATGGCTCCTTTCCTTTAGAATCAATTAATTTTTCAATGCTTATATCGTGACTTTGATTTTCCTTAGTAGTTGGTAATGAGCCTAAAGATGGGACCTGTTTCATAGGATCAGATGACAGATCTTGGCTATGAAGGGATGATGGTATATCTGGAGTAATGGCATTAACTTCAATTGGATCCTGTGAGATCTCAAGATAATCACATTTAAAAATAGAAGATGTCAGCGTTCCCTCTGACCTCCTGGTGCAGTCATCTGCTAAAAATAAAACCAATTAATAATTTTGAATAAAATATCCTCAAATTTTATACTTTTGGACATTTCTACTTAAGGCCTCTTTCACACTTCCGTTTTTTACGATCAGTCACAATCCGCCAGGTTTTTAAAAAAAACGGATCCTCAATTTTTTTTTGAGGATCCGTTTTTTTCCCATTGACTTGCATTAATGGCGGATTGTGACGGATTGCTATCCGTTGCATCCGTTTTTTGTGAGGATCCGCCAAAAGTTGCTGTCCGTCACCATCCTCAAAGATTTCAAAACGGAGCTTGTAACGTTTTTTTCTCTGGCGGATCCTCCAGACACTCATTTAACCCGAAATTCTTTCTGGGTGCCGGACAAAATAAAAAAAAAAAAATTCTCTCTCTCTCTCTCTCTCTCTCTCCCCCCCCCCCCCCGGCCAGCGATTCCTTTAAATTTCTTCATTTTCAGGATCCATCTGAAAACGGATCCTGTGCCATCCGTTCACATCAGTTGAGAACGGATCCGCTTGTCCGCCTTTTTGGCGGATTATAACTGATGCAAAAAACTGAAGTGTGAAAGAGGCCTAAGTTGTCCATAAAAGATACAAGCTTTTTAAAAATATTAAATTATTCACCAAGACAATGAAAGTTCACAGTCTAATCGAAAGCCTCATAGCATGAACCAGTGCATCATGGTGTTCAATGGTTTGTTCATTCTGCTTCCCAAACATGGAATAAAAAGCCACCAAACAATGTTATATAGGCGAAAATTATACCAATAAAACTTCTACTCATCTCACGGAAACACAAGACACCACTAAGGTCCATCATCTGTCAGAGGAAAACCAAAAGGTTTCCACAATATTTGTGGCTCAAAAGCTCTTGAAAAGCAACATGGCTTCCATAAACCGATCCAGCAATATCCGCTCTCCCAAAGTCAAATATCCACTCTCTTCTGAGCCTTGTAGTGCGCCCAAACCATATTTAGCATCCATATATGTGGCATTACTATAGTGAGAAGAATCCACTTAATTTACGGTGTGTGTCTCCTGGAGCACAATCTGGGCATTATGTGTTGGGTAATAAAATGGCAAATTGCAATTTTCATGTTGCAACATCCAATGTGAGCAAATTTCCGTAAAGTGTCACTACTCCCATAGAATAATTCACTGAGGGTTATAATTTCCATAATGGAGCCACTTTATGGGGATTTCTACTGCTTTAGTTTCCTGTAATTGTGTTATATTAGGGCATCTGCAGATGGTGTGTCCCCTCTCCACTGGAATCTGCTCCTGCGATGTTTGATTCCATCACCAAGCAGCGCCTTATTTATTGTGCAGGCGTTGCTGGTAATAGAAGAGACGTCAAAACCAGAAGCTCTGGGTGGCGCTGGCTCTGTCCAGCCGCTATGATTAGGGTGCCTGAGACCAGTAGTTTCATCCAGCCTGGCAGTATGGGTTTGTGTGCTGTCCAGCAATCTGGTAGCAATCTGCTACCTGCTTAAGCCAATTAGAAAGCACCAAACCCTACTAAAGCTTGAAGCCTATTCCCGGAATCTGCCAGATACCGCCTTGTTCTCCTCTGGTTCAGTCCTCTGTGCTCAGCTGGTGTATTTGTTTCCTGGTGTAATCCCAGCCCGCTTACTGACTACACTTGTGTCTTCTGAATTTGTACTTTCTCTGCCCTCCTGGTTATGACCAACTACCTGACTATTCTTCTTGCCATCTCACTCCACAGAGTAGCGGGTAACACCATGGCCCAAGCCTAGGGGTCTCTGTAAGTCCAGATCCATGAAGAGGGGTTAAAGGATGATGAGCAAGGCAATCACTGGGATCTGGAAAATAGAGTAGATAGAGCCAAGCCTTCTCGTGGTGGCCATCTTTTCATCTGACAGGTGATCACTAACAGTGCTCCCAATACATCGTGTCTGCAAACTATTCCATCAAGATCTGTGTACGAATAGCTAAATGGCGCTCCTTCCTTTCTTAACCCTACCATGTGCCCAGAAAGTAGTGTACAACCATATATAGGGTATTGTTGGATTCAAGAGACATTGGGAAATAATTTGAAAGGTCCATTTGTTTCCTATTATCCTGGTGAAAACTCTCTGGGTAATTAGAGGATGGGGCTCGGTGGCTCTTGGCAATCTAAACTATCGTGAGGGCCAATATTTTCTGTCAGATGAGTTTCAAGAAGAAAGATTAGATATTCATAGAGAACTTTTTATAATAGTGCAGAGCTGAGGTGTCTTAAATTTAGATCTCAGGCATTTGGCAGAGGTAATGGAGACCTTATTTTAAAGGCTACCAGGTAGTTGCAGACTCACGTAAGTGAGGCAGGCCGATCCCACCATCATCAGACTACCATACAAAATGAACCTGTACAAAAAGAACTAGAATAAAAAAAATGTTACCGTATTTTTGGATTATAAAATGCACCCCAAATGTTGAGGAGAAAAATAGGAAAAAATTTGTTTTAATTAAAATTGTGGTGCTTCTTATAATCCATGCGTCTTATTGCTGTGGTGAAGCGGGGTCCCAGGGTAGTTGCTGGAGGAAGCAGGGGTGGGGTGATGCTGCAGACCACAGGGTGGGATGGGGGGGTGTCCGATGTGCAGTGCACCGCTGCGAGTGTTTTGTGCTGCTGGGGTGCCTGGCACTGTTGCCCGGGGCTTCCGCTGCTGCCCACAATGGCCGCCTCTGCTGCTGCTGCCCGGGGTGTCCGCCGACATTTCTTGAAAGGCCGGACCCCCCGCATGTCCTTGGTTTCCTCCTGTGTGGAGGACTGTGAACATGGCTGCCGGGGGGCGGCGCATGCACAGATGGAGATCTCGGTATCAAGATCTTGGGATATGAGATTTCAGCCCTGAAATTAGATCTCAGGATTCTAGGAAGCCAACAGCATCATTACTCTCCACTTTCTCTTACAGGCCCAGCATACGATTTTTCTTCAAGTGATTTTCTATCTTGTCAGCACATTCTACGTACGCTGTCATTTGGCTTTATAGTTTACAGATCTGGGCAGGAAACAACATCTCCTAATCCCAGGGGGTAGGTGGATCCTCCAGGTTGTAAGTTCTATAGAAAAGGGCTTTCAATGCCCAAAGTCATTTGAACAGTTTTGGGTGGAGGAGAATGTTGTGGTCTAGAGGCAAATGGTGATCATAGTAATACGGCCGGACTACACCACCGATAAAGCAGCCACAGCCGGTGACTGAGAGGAATCTGTGACTTCTCTGCATTCAGTGGTTACTACTCACCTGGGTAGTCATATGTGGGAATCTCCTCTTTACACCACTCATCACCCCTCACATATGTCTCTGTAGTATTAATATGGGTCAGAACTTCACCCTGAAACAAATATTGTAAAAGTCACAGACAGATGGAGAGTTACATCTATGAACAGTTCTAATCCTGCCATCTCCACCGTTCTCATTACACAAGTTGTTGGGATAGGTTTGGTGCAATAACTCCATTCCTGTCTATTAGTGTTTAACTGCTAAATTTGTATGCTGTTTATACTGTAGAGTTTAAAAAAATCTCCCAGAGGCTCACACAGGAATAGCATGTGACTGTACTTCATGTTTTCCTGCTGAGTCTGAGTATGAGAGAAGCAGCCTGTTGTAGATGCTGCACAGATAGAGATACACAAATGATTTATCCCTTTTCTATTAAGCTTATCATATATTGTTCCTGAATAAACAAGTTCTGTTGTCACATGCTTGGAGAGAATCGTGAGTAATCCGCCAACAGGTTATGGGCCCAGAGTGACATAGAACCCCAGAGTAACACAGCAACTATAGCCCAAAGCAAAAGCAGCACAGAGCAATAGAGAAGATGTCCACTAGCAGCAATCCTGTCAATTTGTCAGTGCCAAGCCTCACTAATCAGAACTACCAGTCCTGGAAATTCAAGGGGAAGATGCTGCTCATAAGAGAAGGTACGTGGAAGTGCACTCTGGATCAAGTGCCTCATCCATTACCAGATGATTGGCTAGAGAAGGATCAGAAAGCACAAAGCTCAGTGTAGATGATAATCAGATTGTGCATATATGCAAGTGTGCAACTGCAAGAGAGATGTGGGATGAGTTACAGAAAGTGCATGAAAGATCAAATCTCAGCAATAAGCTTTATCTCAAGATAAAGCTGTATCAATCTAAGCTAAGTGATAAAAAATGGCAAGAAAAAAACGATCTTCAGTCCATATAATGTAGAAATATTAATTTTTATTAGTATCACAGGTTAAAAAACAATTAAAAATCAATGTCAGATACATTCCCCATGAAATCAGTATACTTATATAAGGGCGCAAATGTCCAATTCCACATAAAAAATAAAAGTGATATGGATGAATACAAAAATGAATTTAAAAAATGAATAAAAAAGTGCCCCCTGACGAAGACAGCGTGCCGAAACGCGCATTGGGGAGGGCGTTTGTTCAGGAGACCAGGAGTCCTTATCTTGTAAGTTTCTTTTTTGACATCTATTATACCTATATAATTTTTCTGTATTTACGTACTCCATGGTCACACATTATAGTATGTGGTTCCCCCTATACCCGGTGGTGTCTTTTGCACATTTCACTTTAGATTTGGTTTCACTCAATGTTTATCTAAATACACACACCGTTTTTTATAATACTTCACCAACACTTGTTGCTCACATAATTTGTAGACTTTACGGTACACCTTTTTATATGCACTTTTTTATATTCTTTACACTTTTTTATTCATTTTTGTATTCAACCATATCACTTTTATTTTTATATGTGCAATTGGACATTTGCGCCCTTATATAAGTATACTGATATCATGGAGAATGTATCTGACATTGATTTTTAATTGTTTTTTAACCTGTGATACTAATAAAAATTAATATTTCTACATTATATGAACTGAATATCATTTTTTTTCCTTGGTTTTTTTTTGTAGTTTGTTTTCCAATTGTCCAGTAGTTTACAAGTGTCCATTTTTTCGGTGAGCACTTTACAATTGACACTTATAATATCATAGTGCACTGATATTGGGTCACTTTTTCCTCTGTTTGTATTTGTATAAGCTAAGTGATGGACAGAATATGCAGGACTATATAAGAAACATCCAAGAGATTGTGGATCGTCTCAGGGGTTTTGGAGAAGAAATGCTGCTGCATTTCTATTAAGTGGTCTTCCAGAGAGTTATGACACACTCGTGACTGCACTAGATGCACGGCCAGATGATGAGCTGACACTAGAGTATGTTAAAGGCAAACTTGTGGATGAATTCAAGAGAAAGACACAGCATGTAAGCAGCAGTAATGAATCCAGAGCAGAAACAACATTAAAGACACAGGATTTCCCTAACTATAAGAGCAATCTAAGAGAAACTCGTGACTGTTTTGTCTGTAAAAAGCCCGGACACCTTAAAGTGATCTGCTACCTTGGATCAAATCCTTATAAAACAGAGAGGAAATGGTTGAGGAGGTAAAAGCGGCTGGGACCCTAGGAGGTAGCGATCATGCTATTTTAGAATTTTGAATAACTAGAGGAGGAAAGACCTGTGAAGACTCAGAAGTCAAGGTTAGATTTAAGAAAGGCAGATTTTGAGGGATTCAGAGAGAGAATTGGAGGGATCCAATGGCTGGATATCCTTAAGGACAAAAATGTCCAGGAAGGATGGGAAATCTTGAAAAATGAAATTCTCAAAGCACAATTGTTGACAATTCCGAAAAGAGTGAAGAATAGGAAGCATTTAGGGAAACCAGGATTGTGGAACACAGAACTTAAGCACATGCTAAAAAGGAAGAAACAAATGTTTATAAAATGGAAAGAGGGAGGCATATCTAAAGAAGAATATAATGCTGTCTGCAGAACTTGCAGGGCACAAATCAGATTATTGACGCTGACAATGAATTGATGCTTGCAAGAGACATCAAAAGCAATAATAAAGGATTTTGGGGATATGTCAAAAGTAAAAGAAAAGTCAAAGATGCTGTAGGATTTTTACAGGATGAAAATGATGAAATCGTAAAACAGGATGTTGAGAAGGCCGAACTTTTAAATTCCTACTTTGCATCTATTTTCTCTCAGAATGGAAATGTCATATCAACTGATCTTCACTGTCCTATTAAGGGAATAGAAGAATCCAGGATATCTATAAACAGAAAGATAGTGAGGAAACACTTAGCTAACCTAAATGTATTCAAGTCTCCAGGTCCAGATGAATTTCACCCGAGAGTACTAAAGGAGATAGTAGAAGAAATTTTTGAACCCCTCTCCATAATCTTTGAAAATTCTTGGAGAACAGGAGAAGTCCCAGAAGACTGGAGAAGAGCAAATGTTGTTCCTATCTTCAAAAAGGGGAAGAAGGTGGGCGCAGGCAACTATAGGCCGGTGAGTCTGACTTCTATACCAGGAAAGAGCTTTGAACAAATCATTAAACAACATGTATGTAAGTACCTGGATAAGAATGAAGTGATTAAACAGAGTCAGCATGGGTTTGTAACTAATAAGTCATGTCAGACTAACTTAATTTCCTTCTATGACAGAATCACTGATTGGGTGGATCAGGGAAATGCTGTATAGTATATCTTGACTTCAGCAAAGCATTTGACAAAGTATCTCACACAATCCTTATTGAAAAAATGGCTAAGAATGGAATGGACAAGGCAACTGTTAGGAGGATTCATAAGACCTCATCTGGAATATTGTGTCCAGTTTTGGGCACCACATTTTAAAAAAGACATCAACAAATTGGAGCAAGTTCAGAAAAGAGCGAACAGAATGGTGACCGGTCTGCAAACCCTGTCTTATGAGGAAAGATTGCAGGATTTGGGAATGTTTAGCTTGCAGAAGAGAAGACTGAGAGGAGACTTAATAGCCGTCTACAAATATCTAAAGGGCTGTCACATTGTAGAAGGGTCATCTTTGTTCTCATTTGCAAAAGGAAAGACTAGAAGCAATGGGATGAAACTGAATGGTAGGAGACACAGATTAGATATTAGAAAAATCTTTTTGACAGTTAGAGTGATCAATGAGTGGAACAGGCTGCCATGAGAGATGGTGAGTTCTCCTTCAATAGAAGTCTTCAAAACAGAGGCTGGACAGACATCTGTCTGGGATGATTTAGTGAATCCTGCTTTAAGCAGGGGGTTGGACCAGATGGCCCAGGAGGTCCCTTCCAACTCTATGATTCTATGAAGTAGACTGCAGAATTTGGAAAGCAAGAATGAGTTAGCTTAAAAGGCAGAACAGTGATCAAAGGGTTAAAACAGCTGTAAAGGAAGATTCTGCATGTCCTGAAGCTGCATTTAATGTCAGAACAAGCCCTTCTGCAAAGTGTATACGGTGTATAAATTCTTGTGCAAGCAGCAATATGACAAATAATAAGGATTTCTTCACTGACCTTAATGAAAGCAAGTCAGAAAAGGTCATCTTAGCTAATGGTCACTATGACTTCAGAAGGAGTAGGATACTGCTACCTCCACTGTCCATATTCCTCAGCACAAAGCAGAAAGATCCCAATAAAGGTAAAATGCTGCTGCAGTGCAGTAGCATGCAATCTCCACCAGTGGGTGCTGGTGAGGGAAAAAAGGTTGCAATCACAGCCTAGCTCCACAGTGCAGCAGCACAGGTGCCACTAGGTGGTGAAAGAGTGGTTAGACAAGCCGGATCGTTAATGGACAGGAAACGCAGTACCAGAGGAAATAGCATTACATGTGGTCAGATATAAGCCAGAGAAGACGGAGATGGTCGGGAGCAGAGATGCCAGAGACATGAGACAGTCAAACAGGTTAAAGATCAAGCCGGGTCAGTTACCAAGGGGTCACAGCACAGGGAACAAACACTAAGATGAGCAAGTTAACAGGAGTGGGCAGACACGGGAACTCAGTAAACAGGCAGGGGACAAATCAGGATGTAACGGGGTCAGCCGCTCAAGCCAGGGGCAGGAACTATAACTGATGCTGCATGCAGGCAGCAGCAGACTGAAATAGCCAAACAGATCCCAAAACAAGGCAGAGAAAGTTAATCCTCGCATGACCAGGCCGAGGAGTGAATAACAAGAAACAAACCCCGACCTGAATCATGGCAAAAGCATGTTCTCTATGTTCCCAGCCTTGAAAGCAATCTTCTGTCAGTAAAGAAGCTCATGCAAAAGGGGAATGTAGTTACTTTTAGAGATAACAGCTGCATCATCTAAAAGAAGGGTCACACTCTTGCAGTAGGAAAAATCCAACATGAACTTTATCAGCTAAAATGCAAAGAATGAATGTACAGTACTAGACAAGATCTGCATAAGAACTGTATCCATGTACGGCACAGACGTCTTTTTGGCACAGAAACCCAGAAGCAGTAAGGAAGCTAGCAAATCTTGCAAATGGTATTGAAATCAACCAGTGTAGTCAAATGATGAAGTGCACTAGCTGTCTTACAGGGAAAATGTCCAGAAAATCCTTTCCTAAAATAAGCACCACTAGATCTGCACAGCCTCTGGATCTGATACATACAGATGTATGTGGTCCAATGAGTGTTCAAACTCCTCGCAAGATGAGATATTTTCTCACATTTATTGATGACTACTCCAGATATACAGTCACCTACCTGCTTCTCAGTAAGGATGAAGTTCCACAGAAACTTGAAGAATATCTTGCTGTAGTGTTTAACAAATTTGGAAGAATGCCAAAAGCCGTGCGTGCAGATAATGGAACCGAATATACAAGTGGTAAGGTGCAAACCATTTTAAAAAAGGATGGAATCGAGTTCCAGACAACCATTCCATACAACTCAGAACATAAAGGCATTGCATTGAGAAAAAACCGTACTCTCTGTGAAAGTGGAAGAAGTATGTTGTTTGATGCGAATCTACCTACAACGTATTGGATAGAAGCCATCATGACAGCTTGCCATCTTCAGAACAGAGTGCCAGGTAAAGCCACAAATAAAACTCCATATGAGCTATGGGACTGCGAGAAGCCTAACCTGAAGCACCTCAGGATATTTGGAAGCAAAACATTTGTGTATGTTTCCAAAGAAAAACATTCCAAGTGGGAATCACACGCAAAGCAAGGAGTCCTGGTGGGCTATAGCGAAACTCAAAAGGGATACAGAATCCTACACCCAGAGACCAACACAGCAACAATCAGCAGAGATGTAGTGATTGATGAAAACTCTGTAAAGCTCAAATTCCATGAAGTTACACCCGATATTCAACCTGAGAAGCAAGAACAAGAATCTGTCACCAAACCCAGATGCCGAAAAGATAAGCTCTGAAGCCACCAAGGAAGACACAGAAAAACCAAGTCAACCTCCAGTCAGGAGATCAGAAAGGCCAAACAAAGGTATCCCAGCTAGATGACTTTCTTATATGATCAGAACACTTCCTGAACCAGAGCTAAAGTCATGGCAACAGATGTAAAAACTGCCTGTCCACGAGAAGCAGAAGTGGATAAATGCTGCTAATGAAGAGATGGAGTCCCTTCACCAACTCCAGACATGGGAGCTTACTGAGCTACCACAAGGAAAAAGAGCTATCGGATGTAAGTGGGTCTTCAAAAACAAATATGACTGTAATATGAAGGTAACGTTCACTGGTTTAAGGCAAGATTGGTCGCAAAAGTATGGTGAAGATCATGATGCTACATTTTCTGCAGTTGTGAAGCAAACCATATTCAGAACTTTAATGTCCGTAGCTGCAGTTCAACAGATGACAGTGAGACATTTTGACATCAAAACAGCCTTCCTACATGGTGACATTGATAAATCCACCTGAGGAAGGCAGCGATCCGCTGCCGAAACGCGTAGTGGTCTAATAAAAGGCTGTTCACTATCTACTTATTGCAGTGTGCTCTATTGCCATAGCGCTAATCAAATTGACCACATAACATTTTTTCAAAAAAAAAAAAATACATGGTGACATTGAAGAAGAGTTGTACATGAGCCAACCCAAGGGGTTTATTAAAAAGGGTGAAGAATTCCTTGCCTGAGGAGGTGGTGATGGTAAACTCAGTCGAGGGGTTCAAGAGAGGCCTGGATGTCTTCCTGGAGAGTAACAATATTGTATCTTACAGTTATTAGGTTCTTTAGAAGGACGTAGATCTGGGGATTTATTCTGATGGAATATAGGCTGAACTGGATGGACACATGGCTTTTTTCGGCCTAACTATGTTATTATGTTTAAGAGCACCTTGTTTGTAAAATGCAAAAATCTCTCTATGGACTTAAGCAGTCGGCAAGAGCTTGGAACTCGAATATGAACAAAGTCTTGATGGATGAAGGATTTAAAAGATCTCAAGCTGATCCATGTTTGCATACGAAAAATGTAGCGAAGGAGTGGATGTATCTTCTCCTATATGTAGACGATGTAATCATGTCTCATCAAGATGAAAAAGAAATTGCAAAGCTAGGTGAAATTCTCAACCAGCACTTTGAGACTAAGGACCTTGGAAAACTGACATATTTGGGAATCCAAATCCATAGAGAGGAAGATGGGAGTTTTCTTCTCAACCAAAGCTCTAAAATTTCCACAATCCTAAACCAGTTTGGAACGTCAGAAGCCAAAGGCTGAGAGTTACAGACAAGCAGTGGGGGCGCTTCTGTACATAGCAACCACTACTCGTCCGGATATCACAGCCACAGTCGGAATTCTGTCGACGTGTAAGCAAGCCACGCCAAAGAGAGTGGAATGCAATTAAGAGAATTCTTCAACATCTTAAAGAAACTCAAAGGTTAAATGTTAAGATATTTGCGTCAGGAGATCTCACACTCAGAGGTTATGTAGATGCAGATTGGGCTGGAGATTCAAGTGATCGAAAGTCAACAAGTGGATACTGGTTCAAGTTAGGAGAAAATTAAATTTCTTAGTTGGAAGTCCAGCAGAAAACATGTGTCATTCGCATTATCTTCAACAGAAGCAGAATATATATCTGCTGCTTATGCTTATGTAATTTGGTTGAACCAATTTTAGAAGATTTCGGCAAGCCATTAGCTCAACCAACAGTTATCTTGCCAGCAGTAAGAAGATTATTGCAAGGACTAAGCACATCGATGTAAAACATCACCACTTACGTGACTTAGTAGAAAGTGGTGTACTTCAGTTTGTTTATTGCGAGTCTGACAAGATGATAGCTGATGGCATGACAAAGCCATTATCAAGAGCCAAGTTTGTGGACTTCAGAACCACAATGTGACTAACAGGGTTAAGTAGTTGTTGAGTTTGGTTGTATGAGTGTTTAGTTGCTAGTTTTGTATGCTGTTTATAAAGTTGAAAAAAATCTCCCAGAGGCTCTTACACAGGGAGAGCATGTGACAGTATTTCCTGTTTTCCTGCTGTGTCTGTGTATGACTGAAGCAGCCTTCTGTAGATGCTGCACAGATAGAGACACACAAATGATTTATTCCTGATCTATTGAGCTTATCATATATTGTTCCTGAAAAAACAAGTTCTGTTATCACACGCTTGGAGAGAATCGTGAGTAATCTCCGCTGCCAACACAAGTTCTGTGATGTATTTAGAGAAGTATAGAGTCTACATCACGTCAAATAATTATTCTCTTCTACTCCTTCTTGGTCAGATCTCTTCTGGAACACTGTGTCCAGTTCTGGGCACCACATTTACAAAAAAACATTGACAAGCGAGTGCAAGATCAGAGAAGAGCTAACAGGATGGTGAGATAAAACAAGACTGGACACAAGACCTTCACAGCCGTCTACACATCATAGGGGAGATCTCCTGACACCTTCTCTCCATCTACCTGATGATCCTGAGGAGCACTGGGATCTTCTTGGTTACAGTCCTGTGGAAGAAGAGGATGGGGACATCGCTCTGGTGTTGTCCTCTTACTGGATAGATCTGGAGGAAACACATACAGGGACTGAATTCATCCTCTACATACAGATAATTATAGGCCATGTGTATTTAGTCCTGTCTATTACCTGGAGATGTGAGGGGCTGGGGAACCTCCATTATGACGTTCTTGTACAGATCTCTGTGTCCTTCTAAATACTCCCACTCCTCCATGGAGAAATAGACGGCGATATCCTGGCACCTTATAGGAACCTGACACATACAATGATACCGTCATCCCCCCGATCCCTTCATAGTTTTACTGTATAATGTCCCAGCATTCCCAGCAGTGTCACCTCTCCAGTCAGTAGCTCAATCATCTTGTAGATGAGTTCTAGGATCTTCTGGTCATTGATGTCCTCATGGATCAGGGGGTGAGGTGGAGGCCCCGTGATTGGGCTCAGGGGTCTTCCCCATCCCTCAGACATAGGGTCCTGACAGCGATCACTAGAGGTCTTCTTCACCACTGTGTAATCCTGGTTATGGAGAGACACATTAATAAATCTCACTACAGACATTTCCAGAGTCCTCACCTCTCCAGTTCTGTCCATCTGTTATTCCCATAGATAAGAATGATGTATTGTGACGTCATCAGAATCTCTCACCTCTCCAGTGAGACGGAAGAGGATCTCTAGGGTGAGGTGTAACATCCTCTCCGCCATCTTGTCTCTGTCCATATCCATCCTTGATGGGGAAATCAGGAAAATTCTCTTTTGTAGAAGATCTTCACTGAGAGGATCTGATATTGTAGAGACCTGAATGAGAAGAAGATGATCCGATGTAACATCATAAGAATCCTGTGTAATAATACAATTACTGGAGATAATAAGGGAAACATATGAGGAGATATATTATCTTACAGGGTTTAGTTTTCTTCCCTGACATCTACTAATAAAACCTATATATTTAGGCCACAGACAACAAGCAGTTTCCTCCTCGGAGTCGGCAGCTGAACACGTTCCTCATAGACTCATCTTCCATAACGCTAAGGCTGTGTTCAAACACAGCATTTTTTTAGCGGTTTTTACCGCGGTTTTCACTATAAACCGCTATAAAACCACTAAAAATAAGCTTCCCAGTCATTTCTATGCATTTTGCACTTTTTACCGCGAAAAAACCGCATCGCGGTAAAAAACGCAGCATGCTAATTTTGCGGATTTTTCTGCGGTTTTGGCTTCTTCCATGCGGTTTGAAACCGCTGCGGAAAAAAACGCATAAAAAATGCATCAAAACCGCGCAAAAACCGCCGCGGAAAAATTAGTGCGGTTTCTGGGAAGGGATTCAGGTTTTTAAGCAGAAATTTTCTGCAACGTGTGCACTTAGCCTCATTCTCGTCTCATTACCGACACTGGAATCGGCATTAGCAATACTGCAGGAGATATTCATTACACGCGACATGAGAAATAACTACCGTATTTTCCGGCGTATAAGATGACTTTTTAACCTCTGAAAATCTTCTAAAAAGTCGGGGGTCGTCTTATACGCGGGGTGTCGCCTTATACGCCGGGTGCATATGGTGGGGGAGTGGTCCCGATGAAGAAGGGAGGGTGTAAGTGGTGTTACCATCCCTCTTTTACCTCATTGGTGGCAGCAGTGCGGCGGCTCCTCCTTCAGCAGTGTGGCGGCTCTGTGCTGGGGGTCGACGCAGCTCCTCTTTGTCCAGCGTGGGGTCGTGGCTGGGGGGCGGCAGCGGCGGCTCTGTCCAGCGTTGGGGCTCCTCCGGCATTTCCCCAAAGCCCGGAGGCCCAAGGCAGCGCCATTGCTGCGATGTGGTGGCCTGGGGAAAATGGCCGCCGGAGCCCACGTATGCTCAGATTCAGATCTCGTCCCGAGATCTCGGGAGACGAGATCTGAATCAGCATGCACGGGCTCCGGTGGCCATTTTTCCGGAGGCCACCGTATTGCAGCAATGGAGCTGCCTGGGCCTTCGGGCTTTGGGGAAATGCCGGAGGAGGCCCGACGCTGGACAGAGAGCCGCCGCTGCCGCCTCCCAGCACAGCGACCCCGCACTGGACAAAGAGGAGCCGCCACTGCTGCTGACCCCCAGCACAGAGCCACCACACTGCAGATGATGGAGCCGCCAATCCCCAGCACAGAGACCTGCAGATAGCACCGCTGCCACCAATGAGGTAAAAGGGGGATGATAACTCCCCTTACACCCTCCCTTTGTCATCGGGACCACTCCCCCGCCATATGCAGATTGCTCCAGACCCATCATATAACATGACACACTGCATATAAGAAGACCCCCGACTTTTAAGAAGATTTTCTATTTTAAGTGTGCAGAGATACTGCATCTTGTGAGTACGTGAGACCAGAGCCTGCAGTGACTGGAGAGGTGCGCTCTGACCCCCGTGCAGAGACAGTGACCCCTGTGCGCATCCCCGGTACCTGCGGTGTCAGTGCAGATCTCCTGACTCCTGTTGAGAGACTTATAGAGACACAGAGCACCGTACCTGTGGAGAGACTGCTAGTTTTGAAGCATAGACTCAAAGCAGGGGGTCCCGGAATGCCTTTTGTTCCCCCTGCCCTTCTTCATTAACCCCCAAGACCCCTGTTGTGTGTCCTTAGAGACTGCAGAGCCTACAGCGACTAGAGAGACAACAACTGCCGCTGCTGACGGTGCCGATGCGGGAGAAGACGACCCTACAAGCAAGTACTCAGCAGACTGATAAGTTCCAAGAACACCCGTTTCTAACGGTTACTCTTTTTGACTGTTTGATATACTGCTTTAAAACCAGTTTAACCCCCCAGTGCTTTCTCCCTGCGAGGATTATCATATCCCTGTAAATAAAATCCTTTAACTTTTGATTTGTCTCGGTTCCGTCGTGACATACCAGCAACTGGAAGTTTATTACATTACTACGATAGTATAAACCTGGGGCTGGAGGGCACCACTGCAAGGGATCACCTGTACATGCTAATAACAATATGCAAAAAGAGGAAAGAGCATGTACACAACAGGGATCACCAAATTGTAATGAAGTGTAAAATTCACCTTTATTGAAACACTATAAAACACACTGAAAGCATTAAAAACATTAAAAAATGCACCAAGGCAATGAGAGAAATACAAAAAACCCCAAAAGGGTTAGAAAGAACCCCTGCTTAAACCCACACTGGAACCATCTGTAGGTGATAAATATACAAGTACACCACTTTAGTCAGGAAACCATGCCAATAATGGTGTAATACAGTCCTGTCAAGTCACAATAAAATTATATGAGTACCATACTATATAAGCTGCAGGGCTGCAAAAAAACACACCAAAATGGCATACTGCTACATACAAGATATAAAGTATAGATCAAAGATGCAAAAAGAACAGACTGCCCGATACAACCTGAGCCCTAGAGAGTGGAGACATACGCCTGAACAGAGTAACACATCCAGGGAGGGCTGAATATAAGCAGGGTAGTGTGGGAGGCAGGGGCCAAAAGATGCCCGACGCGTTACCCCAGGAGACCTGGCTTCATCAGGGGCAATGCAAAGTGTGTGAGAGAGCGTCTTATAAATACCTTAACATGGTGCTATTTGCCAGAGAGCAGCTGGAGAACATCATCATGATAATGTCCAAGTGCCGAGGCCGGCGTGTGACGCAAGCGGAAGTCCCTCAGGGCCTCCATCTGCGCAGGCTCAGCTCAAAGTCAGTAATGAGGGCACCGCCGGGAGATTCAAAGATGGCCACCGAGAAAATCAACAGAGCATGCGTTGAACTGCGCATGCGCTCATGCAGCTAATCAGAAGGAAC
This sequence comes from Dendrobates tinctorius, assembly GCF_039654945.1. NCBI lineage: Eukaryota > Metazoa > Chordata > Amphibia > Anura > Dendrobatidae > Dendrobates > Dendrobates tinctorius. Next base: position 3,306,962 of record NW_027362061.1, on the reverse strand, counting down.
ACGTAAGGAGTTCGCTCATGCGCCGTACACGCGATCCCGAACTTCGAGCATGCCCGCTCAGGATAGTGTCCAGTTCATTAGGCCTTAGCACAGACCAACACACAGGAGATCCGCACATTTCCAGCGCCAGACACTGATTGAGAGACTCATCCTCCATTTTATCTGCCAAACTACACCCCTGGGAATGGGACATGTAAGCAGTCATTCCCACCCATCACTGGAATGGCCTAATAACTCTCTCAGCACTATATGTGCTGGAGCATTCTTCCGAGCTCATATCACCGCAGCTAAGAGCCGCAATGACACATCTCCCCTCAAGGACTCGTCCGGCGCCCATCTTACACCCCCATACACAGTAGACTAAAGTTCCATGAAAGCACTGATTTCGGGGGTATTGGCCGAACATATAATATATTTGGGGGCCTCCCGGCAGATGATGTCAGGGCAGAGAAGAATCTGGCATCCTGAATTTCAGAGGATAATCCGTTTGTTCTTCCTGTAGATAATCCTCCTCTAGAGGAGTCTGGAGGCGACTCTGTCATACAGACCACAGGAAAGCTGGCATATTTGTGTGTATGGGGGAGTCGGGAGAGATCGCCGTCTGCCAAATGACCGTTCAGCCAACTCTGATCTCATGTGTATGGGGCCGTTAGTATTACACTGACAGGCAGTGATGATACATGGCACTACAGTAGTACAGGGCATCACCGGAGCCATCAGAGGCTTGTATGTTGTGTGATCGCACTGATCAGAGGGGTTTAAAAAAGGTTTAAAGTGGAAAAAATATCAGTTTCAGCAACAAGAAATATCCATCACTATATGGAAAACATATATATATTTATAATGTACATACAGTGGGTTTGGAAAGTATTCACACCCCTTTACATTTTTCACTCTTTGTTTCATTGCAGCCATTTGGTAAATTCAAAAAAGTTCATTTTTTCTCTTCAGTGTACACTCTGCACCCCATCTTGACTGAAAAAACAGAAATGTAGAAATTTTTGCAAGAAAAACTGAAATATCACATGGTCATAAGTATTCAGACCCTTTGCTCAGACACTCATATTTAAGTAACATGCTGTCCATTTTCTTGTGATCCTCCTTGAGATGGTTCTACTCCTTCATTGGAGTCCAGCTGTGTGTAATTAAACTGATAAGACTTGATTTGTAAAGCCGCACACGTGTCTATATAAGACCTAACAGCGCATGTCAGACCAAATGAGAATCATGAGGTCAAAGGAACTGGCCAAGGAGCTCAGACAAAATTGTGGCAAGGCACAGATCTGGCCAAGGCTACAAAATAATTTCTGCAGTACTCAAGGTTCCTGAGAGCACAGTGACCTCCATAATCCTTAAATGGAAGAAGTTTGGGACCACCAGAAGTCTTCCTAGACCTGGCCGTCCATCCAAACTGAGCAATCATGGGAAGAGAGTCTTGGTGAGAGAGATAAAGAACCCCAAGATCACTGTGGCTGAGCTCCACAGATGCAGTAGGGAGATGGGAGAAAGTTCCACAAATCAACTAGCAATGAAGCCCTCCACCAGTCAAACCTTTATTTCAGAGCGGCCCGACGGAAGCCTCTCCTCAGTGCAAAATACAGAAACTTGGCACACACTCGTGAATTCTGATGCAGAAAGGTGATTTTTAATACAGTACATACATACAGACGTTTCAGTCTATGACCTTCATCAATGTACTGTGGGTTGGAACATAAAAAGTAAAATAAATATAAAGGTGACATAAAGAAAGTATATACAAGGTATCTGGGTAGATAAACCAGAATATATCATAATCATATGCAGAGACATCCAGCACATTAAAGCACATGTGTACATAGTTTATATAATGTGTAGTCAGAAGAAACAATGGTGGAGACCAAGATCTGCAAATAAAGAGAGACACATACCAAAGGCTGTACTGTGAGCTCAGGAACACTGGGCATGAAGAGAAAAAATCCTAAGGGGAAAAGGTATTGTTGTAGTCTCAAAGAAAAACACGTGGTAAGAGTGTGCATTGAAGTTCCTGGATAACATACCGGTGGGTGAGGAGGCACAGGAGGCCGTCTCTCTACAGAAGGGAACATATGTGTCTCCATTCAATGTCAGCAAGCAGTTAATCCTGAATGCTATCTATGTGTTTTCAACTCTGCAAGCTTATATCTGGTAACCAGCTTTTCCAATCTCTGCTCTGAATCCACTCCTGTGTCTCCATTCAATGTCAGCAAGCAGTTAATCCTGAATGCTATCTATGTGTTTTCAACTCTGCAAGCTTATATCTGGTATATAGTTATTTCAACTTACTCTGCTTGTCCCCTTATGTTGTGAGGTCAAGAAACTTTTCAAAGTGCTTTATGATCCATGTAGTGCTGGACATGTGTTTATTTGACCACAACATTTTATTGGGTCCTGGTGTCTCAATTTAGTGTGATTGATTAACGAGAAGAGAGAGCCAAAAAAAAAAAAAAACTTAGCCTTAACCTCCTGTATATTCAGACATAGCTAGGGGGAGCATTTATGCAGGGGTGGCATTTATGCACATGTAATCTAAGTACATGTATCAAAGTACTTCTGGCAGTTATAACATGGCAGTTAGACAGGGCAGGAGACAGGTAAGACATTTATATACATCTACTCCCTGTACATTAGGAGTGCAACAAATATATACCATATGCATTTGTGTAATTTATATCCTGGCCGCTGCATTCACACACATCCACCGCCCTGGCATTAACTCTCCACACTCCATCCATATTGGCCCCTCGCTCCTTTCCTCTCCTATGTATAGCACTCATGCTCTTTTCACATTGTTAAATTGCACAGATCCAGCCAGTCCCACCATTCAACACCAGAGACGCTCTCACAAATCACTTAACCATCTGCTCACTCTTTCTATCCTCCTTCTCCTAGTTGCAGGAGACATTGCTCCCAACCCTGGTCCCCCATGTTATAGAAAGTCAAACCCCCCCACTGCTACACTCAGAAACCCCTCTAATCTTATTAATATTCCCTGCATGCCATCTGTCTCTCTTAATTGTGCACTTTGGAATTCTCGCTCAGTGTGTAACAAACTCTCCTTCATTCATGACTTCTTCCTTTCTAATTCTCTTAACCTTCTGGCTCTTACTGAAACCTGGATCCAGCAGTCAGATACTACCGCTGCTGCTGCTCTTTCATACGGGGGGCTACACTTCTCTCATACCCCAAGATCAGACAATAGAGCTGGTGGAGGCGTTGGTCTGCTCCTATCACCAAAATGTACCTTTCAGGTTATCCCTCAACTACCCTCACTTGTCTTCCCTTCTTTTGAGGTCCATGCCGTCAGACTCTACACCCCCTTCTCCATGCGAGTGGCGGTGGTATATCGTCCTCCCGGCCCCTCCCATCAGTTCCTGGATCATTTTGCCACTTGGCTTCCACATTTTCTCTCCTGTGACATCCCTACCCTCATCATGGGAGATTTCAACATCCCCATTGCTCTTCCCCTCTCCCCATCTGCTACTCACCTTTTATCTCTAACCTCCTCATTTGGCCTTTCGCAGCTTACTAATTCTCCAACGCATGAAGACGGAAACTCCCTCGACTTGGTCTTCTCTCGGCTTTGTGCAGTGGATGATTTTGCAAACTCCCCTCTCCCGCTCTCTGACCACAATCTTCTTTCATTCTCTATAAAGAACTGCCAGGCTGCTCAGGTCACCCCCACTGTCCAGACTTATAGAAACACACAGGCCATTAACACCCAGAAACTTCTGAAGAACTTGCAGTCTTCATTGGCCCCTATCTCCTCCCTCTCATGTCCTGATTCTGCTTTGAAGCATTACAATGAAACACTTCAAACTGCCCTGGATGAATTTGCACCCCCTATAAATAGAACACCACAACGCAGACGGCGACAACCCTGGCACACGGTGCAAACACGTTTCCTGCAGCGGTGCTCCAGGTGCGCCGAACGTCTGTGGAGAAAATCCAATCTACACGAAGATTTCATCCATTTTAAGTTTATGCTTAGAACATACAACACTGCCCTTCACCTCTCCAAACAAACCTATTTCAACACCCTCATCATCTCACTGTCCAATAACCCGAAACGTCTCTTTGACACTTTTCATTCTCTACTCAATCCAAGAGTACAGGCCCCAACCACTGAGCTCCGAGCTGACGATCTGGCCAATTACTTCAAAGAAAAAATTGACCAGATCCGACAGGAAATTATCTCCAAATCCCCTCATACCATGCACTGTCCTCCCTCCCCCACTGCATCTAACTCACTCTCTGATTTTGAACCAGTCACAGAAGAAGAAGTAAGCAGGCTCCTTGCATCTTCTCGCCCAACTACTTGCACCAGTGACCCATTTCCGTCACATCTCCTCCAGTCCCTTTCCCCTGCTGTCACCCCTCACCTAACTAAAATATTTAACCTCTCTCTCTCTTCTGGTATTTTTCCCTCCTCATTTAAGCATGCCATCATACATCCACTACTTAAAAAACCATCCCTCGACCAAAATTGTGCCGCTAACTATAGACCTGTCTCTAATCTTCCCTTCATCTCTAAACTCCTGGAACGCCTGGTCCACTCCCGTCTTATCCGCTATCTCTCAGAAAACTCTGTTCTCGACCCTCTCCAATCCGGTTTCCGCTCTTTACACTCCACTGAAACTGCCCTCACTAAAGTCTCTAATGATCTGCTAACAGCTAAATCAAATGGTCATTACTCCATGCTAATTCTCTTGGATCTCTCTGCAGCATTCGACACTGTGGATCATCAGCTCCTCCTCACTATGCTCCGTTCCATTGGCCTCAAGGACACCGTTCTCTCCTGGTTCTCCTCCTATCTCTCCGACCGCTCCTTTACTGTTTCTTTTGCCGGTTCCTCCTCCTCTCACCTTCCTCTTACTGTTGGGGTTCCTCAAGGATCGGTTCTAGGCCCCCTCCTCTTCTCCTTGTACACTGCCCCTATTGGTCAAACAATCAGTAGATTTGGTTTCCAGTACCATCTCTATGCTGATGACACCCAATTATACGCTTCTTCTCCTGACATCACGCCAGCCTTTCTAGAAAACACTGGCGATTGTCTAAACGCTGTGTCTAATATCATGTCCTCACTATATCTGAAACTGAACCTATCAAAGACTGAAATCCTTGTGTTTCCTCCCGCTACTAATGTACCTACACCCGACATTGCCATTTCCGTCTGTGGTTCCACTATTACTCCCCAGCAACATGCCCGCTGTCTTGGGGTCATACTTGATTCCGAGCTTTCCTTTGCCCCCCACATTCGATCACTGGCTCGCTCTTGTCATCTGCACCTCAAAAACATTTCTAGAATCCGACCTTTTCTTACTTTTGACTCTGCAAAAACTCTTACTGTTTCTCTTATTCATTCTCGTCTCGACTATTGTAACTCTCTTCTAATCGGTCTCCCTCTTACAAAACTCTCCCCTCTCCAATCTGTCTTGAATGCTGCAGCCAGGATCATATTCCTCACCAATCGTTACACCGATGCCTCTACCTTGTGCCAGTCATTACACTGGCTACCCATCCACTCCAGAATTCAGTATAAACTTATTACCCTCACCCACAAAGCCCTCCATGGCTCAGCACCACCCTACATCTCCTCCCTTGTTTCAGTATACCACCCTACCCGCGCCCTCCGTTCTGCTGATGACCTGAGGTTAGTATCCTCAATAGTCAGAACCTCCCACTCCCGTCTCCAAGACTTTACACGTGCCGCGCCAATTCTTTGGAATGCACTTCCCAGGTCAATACGATTAGTCCCCAGTCCCCACAATTTTAAGCGTGTCCTGAAAACGCATTTATTCAGACTGGCCTATCGCCTCAACACATTAACCTAACCTATCCCTGTGTGGCAGAGCCAAAAATTTTACCATAACCAGGTTCCCAGCATCATGTTCCCACATGCTTTATGCATCCATTAGCCCTCTGTGTCTGTACTGTTACACACTTAACATTATGGCTGGTCCATACAATCAGGGCAACTGTTACCACCCACCTTTCGTGTCTACCTCTTTCCTCATAGACTGTAAGCTTGCGAGCAGGGCCCTCACTCCTCTTGGTATTTGTTATAATCTACTGTATGTGATTATTGTTATGCTGTAATGTCTATTGTCTGTACAAATCCCCTCTGAAATGTAAAGTGCTGCGGAATATGTCGGCGCTATAAAAATAAAATTTATTATTATTATTATTATAATAATGAGCAGCTAAGTAACCATAATGGTAAATGTGAAAAGAGTGTCCATGAGGTCTTACCGTGATTTAGTTGTGGCAGGTGGACGCGGTATCCGCCGCGAATCAATAGCGCAATATCAGTGGGGAGCGTCAGGGTTTATATCCCTGAGAGAACATGGAGGCTGGGTGGAAGTGTGCAACCGGAAGTGAGCCGGCGTGTGCTCCACTCACATCATTATGCGTTCCAGGCACTGGGTGATGATGGAAAGGGGGCGTGAGCAGGGAACGTCTGCCTGTATGAGCTGCTGAACACTGAAGAATAGGACGGAATGTGGGGAGGTGCAGAGTAGTGCCTTGGTTACCATAGTAACCGCCGGGGCGCCGCTGCAGGAAGTGCCAGAGAAGACGGCAGAGGAAATTCAGTGTTCTGGTGACGGTGATTTCAAGAACATTCACAATTGTTGGTTCTGTAATAGAGATAAAAGCAGATTAGAATGTGGTAAGCAGGCTTAATGTGAACAGGTACAAGGTATACTATGTCTCAAAGTACAATAAAGAAAATGCTGGACAGACTGTCTCATTCATCAACCTTAATGCCATGTGCTGGCTCACGTATAAAGATATAGCTAAATCATGATTGAAGAAATGATTGTACATCATAATCCTTATTTAACCCCTTGGGTGCCAAGGTATTCAGCTCGTGGATCCAATAGGCCTCTCTTCTTTTTAACATATTAATCCGGTTACCGCCCCTGCGTGACGGATGGATTTGTTCTACAACTTGAAACTTAAGTTGTGCGATGGTATGGCCGGCAGTGATAAAATGATGGGGGACCGGGAGGAGCATATTTTTACACCTTATGGTGGATTTATGTTTAGCTATCCGATCCCTTATATGTTGTGTAGTTTCCCCCACATAGAGTAAGCCACGTGGACATTTGATGATATATATCACAAAAGAGCTATCAAAGGTATAATACTCTCTAATGTCATACTTTTTGCCTGTGTGGGGGTGATAAAAGCTGTTTCTTTTCTGAATATTGTTGCACTGCGTGCATTGTAAGCAAGGGAAGGTACCAAATTTGGGATTTTTAAGAAAGCGTTGTTGTATAGAGGGACGGGGTGAGCCTATATCTGCTTTAATTAGGATATCTCGTACATTGCGGGGTCTCCTAAAACAAGGGAGGAATGGTTCTTTGAAGGCCCTTACATTGGGTTGGACTGTCGTGAGGAGATGCCAGTGGCGTCTGATACTTGAATGTATCCGATAGACTAGAGGATGATAATCATGTACAAATGCAATACGGTTAGTTGCCTTGGGTTTGGGAGGGGAGAGGAGATCTAAATTATTCAATATATTTGGTGGATAACCCCTCTCTAAAAATTTTGTGCGCATCTCATTCATGCGTGCTTCTTGAACCTCTGTGTTTGAGACTATCCTCTGAACCCTTTTAAGTTGAGATTTAGGAATTGCATTCTTCATTTTGGTCGGATGGAAGCTCTCATAATGGAGCAAGCTATTCCGATCCATTGGTTTCCTATAGAGATCGGTGGAGAGGTGACCCAAGTTGTCTTTTATGACTAACGTGTCCAAGAAGTTAATCTGATTGGTATGATGTGTCATCGTAAAACTGAGGCCTTGCCAGGATGTTTGTAACATGGAAAAAAAAGGAATGTAGTGTATCAAGTGGCCCACCCCAGATACAGAAAATATCGTCAATGTATCTCTTCCACACTATAGAATAAGTGCGGAAGAGATCATCACGATATATGACACAATCCTCCAAGTGGGCTACGTAGCAATTTGCATACGGATGTGCAGTATTTGAGCCCATAGCGGTCCCCTTGGTCTGTAGATAGTACGTATCCTCAAATAGGAAAAAATTCTTTGTTAACACTATGGACAGTAGTTCACAACAAAGGTTGATTTGTTCTGGATGAAATTTAGACAATTCAAGTAGCCTCCGCACCGACTGGATACCCTCCATATGAGGAATGGATGTATACAGGTCTTTGACGTCGAATGTGACTAGGATGGCCTCCTGTGGAACAGATCCTAAATTATGAATAATATCTAGAAAGGTCCCTGTGTCCAATAAGAAGGACAGTGTTAATTTTATAAGGGGTGTTAGAATTTTTTCTAGATATTTAGAAATTGGGGAGAAGTGCAAGATATATGAAAGCACGCTTAGAGTTTGCTGAGAAACACATGAATAACTCCCAGACTATGAGAAATAAGATAGAACTTTTTGGTGATAATTCTAAGCAGTATATGCAGAGAAAACCAGGCACTGATCATTAGGCAGCATCATGCTATGGGGGTGTTTTTCAGCTGCAGGGACAGGACAACTGGTTGCCATTGAAGGAAACATGAATGCAGCCAAGTACAGAGATATACTGGATGAAAACCTCTTTCAGAGTGCTCTGGACCTCAGACATGGCTGAAGGTTCACCTTCCAACAAGACAATGACCCTACGCAGCTAAAATAACAAAGGAGTGGCTTCAGAACAACTCTGTGACCATTCATGACTGGCCCAGCCAGAGCCCTGACCTAAACTCAATTGATCATCTCTGGAGAGACCTGAAAATGGCTGTCCATCAATGTTCACCATCGAACCTGACGGAACTGGAGAGGACCTGCAAGGAAGAATGGCAGAGGATCCCAAAATCCAGGTGTGAAAAACTTGTGAAAAACTTGTTGCATCATTCCTAAGAAGACTAATGGCTGTACTAACTCAAAAGGTGCTTCTACTCAATACTGGGCAAAGAGTCTGAATACTTATGACTAGTGTTGAGCTTTCCGATACCGCAAGCATCGGGTATCGGCCGATATTCACTGTATCGGAATTCCGATACTGACTTCCGATACTTTTTTCATATTGTATACCGGAATCGGAAGTTCCCATAATGCTATCTTCCCGCTCGCTTTGATTCAGCCAATAGGAATCCTCAGAAGTGTGGGCACATCCTGTTAGGCATGTAGGCATGTTAACTATTGGCATGGCTGTGATTGGCTGCTGAAATGATGTCATGATGCACTGTAAAAGCCACCGCCATTTCTGGTCACTCTGCTGTGAATTCAGTTAGGGACAGGCTGCTGTTGAAGACTGTGAGGGACAGTTAGAAATAGCGATTCTACTAAACATATTGTGCTTTACCCAGGCTACATAAACCACCACTGTAGCTTTCTTTTCCCTAGCAGCAGTGTTCACAGCTCTCTGCAAGGGCTGTGTGAGTGCAGCTCACGCTGTGGAGTGGGTCCTTCAGCCACGTCTGGTTGTAGGACGCACAGCGTGCATCACTGCTGCCTCATACATATTTTTCTTTTTGAGCTGCTTATTTTTCTTAAATTCTATCTAGTGTGCTTCCATCCGTATCCATATACGTTGGTTGCAAACACTAGTACTAGACAGCGGAGCCTTTCTGAAGCCTGTCAGTCCTAGTGCCCACTTAGCTGCACTGTTCTAGGCTGTCTGAGAGGTCTCTGACTGTGTGTGAGTGCAGCTCATGCTGAGTAGTGTGTCCTGCAGCTACGTCTGGTTGTAGGCCGCTCAGCGTGCGTCACTGCCTCACACATATTTTTCTTTAATTGCAGCTCATTTTTTCTTCTCCTATCAGTGTGCATCCATCCATATCCATCTACATTGGTTGGTTGCAAACACTATATAGGAGTAGATAGAGGAGCCTTTTTTCTGGCTTGTGCCCTTCAGCTGCAGCCAGATTAGTATTACCCAATTTTTTTGGAGCCTCATCTTTTGCATTGTAGGTTACCTGCCTGCATTGTAATAGCTCCAGAAAGTTGGTGATACTCTCACTTTCAAATCTTTGGTTACATCCTTTGAGTTTTTTTTCCCCCCCAAAAAACAACAAAGTTCACCAAACACTACATTTGAAAGTTGTGTAGGCCACATTAGCTCCCATTAAAGTGTAGTCGACACACACACTTCATAAAATTAGTGTTTCTTATAACGTAAAACAGCTGTTCAGGAATAAGCACACTAAGGGCCCCTTTGTACTTTTCTGCTTATCTTTCTCAGTCTAGCAAGATGAAGAAGGCAGGGAGCAAGGCACGTGGCCGTGGGCATGGAGTTTCAGCAGGGAGAGGACGTGGGGATTCTGCAGGGAGAGAACGTGGGGATTCTGTGCCTGCTGTTGGCACCAGTGAGTCAGCATCCCACAGTTTTAGCAGGCAACAGTCCTTTATGCGCAGCTTTGTAGGACCTCACCGTACCCCACTGCTGAGGGAGGAACAAATTGAAGCCGTTGTCGGATGGATGGCAGCTAACGCATCAACTTCAATTACTTCCACATCCTCTCAGGGCCAGAGCACCGAAGAGCAACCACCTGTCTCTTCACCACCTGCCAAAGTGCCCAGGCAGTCAGAGAGCCCTGGACAGGAGCCATCACAGTCTCTACTTCTGTTCTCAGAATCTGTTGGTTTGGAAAGAGGGGGCCAGCCAAGCAGCATTCCAGAATGTGAAGAGGGAGTATGCAGTGATGCGCAACTTCTTTGTCCCTCTGAATCTGAAGAGGCGGGTGGGCCAGTGCCTATGGGCAACACACCTCAGTACGCATCAGATGATGACGAGACACAGGTGCCACTTTCTGTTGCGTACGGTGCTGGCGAGACAACCCAGGAGAAGCAGGTGTTTGAAGAGGGGAGTGTAGATAATGAGGTCCTTGACCCATCATGGCGTGAGGAACAGGAAGGTGGTGGGAGCAGCTCTGAGGAAGAGATTCCCCTAACGGCCAAAACCGTTGTGAGTTCATTTTCCCCTTCACCATTGAGGTCTGATGAACTCCCTCTTCTGCTGAAGGAAGGTAGTGAAGCTGATTACCAAGCACCTGAGCAGGATGATGATGACTGGAATTGCTGACTGGATATAAGGCAGTCGACGCCCTTCTGCCTTGCTGGTGATCTTCCTGAGGGATTCTAGGAGACCAGTTTGATTCCTGTTCCTCAAAAGCTAAGTTTTCTGCTCTGCTTTTTGCATTTGTGTTTTGGTTTTGTTTTGCCTTGTTTTTCTGGATTTCTACCATTCCCTGCTGGGGTGGGCTGAATTCCTTTTTGCTCTGTCTTCAGAAAATACCTGAGTACTGATATAGTCTTTTTGAAGCCTAGCGTCTTCAGGGCTTTTTTCCCTATCAGTCTGTTGGCTCTAGTTTTGATAGGGTTTTGGTGGATTGCAGACAGCAGCTTTTCTATCCTGTCCTATTTAGTTAGCTTGGGCCCCATCATTTGCTCAGCCTATCTTTCTATCTGTGTGAGTGCCTTTTCATCTTGCTTCACCGTCATTATATGTTGGGGGCTGCCTATTGCTTTGGGGTCTGCTCTGGGGCAGTTTAGATTTCCCTTTCTGTCTTTAGGCTATTTAGTTCTCCGGCTGTGATCGAGGGGTCTAGGGCACCGTAGGAACCCCCTATGGCTACTGCTAGTTTTTGTTGATAGGTTCAGGGGTCTGCAATCCGATAGCTGCCAACTTCTCTGGTTTTCTGGACTTAGCTAGTATTTCTGTTTTTGCCTCCTACGGTGACTCATTCATAACAGAGGGGGCAGACTTGGTTGCCTGTAGCCTCCACTTCGGCACCTGTTAGGAGCATTCCACTTTCAAAAGGCAAAACGGGCGCTACCAAGACTTGCAGTGCGTAGTCCTTTTTTGACACAGTTGCAGATGACATTTGCTTTGTCAAATGCAAGCTGTGTCATCAGAGAGTCAAAAGAGGGAAAAATGTCAGCAACTTCAATACCACTAATATGTGGAAACATGTGCAGACCAAGCACGAGGTGGAGTTCCACAGACACACTGAAGACGTAGGCCAATGTACAGCACCACCTACCACCTCTTCAGCTCATGTTGGGGCCTCTTCCTCCAGCTCACACACAGCTGGTTCGGCTTCCTCACAGGATCGCCAAGGAAGAACCTCTGGCACTGTTGTCCGGAGACCCTGTGACATTCCACCCACAGCACCACGTTCCAAGTCATCCTCACACTCCCAGGCCACTCGACAGCCATCGGTAGCACAGGCATGGGAGAAAAGGCGGCCATACTCGGCAAACCATCCCCGAGCACAGGCTCTGAATGCTGGCATTGCCAAACTACTGGCACTTGAAATGCTCTCATTCAGGCTGGTGGAGACTGACACCTTCCGGGACTTCTTGGCATTGGCAGTCCCACAATACACCATGCCCAGCAGCTTTTATTTCAGCAGGCGAGCCGTCCCTGCCCTGCAGAAACATGTGGAGGCAAACATAAAACATGCGCTACTAAATGCCGTCAGTAGCAAGGTCCACCTGACCACTGATGCGTGGACCAGTAACCATGGACAGGAACGATACCTTTCCCTCACTGCCCATTGGGTCAATGTTGTGGAGCCGGGTACAGATCTGGAGAGTGGCGCTGTACGTGTTCTGCCAACTCCACGGATTGCAGGAATCCAGTCTGTACACATTGACTCCTCCTCCTATTCAAGTTCCTCTGAAACAGCGCAGCAGGAGCCTGTTACGACCGATATGAGCACAGCCATGGCCAAACGTCAACAGGTCATACTGAAATTAATTTCTTTGGGGAATCGAAGCCACACAGCGCAGGAGCTCTGGAATGCCATCAAGCAGGACAGCGACGTGTGGTTTGTGCCAGCGAATCTCCAGCCAGGCTTGGTAGTGTGTGACAATGGCCGAAATCTGGTGGCAGCTCTTGGCCTAGGCAACCTCACTCACATCCCATGTCTGGCACATGTGCTCAACTTGGTCGTGCAGAGCTTTCTGAGGGACTATCCGGATCTTGATGCACTGCTGCACAAGGTCCGCATAGAGTGCGCTCACTTGCGTCGTTCCAGCACGGCAAGATCGCGCCTTGCTGCTCTGCAGCGCCGATTACGCCTTCCGGAACATCACATCATATGTGACCTACCCACCAGGTGGAATTCTACGTTACATATGTTGGAGCGGTTGTGTGAGCAGCAGGCAGCAGTCATGGAGTACCAGCTGCATCAGGCGCAAACAAGTCGCAATGTGCGCCGGTCACACTTCAGCACCACTGAGTGGGCCTCTATGAAGGACATCTGCCTCGTTTTGCATGCCTTCGATGATTCCACACGGATGGCGAGTGCAGATGATGCACTAGTCAGCATGACTGTCCCCCTTATCTGCCTGCTTCAAAACACTGCAAGCACTAAGGGATGAGGTTTTGGAAGAGGTGGAGGATGAGGAGTCCCAAATGCCATCTGCTTCTGGACAGTCTGCGCTACGTGGTTCCTCACAAAGGCCTAGGCAGGGGACACTTTGTGAGGAGGATGAGGAGGAGTCGATGGAGGAGGAAGACATCTCTCCAGAGGAGGGAGGTACACAAAGCTCTAGTCAGTATGTACAGCGAGGGTGGGGTGATTCAGAGCAGGCAGAGATCACGCCTCAAGCAGGGGACAGCGGTTCTTTGGCAGTTGGGAGTCTGCAGCACATGGTTGACTTCATGCTGCAGTGCCTGAGAAATGACCGCCGCATCGCCCACATTCTCTACACGGCTGATTATTGGGTGTACACCCTCCTAGATCCTCGCTACCGGGACAGCGTACAAAGGCTCATACCAACGTTGAACCGGGAGCGTAAACTGCGGGAGTACGAAGAGTCACTGGTGCAGTCCATAATGTTTTCCATTCCACCCGACAGCAGTGGTGCTAGTGCTTTACAAAGCACCTCCGTGCATCGAGCCAGTGGAGGAAACTCAGCACAAAGAGGGAGCAGAGGCAGCGCCTCAGCACAAGGCAAGACCACTATGGCCCAAATGTGGCAAAGTTTTGTGTGTCCTCCACAACTGTCTACACCAGAGGTCCCCAATGTCAGTCCTCGAGGGCTGAACCAGTGCAGGTTTTCAGGATTTCCTTACTATTGCACATGGATTGGAATCATTACCTAATGTGCAATACTAAGGAGATCCTGAAAACCTGCACTGATTCAGCCCTCGAGGACTAACATTGGGGACCTCTGGTCTACACCATCACTGACGGCTCCAGTCAGCAGGAGGCCACGTTTCCGTCAGATGGTGACAGACTACATGTCTTACCCTGTGAGTGTACTCACAGACGGCTCTTCCCCCTTCAAGTTTTGGGTCTCTAAGCTGGATACATGGTCAGAGCTTAGCCAGTATGCATTGGAGGTGCTGGCTTGCCCTGCTGCCAGTGTATTATCGGAACGCGTCTTTAGTGACGCAGGTGGTGTACTAACAGACCGTCGCACGCGACTTTCTTCCAATAACGTCGACCGGCTTACTTTTCTGAAAATGAACAAGGCCTGGATCTCCCCAGAATTTGCCAGTCCTCTTCCTGACTAAATAATTTGTTGGCAACTGTATCCAGGTCTCCTGTTGTGTTCATGTTTCTACCACCTGAACTATAATCCCTGGGCTTCAACACAGCCAGTTGTAGCTCAGGTGTGTCATCTGCACAGAGAAAAACACTAGCTCCTGTGTTGGTGGGGTTCAGTAATGACAGCTGCTCCCCTGCTGTGTGGACGGCAAAGTCTCCTGCTCCATCCACATTCAAACTACTACTGATTTTTAACCCTGCTCCACTTAGGCCTCTGGCTCCACTGTCTCTAGTATTTCCCCTGGCCTCCAACCCCGCCAGTGACAGTTCTTAAGTGGCGTCTGCACAATCCACACTTGTTCCAGTGTTACTTGGCCTCAGTCACGTCAGTTGATCCCCTGATGTGTGTCCGGCAAGGTCTCCTGCTCTGTCCACATTCCCATTACTAGTATTGTGAATGACGACAGAGCAAGAGACCTTGCCGGACACACATCAGGGGAGCAACTGACGGGACTGAGCCAAGTAACACAGGAACAAGTGTGGATTGTGCTGACGCCACTTCAGAGCTGTCACTGGCGGGGTTGGAGGCCAGGGGAAAAACTAGAGACAGTGGAGCCAGAGGCCTATGTGGAGCACGGTTACAATCAGTAGTAGTCTACAACCTCTATAAAACGTGCTGCAAGTTGGCCTCAGCCTGCTCCATGCCTCATCCTGGGCTCCAACAACGCCAGTTGGTGTTCAGAAGTGCCGTCTTCACAGAGAAACACACACTAGCTCCTGTGTTAGTGGGGTTCAGTAATGTCAGCTGTTCCCCTGCTGTGTAGATGGCAAAGTCTCCTGCTGCCTCCACAGCCAACCCTATCAGGCCTCAGCCTGCTCCATGCCTCATCCTGGGCTCCAACAACGTCAGTTGGTGTTCAGAAGTGCCGTCTTCACAGAGAAACACACACTAGCTCCTGTGTTAGTGGGGTTCAGTAATGCCAGCTGTTCCCCTGCTGTGTAGATGGCAAAGTCTCCTGCTGCCTCCACATGCCAACACCATCAGGCCTCAGCCGGCTCCATGCCTCTTCCTGGGCTTCAACAACGCCAGTTGGTGTTCAGAAGTGTCGTCTTCACAGAGAAACACACACTAGCTCCTGTGTTAGTGGGGTTCAGTAATGCCAGCTGTTCCCCTGCTGTGCAGATGGCAAAGTCTCCTGCTGCCTCCAACATCACACAACATCGTCTTTTCTACTTGCTCCAAGTAGGCCTCAGCCTGCTCGGAGCATTGATCCTGGGCTTCAACACAGCCAGTTGTAGCTTGGAAGTGCCCTCCGCACAGATAAACACTCGCTCCTGTGTCTGTGGGGTTCAGTAACGCCAGCTGTTCCCCTGCTGTGCGGATGGCAAAGTCTCCTGCTGCCTCCAACATCACACTACTACTGACTTTTAACCGTGTTCCACTTAGGCCTCTGGCTGCACTGTCTCTAGTATTTCCCCTGTCCTCCAACCCCGCCAGTCGCTGCTCTGATGTGCCATCTGCACAATCCACACTTATTCCTGTGTTACTGGGGCTCAGTCACATCAGTTGATCCCCTGATGTGTGTCCGGCAATGTCTCCTGCTGTGTCCCCATTCCCATTAATAGTAGTGTGAATGAGGACAGAGCAGGACACCTTGCTGGAAACACATCAGGGGATCAACTGACGGGACTGAGCCAAAGTAACACAGGAACAAGTGTGGATTGTGCTGATGCCACTTCAGAGCTGTCACTGGCGGGGTTGGAGGCCAGGGGAAATACTAGAGACAGTGGAGCCAGAGGCTAAGTGGAGCACGGTTACAATCAGTAGTAGCCTACAACCTCTATAAAACGTGCTGCAAGTTGACTTCAGCCAGCTGCACGCCTCATCCTGGGCTCCAACAACGCCAGTTTGTGTTCAGAAGTGTCGTCTTCACAGAGAAACACACACTAGCTCCTGTGTTAGTGGGGTTCAGTAATGCCAGCTGTTCCCCTGCTGTGTAGATGGCAAAGTCTCCTGCTGCCTCCACATGCCAACCCTATCAGGCCTCAGCCTGCTCCATGCCTCATCCTGGTCTCCAACAACGCCAGTTGGTGTTCAGAAGTGCCATCTTCACAGCGAAACACACACACACTCCTGTGTTAGTGGGGTTCAGTAAAGCCAGCTGTTCCCCTGCTGTGTAGATAGCAAAGTCTCCTGCTGCCTCCACATGCCAACCCTATCAGGCCTCAGCCTGCTCCATGCCTCATCCTGTGCTCCAACAACGCCAGTTGGTGTTCAGAAGCGCCGTCTTCACAGAGAAACACACACTAGCTCCTGTGTTAGTGGGGTTCAGTAATGCCAGCTGTTCCCCTGCTGTGTAGATGGCAAAGTCTCCTGCTGCCTACACATGCCAACCCTATCAGGCCTCAGCCTGCTCCATGCCTCATCCTGGGCTCCAACAACGTCAGTTGGTGTTCAGAAGTGCCGTCTTCACAGAGAAACACACACTAGCTCCTGTGTTAGTGGGGTTCAGTAATGCCAGCTGTTCCCCTGCTGTGTAGATAGCAAAGTCTCCTGCTGCCTCCACACGCCAACCCTATCAGGCCTCAGCCTGCTCCATGCCTCATCCTGGTCTCCAACAACGCCAGTTGGTGTTCAGAAGTGCCGTCTTCACAGAGAAACACACACTAGCTCCTGTGTTAGTGGGGTTCAGTAATGCCAGCTGTTCCCCTGCTGTGTAGATGGCAAAGTCTCCTGCTGCCTCCACATGCCAACCCTATAAGGCCTCAGCCTGCTCCATGCCTCATCCTGGGCTCCAACAAAGTCAGTTGGTGGTCAGAAGTGCCGTCTTCACAGAGAAACACACACTAGCTCCTGTGTTAGTGGGGTTCAGTAATGCCAGCTGTTCCCCTGCTGTGTAGATAGCAAAGTCTCCTGCTGCCTCCACACGCCAACCCTATCAGGCCTCAGCCTGCTCCATGCCTCATCCTGGGCTCCAACAACGCCAGTTGGTGTTCAGAAGTGCCGTCTTCACAGAGAAACACACACTAGCTCCTGTGTTAGTGGGGTTCAGTAATGCCAGCTGTTCCCCTGCTGTGTAGATGGCAAAGTCTCCTGCTGCCTCCAACATCACACAACATCATCTTTTCTACTTGCTCCAAGTAGGCCTCAGCCTGCTCGGAGCATTGATCCTGGGCTTCAACACAGCCAGTTGTAGCTTGGAAATGCAGTCCGCACAGATAGAAACACTCGCTCCTGTGTCTTTGGGGTTCAGTAACACCAGCTGTTCCCCTGCTGTGCGGATGGCAAAGTCTCCTGCTGCCTCCAACATCACACTACTACTAACTTTTAATGTCTCCTGCTCTGTCCCCATTCCCATTAATAGTAGTGGGAATGTGGACAGAGCAGGAGACCTTGCCGGACACACATCAGGGGATCAACTGACGTGACTGTTCCCCAGTAACTAAGGAACAAGTGTGGATTGTGCAGACAACACTGCAGAGCAGCAACTGGTGTGGTTGGAGGCCAGGGGAAATACTAGAGACAGTAGAGCCAGAGGCCAAAGTGGAGCACGGTTACAATCAATAGTTGTGTACAACTAATATAAAACTAGCTCCAAGTTGGCCTCAGCCTGCTGCATGATTGACCCCTGGGCTTCAACATCGCATGTTGCTGCTCAGAAGTGTCTTTGGCACGGGTACTCACTCCTGCCCAGCCTGGTTCCAGCACGCCAGCTGTTTCCGGGTAATGTCAACGTCACTTTGCCACCAATACGTTGTCCTGTCGTGTTGCGGTCGGGTTAGCCGAGTCTATGGTGCCTGCAGATTCGGTGCTTCCTATGTGGGCTGCGGGTTCTGGTACTAAAGGCTGGTTCCGTAGTGCCAATAGGACAAGAACCCCCTGTAGGACTGTGGGATTCGGAAACTGCGTCCTGCTCGCGGCCTTGCAATTTTTTGGATTCTGCTACCCATCTGAGTTCCAGCACTGTCAGCTGGTTCTCGGCAGTGTCTTTGGCACGGGTACTCCCTCCTGCCCATCCGGGTTCCCGCACCGTCAGCTGGTTCTCGGCAGAGCCTTTGGCCGAGGTGCCTCCTTCTCGGTATCCGAGTTCCAGCACCGTCTGCTGGTTCTTGGTAGTGCTTTAAAGCACAGGTACCTCCTGTGTAGTAACCGTGTTCCAGCACCGTCAGCTGGACCACGGTTGTGCCATTGGCTCTTGTTCCTTCTGCTGCCCCTCCGGGTTCCAGCACCGTCAGCTGGTCCTCGCTAGTTCCATTTGCTATTGTTCCTTCTGCTACCCATCCGGGTTCCAGTACCGTCAACTGGTTCTCGGCAGTTCCTCAGCCTTCTTGTACCTTCTGCTACTTTTCCAAGTTCAAGCTTGTGGAAATGGTTTTTGATTCTCACTCTGGATATCCCTGACAATGACTGTGAAGACGACGACCCTGAAGACCACACAGAAGAATACCTAAAAGAAGACTATGAAGAAGATGACCAAGAGGACAAAGAACATGAAGACAACCACCAAGATGCAGACCAACAAGAGACAGAAGACCAAGAAGCATAAAAAACAAAAGCAGAAGAACCTTGAGCATAAGACTAAAAATCTGAGCAAATGATATTATCTAATTTATAAGCAGAGGAAGACTAAGCAGTGTATGGGGGTGAGTCCGTTCCTCCTCGTGGTGCCCCTGGAAAAGGCCTGCTGCTACAGACCAAACTGAACGCGGACAAATCCTGTTGTAAATCTTTTGTGACAGGCAGAACGTAAGGTGTAATCTTCAAACTTTTATAGATAACAACTACAGGAATGCCTGTCACAAATCAGAATATGATGAAGAAGAAGAATAGGAAGAAGATGAAGAAGTTGAATATGAAGCAGAATAATAGTTGAATAAGAAGAATATGAAGAATGTAAAAAAAAAAAAGAAGAAGAAGGTGAAGAAGAAGTTGATAATAATAATAATAATAATAAATTTTATTTCTATAGCGCCGACATATTCCGCAGCACTTTACATTTCAGAGGGGATTTGTACAGACAATAGACATTACAGCATAACAATAATCACATACAGTAGATTATAACAAAATACCAAGAGGAATGAGGGTCCTGCTCGCAAGCTTACAGTCTATGAGGGAAAAAGGGAGACACGAAAGGTGGGTGGTAACAGTTGCCCTGATTGTATGGACCAGCCATAATGTTAAGTGTGTAACAGTACAGACACAGAGGGCTGATGGATGCATAAAGCATGTGGGAACATGATGCGGGGAACCTGGTTATGGTAAAACTTTTGGCTGTGCCACACAGGGATAGATTAGGTTAATGTATTGAGGCGATAGGCCAGTCTGAATAAATGCGTTTTCAGGGCACGCTTAAAATTGTGGGGATTGGGGACTAATCGTATTGACCTGGGAAGTGCATTCCAAAGAATTGGCGCAGCACGTGTAAAGTCTTGGAGACGGGAGTGGGAGGTTCTGACTATTGAGGGTGCTAACCTGAGGTCATCAGCAGAACGGAGGGTGCGGGTAGGGCGGTATACTGAAACAAGGGAGGAGATGTAAGGTGGTGCTGAGCTATGGAGGGCTTTGTGGGTGAGGGCAATAAGTTTGTACTGGATTCTGGAGTGGATGGGTAGCCAGTGTAATGACTGGCACAAGGTAGAGGCATCGGTGTAACGATTGGTGAGGAATATGATCCTGGCTGCAGCATTCAAGACAGATTGGAGAGGGGAGAGTTTGGTAAGAGGGAGACCGATTAGAAGAGAGTTACAATAGTCGAGACGAGAGTGAATAAGAGAAACAGTAAGAGTTTTTGCAGAGTCAAAAGTAAGAAAAGGTCGGATTCTAGAAATGTTTTTGAGGTGCAGATGACAAGAGCGAGCCAGTGATCGAATGTGGGGGGCAAAGGAAAGCTCAGAATCAAGTATGACCCCAAGACAGCGGGCCTGTTGCTGGGGAGTAATAGTGGAACCACACACAGAAATGGCAATGTCGGGTATAGGTACATTAGAAGAGGGAGGAAACAAAAGTTGTTGTAAATCAAGATGACTATGACTTGGTCTTCTGATCAACAAAAGTTGATGAAAAAGATACTGGCTGCTGCTGAAGATGATGAAGGAGAAAGTGTGAGAGAAGTAAAAAAAGGTGAAGAGCATGGAAGTAGTGATACATATCTAACAAAATATAAAAGAGGTTAACATAGTCAATATCTTTGTAACTCCGAACGTCTTTAAAAAAAAAAATTTAATTCCTGCTATTCCATTTGATTGGGCTAAACCTCTATGGCTTTAATGTCTCCTCCACCTCCCACAATACATTCTACATTATTATTAGTTGTTTTTCTTCATGTAGAATTAACCAACAGGGAAAGAAAGGGTTTTTTTTAATTCCGATATTTCAGTTCCATTGACTTGAATGGGACTTCCGGGATCGGAATCGGCGATACCCGATACTTTTTTTAGATCGGCCGATCCATTCCGATCCGATATTTTTCAGTATCGGGTGGTATCGCTCAACACTACTTATGACCATGTGATATTTCACTTTTTCCTTTTTAATAAATTTGTTTTTTTTCAGTTAATATGGGGTGCAGAGTGCACATTAATGAGGAAAAAAATGAGCTTTTTTAAATTTACCAAATGGCTGCAATGAAAAATTCAAAGGGCTCTGAATACTTTCTATACCCATCTATACCCACTAATATATATATATATATATATATATATATATATACATATATATATGGAAAAAAAATAGGCAGCACTCAAATTAAATGTGAAAAAGTGGATACTTTACTGATCCTCAGATGGCAACGTTTCATATATATATATATATATATATATATATATATATATAAAAGGAAAAAAAATAGGCAGCACTCAAATTAAATGTGAAAAAAGTGGATATTTTACTGATCCTCAGATGGCAACGTTTCATATATATATATAAAAGGAAAAAAAATAGGCAGCACTCAAATTAAATGTGAAAAAAGTGGATATTTTACTGATCCTCAGATGGCAACGTTTCATATATATATATAAAAGGAAAAAAAATAGGCAGCACTCAAATTAAATGTGAAAAAAGTGGATATTTTACTGATCCTCAGATGGCAGCGTTTCAACGGTGACCCGTCTTTGTCAAGCTTGACAAAGACGGGTCACCGTTGAAATGTTGCCATCTGAGGATCAGTAAAGTATCCACTTTTTCACACTTAATTTGAGTGCTGCCTATTTTTTTTCCTTTTGTCATTTTGGCTGTTTGGACACTGCTGTATAGGTTTTGCACCTGCTGTATTATTTTGGTAGTGCTGCCCTTTTTTCTTGATATATATATATACACACACACACACACACACACACACACAGGGGTTGGAAAAAATAATGGAAACACCTAACGTTTTGGCCTCATAATCTTCGAACATGTTATAAACATGCAAACCGTGACATATGGTAATGTTTTGCAGTTGATTATTTGTGTCATGTGATATGTGTATGTAAATTAACTGTTTGTTTTGCAGAATTGTAAGAACATTGATGAGAACCTGATACTAATGGCAGACCTCTCGGATTTTCAAAGAGGCCAAATTGTTGGTGCTCGTATGGCAGGCGCTAGTGTAACAAAGTGCCCGAATGATTGGCGTGTCAAGAGGTACTGTCTCCAAAGTAATGACTGCATTTGAAAGAGAAGGAAAAACGTCAGCAGCAAAGCACAGGTCCGGCCAAAAATTGAAGTAGACTGAGAGAGACCGTCAGACTCTAAAGCGAATTGTGAGAGAGGATCGCAAGACAACGGCTCCGAAAATTACTGCTGAGCTCCATGAACACCTACAGAACCCAGATTCCACGAAAACTGTTCGTCGGGAGCTGCACAAATCTGGATTCCACGGAAGAGCTGCAATTAGAAAACCGCTGCTCTCAATGACAAATGTTACCAAGCGTTAAGAGTGGTGTAGAAACCTCCAAAATTGGTCCCTCGAGCAGTGGAAACGTGATATTCTCAGACGAATCATCGTCTACCCCATTTCCGACCTCCGGCCGAGTGTACCTTTGGAGACAGCCGAAGGAAGCATTCCATCCAGACTGCCTTCTCCCAACCGTAAAACATGGCGGAGGTTCTGTGATGATCTGGGGTGCTATTTCATGGAGATCCGCCGGGCCAATGATATCCCTTCATGGAAGAATTAACAGCCGTGATTATTTAGGCATTTTGGGCGACCAAGTGCATCCTATGGTTCAAGCACTGTTCCCGGAGGGGAACGCCATCTTTCAGGATGATAGTGCACCAATTCATACAGCTAGAATCGTTAAAGCATGGGACGATGAAACATTGTAATGAAGTTGAGCATCTCATCTGGCCCCCACAATCCCCAGACCTCAACGTTATTGAGCATTTATAGGCGATTTTAGAGATTCAAGTTAGACGTCGATTTCCGCCGCCATCGTCGCTCAAAGAACCAGAGTGTGTTTTAACTGAAGAATGGGCTACAATTCCTTTGGAAACAATTCACACCTTGTATGAATCCATACCTCGGAGAATTGAGGCTGTAATCGCCGCAAAAGGTGGACCTACACCATATTAAACTAACTTTTTTTGGAGGTTTCCATTATTTTGTCCAACCCCTGTATATACACACAGGGTCAGACTGGCCTGGCGGGGTATCGGGGGAATCCCCAGTGGGCCCTTGGCTGCGGGAAGGAGGAGGAGAAGTAGAAAAAAATAAAAAAAGTCTGGTTTTCAGGGGTGCAGGCCCTTTAAAGGCGCAGGCAGAGTATGTGCAGGGGTGCGCGCATGTAGCAGTCATTAACTGAAAAACTGCGGCATACATCCCGATCAAAAATGGCCGGCCTGTGCTATGTCGGCGGCCATTTTACTATATGCACTCCGGGACCTGCAGAGGAGGACTGCGCCGCACGATGTTGGAAGCGCAGGAAGGTAAGAGGATTTTTTTTGTCCTCTCTCTCTCTGTACATGAAGCCAGGACACGGGGCCAGGATGGATATACATGGGGTGCCAGGATGGATACACATGGCGGGCCAGGATGGATACACATAGGGTGCCAGGATGGCTACACATGGGGGTCATGATGGCTACACATGGGGGTCATGATGGCTACACATGGGGGGCCAGGATGGATACACATGGGGAAGCCAGGATGGATACACATGAGGGGGGGGCAGGATACACAGATACACATGGGGGGCCAGGATGGATACACATGGGGGGAGTCTGGATGGATACACATGGGGGGCAGAATGGATACACATGGGGGACCAGGATGAATACACTAGGGGGACCAGGATGAATACATATGGGGGGGCCAGTATGGATACACATTAAGGGACTAGGATGGATACACATAGGGGAGTCAGGATGGATACACATAGGGGAGTCAGGATGGATACACATAGGGGAGTCAGGATGGATACACATAGTGGAGTCAGGATGGATACACATAGGGGAGTCAGGATGGATACACATAGGGGAGTCAGGATGGATACACATAGGGGAGTCAGGATGGATACACATAGGGGAGTCAGGATGGATACACATGGGGGGGGGCAGGATACACAGATACACATGGGGGGCCAGGATGGATACACATGGGGGGACAGAATAGATACACATGGGGGGGCCAGGATGGATACACATGGGGGGGCCAGGATGGATACACATGGGGGGGCCAGGATGGATACACATAGGGGAGTCAGGATGGATACACATAGGGGAGTCAGGATGGATACACATAGGGGAGTCA
The DNA here is from genome assembly GCF_039654945.1 of Dendrobates tinctorius. NCBI lineage: Eukaryota > Metazoa > Chordata > Amphibia > Anura > Dendrobatidae > Dendrobates > Dendrobates tinctorius. Next base: position 3,282,743 of record NW_027362061.1, on the reverse strand, counting down.
GGATGGATACACATAGGGGAGTCAGGATGGATACACATAGGGGAGTCAGGATGGATACACATAGGGGAGTCAGGATGGATACACATAGGGGAGTCAGGATGGATACACATAGGGGAGTCAGGATGGATACACATAGGGGGCCAAGATGGATACACATAGGGGGAAAGGATGGATACACATGGGGGGCCAGGATGGATATACATGGGGGGCCAGGATGGAGACACATGGGGGGCCAGGATGGATACACATAGGGGGAAAGGATGGATACATATGGAGGGCCAGGATAGAGACACATGGGGGGCCAGGACAGATACATATGCAGGTCCAGGATAGACACACATGGGGGATAGGATGGATATATATGGGGAAGGGCCAGGATGGATATATATGGGGGGGCCTGATTGCATATACAGGGAGAAGGACAAGAGACCATGAAGCATATATATATATGGGGGGCCAGGATGGAAATATGGGGGAGCCAGGGCAAGGGACCAGGAAAGATATGTGGGGGTCCAGGAAAGATATATGGAGGTCAGGATTAGAGACATATGAGGGCCAGTATGTATAGCTGGGGGTGTGGGATGGATATCTGGGGCCAGGCTGGACAAGGGACATAGGGGACCAGACTGGGGCATATTACAAAAAAAGGGGGCCAGGCTGGTGTGATGATGGTGTGATTGATGCCACCAATATGTGACGAACAATAAGAAAGAAAAAATGCCAGCTTACCCGGTTGGTTCAAAAGATAAGCTGCTATACTGTATAGTCTCTCAGCAACGGATAAATGACAGGAGCTCTTGCCAACAATAAATGCGAAAAGGAGATGAATCCAGCGAGCCAAGTTTGAAGTACTTAAAAAATCTTGTTCTTTATTTCAAACGTAGATTAAAAATATTTATCCATAGCAGCATATTATAGATGTAGGCAGAGATGGGAAAAATTACTGCTGTAAAGCGCACGGCAAGACGCGTTTCGGCTAAACCTTTATCATTGCCATAATACACATTGCTATTTTTCTGGGGTATAAGAAGGAAAAGATCCTAAGAAGGTGGTGCTATAGTTGATTAAGCGTTAATAGATCACACTTGTGGGCATCCACCTATAAGATTAACTATTTAAAAACAAGTGTTAACCCTAACAAAAGCTAATACGCTAGCAGTAATTTTTCCATATATTTTACAAATATTTTACAATACATGATATAACAGAACATATATACAGAGATTTTATTCTCATGTTGTCCTCCACAATATTTCTATAATATAATTTTTGCTCAAAAAAGTATATTTACAAACTTAGGACAGAGCAGGTTGTAATTATTAACATAAGAATCATAATTTTAGGATTTTTAATAAATTCTAATTAGATCTTGTCTATTGTTTAAGCCAATTGGCATCCTAGTTTCCAAAGTAAAAATCCAAGCAGATTCTCTGTTAAGTAGTTTACGTCTTCTATCGCCCCCTCTGGTAGACCGTGTTACTAACTCTATTGCTTTAAACCTGAAACTATCAAAATTACCAGAATGATATTGTGAAAAATGTCTGGAGACCGCTGATTGATTGAAGCTGGAGGGGTTAATGGCATCAGAAATGTGTCTTCTAATTCTTTTCCTCAGTTTTCCCGTTGTACAACCTATATACTGTTTACAACATGATGTACAGTCAAATATACTACACTAGATTATGGCCCGATGCTATCGCATCGGGAGGATGCGATAGCATCACACCTCTTGTCATGTTAACCCTCAACACACACACTCCTCAACACACACTCCTCTCACCTTTCACCATCTCCACTCACGTCCACTCACTCCTTCACTCCACATACGACCCCTTCTCTCACTCCGTCTCTCATACTCACGCCGTCATCGCCGCTGCTCCACGATCCCCGACATCTTCTTCCGCCGGCGCCATCCTGGATCCAGACGTCCTTCCACGCCGGCGACATGTTCTTGCGGCGACGCCATCTTGAGTATCGTGAAATCCTGCGATACTCAAGATGGCGTCGCCGGAAAAACATGTCGCCGGCGTGGACAACGTCGGGATCCAAAATGGCGTCGGCGAAATCTCGCGAGTTTTTGCTGACGCCATTTTGGATCCCGACATCGTCCTCGCCGGCGACATGTTCTTGCGGCAACGCCATCTTGAGTATCGCGGGATTTCGCCGATCCAAAATGGCGTCGCCGCAAGAACATGTCGCCGGCGTGGATGCCGTCGGGATCCAAAATGGCGTTGGCGAAATCTCGCGAGATTTCGCCGACGCCATTTTGGATCCCGACGGCATCCACGCTGGCGACATGCTCTTGCGGCGATGCCATCTTGAGTATCGCGGGATTTCACGATACTCAAGATGGCGTCGCCGCAAGAACATGTCGCCGGCGTGGAGGACGTCTGGATCCAGGATGGCGCCGGCGGAAGAAGATGTCGGGGATCGTGGAGCAGCGATGATGACGGTGTGAGTATGAGAGACGGAGTGAGAGAAGGGGTCGTATGTGGAGTGAAAGAGTGAGTGGACGTGAGTGGAGATGGTGAAAGGTGAGAGGAGTGTGTGTTTAGGAGTGTGTGTGTTGAGGAGTGGTGTGTTGAGGGTTAACATGGAAAGAGGTGTGCGGTGACGTCACCGGTTACAACTGGACGGAAGTTGTTACAACCGGAAGCTGCTTAGCGCATTTATTATTATAGATAGGTGGAATTACAGTTCAGAAAGCTGTTAATAGGATATTCTTTGTTACTATGGAATGAGGAGAATTTGTTGATTTTATGTGCATATTGACAACAAGTACATCTCTTATTTCCACATTTATAAACCCCTTTAATTTCAGCCAGGTGTCCCTGGTCTCCAGCGAGGAATTCAGATACAGACTGGGCGATAGTTTATCCTGCAGAGTAGGAGCTTTTTTTGCTACATAAGTGATTTGGTTTTCTGCAATAATTTGTTTTAGTTTTGGATCCTGGCTTAACACTGGAACATATTTCTTTATAATAGAGACTAAGTTGTTATACTGAAGACTATATGGAGTAGAGAAAAAAATTTTGGACTTAATAATAAATAAAAAAACAACAAAAAAACCACAATTTCCAAATAATAAAAAAATGTTTTTTCTCTACTCCATATAGTCTTCAGTATAGCAACATAGTCTCTATTATAAAGAAATATATTCCAGTGTTAAGCCAGGATCCAAAACTAAAACAAATTATTGCAGAAAGGGTTAACACTTGTTTTTAAATAGTTAATCTTATAGGTGGATGCGCACAAGTGTGATCTATTAACGCTTAATCAACTATAGCACCACCTTCTTAGGATCTTTTCCTTCTTATATCCCAGAAAAATAGCAATGTGTATTATGGCAATGATAAAGGTTTAGCCGAAACGCGTCTTGCCGTGCGCTTTACAGCAGTAATTTTTCCTATTTCTGCCTATATCTATAATATGCTGCTATGGATAAATATTTTCAATCTATGTTTGAAATAAAGAAAAAGATTTTTTAAGTACTTCAAACTTGGCTCGCTGGATTCATCTCCTTTTCGCAATTATTGTTGGCAAGAGCTCCTGTCATTTATCCGCTGAGGCGAGCCTATACAGTACAGCAGCTTATCTTTTGAACCAACCGGGTAAGCTGGCATTTTTTCTTTTTTATTGTTCCATGAGAGTTTTTTTTGCCGTGCCTACCCTTATTAGGCAGAAGATCTTAATGATTGAACTTTAACATGAATACAGAACAGATAATTTTGGATGTGGATGATTATGCCAATAGACTAGACAGATCTGCACAAATGTTTAGAGCCAGTAATGCGAACAGGGTGCAACTTCCTGATGAACTGTCCACCATTATTAAAAATCTGGAACATAAAATGAGCAAGGAAATAAAAACTTGGTGGAATCATAACTCTCTAAATGTATATCTTGAAAAGGAGATGATTCCCCGCGGACTAAGATTACGGAAAAAAGCTACAGCTCATTTCAGTGAGGAATTCCAGAGAAAATGGGAGAACATTCTCAGCACATGTTCCTTGAAGCTTATTCAACTGATTATCCAGGAGGAGGAAGCTCACCCAGCTTCCATACAGACAGATATCAAAGCTCTTAAAAATGATCTGGCTAAATTTTCACAACATGTGGACTTTCAAAAATTGCAAGACAGAATGAAATCAAACTTGGTTAAATTGGAAAATTCTATTACAGATATTAAGAAAAGAAAGTTTGAAAGAGATCTGAAAGACTACAAAGAAAATAAAGTCTATAATTGGCAATCCTATCCACGCCCTACACTAAAGAGAAATCTGTATACACAGAATAGAAACAAAGTGACTTCCTCAGATGGGAATAAAAGTTCAGATTCCGCTTCATACAATTCTACAGAGGACACTCTGGATTCTTCATCTTTATTCACTTCTATTGAAGATAATGACGGCGTATACAACCCTGGAATACAACAAAGGACTTTTTATTCTAGAAAGGTTTCAAAAAACGGAGGAAAAGAGGCGGGCGGAAACACCATAGTGCCAGCAAGAAGAAATCCGCAAAGGAACAGAAATCGGAGGTATTAGAGGTTCTTATATGGAACCTCTCTAGTTATATACTAACGGAAGATCAAATTTCCTTATTATCTAGAGGACTAGGCTGCTGTCCGATGTATAACTTTGATTTATATAAAACCTTGTTAGATGTTAACAAATTGGCACGCAATTTTACCATTAAATGTCATTTTTCTGATGATAATGTTACAAAGTTATATGATGATATTCCTATTATAGATGAAGATATCATGTTATCCTATGAAGAACAAAAAACACTTTTGTCTGCAAAAAAACTACAATGCGAAAGCACAGATAGTTATATAGATCTGAACTCAACCTTTCATACAAAAAATCCTCAATTTTATCCCCTGAAGTCACGACCACCAGTCCTGGATTCCTTCCAGGAGCTGGTGGAAAGTGAACTTATAGAGGTGGATAAGGAAATTAGAAATAATCCTATAAATAGAAATAATTTATCTACAAAAGAAAGAATGGCTTTAAAGGATTTAATACGTAATAAAGATCTGTTAGTACGTGAGGCTGACAAAGGGGGAGGAGTAGTTATTCTTAATGCAGGATTGTATGAAAGGTTGAATTTATTAGACCTCGAGAACTCTAAAGCTTATCAAGAAATATTCTATGATCCTACTATTGAATTTAATGGGGAGCTCAAAGCACTGCTAGAGGAGGGCTTATTCAATGGGGCTCTAACACAGGTTATGTGACTATTTACATGTCACCTGTCCAATTGTTCCTATTTACCATTTTTACTTTGGAAACTAGGATGCCAATTGGCTTAAACAATAGACAAGATCTAATTAGAATTTATTAAAAATCCTAAAATTATGATTCTTATGTTAATAATTACAACCTGCTTTGTTCTAAGTTTATAAATATACTTTTTTGAGCAAAAATTATATTATAGAAATATTGTGGAGGACAACAGGAGAATAAAATCTCTGTAAATATATTCTGTTATATCATGTATTGTAAAATATTTGTAAAATATATGGAAAAATTACTGCTAGCGTATTAGCTTTTGTTAGGGTTAACACTTGTTTTTAAATAGTTAACCTTATAGGTTGATGCCCACAAGTGTGATCTATTAACGCTTAATCAACTATAGCACCACCTTCTTAGGATCTTTTCCTTCTTACTGTATATCCCAGAAAAATAGCAATGAGTATTATGGCAATGATAAAGGTTTAGCCGAAACGCGTCTTGCCGTGCGCTTTACAGCAGTAATTTTTCCTATTTCTGCCTATATCTATAATATGCTGCTATGGATAAATATTTTTAATCTATGTTTGAAATAAAGAAGATTTTTTAAGTACTTCAAACTTGGCTCGCTGGATTCATCTCCTTTTCGCATCTTTAAAGATAACCCCTTTGGTTACAAATTTGTTTGTATTCTTTTTTTAATGCCAATAGCATGTCATCCACATATAAGAGCATCTGGCTCCTTCTGGTGACTCACACTGAGCTAGGTTAGCCGATTTTACCTGGAAAACAATAGTAGGTGATTCACAGTACCCTTGTGGGATTCTGGTGACTGTATACCTGCTCCCCTTATATGTGAATACAAACCAAACCTGGCTCTCTGGATGTACCAGGATGCTGAAGACATTACTGACATCACTGTAAAGACCTTATGTTCCGGCCTCCAGCCATTCAGCAGAGTATGGGGGTCTGGCACTGTGGGGGCTCTTGTTATCACCGCCTCGCTTACAGATGGGGGCGCCCTCCCTACTGGAAACAAGGCCATGTTACAAGGTGAGCTGGACAGGGTATAATCAGCCCTATTATCAATCCCACATCTGCAGGTCATGAGAACCACAAAGATTCTGGGTATGTGGTCAATTCTTCCTCTAATTCTGGGAAAGGATCAGCATTTGTCACTCGTTCCCCTGCCTCGCTGCAGGTGGACACTGGGTTTAGAAATGGTGTTCCACTTTAGTACTTGTGACTAGTGTTGAGCATTCCGATACCGCAAGTATCGGGTATCGGCCGATACTTGCTGTATCGGAATTCCGATACCGACTTCCGATATTTTTTCAATATCGGAATTCGGCATCGGAATCGGAAGTTCAGTTGATTGACGGCCTGACGTCATCATGATGCGCGGTGTGTGCGCATCATGATGCGCCGTCATTTCGGGCCTTCCGGGGGTCTCTGCCGGCCTGCCGGGGGGCTGTGCCGGCCTGCCGGGGGGCTGTGTGGACTGCCCGGGGTCTCTGCCAGCCTGCCGGGGGGCTGTGCCGGCCTGCCGGTGGTCTGTGCACCCTGTGGGGGTCTGTACCGGCCTGCCGGGGGGCTGTGCCGGCCTGCCGGGGGGCTGTGCTGATGTCCGGGGGTCTGTGCAAGCATCGTCCGATGGGACTACAAGTCCCATCGGGCGATGCCTGCTACCATGACAGTGATTGACACATTAGCCAATGATGTGACAGTAGTAGTCCCATCATCCGGCTAATGTGTTAAATGTTAAAAAAAAAAAAAAAAATACTACATACATACTATATGCTACATACATACTACATGCTACATACATACTACATATATACTACATACATACTACATACATGCTACATACATACTACATGCATGCTACATACATACTACATGCTACATACATACTACATGCATGCTACATACATACTACATATATACTACATACATACTACATACATGCTACATACATACTGCATGCTACATACATACTACATACATACTACATACATGCTACATGCATGCTACATACATACTACATATATACTACATGCATGCTACATACATACTAAATGCTACATACATACTACATACATACTACATGCATGCTACATACATACTACATATATACTACATACATACTACATACATGCTACATACATACTGCATGCTACATACATACTACATACATACTACATACATGCTACATGCATGCTACATACATACTACATATATACTACATGCATGCTACATACATACTACATGCTACATACATACTACATGCATGCTACATACATACTACATATATACTACATACATACTACATACATGCTACATACATACTGCATGCTACATACATACTACATACATACTACATACATGCTACATGCATGCTACATACATACTACATACATACTACATACATGCTACATGCATGCTACATACATACTACATATATACTACATGCATGCTACATACATACTAAATGCTACATACATACTACATACATACTACATGCATGCTACATACATACTACATATATACTACATGCATGCTACATACAATACATTCATACAATACATACATAGACATACAGTACATATAACATAGAGTAACATACTTACCAATACTTGTCACATTGTTCCCCGAAGCCATTGTCTTTCCGGAATAAATATTAACATAACAAACCACAAAAATACTCACCCACGATCCGAAGCAGTCCACGAGTGTGTCCCACGACGATCTTGGGTAGAGAACGGCAGCATCAGATGATGCTGCCGTTCTCTACGGGCTGCAGGAATCCAATGACGGAAGGTAGGTATCCTTCCGCACTGTATTCCTCCGCCACTTAAAAAAAAAAAAAGTCCCTAGTCTCACTTTATGCCATTGCTGCGTGGGAATTTCCCACACAGCAATGGCATAAAGTGAGACTAGGGACTTTTTTTTTTTTTAAGTGGCGGAGGAATACAGTGCGGAAGGATACCTACCTTCCGTCATTGGATTCCTGCAGCCCGTAGAGAACGGCAGCATCATCTGATGCTGCAGTTCTCTACCCAAGATCGTCGTGGGACACACTCGTGGACTGCTTCGGATCGTGGGTGAGTATTTTTGTGGTTTGTTATGTTAATATTTATTCCGGAAAGACAATGGCTTCGGGGAACAATGTGACAAGTATTGGTAAGTATGTTACTCTATGTTATATGTACTGTATGTCTATGTATGTATTGTATGAATGTATTGTATGTAGCATGCATGTAGTATATATGTAGTATGTATGTAGCATGCATGTAGTATGTATGTAGTATGTATGTGGTATGCATGTAGCATGCATGTAGTATGTATGTAGTATGTATGTAGTATGTATGTAGCATGCATGTAGCATGCAGTATGTATGTAGCATGCATGTAGTATATATGTAGTATGTATGTAGCATGTAGTATGTAGCATGCATGTAGTATATATGTAGTATGTAGCATGTAGTATGTATGTAGCATGCATGTAGTATATATGTGTTATGTATGTAGCATGTAGCATGCATGTAGCATGCATGTAGTATGTATGTAGTATATATGTAGTATGTATGTAGCATGCAGTATGTATGTTGCATGCATGTAGTATATATGTAGTATGTATGTTGCATGTAGTATGAATGTAGCATGTATGTAGTATGTAGTATGAATGTAGCATGTATGTAGTATGCATGTTGTATGTATGTAGCATGTAATTTTTTTTTTTTTTCTTTTTACATTCAACACATTAGCCGGATGATGGGACTACTACTGTCCCATCATTGGCTAATGTGTCAATCACTGTCATGGTAGCAGGCATCGCCCGATGGGACTTGTAGTCCCATCGGACGATGCCTGCACAGACCCCCGGAGCCTGCACAGACCACCGGCAGGCCGGCACAGCCCCCCGGCAGGCCGGCACAGCCCCCCGGCAGGCCTGCACAGCCCCCCGGCAGGCCGGCACAGCCCCCCGGAGCCTGCACAGACTACCGGCAGGCCGGCACAGACCACCGGAGCCTGCACAGACCCCCTGGCAGGCCGGCACAGCCCCCCGAAAGGCCCGTACAGACCCCAGAGAGGCTGTACAAGGGCAGGAAAGGGTTTTTCTTATTCCGATACCGGAAGTCCCATAGACTTGAATGGGACTTCCGGTATCGGAATCGGCGATACCGATACTTTTTTTAAAGATCGGCCGATACCATCCGATACGATACTTTGAAGTATCGGACGGTATCGCTCAACTCTACTTGTGACCATACCTGCAGTCTGGCATTGTAAAATGAGCCATCACCCAAATCCTCCCATCGTTACTTTCCTTACACCCCAACAAAATCACCAAGGAATTTCCATGATCTAATTTACATCTGGAGAGGGAAACATGTGGCTCGGGGCCTCTAAAAAGCAAAAACAACAATTTAATTTGTTCTGAGAGTTTACAACTGGCGACACAGTTCCCTTATGATCCCAGTATAGAGTGTCCAAGAACAATCCACAGGCAGAGACACAGCATCGGACTGGAGCACCTCGGGCCCACCAGAGAAAATCATTCTTGGGGCCCACTATGTAGCTACATAGAAATAAATACAAAACCACCAATTGTGCGGTAAAACACGCTAATATCAGGGTATAATATAAGGTAGTACACGTCTTAATTATGTAGCAGGGGTTGGGGTAGAATCATAGAGGGGTAGCCCTAGAATATAATGTAGCCTCCCTCATAAAATATAATGCAACCCCCTCATAAGGTATAACACAGTCCCCACCATAGGGCATAATGCAGCACCCTCATAGGGCATAATGCAGCCCCCCATATAGTATAATACAGCACCAACACAGAATATAATGCAGCCTCCCCATAGAGAATACTGTAGCCCCCTAAAAGAGCATAATGCTGCCCCCTCATATAGTATGATGTAGCCCCCCAGAATATAATGTAGTCCCCTGAGAGAATAATGCCGCCCCACCACAGAATATAATGCAGCCCCCCATAGAGTATACTGTAGCCCCCTCATATAGTATGATGTAGCCCCCCCAGAATATAATGTCCCCTGAGGATAATGCAATCCCCATCAGAATATAATGCAGCCCCCCCATAGAGTATAATGCAGCCCCTCTCCACCCCCATCATTGTCCTCATCACCACCTCCATCATTTCCTTCTCCCCCACCATCCCTATCATTCTCCCCCACCACTGCTCATTCCATCACCTCAATCATTGCCTCCTCCCCACCATCATTGTCCATTTTATCACCTCCATGATTGCCTCCCCCACCGCCATCATTGCCCATCACCTTCATTATTGCCTCTCCCCACCACCATCATTGTCCATCACCTCCATTATTGCCTCCCCACCTCAATCATTGCATCCCCACCTCCATCATTGTCCATCACCTCCATCATTGCCTCCCCACCAATCATTGTCCATCACCTCCATCATTGTCTCCCCCCATCATCATTGCCCATCACCTCCATCATTGCCTCCCCCACCACCATCATTGCCCATTACCTCCATCATTGTCCATCACCTCCATCATTACCCATCACCTCCATCATTGCCCATCACCTCCATCATTGCCTCCCCCACCGCCATCATTGTCCATCACCTCCATTATTACCTCCCCCACCACCATCATTAACCATCACCTCCATTATTGCCTCCCCCACCAATATCATTGCCCATCACCTCCATCATTGTCTCCCCCACTGCCATCATTGCCTCCCCCACCAATATCATTGCCCATCACCTCCATCATTGTCTCCCCCACTGCCATCATTGCCCATTACCTCCATCATTGCCCATCACCTCCATCATTACCCATCACCTCCATCATTACCCTTCACCTCCATCATTGGCCATTGCCTCCTCACCGCCATCATTGCCCATCACCTCCATTATTGCTTCCCCATCAATACCATTGGCCATCACCTCCATCATTGTCTCCCCCACTGCCATCATTGCCCATTACCTCCATAATTGCCCATCACCTCCATTATTGCCTCCCCCCACCACCACCATTGCCCATCACCTCCATTATTGCCTCCCCCAACAATATCATTGCCCATCACCTCCAGCATTGTCTCCCCCACTACCATCATTGCCTCCCCCCACCAATATCACTGTCCATCACCTCCATCATTGCTTCCCCCACCAATATCATTGCCCAACACCTCCATAATTGTCTCCCCCACTGCCATCATTGCCCATCACCTCCATCATTGTCTCCCCCACTGCCATCATTGACCATCACCTCCATCATTGCTTCCCCCACCAATATCATTGCCCATCACCTCCATCATTGCCTCCCACCACCCCTCACACACACACACACACACACATACACACAGCACCGGTCCGCATCACTCACTCACATAGCAACTCATCACACACACACACACAGCACCGCATCACTCTCACACACACAGCACCACATACACACACAGGCACACAGCACAACTCACCTCCCCGCAGCAGCAGCACATCCCGGAAGCCTCTTTCTCTCTGGCAGCTTTCCCTCTGATACAGAACGCTGGATGATGATGTCATCCCGCTGGGCTGTCACAGATAGGAAACGCCCAGAAAGCAGGAAGCCGGGAAGTGCTGCGGCTGCGGGGAGGTGTGATGTGCTGTGTGCCTGCGTGTGTGTGTGGTGCTGTGTGTGTGAGAGTGATACGGTGCTGTGTGTGTGGTGCTGTGTGTGAGAGTGATACGGTGCAGTGTGTGTGGTGCTGTGTCTGAGAGTGATACGGTGCTGTGTGTGTGGTGCTGTGTGTGAGAGTGATACGGTGCAGTGTGTGTGGTGCTGTGTGTGAGAGTGATACGGTGCAGTGTGTGTGGTGCTGTGTGTGAGAGTGATACGGTGCAGTGTGTGTGGTGCTGTGTGTGAGAGTGATACGGTGCAGTGTGTGTGGTGCTGTGTCTGAGAGTGATACGGTGCTGTGTGTGTGGTGCTGTGTGTGAGAGTGATACGGTGCTGTGTGTGTGGTGCTGTGTGTGAGAGTGATACGGTGATGTGTATGTGGTGCTGTGTGTGAGAGTGATACGGTGCTGTGTGTGTGGTGCTGTGTGTGAGAGTGATACGGTGCAGTGTGTGTGGTGCTGTGTGTGAGAGTGATACGGTGATGTGTGTGTGGTGCTGTGTGTGAGAGTGATACGGTGCTGTGTGTGTGGTGCTGTGTGTGAGAGTGATACGGTGCAGTGTGTATGTGGTGCTGTGTGTGAGAGTGATACGGTGATGTGTGTGTGGTGCTGTGTGTGAGAGTGATACGGTGCTGTGTGTGTGGTGCTGTGTGTGAGAGTGATACGGTGATGTGTGTGTGGTGCTGTGTGTGAGAGTGATACGGTGCAGTGTGTGTGGTGCTGTGTGTGAGAGTGATACGGTGCAGTGTGTGTGGTGCTGTGTGTGAGAGTGATACGGTGCTGTGTGTGTGGTGCTGTGTGTGAGAGTGATACGGTGATGTGTGTGTGGTGCTGTGTGTGAGAGTGATACGGTGCTGTGTGTGTGGTGCTGTGTGTGAGAGTGATACGGTGCTGTGTGTGTGGTGCTGTGTGTGAGAGTGATACGGTGCAGTGTGTATGTGGTGCTGTGTGTGAGAGTGATACGGTGATGTGTGTGTGGTGCTGTGTGTGAGAGTGATACGGTGCTGTGTGTGTGGTGCTGTGTGTGAGAGTGATACGGTGATGTGTGTGTGGTGCTGTGTGTGAGAGTGATACGGTGCAGTGTGTGTGGTGCTGTGTGTGAGAGTGATACGGTGCTGTGTGTGTGGTGCTGTGTGTGAGAGTGATACGGTGCTGTGTGTGTGGTGCTGTGTGTGAGAGTGATACGGTGATGTGTGTGTGGTGCTGTGTGTGAGAGTGATACGGTGCAGTGTATGTGGTGCTGTGTGTGAGAGTGATACGGTGCTGTGTGTGTGGTGCTGTGTGTGAGAGTGATACGGTGCTGTGTGTGTGGTGCTGTGTGTGAGAGTGATACGGTGCTGTGTATGTGGTGCTGTGTGTGAGAGTGATACGGTGATGTGTGTGTGGTGCGGTGCTGGGGATGGGCTGCCCACTATTAAAGAGGAATGGTATTCACGCCTCTCCACACCCATAGGGGCGTGGAGAAGCGTGAATATTCATTTCGTTTTAGCAGCGGGGACAGGAACTTGTCTCCTGCTGCTGCTAGCTGGCACAGGGTGGGCCCCCTTGACTCAGGGGCCCTATACCCACTGACTTGGGGGCCCTCGAGCAGTGGGGGCCCTTGGAGCAGTGGGGCCCTAGGCACTTGCTGGCCAGTAAGCCAGCAGGTGTCAGTGCCTGGGCCCACCGGAGAATCCTCCGGTTCTCCGGTGGGCCAGTCCGAGCTTGCGTAGACAATGGTCCTCTGTGTCTTACCACTTGCTCCTTTTACCACTATGCAGGCAGCAGACAGTCCAATAGTCGGTATCTCTTCTGGATGTACTAAGGTTCTAGTGCTGCTGCTGAATCAACAAGAGAAGTGACCTCATGGCTTCCCACAAGGACGGTTACTTCTGGAAATACAGTGTTTTATAAATGTATTTCTACTTTAGCCAAATTAAATATTTCCTCTCATTACACATTTCTTGTACCAAATTTTCACATTTTATCAAAGTAGTTTACCATCAAATACAACCCATCTGTCAGGGGACACACTCAGCTCTTCTAGTGGCCCCTTCTTATCTCAAAACCACAACCACATTCCACAACAATCCTCAGGCTCACAGCTTATCTCCCACCTCAGGACTGTTTGCTCTGGGTGGTGCCGTCTCCTAGTTTTTCAAGATTAAAAAGACATTGTCAGGGATATAGAATGTTTACTCTCTATTTGTTATAATATGTAAGAGTTGGGCCTATAAGTTACCAATAAGGACACATTGCACATCTGATCTGAAGACTGTTCTCTCTGGGTACCTGATGAGAAAGGACCATATCCGGTCTCATTCCAGGGATACCTTCTTGGTACAGTCTTAATAACTTTCCAGCCATCAGATGAAATGGTCAATAACAATTCTGCCTTAAGGGCCTGTCACACTAAGCGATATCGCTAGCAATATCGCTATAACGTCACTGGTTTTTATGACGTTATAGCGATATTGCTAGTGATATCACTGTCTGATACTTACCTCCGACCGCTCCCCCGCTGGTTATCGCTGATCGCGCGAGAACATCCTGGACCGTTTCTCGTCGTCAGCTTCCTGCTGGGCTTCCTGCTGGCGCCGACGAGCAACGCGTGGACGCGGGCGGGAGGACATCAGGATCGCCTCGTCTGACAGGTAAGTAACGACCCCCAACCCCAGCGATGTTGCTGGTGAGATCTGCCTGTGTGGCAGCTCACTAGTGACCACTTAGCGATGCACCAGCGATCCTGACCGCGTCATATCGCTGGTCGGGATCGCTGGTGCATCGCTAAGTGTGACAGTACCTTTACAATGAGGACAAGACCTTAAAATATAGCTATGGGACAAAGTCCCATAAGGATGTTACATGAAATTCTTAAATACAAAAGACAAACAAGATGAGGACTATACACAATATAAACCCTGGAGCACAATGGATTTCTACCCACTTGTATGAAATCTAACAAATATCAGTGAAATTCATAAGTCAACAAGAAGATAATAAACCAGTAGCAACAATACAATTACTGCTACTAATATCCAGGATCTAAATAATCCTCACTGATTACACTATGTCCTAGGTATTCACCAGCTTGTATCTCTATATCGTGCCACCGCCATCCGATGAAGGCCTGTAAGGGGCGAGTGTGACAACACAGTGTAATAATAACAAAGTGCCCCAAGGACTATGGCTACTGATATCACAAAGATACATATGCTCACAAGGACTTCTGACTAGTGCAAAGGCCCCTTTACATTTAGCGATGTACCAGCGATCTGACCAGCGATCCGACCAGGTCAGGATCGCTAGTGCATCGCTAAATGATCGCTAGTGAGCTGTCACACAGGTAGACCTCACCAGCGATGCAGCAGCGACGCAGCGGATGATACTTACCTTTCACACACAGCGATCCTGACGTCTTCCCGCCCACCTCCACGCGTCGCTCGTCGGCACCAGCAGGAAGCCCCAGCAGGAAGCTGACAACGAGAAATGGAGCCAGACATTCTCGCGCGATCAGCGATGGACAGCGGGGGAGCCGGTCGGAGGTAAGTATCATACATAGCAATATCGCTAGCGATATCACTATAATGTCACAAAATCGGTGACGTAGCGATATCGCTATAACGTCACAAAATCGGTGATGTTATAGCCATAGCGCTAGCGATATCGCTATGTGTAAAACCCCCTTTACAGTACAAACACACAACAATTTTCACAGTTAGGGACTGGACATACACACATACACAGAGACATATAAGACAAGAGAGTAAAGTTCCCTCATACTCTTACAACCTGAACTGCTGAGATAAAGTCCAATGACACTGCCTCTTTATATCCAGAGACGTTCCCGTTCTTAATATCAGGTATTCAGAGCACCACCGGCGCAGACTCTCCTCAGTGAAACGAGGAGGGTTCAGTCACTCTGTGTTATTAAAAGAAAAACATATAACAATACAACATAGAATATTCTCTATGGGGATCAGGTGACATGTACCTAGGTGATTTATACCACTATAATAACCTATGATTTTTCTCCAGTCCACAGGTGACTGTTAACCACGCCTACTGGACTCCCCTATACAGTCAGGATTTTATATTCCAATCCTTATACATTCACTCAAGATAACATTCAAGGAGTCTCATGTGTAACATAAAACATATAGTTATGGCGTTTTAGTTCTATATAATTTTAAAAGACAGACAAAACAGCACACTTACCAGGAAACAACATTCAACAAAGTACAGAAGACAAAACAGAATACTGGCAAAAATTCATCTTATACTGGGTTCTATTTTAGGTTAATCCAGCGGATTCCTTAATCCGACGAGAATCTCCCTCGATTCTCCCATCTAGATCAATTTAACGTGCACACACAGTTGCCTTCTCACACTGGCTTTGTACCCATTCTACAGAATTTTTTACAAGAACAAACCCCATTCCTATGGAGCTTCGCAACTTACAGGAGTTATTATAACTCCAATTGCATGTAAACAACTTCCAACTTACAGGAGCCAATCACAAACTCCAATTTGAAAAGTCCACAATCACAGTCCCCATTCAATTCCTAGAATAACATTCATACTGGATTAACAAGGTTACCGAATATAATGAAAACTAGTAAATGTTCTTACCTGTATTCAGATACAGACGATTCCCAGAGATCATTAGACTATACGAAATCCGTCACTTTCCCTCAGACCGGGATAACTGATAATGCCCCTGTTGACGCCTACTGTCAAGGCGGAGGACTTACTCCCCCGTGCACGGTTTACAGTACTCACCGGTGAGGGAAAGGTGTTGGATTTCTCGGCCAACGCACTAAATATCAGTGGTTTTAGTCTTCCAATTAGAAATCGTCCAGACCTGAATAAGTAAGATCCTTTATTTGTCATGCCGGCATGGAGAAAGATTGACAACCACACCAGCTGTGGGCAGTCATCTGTCTGACTCCATACAGATTCTTAGAGTTTAAATAAGAAAAGAATAGGGTGTTCAAAATACTACATTTGCAAATATAGTACATACATTGGAATATGCTTAGCTGTAAACAATTCTTATCTACGTTACCAGAGAAGTAAAGGTATGACATTTTATTTTTGTACGTTAGATAAGGATAGCAACCTAAGCATTACAGCCAAGTATTACATCAGCTGAAAAGAGTGTCTAGGCATAATAATGGCATATATGCAATCATGTATATACTGTACAGTATATATATATACTCACACACATACACGTATGCATATATATACAGTGGGGCAAAAAAGTATTTAGTCAGTCAGCAATAGTGCAAGTTCCACCACTTAAAAAGATGAGAGGCGTCTGTAATTTACATCATAGGTAGACCTCAACTATGGGAGACAAACTGAGAAAAAAAAATCCAGAAAATCACATTGTCTGTTTTTTTTTCATTTTATTTGCATATTATGGTGGAAAATAAGTATTTGGTCAGAAACAAAATTTCATCTCAATACTTTGTGATATATCCTTTGTTGGCAATGACAGAGGTCAAACGTTTTCTGTAAGTCTTCACAAGGTTGCCACACACTGTTGTTGGTATGTTGGCCCATTCCTCCATGCAGATCTCCTCTAGAGCAGTGATGTTTTTGGCTTTTCGCTTGGCAACACGGACTTTCAACTCCCTCCAAAGGTTTTCTATAGGGTTGAGATCTGGAGACTGGCTAGGCCACTCCAGGACCTTGAAATGCTTCTTACGAAGCCACTCCTTCGTTGCCCTGGCGGTGTGCTTTGGATCATTGTCATGTTGAAAGACCCAGCCACGTTTCATATTCAATGCCCTTGCTGATGGAAGGAGGTTTGCACTCAAAATCTCAAGATACATGGCCCCATTCATTCTTTCATGTACCCGGATCAGTCGTCCTGGCCCCTTTTGCAGAGAAACAGCCCCAAAGCATGATGTTTCCACCACCATTCTTTACAGTAGGTATGGTGTTTGATGGATGCAACTCAGTATTCTTTTTCCTCCAAACACGACAAGTTGTGTTTCTACCAAACAGTTCCAGTTTGGTTTCATCAGACCATAGGACATTCTCCCAAAACTCCTCTGGATCATCCAAATGCTCTCTAGCAAACTTCAGATGGGCCCGGACATGTACAGGCTTAAGCAGTGGGACACGTCTGGCACTGCAGGATCTGAGTCCATGGTGGCGTAGTGTGTTACTTATGGTAGGCCTTGTTACATTGGTCCCAGCTCTCTGCAGTTCATTCACTAGGTCCCCCCGCGTGGTTCTGGGATTTTTGCTCACCGTTCTTGTGATCATTCTGACCCCACGGGGTGGGATTTTGCGTGGAGCACCAGATCGAGGGAGATTATCAGTGGTCTTGTATGTCTTCCATTTTCTAATTATTGCTCCCACAGTTGATTTCTTCACTCCAAGCTGGTTGGCTATTGCAGATTCAGTCTTCCCAGTCTGGTGCAGGGCTACAATTTTGTTTCTGGTGTCCTTTGACAGCTCTTTGGTCTTCACCATAGTGGAGTTTGGAGTCAGACTGTTTGAGGGTGTGCACAGGTGTCTTTTTATACTGATAACAAGTTTAAACAGGTGCCATTACTACAGGTAATGAGTGGAGGAAAGAGGAGACTCTTAAAGAAGAAGTTACAGGTCTGTTAGAGCCAAAAATCTTGATTGCTTGTTTCTGACCAAATACTTATTTTCCACCATAATATGCAAATAAAATGAAAAAAAAAACAGACAATGTGATTTTCTTGATTTTTTTTTCTCAGTTTGTCTCCCATAGTTTAGGTCTACCTATGATGTAAATTACAGACGCCTCTCATCTTTTTAAGTGGTGGAACTTGCACTATTGCTGACTGACTAAATACTTTTTTGCCCCACTGTATATATATACATGCACATAAAAGAAAGGACTTTATTACTATTATTATAACATTAGTAGTTTGGGGAACATGTAGGACTTGTTTTTAATCACTTTTTATTCTGCTGTTTGTGAGGTAGGATTTAGAAAATGACGGCAATTCTGCTAATGTTTTCTATTATGTGACTGTACGGCCCCTTCACATGACCTGTCATGGTTTTCACAGATGCCACGTGTCCCCTATTTGACATACGGTGCTGCTCTTATGTCCGTGTTTTCCCAGCAGCACATGTGGGTATACAGGTGTATATGGGTCGCCCCATCCCAGGGCTGTGGGGTACTCGGTACCGGTGTCAGCGGGATGTGTCACAGCGGCGGTGACCCGGTCTGTGGCCCTGGGCGCCCAAATCAATGGTGGTGTGTTGTTAATGAAGTGGAATAGTTCGTGACGCCACCTGTGGTGTTTGGCAAGCAAGATGTTAAAGCCAACGCTGCGTGCAGATCCTCTGGGGCTGATGGTGTGTTGCAGCATAGATGGTGTAGCTCCCCACAGGTGAAGATGTAACCCCAGGGCAGTGTATAGGTGCAGGCAGTGTGAGGAATGTTGGTACCAAGATGTAGCAGTGCTGAAGGTGTTGGCGCACAAAGGAATGGAAGACACCCCAGGGCTTGTAGTTCCAAAGCTTTACTCACAGTTCGTGGTACACACTGGCGCCTGCCTCTGTGCCGTGTCCTCCGGGGTAGAGACTCAATCAACCTCCCGGGCAAGTCAGGATTCTCCTCTCCAACACCCCGCCAACTTGTACCTCTCCTGAACGACTCCTCTATTGTGCCTTTTAGTGTGAAGAGCTCCAGTACCGTGGTACTCTGAAGTTCCTCCTGTCAGATGTTCCTAACAGCTCTCCTCGTACGGCAGACAGCTGTAGCCTCTCTCGGGGACTCCCTTTATCCTGAGTCCCGGCTCTCTATCCGTGTTGCTTTTGTGCCCCAAGTCTTGGATGGGAGTAGTGCATTTACAGCCAACTACTCTACCGGTGTCTGCTGCAGAACCATAAGTGTTCATACAACCTCGGGGACCGGGCCCCGGCCTTGCGCTGAGAACCTATAGGTAGGGTTCCTCTTCCAACCCACAACTCCTCTCTGTTCTCCTACTCCTTCGTTCCGTGCTGTTCCTTCTCTCTCTTATGGAAGCTTAGGTTGCAGTTCTATGTCTTCTCCTTCTGTTCCCTTCCCATGTCAGCTGGCTCAGATCACTGAGGCAGCTGCAGCACTCCTTCCTCTCTCTCTCTCTCGGACCCATCCTCAGTCTCTCCTGACTGACTGTCCTTCTCCCGCCTGACCTCCCATCAGACTGACCTGTCATTCTAAACCTTCCCAACCTTTTATGTATCTCAACTCCACCCACCTCCCAGCACATCTCGTGTTACAAAGCAAGGACCCACGAAAGGTGCTCTGCTATCCTCTAAGTGTGGAGCTGCAATCTGGTCCATTGCTGAACTATCCTGTGTGTGGGTTCAGGTGTTGGAGCATGGAAAGGAGTTCCCAACTTACCTAGGTGGTGGGGCACTACACCTTAGGAGAAGATGCAGTACCTCTGTGGCGACCGAGCCCCAGGGGCGCCACATATACAGTGTACACAGAGGGGTCTGCGACTGAAGCTGTGGGTATACGGGTGTATACCGCGTACATGGGAGTCTGTGACGGAAGCTGAGGGAATACAGGTGTATACAGCGTTCACAGAGGGGTCCCCTCCGTACACACACGGGTCCGCTCCGTACACCTCGTACACACACGGCTCCGCTCCGTACACCTCGTACACACACGGCTCCGCTCTGTACACCTTGTACACACGCGGCTCCGCTCCGTACACCTCGTACACACACGGCTCCGCTCTGTACACCTTGTACACACACGGCTCCGCTCCGTACACCTCGTACACACACGGCTCCGCTCCATTCACCTCGTACACACACGGCTCCGCTCCGTACACCTCGTACACACACGGCTCCGCTCCGTACACCTCGTACACATGGCTCCGCTCCGTACACCTTGTACACACGCGGCTCCGCTCCGTACACCTCGTACACACACGGCTCCGCTCCGTACACCTCGTACACACGCGGCTCTGCTACATCCACCCTGTAAACCCCTCCTGACCCCACACATAAACTTCCCCTCATCCAGCACCATGACAACCAGCACAGCAGAGTCCTGCCCACACTGAGGCCCCTGACCATGTGACCCCTGACTCCTCCCCTCCTGTGACCTCATCACAGGTCCTGTGCGCACAGAGCAGCTGTAGAAATCTCCGGCCTCGGGGGTCTCACCAGACTTCGCTCTTTTCTTGCAGGGGCCGCAGTGGATTTCATCCTGGATCCATAGAGCTGAATAGAGGAGCGATGTTCCTTCAGTCTGATGGGAATTGATGGTGACGTTTGTCCAACGTCCACGTCACCGAGTAAATCCCCCCAGGACTGCAGCCGGTAAAGACCCCGATATCCACAGGTGTCCCCTCTAATTGGGGGAAAGGGATAGAAAAGCCTCTTATCCCGAGGGGAAACCCTGTACATGGAGACATCGGCCTCAGATCTCTCCTGTCCTGTTCTTCCAGAAAAGCCTCAAACTTCTGTGTGTGACTCAGAGCTGAGATCTAACGTGAGAGAAGATTCCAGTGCGGGGAAGACGGGAAACCTTCATATAGACGGCCGGTGGGGATGGAGGCAGTGACCGACTCTGGCCACATCTGTCTCTAGAGCCGCAGTAGGAGATGAAGATGTCGTCCTCATCATGAAGGAGTTATTTCTCATGTCGCGTGTAATGAATCTCTCCTGCAGTATTGCTAATGCCGATTCCAGTGTCGGTAATGAGACGAGAATTAGCGTTATGGAAGATGAGTCTATGAGGAACGTGTTCAGCTGCCGACTCCGAGGAGGAAACTGCTTGTTGTCTGTGGCCTAAATATATAGGTTTTATTAGTAGATGTCAGGGGAGAAAACTAAACCCTGTAAGATAATAAATCTCCTCATATGTTTCCCTTATTATCTCCAGTAATTGTATTATTATACAGGATTCTTATGCTGTTACATCGGATCATCTTCTTCTCATTCAGGTCTCTACAATATCGGATCCTCTCAGTGAAGATCTTCTACAGAAGAGAATTTTCCTGATTTACCCATCAAGGATGGATATGGACAGAGACAAGATGGCGGAGAGGATGTTACACCTCACCCTAGAGATCCTCTTCCGTCTCACTGGAGAGGTGAGAGATTCTGATGACGTCACATTACATCATTCTTATCTATGGGAATAACAGATGGACAGAACTGGAGAGGTGAGGACTCTGGAAATGTCTGTAGTGAGATTTATTAATGTGTCTCTCCATTACCAGGATTACACAGTGGTGAAGAAGACCTCTAGTGATCGCTGTCAGGACCCTGTGTCCGAGGGATGGGGAAGACCCCTGAGCCCAATCACGGGGCCTCCACCTCACCCCCTGATCCATGAGGACATCAATGACCAGAAGATCCTAGAACTCATCTACAAGATGATTGAGCTGCTGACTGGAGAGGTGACACTGCTGGGAATGCTGGGACATTATACAGTAACACTATGAAGGGATCGGGGGGATGACGGTATCATTGTATGTGTCAGGTTCCTATAAGGTGTCAGGATGTCACAGTCTATTTCTCCATGGAGGAGTGGGAGTATTTAGAAGGACACAGAGATCTGTACAAGAACGTCATAATGGAGGTTCCCCAGCCCCTCACATCACCAGGTAATAGACAGGACTAAATACACACGGCCTATAATTATCTGTATGTAGAGAATGAATTCAGTCCCTGTATGTGTTTCCTCCAGATCTATCCAGTAAGAGGACAACACCAGAGAGATGTCCCCGTCCTCTTCTTCCACAGGACTGTAAACAAGAAGATCCCAGTGCTCCTCAGGATCATCAGGTAGATGGAGAGAAGGTGTCAGGAGATCTCCCCTATGATGTGTAGACGGCTGTGAAGGTCTTGTGCTCAGTCTTGTTTTATCCACCAGTATTATATGTTTTATACTTGTGTAATGAGAGCGGTGGAGATGGCAGGATTAGAGCTGATCATAGATGGGACTTCTCCATCTGTCTGTGACTTTTACAATATTTGTTTCAGGGTGAAGATCTGACCCATATTAATACTACAGAGACATATGTAAGGGGTGATGAGCGGTGTAAAGAGGAGATTCCCACATATGACTACCCAGGTGAGTAGTAACCACTGAATGCAGAGAAGTCACACATTCCTCTCAGTCACCGGCTGTGGGTGCTTTATCGGTGGTGTAGTCCGGCCGTATTACCATGATCACCATTTTGCCTCTAGATCACAACATTCTCCTCCACCCAAAACTGTTCAAATGACTTTGGGCATTGAAAGCCCTTTTCTATAGAACTTCCCACCTGGAGGATCCACCTACCCCCTGGGATTTGGAGACGCTGACCGTTACCTGCCCAGATCTGTAACTATAAAGCCAAATGACAGCGTACGTAGAATGTGCTGACAAGATAGAAAATCACTTGTAAAAAAGTATTATGCTGGGCCTGTAAGAGAAAGCGGAGGGTAATGATGCTGTTGGCTTCCTAGATCCCTGAGATCTTATCGGATGAATCTTCTCTCCCTTCTGTGCTGCTGAATGTCTCATGGTCCCTACAAGACCAGGTCCAGTCTTTCTGGCCAAACTTCCCTTTTATGAGTGACACCAGTAAATGTGCAGTGAGGCCAAGTGTGAATTTCTGTCCAATAACAGCAGAGTTTCGCTTTATCCTGACTTTTCAATTTGTATTAAAACCAACTAACTTCCAGGAGGATTGTGATAATCTCCAGGACAAACATTCCACCTGTGCCCTGATAGATCTCTAAGCTGTGCGTGGCTGAGGGCTGTAATATACATTTATTCCCGCCTGCAGGAGATGTGTTGGCTCCAGCCCTGGTGTCATGGAGTCACTCCACGTCATACATTACATTGTTTTTGATCCTAATGAATTCAGATTACTGCACGGTCTCTCCTGAAATGGGGGCGCTAATATTTTCTCTACTCTTCTGGTCAGGACTCACAGTGGCTCCAATGATCCACCATAAATGAGGGCAACCCTGTTTTAGTGATGGAGTTCTCCCTTCATATTTACGTTGTTGTTGGGGATGTTACATAGAGTAATAAATTATGTCTTTTTTACCTGTTCATTCTGTATGATGACAGAGGTATAGTATTGAGGCGCACACAGTCTAATAGGGGAGGTGCTGGTGTAAGGACTGAGAAGTCCCAAATAAAAGAGAGTCAAGGGTTCACCGCGCACTCATTTATAATGCAGATTTTCATTTATTACAGTCCAAAAAAAGCTGCTCTTACAAATGAGCGGGTCTTACCTTTTATGTTACTTATTCTTTTGTTCGTACTTACAGTTTTGTCTGTTTCGTTGTATTTACATTTTATTCTTTTCTGTTAGTGATTCAGTGAGTAAGACCCGGGAGGGGCGAAATGTCTGATGTAGCTGTTGTCCCTTTTTACAACCTTGGTTGCTATGTTTATGACTACTGCTCATTTGTAAGACCAGTATTTTGGACTGTAATAAATGAAGTTCTGCCTTATACATCTTATGAGTGTGCACTGAACCCTTGACTCTCTATTCTGTATGATATTTTGTGGCGGGATCGGCCGGCCTCACTTATGTGAGTCTGTAACTCCCTGATAGTCTTGAAAAAAATCTCTCCATTGCCACTTCCAAATGTCTGAGATCTAAATTTAAGGTGAACCTGTCAGCAGGATTGTGCTCAGTAACCTACAGACACTGTCAGGTCAGCGCCGTTATACTGATTACAGTGATACCTGGTGATGAAATCCGTCTTGTGGTTGTTGTTTAATCTTTATTTGTAACTAGCTGAAGACCCCGGTGCTGCCCGGGCACAGTAACTAACTGTGGTTAGTTATAGCAAATTATAATTATCCTCCATCCCATAGTCCCGTGCCCATATACCCATCATACATATCCACGATCCCATAGGCCCGTGCCCATATACCCATCATACATATCCTCCATCCCATAGTCGAGTGCCCATATACCCATCACACATCTTCCATCCCATAGTCCCATGCCCGTATAACCATCATACATATTCTTCATCCCATAGTCCCATGCCCATATACCCATCATACATATTCGCCATCCCATAGTCGAGTGCCCATATACCCATCACACATCCTTCATCTCATAGTCCCATGCCCATATATCCATCATACATATCCTCCATCCCATAGTCCCGTGTCCATATACCCATCATACATATCCTCCATCCCATAGTCCCGTGCCCATATACATATCCACCATCCCATAGTCCCATGCCCATATACCCATCACACATCCTCCATCCCATAGTTCCGTGCCCATATACCCATCATACATATCCTCCATCCCATAGTCAAGTGCCCATATACCCATCACACATCCTCCATCCCATAGTCCCATGCCCATATACCCATCACACATCCTCCATCCCATAGTCCCATGCCCATATACCCATCATACATATTCGCCATCCCATAGTCGAGTGCCCGTATACCCATCATACATATCTGCCATCCCATAGGCCCGTGCCCATATACCCATCATACATATCCTCCATCCCATAGTCGAGTGCCCATATACCCATCACACATCCTCCATCCCATAGTCCCATGCCCATATACCCATCATACATATCCTCCATCCCATAGTCCCATGCCCATATACCCATCATACATATCCGCCATCTCATAGTCCCGTGCCCATATATCCATCATACATATCCTCCATCCCATAGTCCAGTGCCCATATACCCATCATACATCCTCCATCCCATAGTCCTGTGCCTTTATACCCATCATACATATCCTCCATCCCATAGTCCCTTGCCCATATACCCGTCATACATATCCTCCATCCCATAGTCCAGTGCCCATATACCCATCACACATCCTCCATCCCATAGTCCCTTGCCCATATACCCATCATACATATCCTCCATCCCATAGTCCAGTGCCCATATACCCATCACACATCCTCCATCCCATAGTCCCTTGCCCATATATCCATCATACATATCCTCCATACCATAGTCCAGTGCCCATATACCCATCATAGATATCCTCCATCCCATAGTCCAGTGCCCATATACCCATCACACATCCTCCATCCCATAGTCCCTTGCCCATATATCCATCATACATATCCTCCATCCCATGGTCCCTTGCCATATACCCGTCATACATATCCTCCATCCCGTAGTCCAGTGCCCATATACCCATCACACATCCTCCATCCCATAGTCCAGTGCCCATATACCCATCATACATATCCTCCATCCCATAGTCCCTTGCCATATACCCGTCATACATATCCTCCATCCCATAGTTCAGTGCCCATATATCCATCATACATATCCTCCATCCCACAGTCCAGTGCCCATATACCCATCATACATATCCTCCATCCCATAGTCCAGTGCCCATATACCCATCACACATCCTCCATCCCATAGTCAACTATTATGACATCATAATGAGCGGCGGCGGGGCTTGCAACCTATGATGACATCAGCGTCGCCATGGCAACCATTGTGACATTATAATGAGGGGCGGGGCTTGATACGCACACACTGCTTCCCCAGTATGCAAATAGGGGCATTATGACATCATAATGAGGGGCGGGGCTTGACGCGCACACACTTTTTCCCCCAGTATGTAGATAGGGGCAAAATTGTTTGGTGAATTGGAACGTGCGGGGTTAAAATTTCCCCTCACAACATAGCTTAGGACGCTCTTGGGGTCCAGAAATGTGACTGTGCCAAATTTTGTGGCTGTAGCTGCGACGGTGCGGATGCCTATCCCGGACATACACACATATACACACACACATACATACACACATACATACACACTTTGAGCTTTATACATTAGATTAACAGTGAACGAGATTCTCGTGCTTTGGGGCGGGGCTGTGGCGGGGCTGTGGGCGGGGCTTTATGTGGTCTGATTACATATTCATCTGTATTGGCTTATGACAGGTCGCTGACCCCTCACTGACCTGCCCCCATTATTACATAATGCATATAATAGCATTGATATTATTGGTGATAATGCCTATAATATTGTGGCTATTGTGAGGCTTAGAAAAAAATTACATCCAGCAAAATGACACCAGCGGTGCTTGTCCAGTAGCATCTATCTCTTACTTATTATAGGTGCTACTGCGCAGGCGCCGCCACCACTGGTGACGTTTTGCTGGCTCTAATCTTTTTCTAACCCTCACAATAGTCATCTATAGATTATCAAAAATAAGGAAGCGAGAGCGAAACGTGCGTCGGGGCCTTGGCGTGGCGCACAGGCATCTTTGAACATGGGTAAGAGGGTTTGGTTCAATCTCATGTGAGCAGTGGCTTTCATATTTTGTTACTGTTTTTTTTCTCTCCACAATACATGTGTCTATGGTAATATAATACGGAACGATACTCTCACTTTGGCAATATGTGGTGTGCATACGTATTCCTATATTTGCCAGTGTTTATTTGCTGAATGTACATTTGCGGTTTGATTGTCTTTCTAAACGCCTCTTTTCATGTTCATGTGTGATTAAGGCATCTTTCACACATCCGGTTTTACATAACATTTGCCGGATCCGGCGCTCTGGCATGACGCCGGATTGCGCCTGACGGCG
Organism: Dendrobates tinctorius; assembly: GCF_039654945.1. NCBI lineage: Eukaryota > Metazoa > Chordata > Amphibia > Anura > Dendrobatidae > Dendrobates > Dendrobates tinctorius. The sequence continues at coordinate 3,255,313 of NW_027362061.1, read as the reverse complement.
AAAAACTGATGTGTGAAAGTAGCCTAAGGGAGCTTCGCACATGTAATACTCCTCTTAGGTTACTATCACATCGTGTTGCTCTCTGTCTTAATTACCTCATGCCTGTGTGGCCGCACCATGGTTGTGTTGCTGTCCGCCTGATTTTATTAGTTTTTGTACATAAGGTGTGGAGCATTTTATATGTATATTTATATGCCCTGTTTTGGTGGATTTAAATAAAGGCTTTGTCATACTTTTTTTGATAAACAGGGATAAGATGGAATTTGTGACTTTTCTTATACACACACCTTCTTTTGACTCTATTCTAGGGATCTAAGCTCCCAAAGGTTCTTTATTGCTTTTCATGATTCATGGACAGTATCTCTAATCAAGAAATATGATTGTTATATCTACCTTTGATTCTAGCTATGTTTTCATCACTATTATATGCATTACATAAAAATGGGGGGCAGGTCAGTGAGGGATCAGCGACCTGTCATAGGCCAATACAGAGGAATATGTAATCAGAGCACCACATAAAGCCCCGCCCACAGCCCCGCCCCAGAGCACGAGAATCTCATTACTGAAAACTACAAATACAGATTAAATAACAACCACAAGACGGATTTCATCACCAGGTATCACTGTAATCAGTATAACGGCGCTGACCTGACACTGTCTGTAGGTTACTGAGCACAATCCGGCTGACAGGTTCCCTTTAAGACATCTCAGCTCTGCACTATTATACACAGTTCTCTATAAATGTGTAATAGTTCTCCATGAAACTCATCTGACAGAAAATATTGGCCCTTACGATAGTTTAGATTGTGACGTCACCGAGCCCCATATTCTAATTACCCCAGAGAGGTTTCACCACTAGCTGCTCATTTATTACTGATGGAGACTGTGGAGTTTGATCATTTCAGTAGATGTTATTGTCTATAGTCACAGTGTGTGATTACAGTAGTGTCCAAAATCCTCTGATTTAACCTCTTCCTGCAGCCAGTTTTGTGTTCTTAATCAGGCCCCATTATTAATATCTGACGTGTGTCACTTTATGTGGTGATAAATTATTCACAAAGGATAATAGAAAACAAATGGATCTTACAAATTATTTTCCAGCTTCGCACTATACCCTACATACGGTTGTACACTACTGTCTGGGCACATGGCAGTGTTCAGAAGGGAAGGAGCGCCATTTAGCTATATGAATGCAGATCTAGCTGGAATAGTTTGCAGACACAATGTATTGGGAGCACTGTTCATGGTCACCTGGCAGCTCAAAGGATGTCCACCATGAACATGCTTGGCTCTATCTTCTCTGCTCTCCATATCCCAAGGATTGCCTTGCTCATCGCCCTATAACACCCTTACATGGATCTGGACTTACACTGGGACCCCTAGGCTTGGACCATGGTGTTACCTGCTATTCTGTGGTGTTAGATGGCAAGAAGAATAGTCAGGTAGCTGGGTCAGAACCAGAAGGCCAGAATCAGAAGACACAAGAGTAGTCAGTAAACGGGCCACGGTCACAGCAGGAAACAAATACACAAGCCGCAAGCTGAGCACAGAGGACTGAACCAGAGGAGAACATCGCTGTTTCTGGCAGATTCCGGCCATGTGCTTTGCACTTTAGTAGGGTGTGGTACTTTCCAATTGGCTGAAGTAGGGAGCAGATTACTCCACCTGGACAGCAGGAACAGATCCCAGATGAGATTGGACACACCATATGCAGAAGCCCTAATATAACTAAATGACAGAAAACCAGAATAGTCGAAATCCCCATAAAGTGATTCCATGTTATAAATTAATTCACTGAGGGTTATAATCCTTAGGAGGAGTGAATATTTTGACTCCACAGCCACTTTCTGGAAATTAACACGCAGTGGATGTTGGAGAGTGAAAATTACACATTTGCCATTTTCTTACCCAGCACATAGTGCCCAGATTGTGCTCCAGGAGACACTGCAAATTAAGTGGGTTCTTCTCACTATAATATTGCTAAATACTGGGATCCTAAATGTTGTTTGCGCACACTGCAAGACTCCAAAGTGAGAGCGGATTTTGCCGGTTTGGGTTATAGAAACCCTGTTGCTTTTCAACAGCCTTTGAGTCACTAATAGTGTGGGAACCTCTGTTTTTCCATTGACAGATGATGGACCTGAGTGGGGACTTGTTTTTGTGAGATGAGAATTGGTATTATTTTCGCCTACATAACATTGATTGGTTTCTTTTTATTCAATATTTGGGAGGCAGAATGAACAAACAGTTGAACACCGCACACTACTGGCTCATCCAACAAGGTTTTCTATTAGGCTGTGAACTGTCATTGTCTTGGTAAATAAAGATTTTTACATAGCTTGCCATTTTTATCTACAGTTTAAGTAGAAACATTCAAAAATATAAAACTCAAGGATATTTTATTAAAATAATTGTTTTTTATCTTAGCAGAGGACTGTATCAGGAGATCAGAGGGACAGATGACATCTTCAACTTTTAAATCTGATGATCTTGAGATCCTACAAGATACAACTGAAGTGAATGCCATTACTCCAGATATACCATCATCCATTCACAGCCAAGATCTGTCATTTGATCCTATGAAACAGGTCCCATCTTCTGATTCATTACTGACTACTAAGGAAAATCAAAGTCACAAAAGAGGCAATAAAAAAAAAACTGCTCCTAAAGCAAAGAAGTCATTTTCAAGTTCAGAATGTGGGAAATATTTTACACGGAAATCATATTTTGTTAACCACCGGAGAATTCACACAGGGGAGAAGCGTTTTTCATGTTCAGAATGTGGGAAATGTTTTAATCTTAACTCAAAATTGGTTAGGCACCAGAGGAGTCACACTGGGGAGAAGCCTTTTTCCTGTTCAGAATGTGAGAAATGTTTTAATCAGAAATCAGACCTTGTTATACACCAGAGAATTCACACAGGGGAGAAGCCTTTTTCCTGTTCAGAATGTGGGAAATGTTTTAATATTAACAAACATTTGATAAGGCACTGGAGAATTCACACAGGGGAGAAGCCTTTTTCCTGTTCAGAATGTGGGAAATGTTTTAAACAAAAATCACATTTTATTACTCACCAGAGAACTCACACAGGGGAGAAGCCTTTTTCCTGTTCAGAATGTAGGAAATGTTTTAGCAAAAAATCAAATTGTGTTATGCACCAGAGAACTCACACAGGGGAGAAACCTTTTTCTTGTTCAGAATGTGGGAAATGTTTTAATCTTAACTCAAATTTGGTTAGGCACGAGAGAACTCACACAGGGGAAAAGCCGTTTTCCTGTTCAGAATGTGGGAAATGTTTTAATCTTAACTCAAGTTTGGTTAGGCACCAGAGAACTCACACAGGGGAGAAACCTTTTTCCTGTTCTGAATGTGGGAAATGTTTTAATCTTAACTCAAATTTGGTTAGGCACCAGAGAACCCACACAGAGAAGAAGCCTTTTTCCTGTTCAGAATGTGGGAAATAGGGAAATATTTTATCCGGAAAGAGCATCTTGTTAGACATCAGAGCAGTCACACAGAGGAGAAGCCTTTTTCATTTTCTTAATGTGGGAAATATTTTACTTGGAAATCAACTGTTAATAAACATCAGAGACGACACATAGGGGAGAAGCCTTTTTTGCTCAGAATGTTGGAATCATTTTAACCAAAATTGGATCTTCTTAAAGGGGTTGTCTCTTGTCATTCCTCATGTTTGCTGACAAAAGGATAAAACTAAAGTTTATTACTTCCAAATGTAAATCTATACCCATAATTCACCCCCTGAAGGTTAGTCAGAAGGTGACTAATAGAAAAAACATATATCCCACATCTCAGAATATAGGGTGAGGTGACGTATACACACTCACTCTCCAAGCCTCTAATTTCTATGTGTTTCATCATCCTCACCAATGACGACTCATCAGGAGACCATTTAATATTGACTTATATTCAAGCGAGACTAGACAAAAAAAACTAAAATCATGTATCATGTTATCCGAAACAGTCAGAAAACTAGCCACATATTGGCAGATTCCAGACCTCAGACTATATACTGTGTAAGTTTATAAGCCCCTCCAGTGTCAGGAATAGATAGTATGTGAAAATACAGTTTTATTCTTGTGATTTTTCTCCTATAGGGACTGCCCTAGTTTGGTATTGTAACAGCTGTTAATTAATAGTGCAGACAAATTGGAAATTATCTCTGAAAGTTAAGTGTTCCCTGAGCAGTATATACTGTATTTTCACATACTATCTATGTGATAGATACCTGGCCGACCTCTTCGTGAGGTCTAAGGTCCATTACCATTCTATAGGCCTGCTCAAATTTTACCAAAAAAGAGAATGGATCATCGGAAATATTTGTTTGTAAATTCCCTAAAATATCAACTGTAGGCATGTCTTTGGGTCGCCCTCGCACACCCAGGGCAGCGGGGTACTCAGTACCGGGCCGGTGTCAGGCGGGAATGTGTCACAGCAGCGGTGACCTGGCCCGTGGCCCTGGGCGCCCAATATCAGTGGCGGTGATGTAGTTAATGGTAGAATAGTTTGTGACGCCACCCGTGGTGTTTGGCAAGTAAGGTGTTGAGCCAACGCTGCATACAGATCTGCTGGGACTGATGGTGTGGTGCAGCAGAGATGGTATAGCTCCCCACAGGTGGAGCTGTAGTCCCAGGGCAGTGTAGGTGCAATGGATGAGGAGAGGCGCAGAATGATATTGAGGCTGGTGCCCAGGTGTAGTGGTGCTGGAATAACTGGAGGACACCAGAGTATGCGGTTCCAAAGCTTTACTCACTGTTTGCAGTTCACACAACTGCCTGCCTCCGTACTGTGTTCTCCAGGTCAGGACTCCAGCCAACCTCCAGGCAGGATAGGATTCTCCCTTCCACACTCCGCCAATATGTACCTTCACTGAACGACTACTCCAATGCGCCTTTAGGTGCGAAGCACTCCAGTACTTAATTACCCTGGAATACCTCTCTCTAGGTGTTCCTAGTCTTTACTTGTATGACAGACAGCTGTAGCCTGCTTCGGGGACTCCTCACTGCGTCCTGGCTCTATTCAGTTGCTGTTGTGTCCCAAGTCTATGATGGGAGCAAGGCGTTAGCGGCTCACTACTCCTCCGGTGTCTGTTGCCGGACATAAAGATCCAATCAACCTTGGGGACTGGGCCCCGGCCTTTGCGTTCTCTGGACTGGAAGGGTTCTCTGTCTTTCTTCAACCAGCTTCCCACCATCCTTCTATTCTCCTTCGTTCCGATCTGTTCTATCTCTCTTATGGAAGGTTAGGTTATCAATCTTATCAGTCTCTTTCTCTGGTCTTTCTCATGCCAGCAGCCCAGATCACTGGGACCTGCTGCAGCACGTCCCTCAGACACCTATCTTCTCTCTCCTCTAACCAACTGCTCACTAACTCTCACTCTTCCCACTCTTTTGCATCATCTCACTCCACCCGCCTCCCAGCACATCTCGTGTTACGAAGCAGGGTTCCACGAGGGGTGCTCTGCTAACCCCCAGCCTGAAGCTGTTAGGTGGCCCCACTGAACTATCCTGTGTGTGGAATGCAGGTGTGGAGTGTGGTCAGGAGCTCCCACGTTACCTGGATGGTGGGGAACTACACCTTAGGAGAAGGTGCAGTACCTCTGTGGCAACTGAAGCCTCAGGGGCGCCACATACCCCCCGTTAAGCACAGCATGTCCGCGGGCTGCAAGACAACAAAAGGTACAATACAGGAACACACAAAAATTTGTAAATGCTGTTTAACAATACTTATCTAATCTTCCTAATGTAGGAGGCACATTTCTTAAACGTTACAAACAGGCTAACTTCCTATCTTAGTATCAAAAATTTACTTAAGTGCAATTCTTAATTCAAAGTGCTATACTCAACACAATTTCTTTATTACATTTGCTATCAATTATTCTCTTTTTCTCTTTCTCTACTGGACGCAAGACACTGACCATCTACTCTTGGCCTGTCACCTGTCACTTTCAATTCTTCAGTCTTTATTCAATTCTCACATTCTATCTCAAAACTTTTCTAACTCTATAAAAGACATTTACTTTTCATAAGACACAACATTATCAAATACGTTATCATAAAACATTCAAAATTCTTGCAAAGTGCTGAACACTGCTCCCAGCCGGGATTTCTTTCAGTGTCCCTTGAGGTAGACATCATTCTTCGAAAAGTGTCCATTCAAAAACATCATCTTCGCAAAGTCTTTATATGTAAAACCAAGAGAGAGCACCCAAAGGGGTGCAAACTATTTACAAGAAAGTTTTGGATCACACAGCGTTCATGATCTCCACAGTTCCATTTGTAGAAAAACACTGCCAATCAAAAGCAGGCAACAAAAGTGCTACCGTAAAAACATGATAGCAAACAAGGCACAACTGGTGCAAAGAAAACCCTCCTGGGTAATGAGATTTTGTAAATTATTTTAACGGCTACCAGATTCCAAGTAGTCATTAGCAATCCGCAGGTACTCCTCTTCCCACGGTGTCAAGCCAAAGATCTTTGGTTTGGGCCGCCAAACTGGAGGTGATGCAATAGCAGCCTTGTTCTTGGAAACAGGTACCTGAGCAGTCTGTGGGGTACCGGTGGATGGAGCATTGACTGGTCTTGATGGCAGGTACCTCTCGATGAACTCTGCAGGGATATGTCGTACATTCAGGGTGTACCATCCCCTGAGTCATGAGGCAGGGTAAACGTCACATATTCCCCAGGCTGCAGGTCTCCATCTGGATGCCCTCTCCTCAGATGGGGCTCCACATCCCGCCGGTTGAAGAACAGGTCACCAATGCTTTGGGGTCTGTGATGAATCCAAAACCTCTCTCCTTATTCACATTAAGCACCTGCCCCTAACCAGCTGCATCCTGGGAACCATAATGCCCAGCACGGGTCCTCACTTTTCTCTTCAGATCCGGGCCCAGTACAGCCAATCTCCTCTGCTCCCTCTCCCGGTACTCATCTGCCAGCTTTTTAATGGTGGCTCGACAATAGGCCTCATTCTGCTCCTCCCGGGGCCTGCTTTGGCCTACTGTGGCATGCAGTGCCACCGTTGGGGGTTCCGGTATCTCCTCCCGGGGACTGGCTTCCCGGTCCCAGACCAGGTCTAACACAACCTGGCCGGCCGTTGCAACGGTGGGGCAACCCCGGGTCTTCTCAGGGGAAGGAACATCAGACATACCTGAGGTCTCCCGGCAGTGCGGCCTCGGCTCCGGTGCAGATGATGAAGGAGCAGTTGCGGGTTCTGGATCCGCAGGGGTCTCTGTGGGGACCGGCACAGCCGCGCCAGGTCCAGGCGGGAGCTCTGCTTCCACTCCCGGGTCCTCCGGTAACTTCTCCGGGCCGGTGGTGCTCAACCGCACGGTCAAAGTAGATGTGTAGGTCAGCGCCGCCCGGGGACAGTCCAGTGCGGTAGCCACGGGTACCGATGGAGAGGGTGGTACCGCTGGTGTAGGCCCCGCCGGGGCGCGCTGCCGTCTCAGCTTCTCCAGCGCTTCTCTTCGTAGCTGCAGACGGGTAGTCAGTTCAGCGATTTCATCTTCTAATTGCTGGCGGTTCATTCCGGAGTTCGGGTTGGAGCCGTCAGCCATGGCGCCAAGGGTTTGCACTTGCCCGCGCCCCGCAGGCCTCTTTCCCTCACTCTCCAAAATGGCGTTCTGGCGTTCTTCTCCTTGCTCCACCCTTCTGCTCGCCACTGGCTTCCTCTTCCCCTCCTTCCGGGGCGGCGTCTTCTTCCAGCGCCTCCATACCAAGCCAGTATACGAACCCCTCGGGGGTGGGCCATGCATCTGTCACATAGTAATTCAGGCAGGGACGGCCCAATACTCTTCGCGGTCTTTTCTTAGGACCTCCCATCTCTTCACGCCCTTCTTCTCCGCACCAGCGGCCATTTCTAATGTCCATTTTAGAGTCTATTAAATTTGGTCTTCTGCACATTTTCAGAAGTTGTAAATCCAAGGCACACAGAACCCAATGGCATCGGGTCTCGTCATCCTGTTCGTGACACCAAAATTGGGTCGCCCTCGCACACCCAGGGCAGCGGGGTACTCGGTACCGGGCCGGTGTCAGGCGGGAATGTGTCACAGCAGCGGTGACCCGGTCCGTGGCCCTGGGCGCCCAATATCAATGGCGGTGATGTAGTAAATGGTAGAATAGTTTGTGACGCCACCCGTGGTGTTTGGCAAGTAAGGTGTTGAGCCAACGCTGCATGCAGATCCACTGGGACTGATGGTGTGGTGCAGCAGAGATGGTATAGCTCTCCACAGGTGGAGCTGTAGTCCCAGGGCAGTGTAGGTGCAATGGATGAGGAGAGGCGAAGAATGGTATAGATGTTGTTACTCAGGTGTAGCGGTGCTGGAATAACTGGAGGACACCAGAGTATGCAGTTCCAAAGCTTTACTCACTGTTTGCAGTTCACACAACTGCCTGCCTCCGTACTGTGTTCTCCAGGTCAGGACTCCAGCCAACCTCCAGGCAGGATAGGATTCTCCTTTCCACACTCCGCCAATATGTACCTTCACTGAACGACTCCTCCAATGCGCCTTTAGGTGCGAAGCACTCCAGTACTTAGTTACCCTGGAATGCCTCTCCCTAGGTGTTCCTAGTCTTTACTTGCATGACAGACAGCTGTAGCTTGCTTTGGGGACTCCTCACTGCATCCCAGCTCTCTATTCAGTTGCTGTTGTGTCCCAAGTCTATGATGGGAGCAAGGCGTTAGCGGCTCACTACTCCTCCGGTGTCTGTTGCCGGACATAAAGATCCAATCAACCTCGGGGACTGGGCCCCGGCCTTTGCGCTCTCTGGACTGGAAGGTGTTGTGAGTTCATTTTCCCCTTCATTACTGAGGCCCGAGGAACTCCCTCTTCTGGTAAAGAAAGGCAGTGAGCCTGATTATCAAACACCTGAGGCTGATGATGATGACTGGCTGAGTGGAGTTACTGACTGGATATAAGGCTGCCGACGCCCTTCTGCCCTGCGGGTGATTTCTCTGTGGGATCCTTGGAGACCAGTCTGAATTCCTGCTCTAAAGCTAAGTTTGCTGCTCAGCCTTTTGCTTTTGTGCTTAGACTTTGTTTTGCTTTGTTTTTCTGGATTTCTGCCATTCCCTGCTGGGGTGTGCTGAATTCATTTAGCTCTGTCTTCTGAAAATACCTGAGTGCTGATTTAGTTTTTGAAGCCTAGCTGCTTCAGGGCCTTTTTCATATCAGCTTGTTGGCTTATGTCTTTGATAGGGTTTTGGCAGATTGCAGACAGCAGCCTTCCTGTCCTTTCCTATCTAGGTAGTTTTGGGCCCCGTCTTTGCTCAGTCTATCTTTCTGTCTGTGTTAGTATTTTCATCTTGCTTCACCGTCATTATATGTTGGGGGCTGCCTATTGCTTTGGGGTCTGCTCTGGGGCAGTTTAGATTTCCCCTTTCTTTCTTTAGGCCTATGTATTTCTCCGGCTGTGATCGAGGGGTCTAGGGCATTGTAGGAACCCCCCACGGCTACTGCTAGTTGTGTTGATAGGTTCAGGGGTCTGCAATCTGATAGTTGCCAACTTCTCTGGTTTTCTGGACTTAGCTTGTATTTCTGCTTTTGCCTCCTACGGTGACTCATTCATAACAGAATCACCCGCCATACCGCAGATTCTAGGGAACTCAATAGCAGGAAAGAATTGTTAAAAAAAAAAAAAAAGTGTATATTTTTTCCTCTATATCTCTGAGGCCGTAGGGGGAATTTTTTTTTTCTCTCAATGGAGATAAATCAATTGTCTGATCATGTGGAGCAGCTCGCTGCGGAAGTGCGGGGAATTTCCGCCTACCTTGCTCATTCACATGCTGCTGAACCAAAGTTTCTTACACCTGATGTATTTTTTGGGGATCGGTCTAAATTTTTGAATTTCAAAAATAATTGTAAATTATTTTTTGCCTTGAAGCCTAACTCGTCAGGGAGCTCCACGCAGCAGGTTAAAATTGTCATCTCTTTGCTGCGTGGCGATCCCCAGGATTGGGCGTTTTCTTTGAAACCAGATGATCCTATTCTGACTAATGTGAACGCATTCTTTCAAGCTTTGAGGTTGTTGTATGACGAACCTAATGCCATTGATCAGGCTGAAAAGACCCTGCTGGCATTGAGCCAGGGTCGTGATTCTGCAGAATTGTACTGTCAAAAATTCCGAAAGTGGGCAGTACTTACTATCTGGAACGATAATGCCTTGGCTGCTCTCTTTCGGAAGGGGTTGTCAGAAGCCGTAAAAGATACTATGGTGGGATTTCCTGTTCCCTCTGGTCTTGACGATTCTATGTCATTAGCCATTCAGGTTGATCGGCGTTTGCGCGAACGCAAAGCTGCACGAGAGGTGTTGACACCTGTTGAACAAATGTCTGAACCTAAGCAATGTGATAGAGTTTTTTCCAGAGAGCAGCGTCAGGAGTTCAGAAGGCGTAATAAGTTGTGTTTTTTCTGTGGAGATGCCTCGCATATTATTTCTGTCTGTCCTAAACGAGAGAAACGCTTTGCACACACGTTTTCTGTTGGGGGTGTTCAACCTAAGTTTCTTCTGGCTATTACTCTGATCTGTTCCCTGTCCACATTTTCCGCCAAGGCTTTTGTGGATTCGGGAGCAGCCCTAAACCTAATGGACTTGGATTTTGCTAAACGTTGTGGATTTCCGATGACACCTCTGCAGACGCCTATCCCTTTGAGGGGGATTGATGCTACTCCTTTGGCTAAAAATAAACCCCAGTTTTGGACCCAGGTGGTAATGCGGGTCGCCCCAGACCATCAAGAAAATTGCAGATTTTTGGTGTTGCATAATCTGCATGATACTATTGTTCTGGGGTTTCCCTGGTTACAGATTCATAATCCAGTTTTGGATTGGAAATCTGTGTCTGTGGTGAGTTGGGGTTGTCGGTGTGCCTTTAGTGAGGCTCCGGTGTTTTCCACCTCTCCTCAGTCGCATGATGTTTCTGATTATTTGGCGGACTTTTGTGATGTATTTAGTGAGAATGAGTCTGCGTCTCTGCCTCCTCATAGGAGTTATGACTGTGCAATTGAACTGAGCCCGGGGTGTAAATTTCCCAAGGGTCGGCTCTTCAATTTATCTGTACCCGAGCACGAGGCTATGCGATCCTATATTAAGGAGGCGTTGGAGAAGGGTCATATTAGACCATCCTCGTCACCCTTAGGTGCCGGTTTTTTTTTTGTAGCCAAAAAGGATGGATCATTAAGACCTTGTATTGATTATCGTGCCCTCAACAAAATTACTGTTAAATATCAGTATCCGTTACCTCTGATTTCTGATCTATTCTCCAGAGTTAAAGGTGCTTGCTGGTTTACCAAGCTTGACCTCAGGGGGCGTATAATCTTATTCGCATTAAGCATGGGGATGAATGGAAGATGGCGTTTAATACTCCGGAGGGACATTTTGAGTACCTGGTGATGCCTTTTGGGCTCACTAATGCCCCTTCTGTCTTCCAGTGCTTCATGAACGATATTTTCCGAGGTTTTGTCGATAAATTTTTGATTATCTATCTGGATGATATTTTGATCTTCTCCAAGGATTGGGATTCTCATGTGGAACATATTCGGACTGTGTTCCGGATCTTGAGGGAGAATTCCCTGTATGTCAAAGGATCTAAATGCCTTTTTGGAGTACAGAGGATTTCTTTTTTGGGATTTATTTTGTCCCCGTCAACTATTGAAATGGACCCGGCCAAGGTACATGCCATTCATGATTGGGTTCAGCCCACTTCTTTGAAGGCCCTCCAGAAGTTTTTGGGTTTTGCTAATTTTTATCGGAAATTTATAGCTAAATTTTCTAGTATTGCCAAGCCATTGACTGATTTGACTAAAAAGGGTGCTGATGTGTTGAAATGGTCTCCGGAAGCTGTTTCTTCCTTTCAGGAGCTGAAGCGAAGATTCACCTCCGCCCCGGTTTTGCGGCAACCTGATGTCTCACTTCCATTCCAGGTAGAGGTGGATGCTTCTGAGATTGGTGCAGGAGCTGTTTTGTCCCAAAAGGATCCTGTAACATCTAAAATGAATCCCTGTGCTTTCTTTTCCCGAAAGTTTTCTCCACCTGAACGTAACTATGATGTGGGGAATAGGGAACTGTTGGTCATGAAATGGGCATTTGAGGAGTGGAGACATTGGTTGGAGGGAGCTAAGCATCAAGTTGTGGTCCTCACTGACCACAATAATTTGATTTACCTAGAGTCGGCTAAGCGCTTGAACCCTAGACAGGCTAGGTGGGCCTTGTTTTTTACACGTTTTGATTTTGTGGTTTCTTTTCTTCCTGGAACAAAGAATGTCAAGGCAGACGCCCTCTCTAGGAGCTTCTTTGCTGATTCTCCTGTGGTGACCAAGCCTGCTACCATCTTAGGCGTAGGGGTAGTTCTTTCTGCCATCTCGCCCGATTTGAGACGTGCTCTGGAAGAGTTCCAGGAGGACAAACCTGAGCGTTGTCCCAGTGGAAAGTTGTATGTTCCTGACCAGTGGAAGAAGAGAGTGATGTCTGAAGTTCATTGCTCTGCTTTGGCTGGTCATCCAGGTATTTTTGGTACTAGAGATCTGGTGAGTCGGTCTTTTTGGTGGCCCTCCTTGTCTCGTGATGTCAGGAATTTTGTGCAGTCCTGTGGGACGTGCTCCCGGTCCAAATCGTGTTCTCGCTCTAGTGGGTTGTTGATGCCTTTGCCTTTCCCCAAGAGGCCATGGACCCATATTTCAATGGATTTCATCTCTGATATGCCTGTCTCTCAAAGCATGACTGTTATTTGGGTGATTTGTGATAGGTTCTCTAAGATGGTTCATCTTGTACCACTCCCTAAGTTGCCGTCTTCCTCTGAGTTGGTGCCCCTGTTTTTACAACAGGTCGTTCGCTTGCACGGGATTCCTGAGAACATTGTATCTGACAGAAGAGTTCAGTTTGTGTCTAGATTTTGGAGGACTTTCTGTTCCAAGCTGGGAATTCAGTTGTCCTTCTCCTCTGCTTTTCACCCTCAGACCAATGGGCAGACAGAGAGAACAAACCAGACCTTGGAGTCGTATTTGAGATGTTTTATTTCCGCTGATCAGGATGATTGGGTTTCATTTTTGCCCTTGGCCGAATTTTCTTTAAATAATAGAGCTAGTTCTGCCACTTTGATGTCACCTTTTTTTTGTAACTTTGGGTTTCATCCTCGATTTTCTTCAGGGCAGGTGGAGCCCTCTGCCTGCCCAGGTGTTGACACTGTGGTGGAGAGAATGCACCAGATCTGGGACCAAGTGGTGGATAAGTTATCTCTCTCCCAGGAAAAGGCCCAGCGGTTTTCCAACCGACATAGGACCATTGGTCCCCAGTTTAAGGTTGGTGATATGGTGTAGTTATCATCAAAAAATATTGCTATGAAGGTGGCTTCTCCTAAGTTTAAGCCTAGATTTATTGGACCTTACAAGATTGTGGAGATTATTAATCCGGTCTCTTTTCGTTTGGCTCTTCCTGTCACATTTAAAATCCATAATGTGTTCCATAAATCTTTGTTGAAGAGGTTTGTTGAACCTGTTGTTCCGGGGGTGGCACCTCCAGACCCTGTATTGGTTGAAGGTAACATGGAATATGAGGTAGAGAAAGTACTGGATTCCCGTCTGGCTAGACGGAGACTCCAGTATTTGGTTAAGTGGAAGGGTTATGGTCAGGAGGATAATTCCTGGGTCTCTGCCTCTGATATTCATGCCAAAAGATTGGTGCGTGCCTTTCATCGGGCTCACCCTGATCGCCCTGGTGGCGTAGTTGAGGGTTTGGTGACCCCTCCTCAAGGGGGAGGTACTGTTGTGAGTTCATTTTCCCCTTCATTACTGAGGCCCGAGGAACTCCCTCTTCTGGTAAAGAAAGGTAGTGAGCCTGATTATCAAACACATCAGGCTGCTGATGACTGGCTGAGTGGAGTTACTGACTGGATATAAGGCTGCCGACGCCCTTCTGCCCTGCGGGTGTTTTCTCTGTGGGATCCTTGGAGACCAGTCTGAATTCCTGCTCCTCTAAAGCTAAGTTTGCTGCTCGGCCTTTTGCTTTTGTGCTTAGACTTTGTTTTGCTTTGTTTTTCTGGATTTCTGCCATTCCCTGCTGGGGTGTGCTGAATTCATTTAGCTCTGTCTTCTGAAAATACCTGAGTGCTGATTTAGTTTTTGAAGCCTAGCTGCTTCAGGGCCTTTTTCATATCAGCTTGTTGGCGTATGTCTTTGATAGGGTTTTGGCAGATTGCAGACAGCAGCCTTCCTGTCCTTTCCTATCTAGGTAGTTTTGGGCTCCGTCTTTGCTCAGTCTATCTTTCTGTCTGTGTTAGTATTTTCATCTTGCTTCACCGTCATTATATGTTGGGGGCTGCCTATTGCTTTGGGGTCTGCTCTGGGGCAGTTTAGATTTCCCCTTTCTTTCTTTAGGCCTATGTATTTCTCCGGCTGTGATTGAGGGGTCTAGGGCATCGTAGGAACCCCCCACGGCTACTGCTAGTTGTGTTGATAGGTTCAGGGGTCTGCAATCTGATAGTTGCCAACTTCTCTGGTTTTCTGGACTTAGCTTGTATTTCTGCTTTTGCCTCCTACGGTGACTCATTCATAACAGGAAGGGTTCTCTGTCTTTCTTCAACCAGCTTCCCACCGTCCTTCTATTCTCCTTCGTTCTGATCTGTTCTATCTCTCTTATGGAAGGTTAGGTTATCAATCTTATTAGTCTCTTTCTCTGGTCTTTCTCGTGCCAGCAGCCCAGATCACTGGGACCTGCTGCAGCACGTCCCTCAGACACCTATTTTCTCTCTCCTCTAACCAACTGCTCACTAACTCTCACTCTTCCCACTCTTTTGCATCATCTCACTCCACCCGCCTCCCAGCACATCTCGTGTTACGAAGCAGGGTTCCACGAGGGGTGCTCTGCTAACCCCCAGCCTGAAGCTGTTAGGTGGCCCCACTGAACTATCCTGTGTGTGGAATGCAGGTGTGGAGTGTGATTGTGGAATGCAGGTGTGGAGTGTGGTCAGGAGCTCCCACCTTACCTGGATGGTGGGGCACTACACCTTAGGAGAAGGTGCAGTACCTCTGTGGCGACTGAAGCCCCACGGGCGCCACATCTTCTCCGGTTGTAAACAATACCAATTGTCTAAGTCTGTCTTCTTTTGTACTATGTGTCATTTCATGATCATCATTTAATCTGGGTGTGGTCAGTAATCTTTTTCCCATATGTGAAGGTAGCCATACTTTGAATATCTTATTTTTTTGTTCATCATTAAGATTGAATTTGTGTTTGATTCAAAAATGTCCGCATTATAAAAGGCGTCCATCTTATCATTGTAATTTGGAATGTCTTTTACAATTTTCATTAACTGATCGTGTATTTTCAGATTAATGTGTGCTGCTCTGTCATGTAATTTTTTTCCATTGTATGTCATCTGCCTGTAAATCCTCTACTGTGACATCTGGATCTTGTGTGTTTGGTACAAATGATGAGGCAGCAGCACTGTCCTCCTGTTTACCTGTTGATCTTGTATTAGCAGAAACCTTTTTTATGTCTGGTCGCAATTTGGACAATAACTCTGTCCGAGTATCAATCTGATCTTCCAATTATTGTTCAATATGCTCTGACAATATCAAACAATTTGGATCATCAAAGTAATCCCCGTCAGACTCCTGTGTGTCACCGTGTTTGTCAGTGTGATCAGTTTCCTGTGTGACAGTACAAGTTTTATATGTTTCAGTTTTCTTAAAGACTAAATTATTGTACACTCGGACCATGTGCATGACATTTTGAAGCTTTCTTTGTAACTTTTTTACTGAGAAAAACCTCTTATCAATTTTAACATTTTCTGCTTCACATTGATTATACAAACTAGACCATAATTGTGCATCTGTATGACTATGAACATACTTAAACTCTATGTTACTTTTCTTAGAATAATTATGTATAAAATCCATTTTCTCACCTATGGAGCGTCTTTTCCTCTCCTGGGTTGATCCTTTGTCTCCTGGGTTGATCCTGGATGGTCCTTTGTCTTTACTGAAATCCTTAGACCTCCATCTGGATGGGACGCATGCAGCTCTTTATGGTTGGAGATCCTTACACGTAGTCTGTAGATTCAGTCTGATCTTTGTGACGTGAAATGATGGAATTCCTGAGGAGACTTTGTACAAGTGTGTTTTTAGCAGAGTTTTCCCCCCCATGTACAAACGATGAAGGAATGCCAGCCAAAATTAGCACAAAAGGTCAACCTGGCCTGAGCTCGCCAAAATGAAAATATCTCTTTCTTACTTTTCAAGTAAGAGCACGGTGAGGATAAAAAGGAAAAGCGATGCCGAATTGTGGATAAAATAAATCTTGTTTAATTGTTCATTCAACAAGTGATTACAAAAATGAGGAAAAGTGAGTACATGACGTAATAAATATTGAAGGAAAAAACAAGCATTCATAGTTCTTACATATGGCCTTGAGTTGAGCAGCTGTGGTCCGTGTGTTCGAGAGTCTCCAGCTTATGGGAGATCTCCTGAACAAGAGTTAGGCTGGATTTTATACTATTTTGACCCATAGACTTGCATTAGTGTCTGTCCTATAATCACATATGGTGATTTGCCGCTATATTCGTAGCCTCTTCCATATTAGAAGAACTTTAGTTATTTTAACACTTTGCATATAGTTATTATCTTAGCCTAAGAAACTTAAACCTATGGAGAACCATTCATCATAAATAGTCACATATTGACAGTTCTGACAAGTGACCTATAGGTTTGACAAGCAGGGAACAGATGTATCAGCCAAAATCCTCAGAATAGCTCATCCAGTGACCAGAGTTTCTGCTAGCTAGTTAGACTCTGCATATGTGAATTAATCTATATTTTTTATTATAGAAATACTGATATTTTACAACATAACGTTGATTGGTTTCTTTTTATTTGATATTTGGGAGGCAGAATGAACAAACAGTTGAACACCGCACACTACTGGTTCATCCAACAAGGTTTTCTATTAGACTGTGAACTGTCCTGGTTTTGGTAAATAAAGTTTTTTACATAGCTTGCCATTTTTATGCACAGTTTAAATAGAAATGTTCAAAAATATAAAACTCAAGGATATTTTATTAAAAAATAATTGTTTTTTTATCTTAGCAGATGACTATACCAGGAGATCAGAGGGACAGCTGACATCTTCAATTGTTAAATCTGATGATCTTGAGATCCTACAAGATACAACAGAAGTGATTGCTATTACTCCAGATATACCATCATCCATTCACAGCAAAGATCTGTCATCTGATCCTATGAAACAGGTCCCATCTTCTGATTCATTACCGACTACTAAGGAAAATCAAAGTCACAAAGTCACGAAAGAGGCATTAACCCCTTCATGACCCAGCCTATTTTGACCTTAATGACCTGGCCATTTTTTGCAATTCTGACCAGTGTCACTTTATGAGGTAATAACTCTGGAACGCTTCAACGCATCCTAGCGATTCTGAGATTGTTTTTTCGTGACATATTGGGCTTCATGTTAGTGGTAAATTTAGGTCTATAATTTTTGCATTTATTTGTGAAAAAATCAGAAATTTGGCGAAAATTTTGAAAATTTTGCAATTTTCAAATTTTGAATTTTTATTCTGTTAAACTAGAGAGTTATGTGACACAAAATAGTTACTAAATAACATTTCCCACATGTCTACTTTACATCAGCACAATTTTGGAAGCAAAATATTTTTTTGTTAGGAAGTTATAAGGGTTAAAAGTTGACCAGCGATTTCTCATTTTTACAACAAAATTTACAAAACCATTTTTTTTATGGACCACCTCACATTTGAAGTCACTTTGAGGGGTCTATATGGCAGAAAATACCCAAAAGTGACACCATTCTAAAAACTGCACCCCTCAAGCTACTCAAAACCACATTCAAGAAGATTATTAACCCTTCAGGTGTTTCACAACAGCTAAGGCAATGTGGAAGGAAAAAATGGACATTTTAATTTTTCCAACACAAATTTCCTTTCAGCATCAATTTTTTCATTTTCACATGGGCAACAGGATAAAATGGATCCTAAAATTTGTTGGGCAATTTCCCCTGAGTACACCGATACCTCATATGTGGTCATAAACCACTGTTTGGGCGTACGGCAGGGCTCAGATGGGAAGGAGCACCATTTGACTTTTTGAATGGAAAATATGCTGGAATATTTAGCGGTTGCCATGTCGCGTTTGGAGAGTCGCTGTGTGCCTAAACACTGGAGCTCCCCCACAAGTGACCCCATTTTGGAAACTAGACCCCCCAAGGAACTTATCTAGATGCATAGTGATCACTTTGAACCCCCAGGTGCTTCTCAAATTGATCTGTTAAAAAAAAAAAAAGTACTTTTTTTTCACAAAAATTATCTTTTAGCCTCAGTTTTTTCATTTTCACATGGGCAACAGGATAAAATGGATCCTAAAATTTGTTGGGCAATTTCTCCTGAGCACACCAATACCTCATATGTGGTCATAAACCACTGTTTGGGTGCAGGGCAGGGCCCGGAAGGTAAGGAGCGCCATTTGACTTTTTGAATGGAAAATTAGCTCCAATCGTTATCGGACACCATGTCGCGTTTGGAGAGCCCCTGTGTGCCTAAACATTGGAGCTCCCCCACAAGTGACACCATTTTGGTAACTAGACCCCTTAAGGAACTTATCTAGATGTGTAGTGAGCACTTTGAACCCCCAAGTGCCTCACAAAAGTTTATAACATAGAGCAGTGAAAATAAAAAATCATTTTTTTTTCCTCAAAAATGATTTTTTAGCACGCTATTTTTTATTTTCACAAGGGTAACAGGAGAAATTGGACCACAAAAGTTGTTGTTCAGATTGTCCTGAGTACGCTGGTACCCCATATGTGGGGGGGGCACTGTTTGGGTGCACGGCAGGGCGCAGAAGGGAATGAGCGCCATTTGACTTTTTGAAATGAAAATTGGCTCCAATCATTAGCGGACACCATGTCGTGTTTGGAGATCCCCTGTGTGCCTAAACTTTGGAGCTCCCCCACAAATGACCCCATTTTGGAAACTAGACCCCCTAAGGAACTTATCTAGATGCATAGTGAGCACTTTGAACCCCCAGGTGATTCACAGAAGTTTATAATGCAGAGCAGTGAAAATAAAAAATCTTTTTTTTTTCCAAAAAAAAATTTTTTAGTCTGCAATTTTTTATTTTCACAAGGGTACCAGGATAAATTGGACCCCAAAAGTTGTTTTCCAGTTTGTCCTGAGTACGCTGGTACCCCATATGTGGGGGGAGACCACTGTTTGGGCACACGTCGGGGCTCGGAAGGGAAGTAGTGACATTTTGAAATGCTGACTTTGATGGAATAGTCTGCGGGCATCATGTTACATTTGCTGAGCCCCTGTGTGCCTAAACAGTAGAAACCCCCCACAAGGGACCCCATTTTGGAAACAAGACCCCCCAAGGAACTTATCTAGATGTGTGGTGAGCACCTTGAACCCCAAGTGCTTCACAGAAGATTGTAACACAGAGCCGTGAAAATAAAAAATCATTTTTTTCCCTCAAAAAAAATGATTTTTAGCCTGCAATTTTTTTTTTTCACAAGGGTAACAGGAGAAATTGGACCCCAAAAGTTGTTGTCTAGTTTCTCCTGAGTACGCTGATACCCCATATGTGGGGGATGACCACTGTATGGGCACACGTCAGGGCTCGGAAGGGAAGTAGTGACGTTTTGGTATGCAGACTTTGATGGAATGGTCTGCGGGCATCATGTTACATTTGCAGAGCCCTTGATGTTCCTAAACTGTGGAAACCCCCACAAGTGACCCCATTTTGGAAACTAGACCCCATAAGGAACTTGCCTAGATGTGTGGTGAGCACCTTGAACCCCGAAGTGCTTCACAGAAGATTGTAACGCAGAGCCATGAAAATAAAAAATCTTTTTTTTTCCTCAAAAAATGAAATTTTAGCTCGCAATTTTTTATTTTCACAAGGGTCACAGGAGAAATTGGACCCCAAAAGTTGTTGTCCAGTTTGTCCTGAGTACGCTGGTACCCCATATGTGGGGGGAAACCACTGTTTGGGCACACGTTGGGTCTCAGCAGGGAAGTAGTGACATTTTGAAATGCTGACTTTGATGGAATGGTCTGCGGGCGTCATGTTACATTTGCTGAGCCCCTGTGTGCCTAAACAGTAGAAACCTCCCACAAGTGACCCCATTTTGGAAACTAGACCCCCCAGGGAACTTATCTAGATGTATGGTGAGCACCTTGAACCCCCAAGTGCTTCACAGAAGTTTATAACGCAGAGCCGTGAAAATAAAAAATCATTTTTTTCCCTCAAAAAAAATCATTTTTAGCCCGCAATTTTTTTTTTCACAAGGGTAACAGGATAAATTGGACCCCAATAGTTGTTGTCCAGTTTGTCCTGAGTACGCTGATACCCCATATGTGTGGGGGAACCATTGTTTGGGCACACGTCAGGGCTCGGAATGGAAGTAGTGACGTTTTGAAATGCAGACTTTGATGGAATAGTCTGCAGTCGTCATTACGTTTGCAGAGCCCCTGATGTGCCTAAACAGTGGAAACCCCCCACAAGTGACCCCATTTTGGAAACTAGACCTTCCAAGGAACTTATGTAGATGTATGGTGAGCACTTTCAACCCCCAAGTGCTTCACAGAAGTTTATAATGCAGAGACATGAAAATGAAAAAAACATTTTTTTTCCACAAAAATAATTTTCTAGCCCCCAATTTTTTATTTTCCCAAGGGTAACAGGAGAAATTAGACCCCAAAAGTTGTTGTGCAATTTTTCCTGAGTACGCTGATACCCCATATGTGGGGGTAAACCACTGTTTGGGCACACGTCGGGGCTTGGAAGGGAGTAAGCACCATTTGACTTTTTGAACGCAAAATTGGCTGGAATCAAAGGTTGCACCATGTCGCGTTTGGAGACCCCCTGATGTGGCTAAACAGTGGAAACCCCTCAATTCTAACTCCAACCCTAACCCCAACACA
Source organism: Dendrobates tinctorius (assembly GCF_039654945.1). NCBI lineage: Eukaryota > Metazoa > Chordata > Amphibia > Anura > Dendrobatidae > Dendrobates > Dendrobates tinctorius. The sequence continues at coordinate 3,234,352 of NW_027362061.1, read as the reverse complement.
CCCCTAACCACAACCCTAACCCCAACACATCCCTAACCCTAATCCCAACCCTAACCCTAACCCCACCACACCCCTAAACCCAACACTAACCATAACACTAACCACAAGCCTAACCCTAATTCTAACCCTAACCCTCTTTCCAACCCTAACCCTCTTTCCAACCCTAACCCTAATTCCAACCCTAACCCTCTTTCCAACCCTAACCCTCTTTTCAACCCTAACCCTCTTTCCAACCCTAACCCTCTTTCCAACCCTAACCCTAACCCTCTTTCCAACCCTAACCCTCTTTCCAACCCTAACCCTAACCCTCTTTCTAACCCTAACCCTCTTTCCAACCCTAACCCTAACCCTGATGGAAAAATAAAAATAAAAATATTTTCTTTATTTTATTAGTTCTTCCTACCTATGGGGGTGATAATCGGGGGGTTCATTTACTTTTTATTTCATTTTGATCACTCTGAGAGTGATCAAAATGAAATAATGGAATCTGCAGCCGGCAGATTCGGGCAGGCGCACTGCGCATGCGCCCGCCATTTTCTAAGATGGCGGCGCCCATGAACCGAACCCGCCGGACACCGGGAGCGACGGGGGGACTTTGAAGGTGCCGGGGGCGGTGAGAGTGGGTGAGGGGGGGATCAGAAGCTGGCGGGGAGCGAAGGGAATGGGAGGGGGGGCAGATGATGACAGCGGCGGCAGATCGCCGCTGTCATTCAGTGGCAGGGGGGGCGATCGCCGGTGGGGGGGTCAAATCGGTGTCTCCAGCCATGTCCGATGCTACTGCAGCATCGGCCATGGCTGGATTGTAATATTTCATCAATTTTCATTGATGAAATATTACTATCGCTCTGATTGGCTGTTTCACTTTTAACAGCCAATCAGAGCGATCGTAGCCACGTGGGGGAGAAGCCACGCCCCCTGTGGTGAATTACAAAGCCCCCTGTATCTGCGGGTCAGGTGACCTTTCATTGACCCCGGTCACCCGACCCGCAGGGGGGCTTTGAATTCATGACACAGGGTATGCGTCATAGGTCGGATTGGCACCGACTTTCATGACGCATACGCTGTGTCACAGGTCGGGAAGGGGTTAAAAAAACAAACTGCTCCTAAAGCAAAGAAGTCATTCTCATGTTCAGAATGTGGGAAGTATTTTACATGGAAATCACATTTTGTTTATCACCAAAGAACTCACACAGGGGAGAAGCCTTTTTCATGCTCAGAATGTGGGAAATGTTTAAAAAAAAAAATCAGATAGGGTTAGGTACCAGAGAACTCACACAGGAGAGAAGCCTTTTTCATGTTTAGAATGTGGGAAATGTTTTAACAATAAATCAGTTTGTGTTAAGCACCAGAGAACTCACACAGGGTAGAAACCTTTTTCATGTTTAGAATGTGGGAAATGTTTTCCACAGAAATCAAATTTTGTTACCCACCAGAGAATTCACACAGGGGAGAAACCTTTTTCATGTTCGGAATGTGGGAAATATTTTAACAATAAGTTTGTGTTAAGCACCAGAGAATCCACACAGGGAAGAAACCTTTTTCCTGCTCAGAATGTGGGAAATGTTTTAACAATAAATCAGATTGTGTTAAGCACCAGAGAACTCACACAGGGGAGAAGCCTTTTTCCTGTTAATGTGGGAAATATTTTAACCAGAAAGCGCTTCTTAATCTCCATCAGAGCTGTCACACACATTTTCATTTTCTTAATGTGGGAAATTTTTTACTTGGAAATCAACTGTTAATACACATCAGAGACGTCACATAGGGGAGAATCCTTTTATATGTTCATAATGTTGAAATAGTTTTAACCAAAATTGAATCTTCTTAAATGGGTTGTCTCTTGTCATTCCTCATGTTTGCTGACGAAAGGATAAAACTAAACCTTATTAATTGCAAATATAAATCTATATCCATAATTCACCCCCTGAAGGTTAGTCGGAAAGTGACTAATAGAAAAAAACATATACCCCACGTCTCAGTATATAGGGTGAGGTGACGTATACACACTCACTCTCCAAGCCTCTCATTTCTACTGGTTTCGTGGTTGTCACCAAAGACGACTCATCAAGAGACTATATAATATTGGCATATACTCAAGCGAGACTAAACAAAAAAAAACTAAAATCATGTATTGTTATCAGAAACAGTCAGAAAACTAGCCACATATTGGCAGATGCCAGACCTCAATCTATATACTTCGGAAGTTTATAAGCCAATCCAGTGTCAGGAATAGATAGTATGAATTTGAATTTACCAAGTGGCTGCAATGAAACAATTTAAAAATTTAAAGGGGTCTGAATACTTTCCATACCCACTGTATCAGTAAAAATAACTCCTCTTTATTAGGTAAAGTATAAAAGAATTGCGCCATTTTCCGATACCCGTCACGTCTCCATTTTTCATGATCTCGGGTTGGGTGAGGGCTTATTTTTTGTGTGCCGAGCTGACGTTTTTAATGGAGACCATTTTGGTGCAGATACGATCTTTTGATCATCCTTTATTGCATTTTAATGCAATGTTGCGGCGACCAAAAAAAGTAATTCTGACGTTATGACATTTTTTCTCGTTACGCCATTTAGTGATCGGGTTAATTCTTTTTTATATTGATTTGGCGATTCTGAACGCGGCTATAACAAATATGTGTATGTTTGTTTTTTTATTGTTTTATTGTGAAGGGGGGTGATTAGAACTTTCATTTTTTTTATATTTTTAAAAACTTTTTTTCTACCCATGGCATTGTGAAGACTTCTAGTTGGTCATGAAAACAGACTTTTGTTTGTGTAAGTCGGTAATATTGACTTTTATTGTGTGCATATCCTTGATCACTAGTGATGTTTGCTGATATGCTAATTATGCCTTGTGTTACTGAGCCAGTTTGTTGAATTCTAAAGCTCCCATCACACTTAGTGATGCACCAGAGATCCCAACAATGATATGACCTTGTCAGGATCGCTGTTGTGTCGCTACATGATCGCTGGTGAACTGCCAAACAGGCAGATCTCACCAGCGATCAGGACCAGTGACGACGCGGGTAACAAGCACGTGCGTCGCTTAGTTACCCGCTGTCTACCTTGGATACCAGCATGCTGGCGCTGGGAGCTGGTATCCAAAGTAAACAGCAGGTTTCTAAGCGCCGCTTAGTTACCCGCTGTTTACCTTGGATACTAGCTCAAGCTCACTGATCGATGGTCTCCCGCTGCCACACACAGCGATGCATGCTGGCCAGCAGGAGACCAACGATCGAAAAAATGTCCAGGGCATTCGAGCATGATCAGCGATACCCGGAGGGGGGGCGGTCGCTGATACATGTCACACACAGCGAGATCGCTGGTGAGATTGCTGTTGCGTCACAAAACTTGTGACTCAACAGCGATCTCGCTAGCGGTCTCACTGTGTGTGATGGGGGCTTACAGTAGAAAGGGATAAACTATGCAAATAGTTTAAATAATCAATATTGCTATAATGCTATAATAATCTCATCTCCATTCTTACCCTTTATGTAAATACTGAATGAGAGACACTTGTTAAGTCTAAAAATAGGTTAAATGCCTCTGTATAAAGAGACTGAGAGAGAAACAGCCAGAGAGATTCTGCCAAGACATCTATACATCCAAAGTAAAAGAGACAGGACAGCAGCCACAACATCATCACAAGGGACACGGATCTATCATTCTATAGGAAACAACCTAGGGGTTTTCAGCCTCGGTTGGAAGAATACAGATGTGCTCCATTGGCCATCACTGAACCATGGATACGTTTGGAGAAGTCAGGTTGTGATTACCTCTTCTCTGTGTTCATGCCACAGGTGGAGTAGTCGACCCTGGAAGATGAAGCCAGGCTGTGATCCTCAGATCAACTGGCCTCGTATGGACTGTCATCTTCCAACACTTGTCATTACCTCCTCTCTGTATGTGTTCCACAGCTGGGGTAGTGACCCTGGAAGGTCTGATGTCACAGCAGCTATTATCCCGGCGGGTCAGTAGAAGGGTGAGTCTGTAATGTGTGCCATCTTGGGTACTGTGCTGGGACTGTTCTATGTGTTATCTGCCTGTTTTGTAGGTCAATAAAGCATTGATCACACTGTTTAACCCTCACCCTGTGTTGTCTGAGTAGCGTTTTGAACATGTTAAAAGGAGAGGGGCAGTTTGGCAGGACGATCCCTGGTCCATGTGGTTTTGTCTAGCGGGCAGTGCTTATAGCATTCCGGCAGTGACAAGCATAGAGGTCTGCTAGAGACCTCTGGTTGTCATGCCAACCCATCGGTGACCCAAGATTATGTGACGGAGTCACCGATGGGCGGGATTTCCGTCAATCTTGCTGGAAGTGCGCATTAAATGCCGCTGTCAGAGGCTGTTAGGGGCAAATGGCAGCTGTTCAAAAGAGCTGACATGTGCCGGAAAATATGTGGGCTCACCGCCGGAGCCCACATCAAAGGGAGGAAGTACATTTATGCTTGATGTCGTAAAGGGGATTGTTTTTACAGAGACAGAATTAGTAATCAATCATGTATATGTACAAAAACTTACAAAAATACACAGCTTCTGATGTTAAATAGTATAGAGTTAAGACAAGTCCTGCGATAGCACTGCTCCTACTCCAACCTCAGAGGCATCAATCTCTACAACAAAGGGGCAGTCTAGATCAGGCTGAATCAATAGCGGGTTAGAAGCAAAACATTCTTTTAAAACAGAAAATGCCTGAAGTGCCTCAGGCTTCCAATTAACCACATCCGCCCCTTTTCGGGTCAAATCCGTGAGTTGTTTAGTGATCTCCGAAAAACCTTTAATAAATTTGTGATAATAGTTGGTGAACACTAAGAATCACTGCAGCACTTTAAGAGACGTGGGTTGTACCCATTCCTTAATGAGTTGGATCTTGTCAGGATCCATGCGAACCCTTTAGCTGAGACAATATACCCCAGAAACTGTACCTCCTCAGCCATAAAAACGCATTACTCTAGTTTGGCGAATAGAGAATGTTCTTTAAGTCTCTGGAGAACAGAATAGACATGTTGGACGTGCATCATAAGGTCAGCAGAGTAGATCAGGATGTCATCCAAACAAATGACTACATATACTCCACAGATGTCTCTGAAGATATCGTTCACAAAATTCTGAAACACAGCAGGTGCGTTACTGAGCCCGAACGGCATTACGAGGTACTCAAAGTGGCCAAGGGGTGTGTTAAATGCGGTCTTCCACTCATCTCCCTTTCTTATACGGACAAGATTATATGCTCTACAGAGATCAATCTTCATAAACCAACGGGCTCCCAACAGCTGATTAAAAAGATCAGGGATGAGTGGAAGCGGATGCTGTTTTTTTACAGTGATTGCGTTTAACTCACGGTAATCAATGCAAGGTCTGAGACCACCATCTTTCTTTTCCACAAAAAAGAACCCAGCTCCAACAGGTGAGGTGGACGGTCTAATAAACCCCTTATGTAAACTGTCTGCTATGTAGTCTTTCATGGCCTGACGCTCTGGACCAGAGAGATTAAATATTCTCCCCTTTGGGAGCCGAGAATCTGGTATCAAGTCTATGGGGCAATCATACTCTCTGTGAGGGGGTAATTTCTCTGATTCCACTATGGAAAAAACATCCCCATAATCTCTAAATACATATGGTATAAAGAGAGGTTTGATTTCAACTTGGTTCACCGATAGCGATATACAGTTGTCCTGACAATGTGGGCTCCAACGCACAATATCACCCAGGTGCCAGTCTATGACCGGATTATGTGTACGCAACCATGGCATACCCAAAATAACTGCGGCTGATAAATTATCAATCACAAAAAATGACACATGTTCAGTATGTAGTGTCCCCACTGACATTGCAATTTCTGCAGCAACAAACTATACTCCACCCTGGACAATAGATGTGCCATTAATCGCAGTGGTTTTAATAGGGGCATTAAGCCTCAGCAGTGGTACACCAAGCTTCTTTGCCACCATGAAATCCACAAAGTTTCCCTCAGAACCACTATCCACATAAGCCTCCAAACACAGAGACTTTTTAAGGTATGACAGAGAGATGGGTAAAAAAAACTTTAGCAGCATCTGCCAGCAGTACCTGGGCCCCTGGGCAGGCATGACCAGAGCTGCCCAGGGGCTGACGTCCCGGGAGTGAAGACTTCTGACATCCAGCGTTTTCCCTGAAGTCTCCAGACTGCAGCATGCTTGTGTAGGAGAATGGGAGTGTTCCTCCAGGCTGTGGAATGAAGCAGGTAACAGGTGCTTTTAGCCAAAGAATCAGCTCAGCCAGCGAGGCAGGAGAGGGGAAAAAAAAGTTCAGGGATAATGCTTTTATATATACGCTGGATATATAAAAACGATTTTGGGCCAGATATAATGTGACAACCGTCTGGTGCGAGTCTGGACTGCAACTGAGACAGCACCCCGAGCAACCCAGAGACCCTTTACCCCTATACAGGGATCTGGAATTACAGCAGAGCCCAGGAGGTAGCTGTCTGTATAAGAGCAGCAGACCAGAGCAGGACGGTCACCAGAAAGGGATAAATTAATGGAACCGAAGGAGTAGTCAGGAGTCCAGGTCTAAACCAGGCGGGCGGCAGAGGTATAAAATCTGCAGACAGTAGCAGAGTCAAAATCCAGGCCGAGGTCAGAGTTTTAAACCAGGAGGGCAACAGAGGTACAAAATCAGCAGGCAGTATCAGAGTCAAAATCCAGGCTAAGGTCAGAGTCAGCAATAGCAAATAACACACTAGTACACTGGGGAAACCAAGACTATATCTGGCGGCTTGCAAGACAGGCCCCAAGGTATTTGAAAGATCAGGCTATCCCTTACAGGCTCACAGTCTGATGACGTCATTTGGATCGCCCCCAGGACCAGGCCAGATGGTGATGCACCAATCCTTTCATGACTGACAGGAGCAGAGCCTCCACCCACCAGATGCCTGCGTAGGAGCCCCTTCTCTGTCACCACCACCCACGGGCGAACCACGGTGCCTCCTAGTGGCCGAGACCAGAACAGCAGTCCTCGAGTCTGACGGCAACGTGACAGTCCGGTGCCTCCCAGTGGCTGAAGCAGGAACAGCAGTCTCTGTGTCTGATGCCGACATGACAGTCCAGCGCCTCCCAGTGGCCGAGACTGGAACAGCAGTCCTCGAGTCTGACGGCAATGTGACAGTCCGGTGCCTCCCAGTGGCCGAGGCAGGAACAGCAGTCCCTATGTCTGACGGCGATGTGACACAGCCATTGGATTCCTCCAATTCTCTTTCGGAATCCCTTAAAATCTGCCTTTCTGAAATCTAACCTTGACATCTGAGTCTTCACAGGTCTTCCTCCTCTAGTTATCCAAAATTCTAAAATAGCATGGTCGCTACCTCCTAGGGTTCCAGCCACTTTTACCTCCTCAACCATTTCCTCCCTGTTTATAAGGATTAGATCCAAGGTAGCAGTTCCCCTTGTTTTCTCCCCTACCTTTTGGAAGATAAAGTTGTCAGCAAGAGAGGATAAGAATTTCCTTGACCTGTTAGTTTTGCCTGAGAGAGATTCCCAACAAATGTCAGGATAGTTGAAATCTCCCATGACAACTACAGTATGTCATATGTTTTGGAGAACTTGACCATTTGATGCATAAAGAGTTCATCCATATCTTCAGCTTGCGCAGGCGGCCTGTAGTAAATGCCTACAATGGTGTCCTTTCCATTGTTCTGTCCTTGTATTCTTACCCAAACAGTTTCCACACAACTCCCAGTCTCTGAAGCTTCAATCTCTGTGCAGATATACGCGTTTCTAACATACCATGTGACACCTCCTCATTTATCAAGTCTGTTTCTTGCAAATAAGTTATATCCTTCTAGCCATGTATTCCATTCCATATTCCATATGTCTTGGAGATCGCAGTCATACAGCTGAAGAGTTGTGGACAGTTCTCCAGGCTCAGTTTGATCAATGGCTGTCTCCACTGAACCTGCATGCAGGGAAGGCCAAGCCCGATAACGGTGCAAACCTGGTGGCAGCCCTACGGCAAGGCAAGCCCACACACGTGCCTTTCATGGCTCATGTCCTCATCCGGGTGGTAAAGTGTTCTCTCAGCCACTATTTTGGCCTGGATGAGCTGCTCCAGAAAGCACGTAAGCTGTGTGCTCATTTCTGCCATTCGTATCCCTCTCCTCATCGACTTGCATTGATAAACGGTGGAATTCCACTCTGCACATGTTGCAGTGACTGTGGCAGCAGCAACAAGCCCTGATGCAGTATGTCATGTCGTATAGCCTGGGCCAGCGCAGTACGGACATGGCGCATGTCACATTTACAGGGTGCACACAGATTAAGGACCTCTGCACCCTTCTGCACTGTTTTGAAATATCTACTGAGATGGTTACCACTGATGCTGCCATCATCAGCATCACTAGTCCGGTCATCTAAATGCTGGAGAAGACTTTGAATAGCCTGCGGGAAGAGATGGTGGTCCTAGATGAAGAGGAGAAAAGGAGGAAGCAGAGGATGTAGAAGGGATAATATTGTCTCTAAGTTCAAGACTGTTGCCACACAGGTGGGTGCCAAGGGAGGGTGGATTACTGTGATCGAGGGGGGTTGGTGATAACAGACAAGCTGTTATCTAAAGTGCAAGATCTGAGGAACAAATGGAGGAGGAAGAGGTGATGGGCAAGCAACTGTCAGATGAAGAGGATAATCCTCCCCTCTCTGTTGTTCGTGGTTGGAGGGATGGGATGGAGGAAACGAGCCTCATTGTTACCCAGCCACCAACACAGCATGGGCTTGGACCTCATGGTAGAGCCCGACATATGAGCGCCTTCTTGCAGTACTATCTGCAACATGATCCCCGTATAGTTATGATTAGGAATATTGCTGACTACTGGGTTGCCACTTTATTAGATCCACGTTATAAAACCAAATTTTGCCAGATGATTCCTGCCCTAGAAAGGGAACAGTGAATGCTGGAGTATCAAAACACACTTTTACACAACCTTAAGAGAGCTTTTCCCCAAGACACCAGTGAAGCACACCGTTCACATCGCAGCTGTAGACTTCCAACCTCTGGACAGTCAATTCTTCAACGCCAAAACATTAGCAGCAGCAGCAGTGGTGAAGTAGAAGAAGCAATTTCTGTGAGTCCTTTGACACTTTTTTAGGCCAACGCATGACGTGGGTTACTTGCTTACGTATTTTGGCCAAAATATTTACTAATACCTCTCATATTTTTTATATGTGTTGTTTGCACTTTATTTTTCAGGGTGCAGTTGGGCCCATTCAGTCTTGTAAACTGTGGTGTCTGTTCACATTGGATGCATTTGGATAGCGCTAGGCAGCCCGCCTGATCTAATAGTATGGGTGTAACTAATAGGCTGTTGGCCTGGATGATGTGCATTCCCATTGTGTGAACAGTGCCACATACAAGTCTTCATTGTGCATTAATATACCAAGCTACCGCCCCCTCCACACATTGGTAGGTTGTGAGCGGTTGTCTCATCGGTATTCTTGTACCTGTGTTGCCCCCATCCTAACTATATGGGCGCACTCACCCTGACAGTGCATTTGCTTGGAGGTCTGGGCAGGTAAGCATCTCTGCCTCTTTGCTGTGTTTTTGAACATTTGACATTTGCCTGAATTTTTATATCTACTAGTGTTGAGCGATACCGTTCGTTACCCAAAAATATCGTATCAGATGGTATCGCCCGATACGAAAAAAATATCGGGTATCGCCGATTCCGATACCGGAAGTCCCATTCAAGTCAATGGGACTTCCGGTATCGGAATTAAAAAAAGCCCTTTATTTCCTTGTTGGCTAATTCTACATAATTGAAAACAAATAAGAATCATGTAGAATGTATTGTGGGAGGTGGAGGAGACATTAAAAGCATAGTGGTTTATTCAAATCACATGGCATAGCATTAATTCCAATTTTTTTTTTCAAGACGTTCGGAGTTAAAAAGATATTGACTATGTTAACTTTTTTATATTTTGTCAGATATGTATGTTTCACAACTTCCATGCTCTTCACCTTCTTTTGTACTTCTCCCACACTTTCTCCTTCATGATCCGCAGCAGTAGCATTTTTTTTATCAACTTTTTCTTCACCTTATTCATCTTCTTCTTCTTCACCTTCTTCCCATTATTTTTTTTTCCATTCTTCATATTCTTCTTATTCAGCTATTATTAATTTTCATATGCTATTTCTTCATCTTCTTCCTATTCTTCTTTTTCTTCATTTTCTTATGGTGACAGGCATTCCTGTAGTACTTATCTATAAAAGTTATAAGATTACACCTTACGTTCTGCCTGTCACAAAAGATTTACAACAGGATTTGTCCGCGTTCAGTTTGGCCTGCAGCAGCAGGCATTTTCCAGGGGCACCACGAGGAGGAACGGACTCACCCCCATTTACTGCTTAGTCTTCTTCTGCTTATAATTTTGATATCTTCTATGCTGATTTTTAGTCTTATGCTTAATGTTCTTCTGCTTTCTGTTCTTCTGCTTTTGCTTCTTCTGCTTCTTGTTCTTCTGTCTTTTGTTCTGTATCTTGGTGGTTGTCTTCATGTTCTTTGTCCTCTTGGTCATATTATTTAGGGTCATATTTCTGGTCTTCTTTGGTGTGGTCTTCAGGGTCGTCGTCATCAGGGTCGTCGTCATGGAGATCAATAAGGATTACCAAAGACAATTTCAAAAAGCTTGATCTTGGAAATGTAGCAGAAGGTACAAGAAGGCTGAGAAACTGGCGAGAACCAGCTGACAGTACTGGAACCTGTAGTGGCAGCAGAAGGAACAAGAGCCAATGGCACTACCAAGGACCAACTGACGGTGCTGGACCATGGTTACTAAGCAGAAGGTACCTGTGCTAAAAAGCACTACCAAGGACCAGCTGACGGTGCTGGACCTCGGATACCGAGATGGAGGCACCTAGGCCAAAGGCTGTGGCGAGAACCAGCAGACAGTGCTGGCACCCGGATGGGTAGCAGAAGGAACAAGAGCCAATGGCACTACCGAGGACCAACTGACGGTGCTGGACCACGGTTACTAAGCAGAAGGTACCTGTGCTAAAAAGCACTACCAAGGACCAGCTGACGGTGCTGGACCTCGGATACCGAGATGGAGGCACCTAGGCCAAAGGCTCTGGCGAGAACCAGCAGACAGTGCTGGAACCCGGGTGGGTAGCAGAAGGTACCCATTCAAAGCAAAGTAGCCAGGCCGCAAGCCGGCCGCAGTTACCGAAACCCACAGTCCTACAGGGGGTCCATGTCCCATTGGCACTACGGATCCAGCCTTCAGTGCCAGTTCCCGCAGCCCACATAGGAGTCACCTAAACTGCAGGCACCGTAGAGTCGGCTAACCCGGCCGCAAGACGACAGGACAACGGATTGGTGGCATAGTGACCTTGACACTGCCCGGAAACAGCAGGCGTGCTGAAAACAGGCTGGGCAACAGGGAGTACCCGTGCCAAAAACACTGCCGAGAACCAGCTGACGGTGCTGGAACCCAGATGGGTAGCAAAAGCTACAAGAGCAAATGGCACTACCGAGGAACAGCTGACGGTGCTGGACCACGGTTACTAGGCAGGAGGTACCTGTGCTAGAAAGCACTACCAAGGACCAGCTGACGGTGCTGGACTTCGGATACCGAGATGGAGGCACCTAGGCCAAAGGCTGTGGCGAGAACCAGCAGACAGTGCTGGCAACCGGATGGGTAGCAGAAGGAACAAGAGCCAATGGCACTACCGAGGACCAACTGACAGTGCTGGACCACGGTTACTAGGCAGGAGGTACCTGTGCTAAAAAGCACTACCAAGGACCAGCTGACGGTGCTGGACTTCAGATACCGAGATGGAGGCACCTAGGCCAAAGGCTCTGGCGAGAACCAGCAGACAGTGCTGGAACCCGGGTGGGTAGCAGAAGGTACCCATTCAAAGCAAAGTAGCCAGGCCGCAAGCCGGCCGCAGTTACCAAAACCCACAGTCCTACAGGGGGTCCATGTCCCATTGGCACTATGGATCCAGCCTTCAGTGCCAGTTCCCGCAGCCCACATAGGAGTCACCTAAACTGCAGGCACTGTAGAGTCGGCTAACCCGGCCGCAAGGCGACAGGACAACGGATTGGTGGCATAGTGACCTTGACACTACTCGGAAACAGCAGGCGTGCTGAAAACAGGCTGGGCAACAGGGAGTACCCGTGCCAAAGACACTGCCGAGCACCAACTGGCGTTGTTGGAGCCCAGGGACAATCATGGTGTAGGCCAAGGCCTACTTGGTGGCAGTTTTAGCTTGTTTGTAGGCTACAACAGACTGTCAACATGCTCCAATTAGGCATCTGTCTCCACTCTGTTTCCAGGATTTCACGTGACCACCAACACCGCCAATTTATGCGTACAGTAGCCGTCTGCCCAATCCACACGTGTTCCTGGGTTACTGGGGTTCTGTAATGTCAGCAGATCCCCTGATGAGTGTCTGCCACTGTCTCCTGCTCTGTCCACATTCCCACTGCTTGCAGTGGGAAGGTGGACAGCGCAGGAGACAGTGGCGGACACATATTGGGGGATCTGCTGATGTTACAGAACCCCAGTAACACAGGAACACGTGTGGAATGCGTGGACGGCAACTGTGAGCAGGAACTGGCGGTGTTGGAGGTCAGGGGAAATACTAGAGACAGAGTGGAGACAGAGGCCAAATCAGAGAGTGTTTAAATCTGAAGTAGTTACAATTTGGAGGCAGCAGCACTTTGCCCTCCACACAGCAGGGGATCAGCTGACGTTACTGACCCCCACTTTCACATGAACAAGTGTTTATTTCTGTGTGGACAGCACTTCCGAGCAACAACTGACGATGTTGGAGCCCAGGGATAGTCATTTTGTAGGCTGAGGCCTACTTGGAGGCAGTTTAAGATAAGACGTTGCTTGAATTTGGAGGAAGCAGCAGTTTGCCCTCCACACAGCAGGGGATCAGCTGACGTTACCGAACCCCACTTTCACATGAACAAGTGTGTTTTTCTGTGTGGACAGCACTTCCGAGCACCAACTAGCATTGTTGGAGCCCAGGGACAATCAGGGTGCAGGCCGAGGCCTACTAGGAGCCAGGTGTAAAGCTGAGGTAATTTGACTTTGGAGGGAGCAGGACACTTTGCCCTCCACACAGCAGGGGATCAGCTGACGTTACTGACCCCCACTTTCACATGAACAAGTGTGTTTTTCTGTGTGGACAGCACTTCCGAGCACCAACTAGCGTTGTTGGAAGCCAGGGACAATCAGGGTGCAGGCCGAGGCCTACTAGGAGCCAGGTGTAAAGCTGAGGTATTTTGACTTTGGAGGGAGCAGGACACTTTGCCCTCCACACAGCAGGGGATCAACTGACGTTACTGACCCCCACTTTCACATGAACAAGTGTATTTTTCTGTGTGGACAGCACTTCCGAGCACCAACTAGCGTTGTTGGAAGCCAGGGACAATCAGGGTGCAAGCCGAGGCCTACTTGGAGCCAGGTGTAAATCTGAGGTTGTTTGACTGTGGAGGGAGCAGGACACTTTGCCGTACACACAGCAGGGGATCAGCTGACGTTACCGAACCCCACTTACACATGAGCGAGTGTTTTGTCTGTGCGGACAGCACTTCTGAGCACCAACTGGCGGTGTCGGAGCCCAGGGAAAATCAGGTAGTAGGCCGAGGCCTACTTGGAGCCAGGTGTAAATCTGAGGTTGTTTGACTGTGGAGGGAGCAGGACACTTTGCCATACACACAGCAGGGGATCAGCTGACGTTACTGACCCCCACTTACACATGAGCGAGTGTTTTGTCTGTGCGGACAGCACTTCTGAGCACCAACTGGCGGTGTCGCAGCCGAGGGAAAATCAGGTAGTAGGCCGAGGCCTACTTGGAGCCAGGTGTAAATCTGAGGTTGTTAGACTGTGGAGGGAGCAGGACACTTTGCCGTACACACAGCAGGGGATCAGCTGACGTTACCGAACCCCACTTACACATGAGCGAGTGTTTTGTCTGTGCGGACAGCACTTCTGAGCACTAACTGGCGGTGTCGGAGCCCAGGGAAAATAAGGTAGTAGGCCGAGGCCTACTTGGAGCCAGGTGTAAATCTGAGGTTGTTAGACTGTGGAGGGAGCAGGAGAGTTTGCCGTACACACAGCAGGGGATCAGCTGACGTTACCGAACCCCACTTACACATGAGCGAGTGTTTTGTCTGTGCGGACAGCACTTCTGAGCACCAACTGGCGGTGTCGAGCCCAGGGAAAATCAGGTAGTAGGCCGAGGCCTACTTGGTGGCAGTTTGCGATTGTTTCTAGACTACTACTAACTGTCAACGTACTCCAATTAGGCCTCTGTCTTCATTCTGTTTCGAGTATTTCCTCTGGCTTCCAACCACGCCAGTTGCTGCTCTGAAATGCCGTCTGCACAACCCACACTTGTTCCTGTGTTACTGGGGTTCTGTAACAGCAGCTTCTCCCTAGAGGTGAGTCAAGCAATGTCTCCTGCTCTGTCCACATTTCCACTACAAGTAGTGGGAATGTAGACAAAGCAGGAGACATTGCCGTGCTCACCTCTGGAGATGAGCAGATGTTACAGAACCCAGGTAACACAGGAACAAGTGTGGATTGTGCAGACGGCACTTGAGAGCAGAAACAGGCGGTGTTGTAGGCCAGAAGAAATACTCAAAACAGAGTGGAGACAGAGGGCAAATCAGAGAACATATTAAATCAGAGGTAGTCAGAAGTTGTAGGCAGCAGGAGAGTTTGCCGTACACACAGCAGGGGATCAGCTGACATTACCGAACTCCACTTACACATGAGCGAGTGTTTTGTCTGTGCGGACAGCACTTCTGAGCACCAACTGGTGGTGTCGGAGCCCAGGGAAAATCAGGTAGTAGGCCGAGGCCTACTTGGAGCCAGGTGTAAATCTGAGGTTGTTTGACTGTGGAGGGAGCAGGACACTTTGCCGTACACACAGCAGGGGATCAGCTGACATTACCGAACCCCACTTACACATGAGCGAGTGTTTTGTCTGTGTGGACAGCACTTCTGAGCAACAACGGGCGTTGCTGTAGCCCAGGAAATAAAGTTCAGGTCATAGAAACATGAACACAACAGGAGACCTGGATCCTGTTGCCAGCCAATTATTTATTCTGGAAGAGGACTGGCAAATTCAGGTGAGATCCAGGCCTTGTTCATTTTCAGGAAAGTAAGCCGGTCAACATTATCGGCGGATAGTCGCGTGCGACGGTCTGTTACCACACCACCTGCAGCACTAAAGACAGGTTCCGATAATACACTGGCAGCAGGACAAGCCAGCACCTCCAATGCATACTGGCTAAGCTCTGGCCATGTATCCAGCTTAGAGACCCAATACTTGAACGGGGAAGAGCCGTCTGGGAGAACACTAACAGGGCAAGACAAGTAGTCTGTCACCATCTGACGGAAACGTTGCCTCCTGCTGACTGGAGCCATCTGTGATGGTGTAGCCGTTTGTGGCGGTCCCACAAAACTTTTCCACATTTGGGCCATACTGGCCTTGCCTTGTCCTGCGGCACTGCCTCTGCTACCTCTTTGTGCAGAGCTTCCTCCACTGCCTCTACCCACATGGCTGCTTTGAAAAGCACTACCAGCAACACTTGCGGGGGGAATGGAGAACATGATGGCCTGCACAAGTGTTTCTTGGTACTCCCGCATTTTTCGCTCCCGGTTCAACTGTGGTATGAGGCTTTGTAAGTTGCCCCGGTAGCGAGGATCTAGGAGGGTGTACACCCAATAATCAGCCGTGTGGAGAATGTTGGCGATGCGGCGGTCATTTAACAAGCACTGCAGCATGAAATCAACCATGTGCTGCAGACTGCCAACTGGACCGGAAACGCTGTCCCCAGCTTGAGGCAGCATCTCTGCCTGCTCAGCATCACCCCACCCTCGCTGTACACACTGACTACTAGAGCCTTGTGTACCTCCCTCCTCTGGAGAGATGTGTTCCTCCTCCTCCATTGACTCCTCGTCATCCTCCTCACTAAGTGTCCCCTGCCTTGGCCTTTGTGTGGAAGCACGTTGCGCAGACTTGCCAGAAGCAGATGGCATTTCTGACTGCTCATCCTCGACCTCTTCAAAAACCTCCTCACTTAGGGCTTGTAAGGTTTTTTGAAGCAGACAGATGAGGGGGACAGTCATGCTGACTAGTGCATCATCTGCACTGGCCATCCGCGTGGTCATCGAAGGCACGCAAAACTTGGCAGATGTCCCTCATAGTGGCCCACTCAGTGGTGGTGAAGTGTGTCCGGCGCACAGTGCGACTTGTTTGCGCCTGATGCAGCTGGTACTCCATTACTGCTGCCTGCTGCTCACACAACCGCTCCAACATATGTAACGTTGAATTCCACCTGGTGGGGAGGTCACATATGATGCAATGTTCTGGCAGGCGGAATCGGCGTTGCAGAGATGCAATGCGCGATCTTGCCATGCTGGAACGCCGCAAGTGAGCACACTCTAGGCGAACCTTGTGCAGCAGTGCATCAAGATCCGGATAGTCCCTCAGAAAGCTCTGCACGACCAAATTGAGCACGTGTGCCAGACATGGTATGTGAGTGAGGTTGCCTAGGCCCAGAGCTGCCACTAGATTTCGGCCATTGTCACTCACTACCAAACCTGGCTGGAGATTCGCTGGCACAAACCACACATCGCTCTTGATGGCATTCCAGAGCTCCTGTGCTGTGTGGCTCCGATTCCCCAAAGAAATTAATTTAAGGACGGCCTGTTGACGTTTGGCCACACCTGTGTTCATATCTAGCCTAACAGGCTCACGCAGTGCTGAGTAGGAGGAGGACTCAATATGTACAGACTGCATTCCTGCAATCCTTGGAGTTGGCAGAATACGTACAGAGCCACTCTCCAGATCTGTACCCGGCTCCACAACATTGACCCAATGGGCAGTGAGGGAAAGGTATCGTCCCTGTCCATGGCTACTGGTCCACGCATCGGTGGTCAGGTGGACCTTGCTACTGACGGCATTTAGTAGCGCATTTTTAATTTTTCCCTCCACATGCTTTTGCAGGGCAGGGACGGCTTGCCTGCTGAAATAAAAGCGGCTGGGCACATTGTATTGTGGAACTGCCAATGTTATAAAGTTCCGGAAGGTGTTAGTCTCCACCAGCCTGAATGACAGCATCTCAAGGGCCAGTAGTTTGGCAATGCCGGCATTCAGAGCCAGTGCTCGGGGATGGTTTGCCGAGTATGGCCGCTTTTTCTCCCATGCCTGTGCTACCGATTGCTGGTGAGTGGCCTGGGAGTGTGATGATGACTGCGAACGTGGTTCAGTGGGTGGAATTTCACTGGGTCTCTGGACAACAGTGGCAGTGGTTCTTCCATGGCGTTCCAGTGAGGAAGCCGAACCAGCTGTGTGTGAGCTGGAGGAAGAGGCCCCAACACGAGCTGAAGAGGTGGTAGGTGCTGCTGAAGGTTGGCCTACATCTTCAGTGTGTGTGTGTAACTCCACCTCGTGCTTGGTACGCACATGTTTCCACATATTTGTGGTATTGAGGTTGCTCACATTTTTCCCTCGTTTCACTTTCTGATGACACAGCTTGCATTTGACAAAGCAAATGTCATCTGCAACTGTGTCAAAAAAAGACCACGCACTGCAAGTCCTGGGAGCGCCCGTTTTGTGTTTTGGAAGAGGATTGCTCCTCACGGGTGCCAAAGTGGAGGCTACAGGCAACCAAGTCTGCCCCCGCCCTCTCCCTCCTCTTTTGGCCGTTCGGGGAATCTCTTCCTCAGAGCTGCTCCCACCACCTTCCTGTGGCTGACGCCATGATGGGTCAAGGACCTCATCATCTCCACTCCCCTCTTCAAGCACCGGCTGGTCCTGAGTTGTCTCGCCAGCACCGTACGCACCAGAAATTGGCAACTGAGTCTCATCATCATCAGATGAGCACTGAGGTGTGCTGACAATAGGCACTGGCCCACCCGCCTCTTCAGATTCAGAGGGACAAAGCAGTTGCGCATCACTGCATACTCCCTCTTCTTCATGCTCTAGAATGCTGCTTGCTGGCCACCTCTTTCCAAGCCAACAGATTCTGAGAACAGAAGTAAAGATTGAGATGGCTCCTGTCCAGGGCTCTCAGACTGCCTGGGCAATTTGGCAGGTGGTGAAGAGACAGATGGTTGCTCTTCAGTGCTCTGGCCTTGGGAGGATGCGGAAGTCATTCAAGTGGATGCGTTAGCTGCCATCCATCCGACAACGGCTTCAATTTGTTCGTCACGCAGCAGTGGGGTACGGCGAGGTCCTACAAAGCTGCGCATGAAGGACTGTTGCCTGGTAAAAGTGGGGGATGCCGGGTCACTGGTGGCCGCAGGAGACACCGAATCCCCACGTCCTCTCCCTGCTGAATCCCCCCGTCCTCTCCCTGTTGAAACTACACGGCCACGACCACGTGCCTTACTCCCTGCCTTCTTCATCTTGGTAGACTGATAGGCAGAAAAGTAAAAAAGGGGGCGCTTAGTGTTCTTATTCCTGAACACCTGCTAACCAGTATAAGAAACACTAATTTGGCTAAGAGTGTGTGTACTACACTTTAATATGATCTAATGTGGCCTAGACAACTGTAAAGTGGAGTGTTTGGTGAACTTTATTTCCTTTTTTTTGGGGGGGGGCGAAAGAAAAGGATGTGACCAAAGTTTGAAAGCTATAGTATCACAAAATAGGGTGATACTAGTCTGTCTGGCTGGCCCTGAAGGGCACAAGCCAGCAAAAAGGCTCCTCTATCTAATCCTATATAGTGTTTGCAACCAACCAATGACAATGGATGCGGTTGGAAGCACACTAATATAGGAGAAAAAATCTGTCTAAATTAGCTGCAAAAAAAGGACTATGTATGAGGCAGTGACGCACGCTGAGCGGACTACAGCTATGGCTGTAGAACACACTGCAACGTGAGCTGCACTCACACACAGAGAGACCTATCAACCAAAAACAGTGCAGAGAAATGGGCTATAGCACTGAAAGGCTGCTGAAAGGCTCCGCTGTCCACTCCTTTAGTGTTTGCAGCCAACGTATATGGATACGTATGGAAGCACACTATACAGGAGAAAAAAAAGCAGCAATAAAAGAAAAATGTGTATGAGGCAGAGACACACGCTGGGCGGCCTACAAGCAGACGTGCCTGCAGGACACACTACACAGCGTGGGTCTGCACTCACACAGCCCTTGCAGACAGCTATTAAAACAGCGCTGCTGGGCTACAAAAATGCTACAGTGGTGGATTATGTAGCCTGGGTAGAGCAATAGATATTTTGGATGATCGCTATTTCTAACTGTCCCTCACAGTCTTCAACAGCAGCCTGTCCCTAACTGAATTCACAGCAGAGTGACCAGAAATGGTGGCTGCAACGGTTTTTATAGTGCATCATGACATCATTTCAGCAGCCAATCACAGCCATGCCAGTAGTTAACATGCCTACATGCCTAACAGGATGTGCCCACACTTTTGAGGATCCCCATTGGCTGAATCAAATCGAGCGGGCTCCTAGCATAATGGGAACTTCCGATTCCGGTATTCGATATGAAAAAAGTATCGGAACTAAGTATCGGAATTCCGATACAGCTAATATCGGCCGATACCCGATACTTGCGGTATCGGAATGCTCAACACTAATATCTACACTTGATTTACACAAATTATATTTTCTTGTGGTAACTCTATACTATTTAACATTAGAAGCTGTGTATTTTTGTAATTATTTGTATGTACACATGATTAATTACCACTTCTGTCTCTGTATAAACAATCCCCTTTAACCCCTTTCTGACATCAGGTGTAAATGTACGCTGATATCGGACTCCCTCCTTTTGATGTGGGCCCCGGCGCTGAGCCTACATCTTTTCTCACACATGATGGGCCAGAAGTCCCGCACATTGGTGACCCTGTCATGTGAGCGCGGGTCACTGATGGGTTGGCATGACAACCAGAGGTCTCCAGCAGACCTGTATGGCTGTCACTGCCGGATCCTATGAGCACTGCCCAGTGGTCGGCGCTCATAGCAAGTGAGCAACTCTGCTACATGCAGGTGAAGTGATCATTGCCTGTATGTAGCAGAGCTGATCGGGTTATAGCAGCTTCTAGCCTCCCGTTGAGACTATTGAAGCATGCCTGTGGAAACATGGGGTGGTCAGCGGGCGCCCCGGTTCTGTGGCCGAAAACACATGGAACAGGAATTGTCCCACCAAATGCCGGCTGTCCCTTTAATATGGGCATAACGCTACTCAGACAACACACAGTGAGGGTAAAACAGTGTGGCAATGCTTTATTGAACCACAAAACAGGCAGATAACACATAGAACAGTCCCAGCAAAATACCCAACAGAGTGCACATTACAGAGTCTCAGCCTTCCACTGATTCGCTCCCAGGATCACTACCCCACCTGTGGCACACACAGAGATGAGGTAACGACAAGTGTAGGAAGATGACAATCCATACAGTCCATACAAGGTAAAAGGCCAGTTGATCCGAGGATCATAACCTGGCTTCTCCAAACATATCCATGGTTCAGCGATGGTGAATGGAGCAGATCTGTATTCTTCCGAGGCTGAAAACCCCTAGGTTGTTTCCTGCAGAATGATAGATCCATGTCCCTCGTGATGTAAAAACTATATGAAGTATATAGTTTGAAGTCTGGGATCTGCCTATATGTGGCTAGTTTTCTGTTTTGGATAACATGATACATGAGTTTAAGTTTTTTTTGTCTAGTCTCGCTTGAATATAGATCAATATTAAATAGTCACCTGATGACGCCTTTGGTGATCACAATGAAACACGTAGAAATAAGAGGCTTGGAGAGTGAGTGTATATGTCACCTCACCCTATATACTGAGATGCGAGGTATATGTTTTTTTCTATTAGTCACCTACTGACTAACATTCAGGGGGTGAATTATGGGTATAGTTTTACATTTGGAATTAATAAAGTTTAGTTTTATCCTTTTGTCAGCAAACATGAGGAATGACAAGAGACAACCCATTTAAGAAGATTCAATTTTGGTTAAAACTATTCCAACACTATGAAAATAGAAAAAGGCTTCTCCCCTATGTGACGTTTCTGATGTTTATTAACAGCTGATTTCCAAGTAAAATATTTCCCACATTAAGAAAATGAAAAAGGCTTCTTTCATGTTTGACTGCTCTGATGTCTAACAAGAAGCGCTTTCCGGTTAAAATATTTCACACATTCTAAACAGCAAAAAGGCTTCTCCCCTGTGTGAGTTCTATGGTGAGATGGCTCAGTGGTTAGCACTGCAGCCTTGCAGCGCTGTAGTCCTGGGTTCAACTCCCACCAAGGACAACATCTGCAAGGAGTTTTTATGTTCTCCTCATGTTTACGTGGGTTTCCTCACACATTCCAAAGACTAGATAGGTAATTTACATTGTAAGCCCTATTGGGAACAGTGATGATAATGTCTGCAAACTGTAAAGGGCTGCGGTATATGTTAGCCCTATATAAAAATAAATATTATTAGTTAGATTCCATTTCTGGTTAAAATATTTCCCATATTATGAACAGCAAAAAGGCTTCTCCCCTGTGTGGGATCTCTGATGGTGATCAAGATTTATTTAACATTTAAGAGGTTTCTCCCCTCTGTGACTTATTTGGTGTGGAACAAGACTCCCTTTGTGGTTAAAACACTTTCCACATTCTGAACATGAAAAAGGCTTCTCCCCTGTGTGGGTTCTCTGGTGGATAACACAATCTGATTTATATGCAAAACGTTTCCCACATTCTGAACAGGAAAAAGGCTTCTCCCCTGTGTGAGTTCTCTGGTGAGTAACACAATCTGATTTATATGCAAAACATTTCCCACATTCTGAACAGGAAAAAGGCTTCTCCCCTGTGTGAGTTCTCTGGTGGGTAACAACATTTTTTTTCAGTGCAAAACATTTCCCACATTCTGAACATGAAAACGGCTTATCCCCTGTGTGTGTTCTCTGGTGAGTAAGAAGCACTGATTTCTGTTTAAAACATTTCCCACATTCTGAACAGGAAAAAGGCTTCTCCCCTGTGTGAGTTCTCTGGTGATTAACAATATATGATTTCTGTGTAAAACATTTCCCACATGCTGAACAGGAAAAAGGCTTCTCCCCTGTGTGAGTTCTCTTGTGGATAACAAAATGTGATTTATGTGCAAAACATTTCCCACATGCTGAACAGGAAAAAGGCTTTTCCCCTGTGTGAGTTCTCTTGTGGGTAACAAAATGTGATTTATGTGCAAAACATTTCCCACATTCTGAACAGGAAAAAGGCTTCTCCCCTGTGTGAGTTCTATTATGTTTAACTAAATATGATTTCTCGCTAAAACATTTCCCACATTCTGAACAAGAAAAAGGCTTCTCTCCTGTGTGAGTTCTATGGTGAGTAACAAAATGTGATTTCTGGTTAAAGCATTTCCCACATTCTGAACAGGAAAAAGGCTTCTCCCCTGTGTGAGTTCTCTGATGCTTAACACAATCTGATTTATTGTTAAAACATTTTCCACATTCTGTACATGAAAAAGGCTTCTCGCCTGTGTGGATTCTCTGGTGCTTAACACAATCTGATTTATTGTTAAAACATTTCCCACATTCTGAACAGGAAAAAGGCTTCTCCCCTGTGTGAGTTCTCTGGTGAGTAGCAAATTCTGATTTCCAGTTAAAACATTTCCCACATTCTGAACAGGAAAAGGGCTTCTCCCTTGTGTGAGCTCTTTGGTGTCTAACAAAATATGATTTCTCATTAAAACATTTCTCACATTCTGAACATGAAAATGACTTATTTACTTTAGGAGCAGTTTGTTTTTTATTGCCTCTTTTGTGTCTTTGATTTTCCTTAGTAGTCAGTAAAGAATCAGAAGATGGGACCTGTTTCATAGGATCAGATGACAGATCTTTGCTGTGAATGGATGATGATATATCTGGAGTAATAACAATCACTTCAGTTGTATCTTGTAGGATCTCAAGATCATCAGATTTAAAAATTGAAGATGTCAGCTGTCCCTCTGATCTCCTGGTACAGTCATCTGCTAAGATAGAAAACAATTATTATTTATTAATAAAATATCCTTGAGTTTTATATTTTTGAACATTTCTATTTAAACTGTCCATAAAAATGGCAAGCTATGTAAAAAAACTTTAATTTTTACCAAGACAAAGACTGTTCACAGTCTAATAGAAAACCTTGTTGGATGATCAGTAGTGTGCGGTGTTCAACTGTTGGTTCATTCTGCCTCCCAAATATCAAATAAAAAGAAACCAATCAATGTTATGTAGGCGAAAATAATACCAATTCTCATCTCACAAAAAACAAGTCCCCACTCAGGTCCATCATCTGTCAGTGGAAAAACAGAGGTTCCCGCACTATTAGTGGCTCAAAGGCTGTTGAAAAGCAACAAGGTTTCTATAAACCAATCCAGCAAAATCCGCTCTCACTTCGGAGTCTTGCAGTGTGCGCAAACAACATTTAGGATTCCTGTATTTACTAATATTATAGTGAGAAGAATCCACTTAATTTGCGGTGTGTGTCTCCTGGAGCACAATCTGGGCACTATGTGCTGGGTAAGAAAATGGCAAATGTGTAATTTTCACTCTCCAACATCCACTGTGTGTTAATTTCTGGAAAGTTGCTCTGGAGTAAAAATATTCACTCCTCCTACACACGTGGTCTAAATTGATGTTACCCTTCATTTGATGACAGAAAAACCCACAATGGTGACAGAAATAACTTGAATCTGACAAAAGTAACAATAAATAAAAAATCTATGAAAATTAATAAATGAAAGTCAGACATTGCTTTCAACCAGGCTTCCACACATTAAATAGGCCTGGACAGAAATGATGATACCCTGAAAATAATGTGACAAAAGGGACATGTTAAATCGCGATGTGTCCACTAATACAGCGCTGTTCTCCTCTGGTTCAGTCCTCTGTGCTCAGCTTGCGGCTTGTGTATTTGTCTCCTGCTGTGACCGTGGCCCGTTTACTGACTACTCTTGTGTCTTCTGATTCTGTATTCTGTCCTTCTGGTTCTGACCCAGCTACCTGACTATTCTTCTTGCCATCTAACTCCACAGAATAGCAGGTAACACCATGGTCCAAGCCTAGGGGTCCCAGTGCAAGTCCAGATCCATGTAAGGGTGTTATAGGGCGATGAGCAAGGCAATCCTTGGGATATGGAAAGCAGAGAAGATAGAGCCAAGCATGTTCATGGTGGACATCTTTTGAGCTGCCAGGTGACCACGAACAGTGCTCCCAATACATTGTGTCTGCAAACTATTCCAGCTAGATCTGCATTCAAAACGCTAAATGGCGCTCCTTCCCTCCTGAACACTGCCATGTGCCCAGACAGTAGTGTACAACCGTATGTAGGGTACAGTGCGAAGCTGGAGAATAATTTGTAAGATCCATTTGTTTCCAATTATACTTTGTGAATAATTCCAAAATTACCACCACATAAAGTGACCCACGTTAGATATTAATAATGGGGCCTGATTAAGAACACAAAACTGGCTGCAGGAAGAGGTTAAATCAGAGGATTTTGGACACTACTGTAATCAAACACTGTGACTATAGACAATAACATCTACTGAAATGATCAAACTCCACAGTCTCCATCAGTAATAAATGAGCAGCTAGTGGTGAAACCTCTCTGGGGTAATTAGAGTATGGGGCTCGGTGACCTCACAATCTAAACTATCGTAAGATCCAATATTTTCTGTCAGATGAGTTTCATGAAGAAATATTACACATTTATAGAGAACTGTGTATAATAGTGCAGAGCGGAGATGTCTTAAAGGGAACCTGTCAGCAGGATTGTGCTCAGTAACCTACAGACACTGTCAGGTCAGCGCCGTTATACTGATTACAGTGATACCTGGTGATGAAATCCGTCTTGTGGTTGTTGTGTAATCTGTATTTGTAGTTTTCAGTTAATGAGATTCTCGTGCTCTGGGGCGGGGCTGTGGGTGGGGCTGTGGGCGGGGCTTTATGTGGTGCGCTGATTACATATTCATCTGTATTGGCTTATGACAGGTCGCTGACTTCTCACTGACCTGCCCCCATTATTACATAATGCATATAATAGCATTGATATTATTGGTGATAATGCCTATAATATTGTGGCTATTGTGAGGCTTAGAAAAAAATTACATCCAGCAAAATGTCACCGGCGATGGCGGCGCCTGCACAGTAGCATCTATAAGTAAGAGATAGAGGCTACTGGACAGGGGCCGCTGGTGACATTTTGCTGGATGTAATTTTTTTTCTAACCTCACAATAGCCACAATATTATATGCCCCCCCGAGGAAGCGGTATTTTCACCGCGAAACACGTGTTGGGGTGCACAAATCAGCGCTCTCTTTGCACCAGGACATGATGGGTATGTCCATACAATGATATTTCTCTTCCCCTTCGTTTGGGCATCTGTGCAATAGATATAATACACAGTGCTGGTCGTTTTTCTGCCTGGATTGTACTGCACTCGCTACTGCGGGGACGCTGGTCCACTGGTGATGTCTTATTGCCCCCCTTATGATATGCTGCATTTTCAGATTATATTGTCCACAGCGAATTAGATATCAGTGGGGGTCATACTCATTGCCACAGCACTAGAGATTCATACTGCCAGGGTCTAGTGCCATAGACTTCTGTGGATTAACTCTTTTCAGTGCAGACTCCCCAGCACTTTTTACCTGCACTAATCCATTTCCCTTACAAAGGGCCTGAGTGCTTTTCACATGATAACAAATTTATTTGTTGCTGATTTGTCTGTCTCAGTGGGCTTCGGGCATTCATTTATTGCCTTTTTATTATCCTATCATGATTGTTCTGTTACTCTATATGTGCCTGTTGTTTGTCAATAAAATTTTGCACTGCTTTAGATCTGGACTCCAGCATTCTCTTGTTTCTTTCCAATTTAGTGGGAGCCGTCTCTGCTGATTGAAACTACATGAGGCATAATTCTTGTACTTACAGTAATGGACTAAAAATGCTTCTTTGGAGAATTTTCTTTATATCAATCATAAAAGGGAAGTTTGGCCAGAAAGACTGGACCTGGTCTTGTAGGGACCATGAGACATTCAGCAGCACAAAAGGGAGAGAAGAGTCATCCGATAAGATCTCAGGGATCTAGGAAGCCAACAGCATCATTACCCTCTGCTTTCTCTTACAGGCCCAGCATAATACCTTTCTTCAAGTGATTTTCTATATTCTCAGCACATTCTACGTACGCTGTCATTTGGCTTTATAGTTACAGATCTGGGCAGGTAACGGTCAGCGTCTTCTAATACCAAGTGGAACCTCCACGTTGTAAGTTCAATAGAAAAGGGCTTTCAATGCCCAAAGTAAGCTAGTAACATAGTTTTGAAGGCTGAAGGAAGACCTTATGTCCATCTAGTTCAGCCTATTTTTAGTGCAGCTGTTCTGCATTGTTGATCCTGGGGAAGGCAAAAAACCCACAGAGTAGAAGCCAATTTTCTCCATAGGGAAAAAAATTCCTTCCCCTAAGCTGGGTCAACCATCTATCTATAATATTATGTTATTCGTAACCTTCTATACTGTTACTCACAAGAAAATCATCCATTCCTTTCTTACATTCATTCAGTGAGTTGGCCATCACCACTTCCTCAGGAAGAGAATTCCAGAGCCTCACTGCTCTTACCGTGAAGAACCCTCTTCTGTGCTGGTGCAGAAATTGCCTTTCCTCCAAACGAAGAGAATGCCCCCTTGTTCTTGTCACAATCCTTGGTACAAACAGTTCATTGGAGAGATCTCTGTATTGCCCTCTGATATACTTGTACATATGTATTAGGTCTCGCCTAAGTCTTCTCTTTTCTAGAGTAAATATGTGGCGCCCCTGAGGGTTCAGTCGCCACAGAGGTACTGCACCTCCTCCTGAGGTGTGGTACCCCACCATCCAGGTAAGGTGGAGACACCTGACCACACTCCAACACCTGCATCCCACACAACATAGTAGTGTAGCAAAGCACCTTTGGTGGCTCCCTGCTTGGAACACGAAGAGTGCTGGGAGGTGGGTGGAGTTTAGTCTGCACCAAAGAGCGGGGAAGATAGGATTCAGGAGCAGTTGGTGAGAGGACCGCATCACGGTCTGGGACAGGTCCTGCTTAAGCACTGGTCCCTATTTATATACATATAACATTAATGATATATAATTAAGATATACTCTTGGGCCGTTTACTATATGGGGGCTGCATTTTCGGGTAAGCACCTTGTTTCCTCCCCTTACTTTAACTCTTTGGAATTATTCCGTTATGGCACATTAGGAGTTAAATTAGATATTATTGAGGGGGTGCTTTTGAGCAGGTTTTGCTGATTCACTTATTGCCATCCTATATATGTTTTGGAGGAGTGACATTTAATACTGTATATTTTGAGATACTGGTCACTTTTATAATGTCATCTGTATTTAGTGGATTTTTCCATTAATACCATGGGCACACGTTCCAATTTTTGGTGTCTTTTGTAATGCATTGTCTAATTGTCTGTTTTTAATATTTGTATTGTATTAATAAATATATATTTCGATTTAAATGAGCTCCTGCATTCCTCTTGTTTATCAAGATATGATGTTTTCGGTTGGAACTTTCCAGAAAAATCCGGCATTCTATGACATTGAAAACTGCCAGCCTGGCAGTGGGGCTGCAGCCCCCTCTCTTCCCCTTCTGAGTTACATGGTACACTGTAGTAGTTTCCCTTCCCCCCAAGTGCTATAAACCAGGACACTTCCTGTCACACCATTTGGCTTCTCTCAGCCTCAACTGAAAGAAAAAAAAAAAAGTGCGGGAAAAGGGTCTTTGTCTGAAATCAAGGTTAGATGTAAACCTTTAAGAGGCTGCCCTGCGAAAACCGTACAAAGTAGAGATATGAAAATCATCTTTTGGTAATCTGAGCGGTCCCAGCTCCGCTACAGTGTCACTTCCGCAGTTCTAACATGTCCAGACCCTGAGATATGATTTGCTCCCAAATGGACGGTCATATCGCATAGATGTTTGATGTTTTCTTGATGGGCTCATTACGCTGGGAAACATGATACCACTGATGAGTCCATACCAGCTTCTCCCATAAAGTTATAGCTAATCTAAGTTTTGCAGCCAAATTATAACTTGGATGAGAGAGGTGGGATTAACCCAGAATGCACCTCTCTGCGATGTGACATCGCAGAGTCTATAAGGCATTCCCTTGGCAAAACCAGCAGAGGAGGGCTCCAATCCTCATGCTGACAAGAACTCCAGATGAGTGGAGATGGTGGCTCCGCCTTCTTTCTCCGCTGCATGGTTTTGCCTAAAGAGCCATGAACAACCGTGAGTGTACTTTCTATGTTCATCCATCTTTTATTTTATATTTGTAACTGTACATAATTAATGTCTCATCTTTTTAGCAACTTATCTGTAATCACTGTCCTCTTTCGGAAAATAAATGATTTGATATTTAGTCTGCCTCCATGCTCTAAGAATCGAACTATACGCCTTTGATAGATAATCGCTACTAATTCAAGGGGTTTGCCACGGACCCTCTTAATTTAACACTGTGAATTAAGTAACTGTGACTGGTGGCAGCGCGTTGTGTACGGCTATTGCGGCTTGCTGGCAGTACAGAAGGGTCTTATATTGCTGAATGAGGGGCTGCGGCCACAGCATTGATAATTCCCTTACTGCAGAAGCCTAATTGCCGGTTCACAACAGGCAGCCCGTCCGGCGACCAATTATCCTAGGTGCAGTTCCCTGACTGACCTGAGGGTAAGGGGGGTGCCGGAGAGCTGCGAGTTCCGAAGTGGAACTGAGGAAGTGGGATGTACATAAATCCCCGCAGTACTTAGAAGATTGATAGCAGTGGTGGGGCACCCAAAATACTCCCCTGCGGCAAATTGTAGAGCGAGATTAGCTTGCTGGATATTTTTGGTCACATGGTGCCAGTGGTGGGATAACTAAGATAAGCCCCCCCACTGTGCCTGTGATAGCCGTGTGCCGGCAGTGTGTCTCGTCCCTCTGTCCGCTGATACACCCCCGTCAGTGGTGGGACTGTGACATAGTGGTGACACAGGGTCCGCTGTCCATCGCGTTTTGGTGGTAGCGGGACCCCCGTCAGTCGCCGTATCGGACGAGCAGCGGTGGGCTGTTCGTCACATATTGGTGGCAGCGGTGGGATAACTACCGCTGTTCATCACATATTGGTGGCAGAGCGGTGGGATAATCCTAGAGCATTAGTGATTTGGTTTGAGCAATCATTCCTCTCACTAAAAACCTACACGGTTCCTGCGGGAATCCTGCATCATAGGTTTTGGAGAACAGACTCAGTGGTTACTAGTCCTGAGACATTAGTGAGTACTTGCAAGTATCCCCTCCCGTTTCTTCGTTTTTCTTTTCTATCTTTTATTTGGCAACCATGGCGCAGATGAGAGTGGAGTGGTATCAGCAGCAGAAAAAGGACACCCTTACTGGGTTATGCCGTACTGAGGCATAGACGCCGCAGGCGGAACCAAAGATCAAATGATCGCGGGTCTAGTGCAGCTGGACAACGACCAGAATCCAGCGGGCGCAGACGTTGGCCCAAGTGGCAATGGGGTTGCAGCAGAGGCTCCACTCATGAGCGCTGGCCCCACATTCAATCAGAGCACGCTGGACCCCTACCTGCAAGAGGCCTTGGACGCACTCCCTGCCGAAGACAGTGAGGCACGGGGGAGGCTGATCCAGCAATATCGGCAGGAGGCCCAAGCCGAGCGCCAGGCCCAGGCTGAGAGAGCCGAGCGAGAGGCGGAGAGAGCTGAGCGCCAAGCTGAGGCTCAGAGAGCCCATGAGCTGGAGATGCTCCGACAAGGGGGGCATACCCCCACAGCCCGAAGCGGTGAGCCCAGCAGCGTCCAGACTCCTAAACCCCGGCCAGAGCATTTTCCCGTGATGGAAAAGGACGGGGACTTGGACACGTTTCTGCGAGCCTTTGAGAAAGCCTGCAGACAGTACCGACTGCCCGAAGACCAATGGGCCAGGTACTAGACCCCAGGGCTAAAAGGTAAAGCTCTGGGGGCGTTTGCTTCTCTTCCGCAAGCGCATGATGATGACTATCGCGCCATAAAGGAGGCGCTGATCGCCAAATATCGGCTGACACCTGAGGTATATCGAAAGAAGTTCCGACACCTCCAACGTGGCCCACATGATAGCTACAGTGATGTAGTGCAAGGACTCAGGACCCACTTTGACCAGTGGATCCATGGACTGTCGGTTGAATCCTTTGAGCAGCTACGGGACCTGATGATCAAAGACCAGTTCCTGCATCTCTGCCCAACGGTGGGCTGTTCGTCACATATTGGTGGCAGCGGTGGGAAAACTACCCCTGTTCATCACATCCATCGACTCGTACGTCTGTTATTCTATCTGGCCTGTTGCTTAAAATTAAGTCCAGAAGGGCCGTCCCTCTAGTTGGGCCCTGCACAAGTGGTGACAGATAATTATCCTTGGACACTGACAGAAATTGGTTTCCTTTCTGAGATACGCAGGTTTCAGTTTCCCAATCTATGTCATTTGAACAGTTTTGGATGGCGGAGAATGTGGTGGTCTAGAGGCAAAATGGTGATCATGGTAATACGGCCGGACTACACCACCGATAAAGCAGCCACAGCCGGTGACTGAGAGGAATCTGTGACTTCTCTGCATTCAGTGGTTACTACTCACCTGGGTAGTCATATGTGGGAATTTCCTCTTTACACCACTCATCATCTCTCACATATGTCTCTGTAGTATTAATATGGGTCAGATCTTCACCCTGAAACAAATATTGTAAAAGTCACCGACAGATGGAGAAGTCCCATCTATGATCAGCTCTAATCCTGCCATCTCCACCGTTCTCATTACACAAGTATAAAACATATAATACTGGTGGATAAAACAAGACTGAGCACAAGACCTTCACAGCCATCTACACATCATAGGGGAGATCTCCTGACACCTTCTCTCCATCTACCTGATGATCCTGAGGAGCACTGGGATCTTCTTGCTTACAGTCCTGTGGAAGAAGAGGACGAGGACATCTTTCTGGTGTTGTCCTCTTACTGGATAGATCTGGAGGAAACACATACAGGGACTGAATTCATTCTCTACATACAGATAATTATAGGCCATGTGTATTTAGTCCTGTCTATTACCTGGAGATATGAGGGGCTGGGGAACCTCCATTATGACATTCTTGTACAGATCTCTGTGTCCTGCATATGGTGGAAGTAGCGGTGGACAGGGCGGACTGAGAGAGGGTTGATGATGGTGATGGAGTTGGTGTTCTTTCTGAAGGCCTAGAATCAGTCTTTCGTTGATATAACAGTGGGATTCCCTGACTGCTGTGGCCTTGCAATGACACCTCAACATTTGCTGCTGTGCTAACCGGTGGGCTTACAGTGGGGGAAACAATGTAGCGTTGCTGACTACCTTCGTTGTGATCAGTTGCACATGTGGCACTTGAGGTTTGGTGTTGTGTCCACGCTTGCAAGTGCATGCTGGTTAAATGTCTAAGCATGCAACTGGTATTCAAATTTTTCAGATTTTTCCCTCGGCTAAAGGTCTTTGCGCACTTCTTACAGATAACCTTGGCCTGATCATGAGGATTTTGTTCAAAAAAGTGCCACACTGCACTCTTCCTACTTTGGCAGACATTTTGCGGCCTAGCACGCTGTGATCTTTTGACCCTCTGGACAAGCTGTCCAGCAACTCTTTTGATGTTTGGAACCTGTCTTTGGAGTGCTCCGGGCCTGCCAGATAACAGCTGTTGCGATGTCGATGTCTGCTGTGGATGCTCCTCATCTGAGCTATTGGAAGCAGCACCCTCTTCCCCCAATGGATGCCAATCTGGGTCAACAACTGGGTCATCCATCACCTCCTCTTCTATGTCATGTGCACCTTCCTCTGTGTCACCGTGTATGGTGGTATAGTGTGCGGGAAGGGGCACCTGAGTCTCATCAGGGTCAGAATCTGGCTCTGTACACTGCGAGGACAATGTAGTGCTCTGAGTGAATGTACCAGCAGAATCATCCATCAGCGGCTGTGCATCAGTGCACTCCATGTCAGATTCATCTTGGCCTGGGTAATTCACCATTTCACTTGATAATCCAGGCATGGTATGTGAAAACAGCTCCATGGAGTAATCAGTAGTATGGCCTGCGTCATCCTTCGATCTTGGTTGGGGTGAAGGACACAAGGAAAGGTGTGGTTCATGAACATGAGCCTCCAATGACGACTCAGTGCTTTTACTTTTTACAACTGAAGAAGAGGAGGCGATAGAGCTGGAGGCTGAGTCAGCAATGTAAGACAAAACTTTTTCCTGATGCTCTGGCTTTAAAAGCGGTTTGCCAACTCCTAGAAAACTAAGCGTTCGAGGCCTTATGTAGCCAGACGATGACGCAGGCTCAACACCTCCTGCATTCGGTCCTATTTTGCTCTTGCCACTACCATGAGATCCACCACCAACACCATCATTACCAGCTGCCAACCCCCGCCCAATTCCACAGCCTCTTCCACCAGCCTTCCTCATTTTTGGTAGAAATGTAGACAAAATCCAACAAACTATATACTATGTAAAACAAGGTGTCTATAGGACAGGGGAGATTTTGAATTTCTGCACACACTTTTGGACACTGGACACTTTTGGATTGTGTGAGGCTCACTGATATCTGAGCGCTATGTGACAGGCTCGATGGCACAGCTGTGACCTAAGTGACTAGAGAATAAGTGAGATTTTGAATCTCTGCACACACTTTTGGACACTGGACACTTTTGGATTGTGTGAGGCCCAATGAATATCTGAGCGCTATGTGACAAGCTCGATGGCACAGCTGTGACCTAAGTGACTAGAGGATAAGTGAGAGTTTGAATCTCTGCACACACTTTTGGACACTGGACACTTTTGGATTGTGTGAGGCCCAATGAATATCTGAGCGCTATGTGACAAGCTCGATGGCACAGCTGTGACCTAAGTGACTAGAGGATAAGTGAGAGTTTGAATCTCTGCACACACTTTTGGACACTGGACACTTTTGGATTGTGTGAGGCCCAATGAATATCTGAGCGCTATGTGACAAGCTCGATGGCACAGCTGTGACCTAAGTGACTAGAGGATAAGTGAGAGCTTGAATCTCTGCACACACTTTTGGACACTGGACACTTTTGGATTGTGTGAGGCCCAATGAATATCTGAGCGCTATGTGACAAGCTCGATGGCACAGCTGTGACCTAAGTGACTAGAGGATAAGTGAGAGTTTGAATCTCTGCACACACTTTTGGACACTGGACACTTTTGGATTGTGTGAGGCCCAATGAATATCTGAGCGCTATGTGACAGGCTCGATGGCACAGCTGTGACCAAAGTGACTAGAGAATAAGTGAGAGTTTGAATCTCTGCACACACTTTTGGACACTGGACACTTTTGGATTGTGTGAGGCCCAATGAATATCTGAGCGCTATGTGACAAGCTCGATGGCACAGCTGTGACCTAAGTGACTAGAGAATAAGTGAGATTTTGAATCTCTGCACACACTTTTGGACACTGGACACTTTTGGATTGTGTGAGGCCCAATGAATATCTGAGCGCTATGTGACAGGCTCGATGGCACAGCTGTGACCTAAGTGACTAGAGAATAAGTGAGATTTTGAATCTCTGCACACACTTTTGGACACTGGACACTTTTGGATTGTGTGAGGCCCAATGAATATCTGAGCGCTATGTGACAAGCTCGATGGCACAGCTGTGACCTAAGTGACTAGAGGATAAGTGAGAGTTTGAATCTCTGCACACACTTTTGGACACTGGACACTTTTGGATTGTGTGAGGCCCAATGAATATCTGAGCGCTATGTGACAAGCTCGATGGCACAGCTGTGACCTAAGTGACTAGAGAATAAGTGAGATTTTGAATCTCTGCACACACTTTTGGACACTGGACACTTTTGGATTGTGTGAGGCCCAATGAATATCTGAGCGCTATGTGACAAGCTCGATGGCACAGCTGTGACCTAAGTGACTAGAGGATAAGTGAGAGTTTGAATCTCTGCACACACTTTTGGACACTGGACACTTTTGGATTGTGTGAGGCCCAATGAATATCTGAGCGCTATGTGACAAGCTCGATGGCACAGCTGTGACCTAAGTGACTAGAGGATAAGTGAGAGTTTGAATCTCTGCACACACTTTTGGACACTGGACACTTTTGGATTGTGTGAGGCCCAATGAATATCTGAGCGCTATGTGACAAGCTCGATGGCACAGCTGTGACCTAAGTGACTAGAGAATAAGTGAGATTTTGAATCTCTGCACACACTTTTGGACACTGGACACTTTTGGATTGTGTGAGGCCCAATGAATATCTGAGCGCTATGTGACAGGCTCGATGGCACAGCTGTGACCTAAGTGACTAGAGAATAAGTGAGATTTTGAATCTCTGCACACACTTTTGGACACTGGACACTTTTGGATTGTGTGAGGCCCAATGAATATCTGAGCGCTATGTGACAAGCTCGATGGCACAGCTGTGACCTAAGTGACTAGAGGATAAGTGAGAGTTTGAATCTCTGCACACACTTTTGGACACTGGACACTTTCGGATTGTGTGAGGCCCAATGAATATCTGAGTGCTATGTGACAAGCTCGATGGCACAGCTGTGACCTAAGTGACTAGAGGATAAGGGAGATTGGATTGCTTTTAAAAAAGCAGTTTGCGGAGCAGTGGGTAAACAGCAATGCCAGCCTGTCAGGAAGCCTTAAAAGGCAGCCCAACAACCAACACCACTGATACACCACTATATAGCCTCCCCTTGCACTGCACACAGTGACTGGTGTGTTGTGCAGGCCAAATTGCTATCAGCAGCAGAAGCAGTTTTTTTTTCTTCTCAGCAGGACAAAAAAAAAAAATTGGGATTGCTTTTAAAAAAGCAGTTTGAGGCCCAATGAATATCTGAGCGCTATGTGACAGGCTCGATGGCACAGCTGTGACCAAAGTGACTAGAGGATAAGGGAGATTGGATTGCTTTTAAAAAAGCAGTTTGCGGAGCAGTGGGTAAACAGCAATGCCAGCCTGTCAGGAAGCCTTAAGGGGGTTTTACACTAAGCAATATCGCTAGCAATATCGCTAAAACATCACTGGTTTTGTGACGTTATAGCGATATTGCTAGCGATATCGCTATGTGTGATACTTACCAACGACCGGCTCCCCCGCTGTCCATCGCTGATCGCGCGAGAATGTCCGGCTCCATTTCTCGTCGTCAGCTTCCTGCTGGGCTTCCTGCTGTGACGTCCAGCGACGCGTGGAGGCGGGCGGGAGGACGCAGGATCGCTGTGTGTGAATGGTAAGTATCGTGCGCTGCGTCGCTGCTGCATCGCTGTGAGATCTTTCTGTATGAAAGCTCACTAGCGATCATTTAGCGATGCACCAGCGATCCTGACCGGGTCGGATCGCTGGTTGGATCGCTGGTGCATCTCTAAATGTAAAAGGGCCTTTAGAAGGCAGCCCAACAACCAACACCACTGATACACCACTATATAGCCTTCCCTTGCACTGCACACACAGTGACTGGTGTGTTGTGCAGGCCAAATCGCTAGCAGCAGAAGCAGTTTTTTGGTCTTCTTCCCTGCCTAACGCTCTCCCTACAGAATCAGCAGCAACCTCTCCCTATACTGAGATCGGCAGAAGTAAGATGGCGGTCGGCGTGCACGCCCTTTTATACCCCCTGTGACGCCCACCAAAGCAAGCCAATCACTTGCATGCCCTTCTGAAAGATGGTGGTGACCCGTGCCTATGTCATCACGTTGCCCACAGTGTCCGTGGATCCTGATTGGCTGAAAAAGAGCGCAAAACAAACTTTTGAAACGCGACTTTGGCGCGTAAGTCGCCGACCTCGTGGCCGACCTCATCCTAGGGTCGGGTTTCGTTTCATGAAACCCGACTTTGCCAAAAGTCGGCGACTTTTGAATTTTTTCGACCCGTTTCGCTCAACTCTACTTTTAACCCTTATAACTTCCTAACAAAAAAAAATTTTGATTCCCAAATAGTGCTGATGTAAAGTAAACATGTGGGAAATGTTACTCATTAAGTATTTTGTGTGCCGTATTTCTGTGATTTAAGGGCATAAAAATTCAAAGTTGGAAAATTTGCCAAATTTTCAAAATTTTCGCCAAATTTCCATTTTTTTCACAAATAAACACAAGTTATATGAATGAAATTTTACAACAAACATGAAGTACAATATGTCACGAGAAAACAATGTCAGAATCACCGGGATCCATGGAAGCGTTCCAGAGTTATTACCTCATAAAGGGACAGTGGTCAGAATTGTAAAAATTGGTCTGGTCATGAATGTGCAAACCACCCTTGGGGGTTAAGGGGTTAAAATGTTTCTAAAGAAAAATTGTCTCCAACAATTCTTGTAAGAAGAAAAAAATAAGCAAAAAGCAGAAGACA
The DNA here is from genome assembly GCF_039654945.1 of Dendrobates tinctorius. Classification (NCBI taxonomy): domain Eukaryota; kingdom Metazoa; phylum Chordata; class Amphibia; order Anura; family Dendrobatidae; genus Dendrobates; species Dendrobates tinctorius. Next base: position 3,197,928 of record NW_027362061.1, on the reverse strand, counting down.
CATTTTATAATTGTTAACATGTTAAACATTTATTAAAAAGAAATTAATCTTTTTGTGCCCCAGAACATAGATGTACACCGCAGGGACGGCACAGATGAGGCTTCAACGAAAACCCTGAGAGTTTAACCCCTTGCTGCAGTGAAAAGCAAACATGGCATCTAAGAAGGTGTGACAGTTTGGCTGAATGCCCCCCGCCTCCAAGTACTCGATAGTATGGGGCGGCCTAGTTACTCCGATACTTACATGCCTAATAATGGGGTCTGGGCTGCAATGTATGAAGGTCTATTAGGCCGGGCCAGGGGCAGCGTCCAAAAAGTTACCTTATAACGCCCCCATACACATTAGACTAAAGTTCCATGAAAGCACTGATTTCGGGGGGTTTGGCCGACCATATAATGTATTTGGGGGCCTCCCGACAGATGATGTCAGGGCAGAGAAGGATCTGGCATCCTGAATTTCAGAGGATAATCCGTTTGTTCTTCCTGTAGATAATCCTCCTCTAGAGGAGTCTGGAGGCGACTCTCTCATACAGACCACAGGAAAGCTGGAATATTTGTGTGTATGGGGGAGTCGGGAGAGATCGCCGTCTGCCAAATGACCGTTCAGCCAACTCTGATCTCATGTGTGTGGGGCCGTTAGTATTACACTGACAGGCAGTGATGATACACGGCACTACAGTAGTACAGGGCATCACCGGAGCCATCAGAGGCTTGTATGTTGTGTGATCGCACTGATCAGAGGGGTTTAAAAAAGGTTTAAAGTGGAAAAAATATCACAGTTTCAGCAACAAGAAATATCCATCACTATATGGAAAGCAGAGTCACTGCACAATGTTAGTTACGTCACGTCCATAACTACTTTATTATACTCTATTATCCTGTACACAGTGGAGTAGATAGAAATCACAGGTCCCACAGCAATAGCTGGAATTGGGCCCTCCAACGTAAAGAAAAAAAATCTATCTATATCTATATACACTGTTCAAAAAAATAAAGGGAACACTTAAACAACAGAATATAACTCCAAGTAAATCAAACTTCTGTGAAATCAAACTGTCCACTTAGGAAGCAACACTGATTGACAATCAATTTCACATGATGTTGTGCAAATGGAATAGACAACAGATGGAAATTATTGGCAATTATCAAGACACCCTCAGTAAAGGAGTGGTTCTGCAGGTGGGGACCACAGACCATATCTCAGTACCAATGCTTCTGGCTGATGTTTTGGTCACTTTTGAATGTTGGTTGTGCTTTCACAGTTGTGGTAGCATGACACGGACTCTACAACCCACACAAGTGGCTCAGGTAGTGCAGCTCATCCAGGATGGCACATCAATGCGAGCTGTGGCAAGAAGGTTTACTGTGTCTGTCAGCGTAGTGTCCAGAGGCTGGAGGTGTTACCAGGCGACAGGCCTGTACAACAGGAGATGTGGAGGGGGCCGTATGAGGGCAACAACCCAGCAGCAGGACCGCTACCTCCACCTTTGTGCAAGGAGGAACAGGAGGAGCACTGCCAGAGCCCTGCAAAATGATCTTAAGCAGGCCACAAATATTCATGTGTCTGCACAAATGGTTAGAAACTGACTCCATGAGGATGGTCTGAGGTCTCGACATCCACAGATGGGGGTTGTGCTCACAGCCCAACACCATACAGGACGCTTGGCATTTGCCACAGAACACCAGGATTGGCAAATTCACCACTGGCGCCCTGTGCTCTTCACAGATGGAAGCAGGTTCACACTGAGCACATGTGACAGACGTGACAGAGTCTGGAGACGCCGTGGAGAGCGATCTGCTGCCTGCAGCATCCTTCAGCATGACCGGTTTGGCAGTGGTCAGTAATGGTGTGGGGTGGCATTTCTTTGGAGGCCACACGATGTTGGGCTGTGAGCACAACCCCCATGGAGACACAATTGTGCCTTTACCTGGAGATAAATTCCCAGTGGGGGCAATTTCCAAAATGCAATAACTTAAGTGGGGAATTCAGCTCTTTTCGCACTTTAGGGATCTGAATATGGAGTCTACAAACTACAGTGGGGGAAATAAGGATTTGTTACGCTGACAATTTTGGGGCTAAAGTCACATTTTCGTGAGGAAAAAAGTAAAATTGTCATTTCTTCCTTCCACATTGCTTAAATTCCTGTCACACTATCCAAATTCAGATATTGTCCTGTCAGAAAGGAGAATACAGGGAGTGAAAGGGTTAATAGGACTCACAGGAGGAACCGGCCCAGAAAGCAGAAGATCCAGGAGTGTCCGCCACTTATATGACTGCTCTGTGCACAGGACCTGTGATGAGGTCACAGGAGGGGAGGAGTCAGGGGTCACATGATCAGGGGCCTCAGTGTGTGCAGGACTCAGTGTGCTGGAGCGCTCCCGATAATCAGCTGCGTGTGTCGCGCTGTGTGATAGTCACAGCACCTGCATGGAGGGCGACACATGCAGCTGATTATCGGGAGCGCTCCAGGGATCCGGGGTCCCGATGCAGCTATTCGGTAAGCGATATTAGCCAATAACAACTTCTCCGACGATATTCGCTCATCTCTAGTAATAACAGCTCAAAGAAATTCACCGAACTTTTCATTAAGTTTAATAGCAAGACCCTATTAAATATTGAGCACCAGCGGGATGAAGCATTGACAGCGGCATGTAAAAGTGTGGGCGCCCCGGGTCAAAATGACCGTTATTGTGAGCAGTAGTAACATGAAGATGAAATGATCTCTAAAAAGCCGAACCTCTAAGATGGCACATGGCCTTTGTATTTTAGGCAAAAATAATAATAATAAAAAAAAAAAAAAATATATATATATATATATATATAGACTTTTTACAATTTCATAATTGCAAAAAGGAAAAAGGGCGCGATGCAAAACTTTGGGCACCCTTGGAGATTTGTGTACTGAGATAATTTTGATCAAAGTTTCACACCTTAATTAGCTTGTTAGGGTTATGGTGAGATCACATGGTGACCAGGAGCTACAGTCTGAGGAAAGGGCTAAAAAGCCTTCACTAGACCCCTGTACAGCTGTATAATGAGGCCCAGGCTTTATAGTGAAGGGACAGGAGTGAGGGCCTGTGCCCAGGAGCTAGAGACTGAGGAAAGGGCTAAAAAGCCTTCACTAGACCCCTGTACAGCTGTATAATGAGGCCCAGGCTTTATAGTGAAGGGACAGGAGTGAGGGCTTGTGCCCAGGAGCTACAGACTGAGGAAAGGGCTAAAAAGCCTTCACTAGACCCCTGTACAGCTGTATAATGAGGCCCAGGCTTTATAGTGAAGGGACAGGAGGGAGAAAAGTGGGGAAAGGAGCCAGAAGAGCCGGACTGCCCATCACTAACCTGCAGAGCCGCACTCCACATATATGGCTGCTCTGTGCACAGGACCTGTGATGAGGTCACAGGAGGGGAGGAGTCAGGGGTCACATGATCTCCGGAGTGCAGACCTCCATGGAGCCTTCTCCTCAGTCAGTGACATTCCCGCCATTATTCGCCCCTCACTACTGGCACAATTACCCCGCGCCGCCTTCTCTACACAGTGTTATGTGTGGAATGTAACGTGTGCTTTCTCTGGAGGGAAATAGACCCCACACAGGAGGGAATTCTCACCAGTTACCGGCCGTCTCTATATGGCGGCATATGATTGTGCTATCGACTCTGCACCAGGAGCTAAAATTCCCAAATCTCTAATGTAACCGCTATTAGAGAAGATATAACAAATTTCTCCTAAACTCACACAGCGGAGGAGGCCTCACTTGGAGTAATGTGACTCGCGCACAGAAAATCTATTCCCGGTTCTGTGATTAAGTTATCGGCCGACAGGAAGAAGAAAGGTCTGAATTACAGCCCAGACTGGAGGAGAAACTGCAGGAGTGAGAATTGGCCAATCAGCGCTCTTCACCCCTATACTTATCTACACAAATACAAGACATGAAATGACAATTAGACGCCATTCTCACCACCAGAACGGAGAGGCGCTAACTTGGAGTAAAGCCGCGTTTTATCACCATGCCAATAAGCCTAATAAGATGCCGCTCGTAAGCTCAGAATGAGAGAGTCACTGCATATAATCTCCTCTATAAAAGACCCTAAGGGTCAGACCTCAGCCCACCCCGATGTCATGTATAGCACTTATAATGAACACTCCCAGAGTTTGTATTCGCCCCACAATCACCCCCCTCACTACTGGAGTCATTCCTTCACACACTACATCTACCTAACCTGACTGAGTCCGCGGCACAACAACTCCATTTACACATCTCTGAGGAGGAAATAGTTTCATCAATCAAAAAACTAAAAAGAGGAAAGGCCCCGGGGCCAGATGGTCTTACAGCAATATATTATAAAAAATGCAGCGATGTGCTGACACTACATATAAAAACCTCTGTAATTCACTACTAAATGGCTCACAGCTGCCCCCTGAGTTCTACGTGGCGCATGTAACCGTAATCCCTAATCCTAAGAAAGATCATCTCACCACAAATTATAGACCTATATCCCTCTTATACATTGACTTCAAAATCTTTACATCCATTGTGACTAACAGGATCAATAAAATCCTCCCTCACCTCATCCATCGTGGTCAGGTTGGTTTTATACCAGCGCGACAGGCCCCAGATAATATTAGGAGAGCGTTAAATATTATTCATACAACTAACCTACAACGAAAGCGACTTCTCCTGCTTGCATTAGATACTGAGAGGGCTTTCGATTCGGCGTCCTGGACATATCTCTTTACGGTTCTATCGGAAGTCGGATTCTCCCCTAAACTTATAAAGTGCCTCCAATTGTTATATGATAGCCCTATCGCTTATGTAAAACTCCCGTCACCACACCCCCCTCCAATTAATATTCAGAGGGTACCAGGCAGGGCTGTCCTCTATCTCCGGATCTTTTTGCACTTGCAAAAATGGAACCCATTGTGGAAGCAATAAGGAGAGATCAGAATATCCTGGGCCCTGAGAATATGGGAGACCAATATAAAGTCAGTCTCTTTGCGGATGATCTCCTGCTAACATTAATAAGTCCCCACACTACACGCCCTCACTTGTTTTCCCTCCTTCAACAATTTGAGAAGATCTCAGGGTTAAAGATTAACATTGATAAATCCGAAGCATTATTTGTAAATTTTCCTAAGACAGAGCAAACTAATATAGCCTCCCATTTTGGGTTTATATACAAAGAACATTATCTAACATATCTGGGTATCAACTTAACAGCCAACAGGTCACCTCTGTTTAGGTGGAATTACTCTTCACTGATCCAAAACTTCCAGAGGGACCTGGATAGATGGGCTTCCTCAAAGTTATCCTGGCTCGGCAGAACACATGCATTAAAAATGGTGTCACTGCCTCGCTTCTTATATCTATTTAGGTCCCTCCCAATTATGGTACCAGCCAGAACCTTCACTCAGTTACACTCCATGATGTCTAAGTTTCTTTGGCTAGGAAAACAACCCAGAATTGGGCAAAAACGTATGTTCCGACACAGAAAAGAAGGGGGTTTATCCCTCCCTAATTTTACACTTTATTACAAGTCGGCACAGATTGCTCCATTAATAAGTGCGTGTTCATATCCCAATAGTCCGAGATGGGTTATTCTGGAATCATTTCTCTCCAAACCATTCTCTTTATCAGGCCTAATGTGGACCACAGACCGACTTCCACGGGGGTTAATGAATGTGGCTCCTTTTACAGTCCACTCGTTGCTTCTTTGGAGGAAAGTCCGGTTTAGCTATAACTTACAATCAAGCCCTTCTCCCCTGACAGCTATATTACAAAACCCCATGTTCCCGCCAGGCCTTGAGCCTCAAATTTTTTCTTGGTGGAAGCTGAAAGGTATTCATATACTTAAACATTTGTGATCCCCATTTAATATCTTACTTGACAGATAGGAATTTGTTCAAAAATTTGAACTTCCAGCTAGGGAGGTAATGCGATTGAACCAGATCTTCCACTTTGGAAAGCAGATCCTCCCGAGCGGTACTACTCTCAGGGCAATGAGTTTTGAAAAATAATGTCTAAATGACCCTTTGGGCAGGGGAATGATCTCATTGATCTACTATGCTATAAATTCTCCACAAAATGATAAAAAATTTGAAGTATATGTTACAGTGGGAGGAGGATTTGGAGTTTGAACAGTCAATTGATGAATGGTATCGTAGCTGTGACACCCTATCAAGAGGTAGTCACCAGACTTCCCTTGTGGAGACCTCCTTAAAACTATTGTACAGAGTCTATTATGTACAGGAAAAAATTCACAGCATTTTCCCCAATATCTCGGGAGACTGTTTTAGGGGCTGTGGAATATCTGGTGACATGAGACATATTTGGTGGTCTTGTACGGTGGTTTCTGGGCTTTGGGAGAAGGTGAAGCGTCTGATAGCACAGATGTATGCTGGACCGGTTGATCTGGAACCTTTTACACTTTTACTGGGAACCAGGCCTTCCCGGCTTCCAGAAAGCTTTCAGAAGCTAGTAAACTACTTATGTATGGCCACTAAAATCCACATTGCGGTAAAGTGGAAGTCGCCCTCACTGTCAATATCTATGGTGAAAGAGAAGATGAGCGACATTATGTTATTCTCATTTGTGGTCCCAGCGTTTCTTGTAGAATAAATCCCTTTCTCACACAGTCCTGTAGTAATGACTTTGTTCTCACGTTTTGTAGGAGGGTTCGTCTGACTCCATCTTATTTTATCAGTATAAGTGCGAGAGATGAGAGACCGACGACCGCAGTTTTACCGTGTGTGTTCGGCGTCAATTCTACAGAGTGAGAGATGCAGGGTCTGTGACCGAAGCTGGGGGTATACGGGTGTATACAGCATACAAAGGGGTCTGCGACCAAAGCTGGGGGTATACGGGTGTATACAGAGTACACAGGGGACTGCGGCCAAACCTGGGGGTATACGGGTGTATGCAGTGTACACAGGGATCTGTTACCGAACCTGGGGATATACGGGTGTATACAGTGTACACAGGGGATCTGTGACCAAAGCTGGGGGTATACAGGTGTATACAGTGTACACAGAGGGGTCTGTGACCAAACCTGGGGGTATACGGGTGTATACAGCATACACAGGGGTCTGCGACCAAAACTGGGGATATACGGGTGTATACAGTTAACACGGGGCTGTGACCGAATCTGGGGGTATACGGTGTATACAACGTACACAGAGGGGTCTGTGACCGAAGCTGGGGGTATATGGGTGTGTACAACGTACACAGAGTGGTCTGCGACCGAAGCTGGGGGTATATGGGTGTATACAGCATACACAGAAGGGTCTGTGACCGAAGCTGGGGGTATACGGGTGTATACAGCATACACACAGGTTCTGAGACTGAAGCTGGTGGTATACAGGTGTATACAGTGTGAGACACGCGGGGTCTGTGACTGAAGCTGGGGGTATACAGGTGAATACAGCATACACAGGGGTCTGCGACTGAAGCTGGGGGTATATGGGTGTATACAGTGTACACAGGGGTCTGCGACCAAAACTAGGGATAAACAGGTGTATACAGTGAACACGGGTCTGTGACCAAAGCTGGGGGTATACGGGTGTATACAGCATACACAGGGGTCTGCGACCAAAGCTGGGGGTATACGGGTGTATACAGAGTACACAGGGATCTGAGACTGAAGCTGGGGGTATACAGGTGTATATAGTGTGAGAGACGCGGGGTCTGTGACTGAAGCTAGGTGTATACAGTATACACAGGGGTGTCTGCGACCGAAGCTGGGGGTATACAGGTGTATAAAGAGCACACTGAGGGGTCTGCGACCGAAGCTGAGGGAATACAGGTGTAAGCAGCATACACTGAGGGGTCTGCGACTGAAGCTGGGGGTATACGAGTGTATACAGCGTACAAAGAGGCGTCTGCAACCGAAGCTGGGGGTATATGGGTGTATAGAGTGTACACAGGGGTCTGCGCCCAAAGATGGGGGTAAACGGGTGTATACAGCGTACACTGTGGGGTCTGAGACCGAAGCTAGGGATATACAGCGTACACAGAGGGGTCTGTGACTGAAGATGGGGTATACAGAGTACACAGAGGGGTCCACACAAACATGGCTTCGCTCTGTACAGTGGCGGATTATAATGAGGTCAATTTGGGCAGTTGCCCCGGGCCCAGTGGGGTTAAGGGGCCCACAGCCCAGGCCAGTAAATTGCCCCATTATAATCCGCCACCGCACGCCACACGACTGCACCGACCGACCTCTTAGGCTGACAGTTCCGCTCCTCCCCTTTCTTCCTCTTGCACAGACGAGACCGTACGTGGTGACGTATGAGTCCGACGTGCAGAGGACGTTGAAAAGACCGCGAGGTGAGGCACAGTCAGATGCGCAGCCCGCCTCAGTCTTACCTCACTCGGCCATAGAGGATCTGAAGACTGAGGAGAGCTGGCTGCTGCAGTGCTGACAACCTGCTCCTGGCTGTGCTGCTTGCTTGATTCTGCCGGGATCCTCTGAGTCCTGCTCCAGGAGGATCCAGGGCAGAAAAACACTTCCTTGGCAATTGCAGACAGGCTGACTGAGTCTGAGACTTGTGACTCATTGCCGCCCGTGACCCGCCGACCTTCATCTCCTGTTATCTCCTGGGCCGTCGCCTCAGCCTGCAATAAAGGGAGTCTGAGGAGAGAGGTACTGTCCATCCCCCAATGCTGACATGCAGCACAGGGAACGTGAGTGAGTGATCAGTCCTCCTGACTAGTCCTGCCCTGCTGCAGCAGCTGCCTGTGGCAGTGCTCTGTGTGTGCACTGTCTGCTGCCAGCCAGACCTCCTGGTGGCTGCTGAATGACAGAGAGGACTCAGTTTCAGTCTCTCAGACACTCACTGAGTGTAAAAAGAAAAAAAAAAGAATCCTAAGTAATTAAATGATTTGTGTACTCAGGTTGGCTTCAGACTTGCTGATGCCTGCGCAGCATTCTGCGGAGGGCATCCGCAATCCCACCGTAGCTCCATCTGTATCATGGAATGCACGGTGGCTGCAGACAGCTGCGCGTTCCTATTGCCGGCAATGAGTGATTTGTGCGCATGCGGATGCTTGTGCACAAATCACACACTCTCGTCCACGCTGAGAATGTGACATGTCGTGTTCTCAAGAGTATGTGATTTGTGCGCAAGCATCCGCATGCGCACAAATCACTCATTGCCGGCAATGGGAACGTGTGGCTGTCTGCAGCCATCTGCAGACACCGTGCGTCCCATGATACAGATGGGCCTGCGGTTGGCTTGCGGACATCTTGCAGATGCCCTCCACAGAACGCTGTGGAGCGTCTGCAAGTGTGAACCCAGCTTAAAGGCCCCGTTGCACGCCGCGATGTTGCTGGAGATCTCATGAACGCGCACATCGCTGCAATATCGCTGAGGAGAAGTCGCTGAAGACTCTCCTGTGATGTTGCGCGCAGAGCTGCGTTCAGTGATCCAGCGATCCTGCGGGCGATTCCGGTAGCTATCTTTATCATGGCACTTCCTCTGCAGAGTTGCCTCTTAGATCGCTATTGCGGTGTCACACGCAGCGATGCGCCAGGTTGCTGGAGTTGATATCGCCAGGATCCCCAACATGCACAGAAACCTGTCAACTCCGACCACCAACTTATCAGGGTTGAAATCGTCCTGTTACATGCAGCGATGCACTGGCAATGTCGCTCAAGCCGTGACGCAGGAGCAATGTCGCCAGCGATATCGCTGTGTGTGACTGATCCTTTACGGCCCTTTCACATCTGAATTTTTTTCGAATTGCGGCAGATTCACCACATCTGCTGCCTAACGGCCGCACTTCCGGCGCACTTGTGCCAAGCCCCATGCATTGTCTATAGGGCTTGCGGTCGGGTGTGGCAAGTTTAATTCTGCCGGATGCGGCAGATCCAGCACTTGCAACAGTGAAGGAAAACTGCTGCTGACCACGTTGTTTTTCACGAATGCAAGTGCCGGATCTGCCGCATCTGGCAGAACCGCACTTGCCGCACCCGACCGCAAGCCCCATAGACAATGCATGGGGCTTGCCACATGTGTGCGGCAAGTGCAGCCGTTAGGCAGCAGATGTGGTAAATCTGCTGGATCTGCCGCAATTTGAAAGAATCAATGATGTTAAAGAGGCTTAACTAAGGCTGCTTTCACATCAGCGTTTAGCTGATGTTTGCGGCCGATCCGGCAGGTGACACCACATGTGCTGGATCGTCTGCCTAACTGGGCAGATCCAGCACTTGCGGACGCGAAAAAAAAACGCTGTAAGCTGTGTTTTTTTTTCGCGGCCGTAAGTGCCAGATCTGCCGCACCCGACAGAACTGCACTTGCTACACCAGACCGCAAGCCCCATAGACAACGCATGGGGCTTGCCGCATCTGGGCTGCAAGTCGGCCGTTAGGCGGATGAACTGGCGCCACCTGCTGGAATGGCCACACATAAGCTAAACCGCTGATGTGAAAGGCCCCTTAATCAGTGGAGTGGTGAGGGAGGGTGAGGAGACAATACGGGACAGAGGACTGTCTGTCGTGAAACTACATGGGGCAAATGTACCCCATGTAAACTGTGCCCCCCCTCTTGGATAACACAAAAGCATGTGAAATTGCTGTACATGCTGTATCATGTGCCACTCTTAAGTGGCCATCTTCCTTGGATCATGTATGCATGGAGTCCATACATACATACATACATTAGTCAAGCAAAATATCCACATAGAGGGGAACATTCAGCATGTAGAGGTATTTCACATGTCTATACAAGGATGGAGGGGTAGTGGGTGTGCACGTTGTGTATTTGGTGAGTTTGTAACTTATTATTTGTAAGGTCTTGTGCAGATGTTCAGTATTTGGTCAGTTTGTCCCTCAGTATTTGTAAGGCCTCGTGCACACGCTGAATATTTGGTGAGATGTTACCTCAGTATCTGTAAGGCCTCGTGCACACGCTGAGTATTTGGTGAGTTGTTACCTCAGTATCTGTAAGGTCTCGTGCACACGCTGAGTATTTGGTGAGCTTTTATTTCAGTATCTGTAAGGCCTCGTGCACACGCTGAGTATTTGTTGAGTTGATACCTCAGTATTTGTAAGGCCTCGTGCACACGCTGAGTATTTGGTGAGTTGTTACCTCAGTATCTGTAAGGCCTCGTGCACACGCTGAGTATTTGGTGAGTTGTTACCTCAGTATCTGTAAGGCCTCGTGCACACGCTGAGTATTTGGTGAGTTGTTACCTCAGTATTTGTAAGGCCTCGTGCACACGCTGATGCTGCATTATAAGACGCAGGCCTTATGCTCCTGTACACAGAATAAATAACTTGTAAAAATCTAGCGCCCTGTATTCTAACCTGTTACCAGTCCAAAATTCTTGCTTGCACATTGGTCCAACCGGTGTCACGTCACCCACTCAGCTAAGGTCCACGCCCCCAGGACCTACTGTATAACCAGTCCCAGATACAAAAGGTGTATACTGCTGAGCTAATGTTCCCCTTGTATTCCAGACTCTGCAATTCCCTCCTCCACCTGTGACTAGAGAGGCACTGCACCTTCAACTTGGGGTGCAGTACCCCCCTGTGGCGCCTCGCCATAGGGGTGCCACACTTTTGGTAACTGTGCTAATGAGCACGGCCGCAAAACGCATGCCCACAAAATCGCGGGAAATGCACACTGTGTGAGCGTCGCGTATTGTTTTGTGATGTCTATTTTTTTGAGTCTCTCGTTCTTCCACTATCGTTATCTTTTTGGGGTCTTTTATCTACAGGAACTTTTCTCATGACTTGAATAATGAAGGGAAAGGGGTCAGGAGGCAAGACAAAGAACGAAGCTGCTGGATAAAGACAAAGCTAAAGAGGAACAGAGACCCAGCAACTTTCTAGTAAGTGTATGCTCATACCACGTACACACACCAAAGCCATTAGGTGTATACAGATATTAGAAACTCAGGCCAGTTTCAAATCATGATTTCTGAGCTTCCAAGTGTATCCGTTTCAAATCGGATACACTCGGATCTGAATTCGGCTCCCATGTACCCCTATGGAGATCAGATAGGATGTGTGCTTTTTGGCATCCAATTTTTGCACCATCCGATCCTGTCCGATTTAGTCACGGACACAAAATCGTAGCCTGCTGCGATTTGGTGTCCGTGCCTCAAATTGGACAGCATCGGATCCGTGCCGATCCGACCACCGATAAAATGTGAGCCTATGGACATCAGATCAGAGTTTACCTCAGATCTGATGTCGGCTCCGTGAGCCCTGTCTGTCCGTGTCCTCCCTGTTCTCCTTCCTCCATCTCCTCTATTCTGCTCCCCCCCCCTGCTATTCTATTCTGTCACCCCGCTACTCTTCCCTGTTCTATTCCCTATCCTGTCCCGTGTTCTCTCCCCTCTTTCTGTTTAAAAAAAAAATAAAATCTCCTCCTGGAGGATACATCACCTTCCCGCTGGCTCCGGGGATGCAACTGTCACCATCAGGGGAGAAGAACCTCTGGTGATGTCACAGGGGCGATCAGCTGACCTGTCATGTGATCGGCTCTGTGACATCACCAGAGGTCCTTTAGCCTCGATGGAGACTGTGGCATCCCCGGAGTCGGCGGAAGGTGATGTATCCTCCAGGAGGAGATTTTTTTTTTTAACACACGGAGGGAGAAAACAGATGACAGGATAGGGAATAGAACAGGGAAGAGGATAAAGGAGAGGAGGGAAGAAGATGAAGGAGGCAGGAGCAGGGAGAGACAGGGACCACAGGATCCACACGGAACCTGCATAGACTCAGATACAGGTGGCTATTTGCCATCTGAATGCAGGGATCCGTGTGGATCTGTGGCTGTTTGTGGGATCTTGCAAAAACTCAGATCCCCACGGACAGCCACAAAATCGTGATGTGAAACTGGCCTTATAGTTCTTGCTTTATTTCTTTTAGGTATTCAATACTCAAGTACATACCATTGTGCGCTTCCTCTGGAAAGTACCAGCCAAACTGTAAGTTCTTCCCAAAAAACACACACAGGCTGACACAGCATCAATGTTTAGTTTACTAAATGATTCCTTCTCTTACACTGTGTCATCCTATGCCCCTAGATGCATTCTTTACACAAATCGGGTGCTCAGAAAAGAAAAGAGCTACGACAGAGAACTCAACAAATGCACAAAGAGATTTCCAAATTTCCTAAGTTAGAGACTTTCTTTAAAAGGAAATCTACAGAATCTGACGAGCCAAGTCAAACTGATGTAAATAACAACAGCTGTGATAAATATACATCTCCGACTCCATGTCACTCATCTGATGACTCAAATTCTTTAATTACATTGCCCCAAAAACCTGATGGAGAGACAGAAAATGTAATGGATGAAATTGAGCATGCTCAGGAAGGGGTGGAGGATGTTTCAGAGTGTGCATCAGATATTGGGCTGTGGGGTGAACACATTTCAAAAGAAATGCAAGAATATTTTATTGCTAAAGGAGCTACTTTTTTCCAAAATTCTGAGGCAGACTTGTACAACTCTGCTGTGCTTACCACTGGTAACCATCATAGGTACTGTAATAAAAAATGCTTCACACATGTAAACCCCAAAACTAATGAAATTTCATCACGAAATTGGCTATGCTATTCACCATCTCAAGGCAAATTGTTCTGTTTTCCATGTAAACTGTTTTCTAGCAGGCGTTGTGCATTTACATATGGTTTTAATGATTGGAAACATGGTGAGGACAGGCTAGTTAGGCATGAATGTAGTGAGATCCACAAACAAGCTGTCCTGTCAGTAGTGAGCAGACAACAGACAACATCTCGGTTAGACAGTCAGGTGCTTTTGCAAATGGAAAGCGAAAAAATATACTGGCGTAAAGTCTTAAAGAGATCCCTTTCAGTTATAATGTTCCTTGCTGAAAGAGGGCTTCCTTTTAGGGGGAAAAATGAAACAATTGGTTCTTCTCACAATGGGAACTATCTTGGGTTCATGGAAGTAATGGCGAATGTGGATGAATTCCTAGATGAACATATAAAGCTACATGCAAATAAAGGCAGGGGGCATACATCTTACTTGTCTTCGACTGTGTGTGAGGAACTGATACAGATTTTAGGAACCAATGTCCTCTCACTTATTGTGCAGGAATTGAAGAAAGCTAAATTTTTTTCACTGTCTGTGGATTCTACACCAGATGTTTCTCACTGTGACCAACTAACATTTATTGTCCGTTAGGTTTTGCCTTCTGGACCTGTTGAAAGATTTTTAGAATTTATTCCTGTTATTGGTCACACTGGCCAACAAATAGCAGAGTTGATTGTTGGTATTCTATCTAAAAATGATATCAATATTAAAGATTGCCGTGGCCAGTCCTATGATAATGCTGCCAATATGAGTGGAAAATACAATGGGGTCCAAACACATGTCAGGAATGTATTTCCTTATGCCACATTCATTCCTTGTGCGGCCCATTCCCTTAACCTGGTAGGGAAAAATTGTGCTGAAAGTATTCCAGAAATTTTCAGATTTTTCAATGTTTTGGAACACCTTTATGTCTTTTTTTCGTCATCTACTGGGAGATGGAGAGTGCTGGTAGACAAATTAAAACCCCTTGGGCTACCAGTTGTAAAACAGCTTTCTGCCACAAGGTGGTCCGCAAGATATGAGGCAGTTTTGGCTTTGCACAAAGGTTACGAGCCAATATGTAATCTTTTACACAGCATGATTACAGATCCAGACTTCAGTTCATGTAAAAATGAGGCAGGGGCTTTGGGTGAGAAGTTAAGTGAACTTGATTCAACCTTTATTCTCGTGGTATGGCATGCAATTTTGGATCGGTTTCATAAAACCAATTTGTCCCTTCAAGAGGCAGGTTTAAATTTAAATACTGTTGTGGCTTTACTTCAGTCTTTGTTAGACTTTGTCAAGAGTCTGAGAGAAGAGTTTGATAAATATGAAAATGAGGCTGTCAACATTTGTGGCCATAATATGTATAATTCTTCGGTACATTGATTTCGGAAGAGAAATCGTCAGTATGATGATGGTAACTCCGAAGCAATTGTGTTATCCCCAAGGGATAAATTCAAAACTGAAGTTTTTTTTGGTCTCATAGACAATCTAATGAGTAGCCTGTGCCAACGTCTTGGAGCATATTCAGATGTTTGCTCCAAATTTGGCTTTTTGTCTAATTTGTCAAAACTTTCTCCATTGGAGATTAAAGAGGCTGGAAGCAATCTTGTTTGTTCATATCCTGAAGACCTAATGCCTGGTGCAACCGAAACAGAGCTAGTTCAGTTTTCAAAATTTTTATCCACCTCCTTTATAAGAGATAAGACAGCAAAAAACGAATTGTCTGAACTGAATTTGTTCCTACTTCTACACGAACATAATTTAACTCAGACATTTTGTAACACTGAAATTATACTCAGGATATATTTGAGTATGATGGTGTCAAACTGTACTGGCGAAAGGTCTTTTTCCAAACTCAAAAGAATAAAAAATGAGCTAAGGAGCCAAATGGGCCAAGAGCGGTTAAACCACCTTTCTCTTTTAAGCATTGAATGCAAACTTTTGAAAACCCTTGACGTATCCAAAATAATTGATGAATACAGCGCAAAGAAATGCAGGAAAAAATTGTGTTAATTTAGTCTAAAAAAAAGGCTTATTGAGGGTTTTACATTCCGATGACACATAAATTAAAAACGTTATGTTACCCAAAGCAGGAAGAGATGATTATAATGCATATAGAAATAAGGAGGGAGGGGGAATGTTTACTGTGGGAAAAGCATCCTGATAATATATTTGAATACTGGCTTTCATCAGACTTTGTGAATTACTTTTACTTGTATCAAAGACTTTATCTAGTGTTTGGTATATGGTATTTTGTGTACTGTATTACACCATGTTCCAAATTATTATGCAAATGTTCTTTTTCTCTGATTTTCCTAAATGGTCGTTGCAAATGACAGTCAGTGTAATAAGTCACTTAATATATACCATCCATGTATTTCATTGACAAAAAAACCCCCCCTATGACACTGAAAAAGAACACTTGCATAATAATTTGGAACATGGCGTAGTACTGATGTACCTGAAACTAATGGTGCTGTGCTTGATTTTAGATATTTTCAGAGGATACTTGAATATATAGTTTCTGGTAAATGTGAGTGTATAAGTAATATTTATATAAGTTATGCATTTGACACTTTTGTCATTGATATGACTGTATTGTAATAGGAATGTGACAATTTCAATGTATTTTCCACTGTTTAAGTTGCACTTTTGATGAGAAACCTGTGAAAATTGTCAATCTTGTTTACAGATTAAAATTGGACTGTTCAATACTATGGCTTAAATTTTTTATTTTTTTTCTCTTCCTAAATGAAGGGTAAATTAACTAGATCAATGGATGTTTGACAGGTTATAGCTTCACTCAGCAACAATTTTTCTGGAATAATCTATTTCAGGTATATCGTGACCCCTGTCACGTGACGGGGGGGCCCACAGAGTCTGAACTGCCCCGGGCCCTGGCTACCCTTAATCCACCCCTGGCTCCGTACACCTCATACACACACAGCTCCACTCCCTACACCTCGTACACACATGGCTCCGCTCCGTACACCTCGTACACACACGGCTCCGCTCAGTACACCTCGTACACACACAGCTCCACTCCGTACACCTTGTACACACACGGCTCCGCTCCGTACACCTCGTACACACATGGCTCCACTCCGTACACCTCGTACACACACGGCTCTGCTCCGTACACACGACTCCACTCAGTACACCTTGTACACACACGGCTCAGCTCTGTACAGCTCGTACACACACGGCTCCGCTCCGTACACCTCGTACACACGGCTCCGCTCCGTACACCTCGTACACACGGCTCCGCTCCGTACACCTCGTACACACGGCTACGCTCAGTACACCTCGTACACACACGGCTCCGCTCCGTACACCTCGTACACACATGGCTCTGCTCCGTACATCTCGTACACACACGGCTCCCCTCAGTACACCTTGTACACACACGGCTCCGCTCGTACACCTCGTACACACAGCTCCGCTCCGTACACCTCATACACACACGGCTCCGCTCCGTACACACGGCTCCGCTCCGTACACACGGCTCCGCTCCGTACACCTCGTACACACACGGCTCCGCTCCGTACACCTCGTACACACACGGCTCCGCTCCGTACACCTCGTACACACACGGCTCCGCTCCGTACACCTCGTACACACACGGCTCTGCTCAGTACACCTTGTACACACACGGCTCCGCTCCGTACACCTCGTACACACACGGCTCCGCTCTGTACACCTCGTACACACACGGCTCCGCTCCGTACACGCAGCTCTGCTCCGTCCACCTCGTACACACACGGCTCCGCTCCGTACACCTCGTACACACACGGCTCCGCTCCGTACACCTCGTACACACATGGCTCTGCTCCGTACATCTCGTACACACACGGCTCCCCTCAGTACACCTTGTACACACACGGCTCCGCTCGTACACCTCGCACACACAGCTCCGCTCCGTACACCTCATACACACACGGCTCCGCTCCGTACACACGGCTCCGCTCCGTACACCTCGTACACACATGGCTCCGCTCCGTACACCTCGTACACACACGGTTCCGCTCCGTACACCTCGTACACACACGGCTCCGCTCCGTACACCTCGTACACACACGGCTCCGCTCCGTACACCTTGTACACACACGGCTCCGCTCCGTACACCTCGTACACACACGGCTCCGCTCTGTACACCTCGTACACACACGGCTCCGCTCCGTACACGCAGCTCTGCTCCGTACACCTCGTACACACACGGCTCTGCTCCGTACACCTCGTACACACGGCTCCACTCCATACACCTCGTACACACACGACCCTGCTCCGTACACCTTGTACACAAACGACCCTGCTCCGTACACCTCATAAACGCACGGCTCCGCTCCGTACACCTCGGAAACACGGCTCCACTCCGTACACCTCGTACACACACGGCTCCACTCCGTACACCTCGTACACACACGACTCCACTCCGTACACCTCATACACACGGCTCCGCTCCGTACACCTCGTACACACACCTCTCCGCTCCGTACACCTTGTACACACAGGGCTCCGCTCCATACACCACGTATACACACGACCCTGCTCCGTACACCTTGTACACACACAACCCTGCTCCGTACACGTCGTACATGGGTCACCCTCCCAGGGCTGTGGGGTTACTCTGTACCAGGCCGTTGTCAAGGCGGGAATGTGTCACAGCAGCGGTGACCCGGTCCGTGGCCCTGGGTGCCCAATGTCAATGGCGGTGGTGTAGTTAATGGTAGAATAGTTTGTGACGCCACCCGTGGTGTTTGGCAAGTATGGTGTTAGGCCAACGCTGCATACAGATCCACTGGGACTGATGGTGTGGTGCAGCAGAGATGGTATACCTCCCCACAGGTGGAGCTGTAGTCCCGGGACAGTGTAGGTGCAATGGATGAGGAGAGGCGCAGGATGGGGTAGATGTTGTTACCCAGGTGTAGCGGTCTGGAATAACTGGAGGACACAGGGTGTGCGGTTCCAAGGCTTTACTCACTGTTTGCAGTTCACACACACGCCTGCCTCCGTACTGTGTTCTCCGGGTCAGGGCTCCAGCCAACCTCCAGGCCAGATAGGGTTCTCCCTTCCACACTCCGCCAATATGTACCTTCACTGAACGACTCCTCCAATGCGCCTTTAGGTGCGAAGCACTCCAGTACTTAGTTATCCTGGAATGCCTCTCTCTAGGTGTTCCGAGTCTTTACTTGTATGACAGACAGCTGTAGCCTGCTTCGGGGACTCCTCACTGTGTCCCGGCTCTCTATTCAGTTGCTGTTGTGTCCCAAGTCTATGAGGGGAGCAAGGCATTAGCGGCTCACTACTCCTCCGGTGTCTGTTGCCGGACATAAAGATCCAATCAACCTCGGGGACCGGGCCCCGGCCTTTGCGCTCTCTGGACTGGAAGGGTTCTCTCTCTTTCTCAACCTGCTTCCCACTGTCCTTCTATTCTCCTTCGTTCCGATCTGTTATCTGTGTGTGGGGTGCAGGTGTGGAGTGTGGTCAGGAGTTCCCACCTTACCTGGATGGTGTGGCACTACACCTTAGGAGGTGCAGTACCTGTGGCGACTGAAGCCTCAGGGGCGCCACATACACACACGGTTCCGCGCCGTACATCTCGTACACACGGCACCACTCTGTACACCTCGTACACACACGGCTCCACTCCGTACACCTCGTACACACACGACTCCACTCAGTACACCTCGTACACACACGGCTCCGCTCCGTACACCTCGTACACACACGGCTTCGCTCCGTACCCCTCGTACACACACGGCTTCGCTCCGTACCCCTCGTACACACACGGCTCCACTCCGTACACCTCGTACACACACGGCTCCGCTCCATACACCTCGTACACACACGGCTCCGCTCCGTACACGCAGCTCTGCTCCGTACACCTCGCACACACACGGCTCCGCTCCGTACACCTCGTACACACGGCTCCACTTCGTACACCTCGTACACACGGCTTCATTCCGTACACCTCGTACACACACACGACTCCACTCCGTACACCTCGTACACACGGCTCCGCTTCGTACACACACGGCTCCACTCCGTACACGCAGCTCTGCTCCGTACACCTCGCGCACACACGGCTCCGCTCCGTACACCTCGTACACACGGCTCCACTCCGTACACCTCGTACACACGGCTCCACTCCGTACACCTCGTACACACACGACTCCACTCCGTACACCTCGTAAACACAGGGCTCCGCTCCATACACCACGTACACACACGACCCTGCTCCGTACACCTTGTACACAAACAACCCTGCTCCGTACACCTCATACACGCACGGCTCCGCTCCGTACACCTCGGAAACACGGCTCCACTCCATACACCTCGTACACACATGGCTTCACTCCGTACACCTCATACACACACGAGTCGACTCCACTCCGTACACCTCATACACACGGCTCCGCTCCGTACACCTCGTACACACACCTCTCCGCTACGTACACCTCCTACACACAGGGCTCCGCTCCATACACCACGTACACACACGACCCTGCTCCGTACACCTTGTACACACACAACCCTGCTCCGTACACGTCGTACATGGGTCACCCTCCCAGGGCTGTGGGGTTACTCGGCGGGAATGTGTCACAGCAGCGGTGACCTGGTCCGTGGCCCTGGGTGCCCAATGTCAATGGCGGTGGTCTAGTTAATGGCAGAATAGTTTGTGACGCCACCCGTGGTGTTTGGCAAGTATGGTGTTAGGCCAATGCTGCATACAGATCCACTGGGACTGATGGTGTGGTGCAGCAGAGATGGTATAGCTCCCCACAGGTGGAGCTGTAGTCCCAGGGCAGTGTAGGTGCAATGGATGAGGAGAGGCGCAGGATGGGGTAGATGTTGTTACCCAGGTGTAGCGGTGCTGGAATAACTGGAGGACACAGGGTGTGTGGTTCCAAGGATTTACTCACTGTTTGCAGTTCACACGCCTGCCTCCGTACTGTGTTCTCCGGGTCAGGGCTCCAGCCAACCTTCAGGCCAGATAGGGTTCTCCCTTCCACACTCCACCAATATGTACCTTCACTGAACGACTCCTCCAATGCGCCTTTAGGTGCGAAGCAATCCAGTACTTAGTTATCCTGGAATACCTCTCTCTAGGTGTTCCGAGTCTTTACTTGTATGACAGACAGCTGTAGCCTGCTTCGGGGACTCCTCACTGCGTCCCGGCTCTCTATTCAGTTGCTTTTGTGTCCCAAGTCTATGAGGGGAGCAAGGCGTTAGCGGCTCACTACTCCTCCGGTGTCTGTTGCCAGACATAAAGATCCAATCAACCTCGGGGACCGGGCCCCGGCCTTTGCGCTCTCTGGACTGGAAGGGTTCTCTCTCTTTCTCAAGCTGCTTCCCACCGTCCTTCTATTCTCCTTCGTTCCGATCTGTTCTCTCTCTCTCTCTTCTGGAAGGTTAGGTTATCAATCTTATCAGTCTCTTTCTCTGGTCTTTCTCGTGCCAGCAGCCCAGATCACTGGGACCTGCTGCAGCACGTCCCTCAGACACCCATCTTCTCTCTTCTCTAACCAACTAACTGTCTCTCTGTCTGTTAACTTTCACTCTTCCCCTTCTTTTATAGCTAACTCCACCCGCCTCCCCAGCACCTCTCGTGTTACGAAGCCAGGGACCACAAAAGGCAACCTATGACCTTTCCAGCATAAAGCATGGATGGGTCCCTGCTGAACTATCCTGTGTGTGGGGTGCAGGTGTGGAGTGTGGTCAGGAGTTCCCACCATACCTGGATGGTGTGGCACTACACCTTAGAAGGTGCAGTACCTGTGGCGACTGAAGACTCAGGGGCGCCATATACACACACAGCTCCGCTCCGTACACCTCGCACACACACGGCTCCACTCCGTATAACTCGTACACACATGGCTCCGCTCCGTACACCTCGTACACACGGCTCCGCTCCGTACACCTCGTACACACGGCTCCGCTCCGTACACCTCGTACACACACGGCTCCGCTCCGTACACCTCGTACACACACGGCTCTGCTCCGTACACCTCGTACACACGGCTCTGCTCCGTACACCTCGTACACACGGTTCCGCTCCGTACACCTCGCACACACACGGCTCTGCTCCGTACACCTCGTACACACACGGCTCTGCTCCGTACACCTCGTACACACACGGCTCTGCTCCGTACACCTCGTACACACACGGCTCCGCTCCGTACACCTCGTACACACACGGCTCCGCTCCGTACACCTCGTACACACACGGCTCCGCTCCGTACACCTCGTACACACACGGCTCTGCCACATCCACCCTGTAAACCCCTCCTGACCCCACACAGAAACTTCCCCTCATCCAGCACCATGACAACCAGCACAGCAGAGTCCTGCACACACTGAGGCCCCTGATCATGTGACCCCTGACTCCTCCCCTCCTGTGACCTCATCACAGGTCCTGTGCACAGAGCAGCTGTAGAAATCTCCGGCCTCGGGGGTCTCACCAGACTTCGCTGTTTTCTTGCAGGGGCCGCAGTGGATTTCATCCTGGATCCATAGAGCTGAATAGAGGAGCGATGTTCCTTCACTCTGATGGGAATTGATGGTGACGTTAATGAGTCTATGAGGAACGTGTTCAGCTGCCGACTCCGAGGAGGAAACTGCTTGTTGTCTGTGGCCTAAATATATAGGTTTTATTAGTAGATGTCAGGGGAGAAAACTAAACCCTGTAAGATAATAAATCTCCTCATATGTTTCCCTTATTATCTCCAGTAATTGTATTATTACACAGGATTCTTATGATGTTACATCGGATCATCTTCTTCTCATTCAGGTCTCTACAATATTGGATCCTCTCAGTGAAGATCTTCTACAGAAGAGAATTTTCCTGATTTACCCATCAAGGATGGATATGGGCAGAGACAAGATGGCGGAGAGGATGTTACACCTCACCCTAGAGATCCTCTTCCGTCTCACTGGAGAGGTGAGAGATTCTGATGACGTCACATTACATCATTCTTATCTATGGGAATAACAGATGGACAGAACTGGAGAGGTGAGGACTCTGGAAATGTCTGTAGTGAGATTTATTAATGTGTCTCTCCATAACCAGGATTACACAGTGGTGAAGAAGACCTCTAGTGATCGCTGTCAGGACCCTGTGTCTGAGGGATGGGGAAGACCCCTGAGCCCAATCACGGGGCCTCCACCTCACCCCCTGATCCATGAGGACATCAATGACCAGAAGCTCCTAGAACTCATCTACAAGATGATTGAGCTGCTGACTGGAGAGGTGACACTGCTGGGAATGCTGGGACATTATACAGTAACGCTATGAAGGGATCGGGGGGATGACGGTATCATTGTATGTGTCAGGTTCCTATAAGGTGTCAGGATGTCGCTGTCTATTTCTCCATGGAGGAGTGGGAGTATTTAGAAGGACACAGAGATCAGTACAAGAACGTCATAATGGAGGTTCCCCAGCCCCTCACATCACCAGGTAATAGACAGGACTAAATACACACGGCCTATAATTATCTGTATGTAGAGAATGAATTCAGTCCCTGTATGTGTTTCCTCCAGATCTATCCAGTAAGAGGACAACACCAGAGAGATGTCCCCGTCCTCTTCTTCCACAGGACTGTAACCAAGAAGATCCCAGTGCTCCTCAGGATCATCAGGTAGATGGAGAGAAGGTGTCAGGAGATCTCCCCTATGATGTGTAGACGGCTGTGAAGGTCTTGTGCTCAGTCTTGTTTTATCCACCAGTATTATATGTTTTATACTTGTGTAATGAGAACGGTGGAGATGGCAGGATTAGAGCTGATCATAGATGGGACTTCCCCATCTGTCTGTGACTTTTACAATATTTGTTTCAGGGTGAAGATCTGACCCATATTAATACTACAGAGACATATGTGAGGGGTGATGAGTGGTGTAAAGAGGAGATTCCCACATATGACTGCCCAGGTGAGTAGTAACCACTGAATGCAGAGAAGTCACAGATTCCTCTCAGTCACCGGCTGTGGCTGCTTTATCGGTGGTGTAGTCCGGCCGTATTACCATGTCACCATTTTGCCTCTAGACCACAATATTCTCCTCCACCCAAAACTGTTCAAATGACTTTGGGCAGTGAAAGCCCTTTTCTATAGAACTTACAACCAATTACATTGTTTTTGATCCTAAGGAATTCAGATTACTGCACAATCTCTCCTGAAATGGGGAGCAATATTATTTTCTCTAATCTTCTGCTCAGGATGCATAGTAGCTCCTATGGTCCACCATAAATGAGGGCAACTCTGGTTTACTGTTGTGTAATCTGTATTTGTAGTTTTCAGTGAATGCGATTCTCGTGTTCTGGGGCGGGGCTGTGGGTGGGGCTGTGGGTGGGGCTGTGGGCGGGGCTTTATGTGGTCTGATTACATATTCATCTGTATTGGCTTATGACAGGTCGCTGATTCCTCACTGAGGCTACTTTCACACCGTGCGCAGTGCAAACGCACATAAAAAACGCATTATGCGTTTGTGCATTTTTTTTTGTGGGTTTTGGTGCGTTTTTTTGCGCATACGTGCATAATGGGTGTTTGGCTGTAGAAAAACACATTGCGTGCGCATGCGTTTTTTTGGGGCAAGTCGGACGCACAAAAAATGCAACAGGATGCATTTTGTGTGCCCGAGCGCACACTACAAAAAAACGCAT
This sequence comes from Dendrobates tinctorius, assembly GCF_039654945.1. Lineage (NCBI taxonomy): Eukaryota > Metazoa > Chordata > Amphibia > Anura > Dendrobatidae > Dendrobates > Dendrobates tinctorius. The sequence goes on along the minus strand of NW_027362061.1, from coordinate 3,173,725 downwards.
GCGCGTACAAACGCATGTGTATGTGCACCTATGCACACCCATGTAAAAGATAGGGAAAAAAACGCGCAAGTGTGAAACCAGCCTGACCTGCCCCCATTATTACATAATGCATATAATAGCATTGATATTATTGGTGATAATGCCTATAATATTGTGGCTATTGTGAGGCTTAGAAAAAAATTACATCCAGCAAAATGTCACCGGTGATGGCGGCGCCTGCGCAGTAGCCTCTATATCAACTATATCAAATTTTTTGGTTAGGAAGTTATAAGGGTTAAAAGTTAAACAGCGAGGGGGTAAATATGACAGAAAATACCCAAAAGTGACACCATTCTAAATACTGCACCCCTCAAGGTGTTCAAAACCACATTCAAGAAGTTTATTAACCCTTCAGGTGCTTCACAGGAATGAATGGAATGTAGAAGGAAAAAATAAACATTTACTTTTCAAATAACAAAAATTTTCCTTTACACCTAATTTTTTTTTACTTTCGCAAAGGTAACAGGAGAAAATGGACGATACATTTTGTTTTGCAATTTCTCCTGAGCATGCCGATACCCCATATGTGGGGGAAATCTACTGTTTGGGTGCACGGCAGGGCTCGGAAGGGAAGGCGCACCATTTGACTTTTTGAATGTAAAATATGCTGGAATAATTAGTGGTTGCCATGTCGCGTTTCAAGAGCCCCTGATGTGCCTAAACAGTGGAAACCACCAACAAGGGACCCCATTTTGAAAACTATACCCCCCAAGGAAATGTGTGGTGGGCACTTTGAACCTCCAAGTGCTTCGTAGAAGTTAATTACCTAGAGCCATGAAAATAAAAAAAATCATATTTTTTCAACAAAAAATTATCTTTTCGCCCTCCATTTTTTTCAAAGGGTAACAGGAGAAATTGGACCCCAAAGTTGAAGTGCAATTTGTCCTGAGTATGGTGACACCGCATTTGTGGGGGTAAACCACTGTTTGGGCGCATGGCAGAGCTCCGAAGGGAAGGAGCGCCGTATTGGAGAGCAGATTTTGCTGGAATTGTTTGTGGGTGACGTCACATTGTCAGAGCCCCTGAGGTGCCAGAACAGCATAAGCCCCCAAAAGTGACTGCATTTTACCAAATACTTCCCTGAATGAATTCTTCTAGTGGTGCAGTGAGCATACTGACACCACAGCTGTTCCATAGAAAATTATACCATTGGGCAGTGAAGAAGAAATAATTACATTTTTACCACTAAAATGTTGTTTTAACCCCAGATTTTACATTGGAAAATAGGTAGATAGGTCACTACACCCATAGATGAATTCACAGAGGGGTGTCATTTCCAAAATGGGGTCACTTCAGGGGGGATTCTGCTTTTATGGCACTTTGGAGAGCCGCTAAGTGCCAGAACAAGAGAATCCCCCCTGAAGTGACCCCATTTTGGAAATGACACCCCTCTGGGATTTCATCTATGGATATAGTGACCATTTTTACTACATGGATGATTTCCAGAAACTCGTAGTAGAAGTTTTAGAGCAAAAATTGCAAAAATGTCATTGTACTGCCCAGTATATTGTGCCCAGCTTGTGACTCTGGAGACCTCCCCCACCTACCCCCGGAAATTGTTAAGTCAGCTCTACTCAAATGTGTCTGTCACTAAATAATCCAAATGCTTGAATGTCAAAACAGATCATAAACGTGGTTCTGTGTGGAAGATTGTAAAGCCGTCATGGAGGCATAAGGCTGGCAGTGATGGGCATTGTGGGTAATAATAGCGGGGATCATGCCTCATTCCTCTCTAGGAACATACACGACATCTTCTCTGGGGGTTCTTTCTTGTTTCAGTTACTGGGATGAGTGCAATAAAATGTCGCTCAGTGAGTCTTCTCACATCTTCAGATTATAAAGGATTGGCGGGGGCAAAATTTTCAAAAACAAGATTTTCAGTGACCTTTTCCTGATAATCAAGGAAAGTATCTGCATTTCCAGCTTTTTTGTGTAACACAAAAGAATTCTATGTGGCCACCTGAAACAAATACATGACTAACTTTTTATACCAGATATATGATTTTCTTGATACCTGGTATGGCTGTAGCTCCTGATCTGCAAGGGCCACACCCCCATATATTTGTTGTAGTCAATGACAGACACAGGTTTTGGAGTAGTGGATCCCTGTTGGTCTGCAGTGGCCCTTGTGGCATCTGTGTGGATCGAGCTCAGGATAAAAATATCTTTTTTATCCTTATACTTAAGGGCAAGCAGCTCTCCATTGTGTAAAGCCCCTGACTGCCCCTTTCGGAGCTTTTTGCTGACCAATGATTGTGGAAACCCCTGACGGTTTTTGTGAATGGTCCCACAAGCCCCTATGTTATGTTCAACCAGACTTTTAAATAGGGGTATACTGGTGTAGTAGTTGGCAACATACAGATTGTAGCCTTTTTGTAAAAATGGAGTTATCAGCTCCGAAACGATTTTTCCCGATGTCCCCAGATAAGTAGGGCGTCCTGGTGGGTTTAGTTGGCTGTCTTTCCCCTCATAAATGTGAAAAGCTGATGTGTATCCGGTTGAACTCTCACACATTTTATAGAGCTTTATTCCGAACCTTGCCCTCTTAGAAGGAATAAATGGCTTGAGGAGCAGTCTTCCTTTGAATTTTACAAGGGACTCATCAATGGAAATGTTTTCTGTTGGGGTGTAAAGCTTTAAGAACTTTTCTGTCAAGTCTTCGATGATGGGTCTGATATTGAATATTCTGTCATGTTCAGGGACATTTCTGGGCAGGCATTGACTGTTGTCATTAAAATGCCAAAATCTCATGAGCATTTGATAACGGGTCCTAGGAAGAACGGTAGAAAACATAGCGGTGGCTTGATCAGGGCGGTTGGACCAATAGGACTGAATGCTCGTTTCTTTAACAAGCCCCATAGCGACGGTAAGTCCTAAAAATGTTTTCATTTCTAGGATATTAGTTGGTTCCATAAATTTGACCTAGCATAATAGGATCGTGGATTCTGGCTGATGAATTGGGACACATATAGATTTGTAGGACAATATGCTCTAGCAAGCTACTGTATCTGTCAGAAACAAATTAAAAAAAATAATTGGTCCCAAATTTTCCACCTCCACATTTATACCAGGAATGGCATTAAAATTAGGGATGAATGGAGTAGCCGAATCCGAAGCCTCCCATCTGGGAAATGCTACATCAAGAGGCAAAGCCCCTTGGACATGGGTGTGCGCCAATTCTCGAGCACTAGGGACAGCGCTAGTACTGGGCATTGTTCCCTGAGTTGGAGACATTTCTCCAGAAGCGCTATTTGTCCTTCTTGTTGTACTGGTCCTTGTGTGCGAGGATGGACCAGAATCACTGCTCATTTCTGAGCTATCACTGTCGCTGCTGCTAAAGCCCTCGAAATCCACATCACCATCTGACACTGCAGTTTCTTCGCTGTCAGAGCATAAAAGTGCATAAGCCTCCTCTGCACTATAATACTGACCGGCCATTTTATTCGTTTTTATTTTTTTTCGTAAATAGAAAACTACGACATGACGTGACCAAATTATTGGGGAGACAGTTGAGAAAAGCCTAATTCTTTACCCTACCCCTAACTTTAGAATAAACCCTATCTTTAGCCTAACACTAATCCTAACTATAGCACTAACTCTAACCTGCCTTACCTGTTTTTCCATTGACAGATGATGGACCTGAGTGGGGACTTGTTTTTTGTGAGATGAGAATTAGTATTATTTTTGCTTACATAAGGCTGGTTTCACACTAGCTTATTTTCCATGCAGCGCTCGGTGCCGCTAAGCCCCGCCCCCTGCCGGCTCCCTGCCCGCCCCATCCGGTCATCGCCACCTACTATCACACATGGCCGCATGCGATCTGCGCACCCTATCTTTAGCATAGGGTGCGCAGGGCGTGCGCTAGTAGGATTTTAACGTGCGCTGCGCACTTTTGAAGGTGCGCCGAGCGCACCAAAATGCAGCATGGTGCATTCGGCGCACACCGGCACATCTTCAAAAGTGCGGAGCGCACGCTAAAATCCTACTAGCGCACAGCCAGCACACGGTCTGCGCACCCTATGCTAAAGATAGGGTGCGCAGATCGCATGCAGCCGTTTGTGATAGTAGGCGGCGATGACCGGATGGGGCGGGCAGGGAGCCGGCAGGGGGTGGGGCTTAGCGGCACCGAGCGCTGCGTGGAAAATAAGCTAGTGTGAAACTAGCCTAACATTGATTGGTTTCTTTTTATTCAATATTTGGGAGGCAGAATGAACAAACAGTTGAACACCGCACACTACTGGTTCATCCAACAAGGTTTTCTATTAGACTGTGAACTGTCATTGTCTTGGTAAATAATTAAAGTTTTTTTACATAGCTTGCCATTTTTATGGACAGTTTAAGTAGAAATGTTGAAAAATATAAAACTCAAGAATATTTTATTAACCCCTTAACGACAACTGATACGCCTTTTAACGGCTTTAATTAAGGGTACTCATACCTCCCAACTTTTGAAGAAGGCAAAGAGGAATAAAGGTGGCGGCGCTAAATTTTAGGCCACGCCCCTAGCCACACCCATTTTAAGCCACACCCATTTACACACCTTTTCCTCACTTCTCTGTCCACCCCAGACTCTTGTGTCCCCTCTGTACTCCTCTGTCCACCCCAAACTCCTCTGTTCTCCTCTGTCCACCCGACTCCTGTGTCCCCTCTGTACTCCTCTGTCCACCCCAAACTCCTGTGTCTACCCCAGACTCCTCTGTTTTCCTCTGTCCACCCCAGACTCCTGTGTCCCCTCTGTACTCCTCTGTCCACCCCAAACTCCTCTGTACTCCTCTGTCCACCCCAAACTCCTCTGTACTCCTCTGTCCACCCCAAACTCCTCTGTTCTCCTCTGTCCACCCCAGACTCCTGTGTCCCCTCTGTACTCCTCTGTCCACCCCAGACACCTCTCCCTTCTGTCCACCCCAGACTCCTCTGTCCCCTCTAGTCTCCTTTCTCTCCCTCAGACTCCTCAGTCCCCTCTGGACTCATCTGACCCCTCTAGTCCTCTGTCCCTTCTGTTCCCTCTGGACTTCTCTCTCTCCCCCAGACTCCACTGTCCCCTCCGGACTCCTATCTCCCTCAGACTCCACTGTCCCCTCCAGACCTCTCTGTCACCTCCGGACTCCTCTCTGTCACCTCCGGACTCCTCTCTGTCCCCTCCAGACCTCTCTGTCCCCGAGACTCCACTGTCCCCCCCAGACTCAGCGTGTTCCGTGTACCTGAGCGCCTGACCGCATCCTCACAGCACCACACGCTCTCTGGGCACTTGCTGCAGGATGGGGCGCCTCTCCTTGGTGATATACGGTAGCTGTAGTTCCGGGTTCTTGCTTCCTGGGGCTGGGCTGGAGGTGAGCTCTGTGCACCCTGTGGATGTGACGCGGCGATCCCAGCACTGTGTGCGGCCTCTGCTGTATTTTGCGGTCATACACCGCGATCGCGGGATAGAAAGCTTCCCGGCCGAGACGGCGGGATAAGGACCAGAAATCGGGTCTGTCCCGTGGGAATCGGGAGGGTTGGGACCTATGGGTACTGAAACCACAGCGCCGTGAATTCACGGCGCTGTGGAGTAAGTAAATAGCACCCCCAGTGTCGTATTTTCTCCGAGGTCTTGGCTGCAGGGGGTAGCCGAGACCCCAGAGAACATGAATCGGGTTGGTTTTTGCCGACCCCGCTTTTGCAATCGCCGTTATTAACCCTATAACGGCGACGGCAAAAAAAAGCCGCGATTTTTGCTTTTAATTTCTTTCCTCTGATGTGATTGCATATCAGAGGCGAGAGAAATAGGGTCCCCTATCCCCCCCCGGTACCTCTTCGTGGTCCAGGGTCCCCTTCCGGTGGTCTTGCGTCCCGCCGGCATCCTCCAGTGGGCGCCGCCATCTTGGATCCGGAGAAAATGGCGGGCGCAGGCACAGTGCGCCCGCCGTGAATCTGCAGGCTCCGGCTGGCAGATTCCATTCATTCATTTTGATCACTATGATAAACTATCATAGTGATCAAAATAAAAAAAATAGTAAATAACCCCCTTAGTTAGGCAAACATAATGAAATAAAGAAAATATTTTTTTTTTTCATTTTTTCCGCTAGGGTTAGAATTAGGGTTAGGGGGAATTAGGGTTAGGGTTGGGATTAGGGTTAGGGGGTGTTGGGGTTAGGGTTGGAGCAAGAATTGAGGGGTTTCCACTATTTACTATTTTGGGGGTCTAAAAATTGGGGGCTAAAAAAAAAATCACTTTTGTGGAAATAAAAAAACTTTTTATTTTCATGGCTCTGCGTTATAAACTTCTGTGAAGCACTTGGGGGTTCAAAGTGCTCAACACATCTAGATAAGCTCCTTGTGGGGTCTAGTTTCCAAGATGGGGTCACTTGTGGGGGTTTCCACTGTTTAGGTACATCAGGGGCTCTGCAAATGCAACATGACGCCCGCAGACCATTCCATCAAAGTCTGCATTCCAAAATGGCACTCCTTCCCTTCCAAGCTCTCCCACATATGGGGTATCAGTGTACTCAGGACAAATTGCAAAAAAACTTTTCTGTTCCAATTTCTCCTGTTACCCTTAGGAAAATAAAACATAGAAGGCTAAAAAATCATTTTTGAGGGAAAAAAAATGATTTTTAATTTTCTCGGCTCTACGTTATAAACTTCTGTGAAGCACTTGAAGGTTCAAAGTCTAGATAAGTTCCTTAAGGGGTCTAGTTTCCAAAATGGGGTCACTTGTGGGGGTTTCCACTGTTTAGGCACATCAGGGACTCTCCAAACGCAACATGGCGTCCGATCTCAATTCCAGCCAATTCTGCGTTGAAAAAGTCAAGCAGTGCTCCTTCCCTTGCGAGCTCTGCCGTGCGCTGAAAAAGTGGTTTACCCCCACATATGGGGTATCGGCGTATTCAGGAGAAATTGTACAACAAATTTTGTGGTTCATTTTCTCTTTTAACACTTGTGAAAATAAAAATAATTGGTTCTGAAGTAAATTTTTTGCAAAAAAAGTTAAATGTTAATTTTTTCCTTCCATATTGCTTTAGTTCCTGTGAAACACGTAAAGGGTTAATAAACTCCTTGAATGTGGTTTTGAGCAGCGCCTTGACGGGTCTAGTTTTTTGAACGGTGTCACTTTTGGGTATTTTCTGTCATGTACACCCCTCAAAATGACTTTAAATATGATGTGGTCCCTAAAAAAAATGGTTTTGTAAATTTTGTTGTAAAAATGAGAAATTGCTGGTCAATTTTTAACCCTTATAACTTCCTAACGAAAAAAAAATTTGCTTCCAAAATTGTGCTGATGTAAAGTAGACATGTGGGAAATGTTATTTATTAAGATATTTGTCTGACACATCTCTCTGATTTAAGGGCATAAAAATTTAAAGTTTTAAAATTGCAAAATTTTTTGCCATATTTCTGTTATTTTCATAAATAAACACAAGACATATTGAAGAAATGTTACCACTAACATGAAGTACAATATGTCACGAAAAAACATTCTCAGGATCAGTGGGATCCATTAAAGCGTTCCAGAGTTATAACCTCATAAAATGACAGTGGTCAGAATTGTAAAAATTGGCCTGGTCATTAAGCTGCAAACTAGCTCTGTCACTAAGGGGTTAAAAAAATTGTTTTTTATCTTAGCAGATGACTGTACCAGGAGATCTGAGGGACAGCTGACATCTTCAATTTTTAAATCTGATGATCTTGAGATCCTACAAGATCCAACTGAAGTGATTGCTATTACTCCAGATATATCATCATCCATTCACAGCAAAGATCTGTCATCTGCTCCTGTGAAACAGGTCCCATCTTCTGATTCATTACCGACTACTAAGGAAAATCAAAGTCACAAAAGAGGCAATAAAAAACAAACTGCTCCTAAAGCAAAGAAATCATATTCATGTTCAGAATGTGGGAAATGTTCTAAAAAGAAATCTCATTTTGTTACACACCAGAGAACTCACACAGGGGAGAAGCCTTTTTCATGTTCAGAATGTGGGAAATGTTTTAACCTGAAAGGAAATCTTGTTAAGCACCAAAGAACTCACACAGGGGAGAAGCCTTTTTCATGTTCACAATGTGGCAAATGTTTTGCACATAAGTCACAAATTGTTAACCACCAGAGATCTCACACAGGAGAGAAGCCTTTTTCATGTTCAGAATGTGGGAAATGTTTTACACGTAAATCACTGCTTGTTACTCACCATAGAACTCACACAGGTGAGAAGCCTTTTTCATGTTCAGAATGTGGGAAATGTTTTACACGTAAATCACTGCTTGTTACTCACCATAGAACTCACACAGGGGAGAAGCCTTTTTCATGTTCAGAATGTGGGAAATGCTTTGCACTTAAATCACAATTTGTTAACCACCAGAGAACTCACAAAGGAGAGAAGCCTTTCTCCTGTTCAGAATGTGGGAAATGTTTTAACCTGAAAGGAAAGCTTGTTAAGCACCAAAGAACTCACAGAAGAGAGAAGCCATATTCATGTTCAGAATGTGAGAAATATTTTACCAAGAAACAGAATCTTGATGAACACCAAAGAACCCACACAGGGGAGAAGCCTTTTTCCTGTTCATAATGTGGGAAATATTTTAACCGGAAAGCGCTTCTTGTTAGACATCAGAGCAGTCACAAAGAGAAGATTTTTTCATTTTCTTAATGTGGGAAATATTTTACTTGGAAATCAACTGTTAATAAACATCAGACACGTCACATAGGGGAGAAGTCTTTTTTATGTTCATAGTGTTGGAATAGTTTTAACCAAAATTGAATTCTCTTAAATGGGTTGTCTCTTGTCATTCCTCATGTTTGCTGACAAAAGGATAAAACTAAACCTTATTCATTCCAAATGTAAAACTATACCCATAATTCACCCCCTGAAGACTAGTCAGTAGGTGACTAATAGAAAAACATGTACCCTACATCTCAGTATATAGGTAGAGGTGACGTATACACACTCACTCTCCAAGCCTCTCATTTCTCCGGGCTTCATCGTCCTCACCAAAGGCGACTCATCAGGAGACTATTTAATATTGACCTATATTCAAGCGAGACAAAACGAAAAAAAACACTAAAATCATGTTATCCAAAACAGTCAGAAAACTAGCCATATATTGGCAGATCGCAGACCTCAGACTATATACTGTGTAAGTTTATAACCCACTCCAGTGTCAGGAATAGATAGTATGTGACAATACAGTATAATTCTTGTGTTTTTCTCCTATAGGGACTGCCCTAGTTTGGTAATGTAACTGCTGTTAATTAGTAGTGCAGACAAATTGTCCTAGACTAAACTCAGTCTTCAGACGGCCCAATATGTACCACTCAGGGAAAACTTACCTGCTCCAAAGATCATTAGCAGCTTCTAACTAATGGCCATGCTGCTGTCTGTCAGGGAATGAGTGCAATATCGTTATAAAGACTAGGGATATGTGCAGTCATAATGTCTGGGAGATCTGTGCCATTATTTAGTATGAATATGGAAATTATCTCTGAAAGGTAAGTGTTCCCTGAGCGGTATATACGGTATTTTCACATACTATCTATTCCTGACACTGGAGGGGCTTATAAACTTACACAGTATATAGTTTAGATATATATATTGGGGGCGCTAGTACTACAAGAGAAATATCCGCTGCACGACAAACGACACACCTCCAAGTTGTTGATTAAAGTGCAAATAAAATTAAAAATGTCTGCGCTGAATAATCCTCACAAATCCAGAAAATACCCTAATTTTAGGGCTATAGAATGACAAAATATAACAATAGCTTGCAAATAAGTGAGAAAATAATCAATAAATAAGATAAGAAACACAAAAAAAAAACCAAAAAACCCTCTTTGAAAAAAAATTTTTGAAAATTTTTTTTTTTAAAGAGGGGTTTTTTTTTTGTGTTTTTTATCTCATTTATTGATTATTTTCTCACTTATTTGCAAGCTATTGTTATATTTTGTCATTTTATAGCCCTAAAATAAGGCCAGGGTCACACTAACCGACGCAAAATACGGTCCGTAGTTTACAGGCGTAATACGGATGAATGACACCTAAATAGTGCTCCGTAGGTCATCCGTAAGCAAGGTGCGGTCGCGTATTTTGCGCATGTCGGCATCCGTATGCAATCCGTATGGTGAGATTTTCTCGCAGGCTTGCAAAATGGACATTTAACGGTTTTGAGGCCTGCTAACTATTTAAATCACTAGCCTGCACTCTATTTATTGCCTCAGGAACAGGTGGCAGCCTTCATTCTGGCCATTTCTGACCTTGCCTTCACTAGGTGTGTTGGTGTTGTATGTGCAACATGGCAGACAGTCTGACTTTCAACACAACTGAGCAGGTTCTCTTCAACTGGCTTCTGTCACGGCGCTTTGGCCAACCATACCCAGTGATAGTGGATCCGCGGAGGAGGAGACGCATGTGGGTACATCCACTTTTGAGGCAACGACTCACAAGAGTTAATTTTCACCGCCTCTATTCGTCTCTGCGGGAGCATCCTGTCAAATTCTACCAATACTGTCGCATGAGCCTTGCAACATTTGATCGACTCTTGGAGACAGTGCGCCCTGGGATAACCTTTTAGGACACAAGGATGCGCAAAGCTATATCTGCAGAGGAGCGACTTCTACTCACAATACGGTATGTACTACAGAACCACATTCTCTAGGTTCATAATGTGTTGGGCAAAGTTTGAATTTTTGCATTCTTGGAGTAAGTTTTAGGCCCTCATCTTAGTCCACATATGTTTCAACTTACAGACCAGAATGTTATGTGGAATATGTACTGAATATCACTTAGTCATTGTGCAAAGCAAGATGTGTGTTATTTGCTCTGAAATCTTAACAAGTTTGGTATGTATAGACCTGTTTGTTTTGTAAATATGTGCATTCGACAATCATCCTTTTCTGTTGTTCTTCAGCTTCCTGGCCACTGGCCTATCTTATGCTGTCCTCCACCATGAGTTTATGATTGGAAGATCAACCATATCTGGCATAGTCAGGTCAACATGTAGTGAAATATGGACAAGACTATATCAAGTCGTCATGCCCGAGCCCAGGATGGAAGACTGGTTGAGGATATCAAGGTACTTTGAGGAGGAATGCCAGTTTCCAAATTGTATTGGGGCCCTTGATGGCAAACATATCCGGGTGCGTAAGCCGCCGAACTCTGGCTCCCAATTCTTCAATTCTAAACAATACTTTTCTGTTGTATTGTTGGCTGTGGCCGACCCTCAATACAAGTTTATAATTGTTGACATTGGGGTCTATGGAAGGACGGGAGACACTAGAGTCTTCAATACTTCCATTATGGCTCGGCGGCTACGCAACAACCAGTTGGATCTACCACCACCACGCCAGCTACCAGGCTCCACTCAAGAATGTGTCCATTATGTCCTTGTGGCAGATGAGGCCTTTCAGTTAACACGCAATGTCATGAGGCCATATCCTCGGCGCAACCTTCACCACAGGGGCAGGATATGTAACTTGCGCCTATCACGTGCTCGGCGACTGGTGGAGTGTTCCTTTGGCATTCTTTGTGCCAAATGGCGGATACTCCAGTCTGCCATTCGGCTGAGTGAACAAAATGTTAACGAAGTAGTGAAAGCCTGTGTGGTTCTTCATAACTTCACCAGGATACATGATTGTTCCTCCTCTGCTGGTGTGCGTAGGCCGGACAATGTGCGTAGGGTGAGACCACCTATCAACCATCAACGTAGACCGATCTCTGGCCTCAAAGTGCATGATATTTTCACTAATTACTTTATGGCACCTCAGGGGGAACCTTCTTGGCAAGAGCATGCTGTATCTATGTTGGCAATGTTGGTTTGATGTGTGTCAAAATAAATATATTTCTACCCCTTCTGAATCTATGACTGTTGAATTGATTTGGTAAGCGTATTTTGATAGGGGTTTGGACAATTAAGACAGAGACGTAAAGTGTAGTTGCAAAATTTTTACTTTTGCTTTTTTTTGTTTTGTTTTTTTTTAGTTTGTAAGGCAAACATATTCTTGCCCTATGAAAAACTTGGGCAATGGCCCAAATTGGGCTTTTGGCATATTTCAACATTGTTGTTAAAACAAAATTACTAACATATCCTACAACATACATAGTGCAATAACAACATTGTAACTGTACACATTTGTAATCCAAAGTAAAAAAGAGGAGTTATCCATCATCAAAATGAGCTACACAAGATAATACTAACATTTATTATGAAGGTTTTCAAATCATATTAATAAGCCACCATGACAGGCAAGGCTACCTTACGCGTATCTGACACATATTACATGTCTGTAATAAACATAATATTTCACCGCACTATACTGGGAAAGTCAAAGGATCAAATTAGAAGACTGACTTGATAATACATAGATCGTGATGTTCTTGAGGCTGTTTGCCTTGATTTTGGAATATAGTTAGCTGGCCTAAATTTTACTAAGTGAATATGTACAGCACGCCTTTTCTAGGCATTATCAAGTGAGTAGTCTATTTTGATCCTTTGACTTTGCCAGTATAGCGCTTTTTTACAGACATGTAATATGTCTCAGAAACGCATAAGGTAGCCTTGCCTGTCATGGTGTTAATCATATGATTTGAAAACCGTCATAAGAAATGTTAGTATTGTCTGTTTTACCTCATGTTGCTGATGGAGACCACCTCTTTTTTACTTTGGATTGGGATTTTGAGCACCAGTTCAAACACACTGGACATCTCCTGCCATCAGACCGCTTAAGAACACTCATGTACAGTATGGGTTTACAATTTCCATGTTTTTAGCCACTTATAAATTGTGGAATGTTGGGGAAGGAGAAGGCGGAGGAGCAGCCTGTGGTTGCTGCTGACTACTTTGAGCAACATCGCCCTGTGTGGGTGCATACTGTTGCCCATGGTGTTGGTACTGACCTTCCTCCTGTGCTTGTTGGGGGTAGTGGACATAGATAATACTGCTGAGGGGCATCTTGTTGGGGCGGGTAGGCCCGTGTCTCATACCCACCAATATAGCCATGTCGTTCCCAACCAGGTTGGGACCAGCCTCCAACACTGGGTGGGAAAAAGTGGCCATATTGGTGGGGTTGGCTAGAGCCAGAAATCTGTTGCTGCAGTTGGGAAGGTTGGGTAAGGGGAGGAAGGGGGTGAGGTGTAGGCCCACGTATTTGAGGATGTTCAGACCCTGCTTGACCAAGCATCTGTGTGGGTGGTCTCATGCACATTAGATTTCTGGGGGAAAGCTGCCACCTCTTCAGATATTCAAAAAGCTCATATGGGGTATTGGGGGGGGGGTTGCTTGCATCAAGCAGGATCTGAAAACATCCCCGAATACGGAGCCTGACCTCACGGGAAAGGGCACGGAGATAAAGGGCCAGGCTACGTGAGTAGGCCTCCTCCCCATCATCTGTAGTGACTCGAGATAAATAATTTAGGACCCCTGTGTCCACATTGGACCTGCTCTCTTGAACAGTGACCTGGCGCCTTCTTCGGCCTCGCCGGGATGTAACAGCAGCCTGTGGGGAGCCCTGGATCTGGCCATTCTGGCTGCTGCTCAAGTTGCCCTGCTCCTCCAGGATGGGTGATGGGGCAGCAGCAGACGGTCCTGGTGGTGTGGTTTGTGGGGCAGCCAATGTGTTCTCCTGTGATGACTCATCTTCACCCATGCTTCTTGTAGGGGGAGAAGATGGGCCAGCCACCTCATCCCCTACAGGATCAATTATGGGCTTTGTCTCTGAGCCCGTTCCTCGATCCGTAAGGTTGGATTGAGTTCTGTTATGAAATACAACAGAGGCAAAAATACATCAATATTTTTGGCCCTGTAAAGTATCGGTGTAATGTGGTGTGAGGTATGTACTTACGGTCTCAGATCCAGAATTGGGGCGAGGAAGGACAGGCGGTCATAGTAGAGGTACTTCCTTTTAACATATTCAGCATCCCCACTCCTGGACAGCTGCTGACGTTCCCGGCGGTATTGGTCCCGGATGCTTCGCCAGCGTTTCATCACATCTTCCACTGCAATGTGACAGGAAATATTCTCAATTTCACATATTTGATGGGTCCCATTTGCTACCAGTAGTCTAGGCATGTGGCCTTCTGGGGTGTGCTTTCTAGCCAGGCTGGCATATCTAATTGGCCCATCCAGGCCAGATACACAGGCTCAGAATAGTTTATGGTTTATGTATCAAGTAACTACACTTAATAACTTGGTTGGCTAAGAGGAAGAGGAGCTTGTGGCCTGGGCAAAATTATGGCAGTATGAAACTATGTGTCACATCAAAATCTACCCGCCTCATGAGGCAAAAAGGAGAAGGACAGGAGGGGGAGGGGGGCAGAATCTGGAATCATTTTTGTTTGTGAGGTAATTTAAATCATTTTTGGGCCTTGTACTTACTCAGTTTCTGCTGCTCCTCACGTGGCCGATCACCAAAGTCATGGAACATCTGGCGACATATGCGCCTCCATGACGCCTCCTTTCTCGCCCGGTTGGCATAATTGGCATCCCTTTGGTCCCAAAGCTCTGGCCGCTCCTGCACTAATACTATAAGCATCTCCACATTAAGGAAATATGGCGCCATGACGCTGCTGTACTCCGTGGAGGTGTACTTCCTGGATGTCTGGAGCGCTTTTTGAGCTCATTTGCATGTCTAGGCTTCCTGATGATGGATTGGGGCATTTCCTGTCACCAGCCCAAAAGACCTGCGTATTTCTCGCAAGTCACATGTGTGGTCCGTATGGAATCTGTATTTTTTGCGCACCCATAGACTTGAATTGGCGTATTACGGGCGTAGTACGCTGACAATCGCAGCATGCTGCGATTGGCACGGACCGTAGAATACGGACGAGAAATATACGGCTGTTGGGAGCTGTCCCATAGAGAATCATTTGTCCGTGTGTAATGCGTGCTTTTAGCGCCTCTCACTCATCCGTATTCCTCACTAGTGTGACCCCGGCCTTAGGGTATTTTCTGGATTTGTGAGGATTATTCAGCGCAGACATTTTTAATTTTATTTTAAGTATATAGTTTGAGGTCTGGGATCTGCCAATATGGGGCTAGTTTTCTGACAGTTTCGGATAACATGATACATGATTTTAGGGTTTTCTTCGTCTAGTCCCGATTGAATATAGGTCAATATTAAATAGTCTCCTGATGAATGATGAATCCAATGAATATTCATTTCTCTTAAGTAGCGACACACGTGACCACCGGCAGCAGCAGGAAGCCGGAGGCTGACACTGCGCGCTACTGAAGAGCAATGAATACTCACTGCTCTCTGTGCGCACAGTCCCGGTGAGTACTCCGGCAGCTGTGCTCTGCTTGTGAGCAATGCATGTCGTCCCTGACGTGCTGCTTGCAAGCATATAGCAGTTGCTAGCATCGGAGCAGGATGCTGTGAGGGAGCGCCGGGTAGGTAAGTGTAATTTTTTTATGTTTTCTGATGGGGCCATGCATACCAGGATAAAGAGAGGGGCCATGCATACCAGCACGAGATGGGGTCCCTGCATACCAGGATAGGGATGGGGCCATGTACACTAGTATAGGGATGAGGGAAATCATTCCTGCCAGGATAGGAATGTGGGATCTATGCATACCAGGATAGGGATGAGGGGGCATGCATACCATGATAGGGATGATGGATCCATGTATTCCATGGTAGGGATGAGGGGGCCTTGTGTGTCAGGATGGGGGTTAGGGGACCATATATACCAGGATAGGGGATATTAAGTACAGAATTGACCACATTTTTTGCTTTAATTTTTTTCCCCTAATTTCCTCCTCTAAATATAGTCCAAAACAATACTATATATATATATATATATATATATATATATATATATATATATATATATATATATATATCTTTTTCATTTTTTTTCTTAGTGAACCCTTTCCTCATGTTTGGCCTCATTAAAATGAAAACACTTATACTCCGCTGGCGTGCCGGCTCCACTTCAGCGGTGTTGAGACTCACTGTCCCAGGGCTTATGTGAGATGGTCAAGAAAACATACTTTTGTTTGTGTAAGCCAGTAATATTGACTTTTATTGTGAGCTGATCCTTGACCACTAGTGATGTTTGCTGATATGTTAATTATACA
Organism: Dendrobates tinctorius; assembly: GCF_039654945.1. Classification (NCBI taxonomy): domain Eukaryota; kingdom Metazoa; phylum Chordata; class Amphibia; order Anura; family Dendrobatidae; genus Dendrobates; species Dendrobates tinctorius. The sequence goes on along the minus strand of NW_027362061.1, from coordinate 3,157,642 downwards.
TTGTGTTATGGAGCCAGTTTGTTGACTTCTAAAGCAGAGAGGGAATAGTTTAAATAATCAAGTAAGGCTGGTTTCACATTAGCGCTTTTTAAGCGCACGCACGGCCGGGGGTAGCTCCGCCCCCGAGCCGGCTCTCTGCCCAGCGTGCCCGCCCCTTGCTTGTAGCGCCGCCTCCTAGCGCACAGCGGCGCCTGCGATCGGCGCACCCTATCTTTAGCATAGGGTGCGCAGATCGTGCGCAGGCCGTGCGCTAGTTGCGCTTTGACCTGCGCTGCGCACTTTTGACGGTGGGCCGTGCGCGCCAAAATCCGAAAAGTTTGATTTTGGCGCGCATGGCGCACCGTCAAAAGTGCGCAGCGCAGGTCAAAGCGCAACTAGCGCACGGCCTGCGCACGATCTGCGCACCCTATGCTAAAGATAGGGTGCGCCGATCGCAGGCGCCGCTGTGCGCTAGGAGGCGGCGCTACAAGCAAGGGGCGGGCACGCCGGGCAGAGAGCCGGCTCGGGGGCAGAGCTACCCCCGGCCGTGCGTGCGCTTAAAAAGCGCTAATGTGAAACCAGCCTTATGCTAACAATCAGGGCAACTGTTACCACCCACCTTTCGTGTCTCCCTTTTTCCCTCATAGACTGTAAGCTTGCGAGCAGGGTCCTCATTCCTCTTGGTATTTTGTTATAATCTACTGTATGTGATTATTGTTATGCTGTAATGTCTATTGTCTGTACAAATCCCCTCTGAAATGTAAAGTGCTGCGGAATATGTCGGCGCTATAGAAATAAAATTTATTATTATTATTATAATGCTACTTGATCTCATCTCCATTCTTACCCCTCATGTATATACTGAATGAGGGACACTTGTTAAGTCTAAAAATAGGTTACAGGCCTCTATATAAAGAGACAGAGAGAGAAAGAGGCAGAGATTCTGCCAAGTCATCCATACATCCAAAGGACAAGAGACAGGACAGCAGCCACATCACCGTCACAAGGGACACGGATCTATCATTCTATAATAAACAACCTAGGGGTTTTCAGCCTCGGTTGGAAGAATACAGATCTGCTCCATTGACCATCGCTAAACCATGGATATGTTTGGAGAAGCCAAGTTGTGATCCTCAGATCAACTGTCCTTGTATGGACTGTCATCTTCCTACGCTTGTCATTACCTCCTCTCTGTGTACGTGCCATAGGTGAGGTAGCGACCCTGGAAGATCTGTAGTCACAGCAGCTATTATCCTGGTGAGTCAGTGAAAGGGTGAGACTCTGTAATGTGCCCCATCTTGGGTACTGTGCTGGGACTGTTCTATGTGTTATCTGCCTGTTTTGTGGCTCAATAAAGCATTGCCCACACTGTTTTACCCTCACCCTGTGTTGCCTGAGTAGCATTTTGCCCATGTTAAAAGGAGAGCAGGAGTTCGGTGGGATGATCCCTGGTCCATGCATTTTCGGCTAGTGGGTGGCGCTCTTAGCAATCCGGCAGTGACAACAATAGACTCCTGCTGGAAACCTCTGGTTATCATGCCAACTCATTGGTGACCCACAATCATGTGACGGGCTCACCGATGGCCGTGATTTACGGCGCGCTTGCTGACATGTGCCAGAAAATATGTGGGCTCAGCGTTGGAGCCCATATCAAAGGGAGGGAGTCTGACATCGGTGTATATTTACACCTGAAGTCGGAAAGGGGTTAAAGGGGATTGTTTTTACAGAGACATAAAAGTGGTAATCAATCATGTATACACTGTGTGCAAAATTATTAGGCAAATGAGTATTTTGATCACATCATCCTTTTTATACATGTTGTCCTACTGCAAGCTGTATAGGGGCTTGAAAGCTGTTAAATATTAATAATTCGTTAAATATTTCTTATTACACCCAGTTCTGTAGATTGCTTTAGCTTACATGACATAGGCTATTTTTAAGCATGGCTCATGGTAGAAATGTCAGCTCACTACATATTTAAGTTTAGCCTTGAGGTAAATGTCAAACTCCATATATACCGAGATCACGTGCTTCAAGAGACGTATATAATTCATGGCTAACTGTAGAGGTCGCTGTTCTTCTTCCCTCACCATCATGAGACACAGACGCAAGATGACATAACTCAACAGCTGGTATGTTACTTTATTACGAAGAAGCCTAAGAGAGACAGAGGCCATTTGCCATGTGGGATCTCAGAGAATGAAGATGGAAAGCTTTTGCTATGAACAATGGACAATCTCTCTTTCACTTATTTTTATTCACCTGTTTTTTTTCTGTAATAACCTTTCTTTGATGGAAGAATCCAAATAAACCACTATATTTTTATCTGGTACCTAGTCCTGAGTATTTTACAGGATAAGCATTATTTTACATTGGAGAGCCAGCCAGATCTGAATTTTTGTACTTTTTTGCGGATTTCCCTTAACTTGCACACAAGGGGGATTGGACTTTGCTAACGTCAAATCATATGTGCAAGTTGTCAGGAATTCCACTATTCACAAGAATCAGACGGAACCTAGACGTGAGGACTAAGAAGTGCCAGATAGATTGAGAAGTACTACAAGTGCCAAAGTGCCAGACGTGCTGAAGCCAAGACGTGTGAAGACAGGAGCCCAGCGTTGTCCATCAAAGGAACAAGCTGAGACATTTCAAGGTAAGATAAAATGGATGTCATTAATTGTCTTGCTAAGCAGAGTAAATTGAAATTTAAGTCTGTAGACAATTCTAATTCAGAAGTTTTATGGTTAAGTTTATATGCCGAGTGTGAACTCGAGAATCAAAGGTTAGATTCTAAGTTTTTCAATAGAGAAAGAGAGAGATTAAAAAATATTCTACAGATGGTAGATATATTTCATAGATCTGTGTCAGAGAAATCCAAAAATGATTGTGTAGAGGATAGTGATATTCCCGAGATTCACTGTAATGTGGAGAAACAGTTACAAGTAGCAGCAGCCATTGAAGGTGACCTTGCAGACGTGGAACAAGATGGAGAAGTAGGAGGAGACTTCAGAACTGACGTAGAGGACGTACAAGGGAAAGACGTACCACTAAAAATAGACGACTCACAGGCCCAAATCCGAAGGCAAATAAGGAAAAGTTTGCTAAAGATATGCCAAATAATACCTGCATATGACAACAAAATGCATGTTTGTAGAAACTCTGAGGTTTTTGAAAGTTGTGTTGACAAATTTGATTTATCTAACGAGGAGAAGAATCAGTTGTTCAAAATGTGGATCCCTGTAAATTTTGCTAGGAGATTGTCTTTAAAGTTATCTGGTGAAACACATGAGAATTTAACTGATAAAGACAGATTAAAAATTCTCATTTTTTGTTCATCAAATGAAAATCATCCAGATATTGATATTCTTCAAAAATTAAGGATTGGTTGGAAGGAATGTATTTTTACGCTCATGTCCATATATGAACGTTTGTATAGAATGCTGAGTGAGAATGTCAAAACACCGTCCCTCATAAGGAGTTTTGTAAGCAAATTTTGGTTTCTAAATCCTGCATCTCGTGTTATTGCGTCACAAAAAGATTCTTTATTTGAATGTGCGCAATCCCTTGATTTTGCCAGAAAACACGAGAATCGTGAGAGGAAAGTAAATTGTGCTAATTTTGTAAAGACAGGCAGAGTAAAATCTTATCAGAAGCCTGCATTAGCAAAACCTTCTAAAATGAGTTTTCCCCAAAACCAAATGTATGAAGAACAAAGGAGATCACATGTTTGTTATAAGCCATATGGAATGATGCAAAATATCACTGAAAAGACACAAATTGAATTAAGAAAAATGATGAGTTTTGATCTTCTTTCTGTAACCAAGATGGCCGAATTTGACAGACAGAAACAGGTGGTGAGTGACATCATGGCCTGTAAACTGAATACTCTGCTCCAAGAATCTATCAGCTTTAAAATGGCAAGAACCTTTCAGGATATTTTTTGCAGAGAAATAAGTATGGGTGTAGGAATTGGCTAGAAAAAGTAATTATATATATATATTTTGTGTAACAGTGTTATACAATTAGTGAGTTATATGTAATTATTTTATAGAGTATAATCCTGTAGTTCAATGGTTTGTGGATATATACATAGTCATACAGTATATATAGAATGTTTGTAGAAGTAGAAATAGTAGAACTGTATTTTTTTAATGAAAATTAAAATCTACATCAGTAATAATATTTAGAATATGAATATGATATTAACCTTATTTTTTATGTTTCCTTAGAATTTTCATTTCAAAGCAGGACTTAATCGGGAAAAATTCTCTTACAAGGATTTATGCCTTTATTTACACAGGAAGTTGCAATAATTGCATGATTTCATATATCTAACCCTTAAAAGGAAATAACTGATTGCTTTTTAAAATATGTCCTGTGTGTGTGCTTTTCTGCTGCATGGCTTGAATGACAACCACAGCAGGTGAAATTTGAACCTTGTTCTAATAATACAAGTATACCAGTATACTATGTCCCTGTTCCTTAGGGAAAGAATTTTTAAGGGGGTCTCAACTTTTGCAAACCAATGGAATTTTTTTTTTCCAGGCCTAAATGTCAAGTATAGCTATACAATATATACTTATGTCATGTGTATTTGGGGAATATTCAAAGAAATATTAAGACTAAATTGAAATAGTTTACAATGCATTGATAATTAGGATAATTTGGGTTAAAATACGTGTATTCATCACACCTTCGTATGTGAGGTATTTGGTTTAAACTTAAATATGTGACACAGTCTGAGTGACAGTGACTGAGTGTATGAGCAGCTGCTGAGCGAGTAATGTGATATGTTTGTGAGGACTCAGGATCCTGAATGCTAGAGAGAAAGAAAAAAAAAAAAAAAATCCCAAAGCTTTTATCTTTAGGAGAAATATGCAGATCAGATAAATTATTAGAATATTAGGATATATAATGAAATATTATCTATACAACATATATTTCTGTATTTCTATAGTAATTATTTCTTGATTTAGTTAATAGTGGATAAGTGCAAAGTGCAATCGCACATCAAAATGGTTTATGCAAATTAATTTTTCCAAAGGATAATTTTATGATATTCAAATTAATTTTAATGGTTACACATCTTCAGACAAATAATGGTATAAGCAAGTATAAATTCACATAATTTATACATTAATTATTTTTAATTTTGGTTTTGATAAATGAATTATTTCATGAAAAAATATTTTTTGGTATTAAGGGGGAAAATATGTTTTTGATCCTGACTACATCATCACATTTGATTAATACCTCTTCTTCACACATTTTAATAGGAAAAAATATTAATAAGGTACAATGGTATAAGTATTGGATATAATAACAAGTATTATAAAGAGTCATTTCTTTACACTAAGAGGAATTACATGCAAAGTTGCATAATTTGAATATTTTGGTAACACAAGTTTATGACAATTATGAAATAATCCAGATCATGGAAATATTAAGGGTATATGTTACTGAAGACATAACTATTCTGCATCAACATAAAGGCCTTATTCTTATTCTTATTCTTATTTTTCATTATTTTTAATTCTTTCACCAATATTTAGTAAAGTAATATCTACTGAGAATATTGCTTCATTAAATATAGCAATTATATGGTTCTATTACTAAGGAAATGTTTCACTTCTGAGTTATATGCAACAATTCTTTTATTCATTCATTCGCTCACTCATATATTCTTATTTTGGTTCATGGCTATACATTCCTACATATTATTAGTATAATAAATATATTCCTTATTAATAAAGATGAAAACACTGGTTACATAAAACACAGTGACACCTATGGGTTGAAAAAGGTAATTACACCTATGACATAAAAATGTTCTATCACATGAAAAAAATGGATAATAATGTATTATCATTTATTATTGGTTTATTATTTCAAATATTGAAATCCATATATGGTACAAATTCTGATAATAATTATATGGATATTACTGATTGCTATGGTACGCTGTGATATTATAGGTTAGGAAAATTACCAGATTTGGTATAGACTAGGGAATGAAGACTTCAAGCAAGATACTGAAATTACGTTAATAAAGACTTTTCACATTTCTAAACTTCATTGATTCTTATCAGTTGCAAGAAGAAGAATGCCGCGATCCAGAAATCCCAGAAGGTAACAAAGCTGTGATTACTGAGTAATAGACTGTGTTAATTACAAATGCAGTATCCACCACTGACAGTCACAAGTGCAGTATCCACCACTGTCAATCACAAGTGCAGTATCCACCACTGACAGTCACGATTAAAGTGTCTAACCTGACAACCAGAGGACGATGATCCTATGATGCTGATGTGAACGGTGTTATCACGTTCTTACCAAGTTCCAGAGGTTTTCAATCACCTGTAAAGCTTCCATGAAGGCTGGTGAACAATAAGGTAATTATCAGGAAGCTACAACCCTGACATATGTCCTGTGCATTAGGACAAGGACTGGTTATGGTGCTATGTTTAGCAAGGAAGAGTCATTTTAACCCTTGCTTTGCTGACCAAAGACGTCACACCTGTTCAAAGACCAGTGCCGATGGAGGATTCCAGAATATCCAAGGCGAGCCAATGTAAGCCCAGGTTTCTAAAGGTGACACTGCACAGATATTAAAGCTGCATTTCATCTATAGACTTTGTTTCTTATCAACATTCGAATGGACTTTGATTTTATATACAACACAATTTCTACAACATCTATATGCTAGAGAAAAACTGTGGTTTTAGAAGACACCAAGAAGAAGACAGAAGACATCAAAATGAAGACCAGATGACATCAGATGATGATGACTGGACCTGAGATGCTTCAATTTAGACTTAGGGAAGTATAATTATACATATTTTATATGAATATTGTTCACGGCTTACCATAACATGAATTCACGTCAATTATGTCATTGAGTACTTATAACGGTAATCTGATATTATTATTATTATTGATATTAAATTATTTTGTCAAAGAAGAAGAAAAGAAGAAAAAAGATCTTGTTATATTTGAGGGTTCCAATTAATGTCTGTCTCAATCAAAAGGGGGAATTGTTAAATATTAATAATTCGTTAAATATTTCTTATTACACCCAGTTCTGTAGAATGCTTTAGCTTACATGACATAGGCTATTTTTAAGCTTGGCTCATGGTAGAAATGTCAGCTCACTACATATTTAAGTTTAGCCTTGAGGTAAATGTCAAACTCCATATATACCGAGATCACGTGCTTCAAGAGACGTATATAATTCATGGCTAACTGTAGAGGTCGCTGTTCTTCTTCCCTCACCATCATGAGACACAGACGCAAGATGACATAACTCAACAGCTGGTATGTTACTTTATTACGAAGAAGACTAAGAGAGACAGAGGCCATTTGCCATGTGGGATCTCAGAGAATGAAGATGGAAAGCTTTTGCTATGAACAATGAACAATCTCTCTTTCACTTATTTTTATTCACCTGTTTTTCTGTAATAACCTTTCTTTGATGGAAGAATCCAAATAAACCACTATATTTTTATCTGGTACCTAGTCCTGAGTATTTTACAGGATAAGCATTATTTTACATAAGCCAACTGCCAATTATGTAAATCAGGTGATTTGCATCTCTGTAATGAGTAGGGGTGTGGTCTAATGACATCAACACCCTATATAAGGTGTGCTTAATTATTAGGCAACTTCCTTTCCTTCCAAAATGGGTCAGAAGAAAGATTTGATGGACTCTGAAAAGTCAAAAATTGTGAGACGTCTTGCAGAGGGATGCTGCAGTCTTGAAATTGCCAAACTTTTGAAGTGTGATCACCGAACAATCAAGCGTTGCATGACAAATATCCAACAGGGTCGCAAGAAGCGTGTTGATAAAAAAAAGGCGCAAAATAACTGCCCATGAATTGAGGAAAATCAAGCGTGAAGCTGCCAAGATGCCATTTGCCACCAGTTTTGCCATATTTCAGAGCTGCAACGTTACTGGAGTATCAAAAAGCTCAAGGTGTGCCATACCCAGAGACATAGCCAAGCTAAGGAAGGCTGAAAAACATAGTAACATAGTAACATAGTTATTAAGGTTGAAGGGAGACTTTAAGTCCATCTAGTTCAACCCATATCCTATCCTAACCTGCCCTAACATGTTGATCCAGAGGAAGGCAAAAAAAACCCCATGTGGCAACAGTAAGCTTCACATTGGGGAAAAAAATTCCTTCCCGACTCCACATACGGCAATCAGACTAGCTCCCTGGATCAACGCAATATTAAGGAGACTAGTGTATATACCCTGTAATATTATCCTTTCCAAGAAAGGCATCCAGTCCCTTCTTAAATTTTAGTAGGGAATCGCTCATTACAACATCATATGGCAGAGAGTTCCATAGTCTCACTGCTCTTACAGTAAAGAATCCGCGTCTGTGAGTATGCTTAAACCTTCTTTCCTCCAGACGTAGAGGATACCCCCTTGTCCCCGTCACAGGTCTAAAAGTAAAAAGATCATTAGAAAGGTCTTTGTACTGTCCCCGCATATATTTATACATTGTAATAAGATCACCCCTAAGCCTTCCATTCTCCAAACTAAATAACCCCAAGTGTAATAACCTGTCTTGGTATTGCAGACCCCCTAGTTCCCTAATAACCTTGGTCGCTCTTCTCTGCACCCGCTCCAGTTCAGCTATGTCTTTCTTATACACCGGAGACCAGAGCTGTACACAATATTCTAAGTGTGGTCACACTAGTGACTTATCTAGAGGTAAAATTATGTTCTCCTCCTGAGCATCTATGCCTTTTTTAATGCATCCCATTATTTTATTTGCCTTTGCAGCAGCTGCCTGACACTGGCCGCTAAATGTGAGCTTGTCGTCCACCCATACACCCAGGTCTTTTTCAGTGACTGTTTTGCCCAGTGTTTTACAATTAAGCAGATAAGTATACATCTTGTTCGTTCTACCCAAGTGCATGACCTTACATTTATCCCCATTAAAGCTCATTTGCCATTTATCAGCCCAACCTTCTAGTTTACATAAATCCTCCTGTAATATAAAATTGTCCTCCTCTGTATTGATTACCCTGCAGAGTTTAGTGTCATCTGCAAATATTGAAATTCTACTCTCTATGCCCCCTACAAGGTCATTAATAAATATGTTAAAAAGAAGCGGGCCCAAAACTGACCCCTGTGGTACCCCACTGCTAACCGTGACCCAGTCCGAGTGTGCTCCATTAATAACCACTCTTTGTTTCCTATCCCTGAGCCAGCTCTTAACCCACCTACACATATTTTCCCCTATCCCCATTGTTCTCATTTTATGTATCAACCTTCTGTGTGGCACCGTATCAAAAGCTTTTGAAAAGTCCATGTACACCACGTCCACTGCATTCCCTTGGTCCAGACCGGAACTTACCTCTTCATATTATCAGATTAGTCTGACAGGAACGGTCCCTTGTAAACCCATGTTGATATTGTGTCATAAGGTTATTCTTCTCCAGATACTCCAGTATAGTATCTTTTAGAAAACCCTCCAGGATTTTACCCACAGTTGAGGTTAAACTTACTGGCCTTTAATTTCCAAGTTCAGTTTTTGTCCCCTTTTTGAATATTGGCACCACACTTGCTATACGCCAGTCCTGTGGTACAGACCCTGTTATTATGGAATCTTTAAAGATTAAAAATAATGGTCTATCTATGACTGTGCTTAATTCCTGCAGTACTCGGGGGTGTATCCCATCCGGGCCCGGGGATTTGTCAACAAGAAACATAAGATAAAACGTCAAGACTGGGCCAAGAATTATCTTAAGACTGATTTTTCTAAGGTTTTATGGACTAATGAAATGAGATCGACTCTTGATTGGCCGGATGGATGGGCCCAAGGCTGGATCAGTAAAGGGCAGAGAGCTCCACTCCGACTCAGACGCCAGCAAGGTGGAGGTGGGGTACTGGTATAGGCTGGTATCATCAAAGATGAACTTGTGGGACCTTTTCAGGTTGAGGATGGAGTGAAGCTCAACTCCAAGACCTACTGCCAGTTTCTGGAAGACACCTTCTTCAAGCAGTGGTACAGGAAGAAGTCGGTATCGTTCAAGAAAAACATGATTTTCATGCAGGACAATGCTCCATCACATGCATCCAAATACTCCACAGCGTGGCTGACCAGTAAAGGTCTAAAAGAAGAAAAAATAATGACATGGCCCCCTTGTACACCTGATCTGAACCCCATAGAGTACCTGTGGTCCCTCATAAAATGTGAGATCTACAGGGAGGGAAAACAGTACACCTCTCGGAACAGTGTCTGGCAGGCTGTGGTGGCTGCGGCACATTGCAATGTTGATCGCAAACAGATGAAGCAACTGACAGAATCTATGGAAGGAAGGCTTTTGAGTGTCATCGTAAAGAAAGGTGGCTTTATTGGTCACTGATTTTTTTTTTATTTTGTTTTTGAATGTCAGAAATGTTTATTTCTAAATTTTGTGTTGCTCTATTGGTTTACCTGGTGAAAACAAACAAGTGAGATGGGTATAGATTTGGTTTTTATTAAGTTGCCTAATAATTATGCACAGTAATCGTTACTTGCACAAACAGATATCCTCCTAAGATAGACAAATCTAAAAAAAACCCACTCCAACTTCCAAAAATATTAAGCTTTGATATCTATGAGTCTTTTGGGTTGATTGAGAACATAGTTGTTACTCAATAATAAAAAGAATCCTCTCAAATACAACTTGCCTAATAATTCTGCACACGGTGTACGTACAAATAATTACAAAAACACACAGCTTCTAATGTTAAATAGTATAGAGTTACCACAAGAAAATATAATTTTTGTAAACCAGGTGTAAATATAAAAATTCAGGCAAATGTCAAATGTAGCTCCATCTAGTGGCTATGTGCAAAAGTGCCATCATAGAGTAAAATGTACAGTTGTGGCCAAAAGTATTGACACCCCTGCAATTCTGTCAGATAATACTCAGTTTCTTCCTGAAAATGATTGCAAACACAAATTCTTTGGTATTATTATCTTCATTTAATTTGTCTTAAATAAAAAAACACAAAAGAGAATGAAGCAAAAAGCAAAACATTGATCATTTACACAAAACTCCAAAAATGGGCCAGACAAAAGTATTGGCACCCTCAGCCTAATACTTGGTTGCACAACCTTTAGCCAAAATAACTGCGACCAACCGCTTCCGGTAACCATCAATGAGTTTCTTACAATGCTCTGCTGGAATTTTAGACCATTCTTCTTTGGCAAACTGCTCCAGGTCCCTGATATTTGAAGGGTGCCTTCTCCAAACTGCCATTTTTAGATCTCTCCACAGGTGTTCTATGGGATTCAGGTCTGGACTCATTGCTGGCCACCTTAGAAGTCTCCAGTGCTTTCTCTCAAACCATTTTCTAGTGCTTTTTGAAGTGTGTTTTGGGTCATTGTCCTGCTGGAAGACCCATGACCTCTGAGGGAGACCCAGCCTTCTCACACTGGGCCCTACATTATGCTGCAAAATTTGTTGGTAGTCTTCAGACTTCATAATGCCATGTACATGGTCAAGCAGTCTAGTGCCAGAGGCAGCAAAGCAACCCCAAAACATCAGGGAACCTCCACCATGTTTGACTGTAGGGACCGTGTTCTTTTCTTTGAATGCCTCTTTTTTTCTCCTGTAAACTCTATGTTGATGCCTTTGCCCAAAAAGCTCTACTTTTGTCTCATCTGACCAGAGAACATTCTTCCAAAACGTTTTAGGCAAACTCCGGCCTGGTTTTTTTATGTCTCGGGGTAAGAAGTGGGGTCTTCCTGGGTCTCCTACCATACAGTCCCTTTTCAGTCAGACACCGACGGATAGTACAGGTTGACACTGTTGTACCCTCGGACTGCAGGGCAGCTTGAACTTGTTTGGATGTTAGTCGAGGTTCTTTATCCAACATCCGCACAATCTTGCGTTGAAATCTCTTGCCAATTTTTCTTTTCCGTCCACATCTAGGGAGGTTAGCCACAGTGCCATGGGCTTTAAACTTCTTGATGACACTGCACACGGTAGACACAGGAACATTCAGGTCTTTGGAGATGGACTTGTATCCTTGAGATTGCTCATGCTTCCTCACAATTTGGTTTCTCAAGTCCTCAGACAGTTCTTTGGTCTTCTTTCTTTTCTCCATGCTCAATGTGGTGCACACAAGGACACAGGACAGAGGTTGAGTCAACTTTAATCCATGTCAACTGGCTGCAAGTGTGATTTAGTTATTGCCAACACCTGTTAGGTGCCACAGGTAAGTTACAGGTGCTGTTAATTACACAAATTAGAGAAGCATCACATGATTTTTCGAACAGTGCCAATACTTTTGTCCACCCTCTTTTTTATGTTTGGTGTGGAATTATATCCAATTTGGCTTTAGGACAATTCTTTTTGTGTTTTTTCATTTAAGACAAATTAAATGAAGATAATAATACCAAAGAATTTGTGTTTGCAATCATTTTCAGGAAGAAACTGAGTATTATCTGACAGAATTGCAGGGGTGCCAATACTTTTGGCCACAACTGTATCCTAAGAGAGTGTCACTATCAAGGTGGAAATGAGATTAAAGGGAAGGTGCCGTGATTCTTGATAATTTATTATAGAAATTAATATTATGTAAAAAGATGTTTTCATCTAAGCTTAACTCTGTTATGTTCATTTATTTATTTTTTTACTGTTTTAGTGCAGCCACTGGGCGCTGACATTTTACCTTGCAGGTCTGTAATAGCTGATGAACGACACTTTCCATCCTCAAATACAGCAGTCCCTGGGCATAGGAGACAGCGGTCGGACGCCGACCCTATCTCTAACATTGCAGCCGCATCAGCTGTAGTTGTGGCCAGGCGCCATTTTATTAGAGGCCAGCGCCATCCGCTGAGCTCCATTTACACTCTATCACTAGCCCTATTATGCCGGATGCTGTACTGTTCACTTCCAGCATAACAGGTCTCGGATGGTCACACTGCGCCTACCGGAGGAGCTGCAGGAGATCAGGACAGGATACCGGAGAAGCTCTTGGAGACCCAACGAGCTGCTGTCTGCTGTAGACCCGACGCGCTGCTGCCTGCTGGAGACCCGACGCGCTGCTGCCTGCTGGAGACCCGACGAACTGCTGCCTGATGGAGACCCGACGCGCTGCTGCCTGCTTAAGACCCGACGAGCTGCTGCCTGATGGAGACCCGACGAGCTGCTGAAGACAAGGCGACCTGCCACATGCCATCCTAGGTAACTTCGCCTCCGGACACCTCTGATTGCATGGCGTCACCGAAGGGGAGTCACCGGAATGACGCTGTATGGACTCGTTGCCATGGAGACCGGATGGATCCACACCACACGAGCATTCAGCATCCCAGTGAAGCAGGAGGTTCAAGATGAAAACCTGTTAGTAAGACCAAGATGAAAAATGCTGCATAGAGCCATCTGGTAGCGATCAATCAGGTGAAGTGATAGTGAGGGGGGTCCGGAAACAAAACAATGCAGGTGAAAAGAGCCAAATGTGACCCCACCGAGTGACCAGTGAGAGTGCAACTGTGCAACGGGTAAGAAAAGAGAATAAAAAGTGATATGGTAAAGATATAAAGAGAAAAGCAGCTTAATAACAGTGATGATAATAAAATCTATGGGAAGTGTTTGTTGTGAAGTGTATACACTCATAAAAAATGTTATCTTTAACCCCTTAGTGACAGTCATTTTGCAGCTTAATGACCAGGCCAATTTTTACAATTCTGACCACTGTCACTTTATGAGGTTATAACTCTGGAACGCTTTGACGGATCCCGGTGATTCTGAGAATGTTTTTTCATGACATATTGTACTTCATGTTTGTGATAACATTTCTTCGATATGACTTGCGTTTATTTATAAAAATAGCGGAAATATGGCAAAAATTTTGAAAATTTTGCAATTTTCAAAATTTAACTTGCTTATGCCCTTAAATCAGAGAGATATGTCACACAAATTTCTTAATAAATAACATTTCCCACATGTCTACTTTACATCAGCACAATTTTGGAAACTATTTTTTTTTTATTAGGAAATTATAAGGGTTAAAAGTTGACCAGCGATTTCTCTTTTTTACAACAAAATTTGCAAAACCATTTTTTTAGGGACGACATCATATTTAAAGTAATTTTGAGGTGTGTACAGAAAATACCCAAAAGTGACACCGTTCTAAAAACTAGACCGCTCAAGGTGCTCAAAACCACATTCAAGAAGTTTATTAACCCTTTACATGCTTCACAGGAACAAGCAATGTGGAAGGAAAAAATTAACATTTAACGTTTTTTTACAAAAAATTTACTTCAAAACCAATTTTTTTTATTTTCACAAGTGTTAAAAGAGAAATTGAACCACAAAGTTTGTTGTGCAATTTCTCATAAATACGCCGATACCCCAAATGTGGGGGTAAACCACTTTTTGGGTGCACGGCAGAGCTCACAAGAGAAGGAGCGCTGTTTGACTTTTTCAACGCAGAATTTGCTGGAATTGACATCGGATGCCATGTTGCTTTTGGAGAGCCTCTGATGTGCCTAAACAGTGGAAACCCCAAACAAGTGACCTCATTTTGGAAACTAGACCCCTTAAGGAACTTATCTAGATGTGTGGTGAGCACTTTGAACCTCCAAGGGCTTCACAGAAGTTTATAACGTAGAGCCGTGAAAATAAAAAATCATTTTTTTTCCACAAAAATGATATCGCCCCCAAATTTTTATTTTTGCAAGGGTAACAGGATAAATTAGACCCCCAAAGTTGTTGTGCAATTTGTTCTGAGTACGCCCATATCCCATATGTGGGGGGTAAACCACTGTTTGGGCGCATGGCAGAGCTCATAAGGGAAGGAGCATCGTTTGACTTTTTCAATGCAGAATTAGCTGGAATTGAGATTGGACGCCATGTCGCATTTGGAGAGCCGCTGATGTGCCTAAACAGTGGAAACCCCCCACAAGTGACACCATTTTGGAAATTAGACCCCTTAAGGAACTTATCTAGATGTGTGGTGAGCACTTTGAACCGCCACGTACTTCACAGAAGTTTATAACGCAGAGCAGTAAAAATAAAAAATCATTTTTTTCCTCAAAAATTTTTTAGCCTGCTATTTTTTATTTTCCCAAGGGTAACAGGAGAAATTGGACCCCCAAAGTTTTTGTGCAATTTGTCCTGAGTACACCGATACCCCATATGTGGGGGGACCACTGTTTGGGCGAATGGGAGAGCACGGAAGGGAAGGAGCGCCATTTTGGAATGCAGACTTTGCTGGAATGTTCTGCGAGCGTCATGTTGCGTTTGGAGAGCCCCTGATGTGCCTAAACAGTAGAAACCCCCACAAGTGACCCCATTTTGGAAACTAGACCCCCCAAGGAACTTATGTAGATGTGTGGTGAGCACTTTGAACCTCCCAAGTACTTCACAGAAGTTTATAACACAGAGCCGTGAAAATAAAAAAAAATATTTTTTTCCACAAGTGATTTTTTAGCCCCCATTTTTTTTTTATTTACCCAAGGGTAACAGAAGTTAGACCCTCAAAGTTGGTAAATAGTGGAAACCCCTCAATTCTTGCTCCAACCCTAACCCCAACACACCTCTAACCCTAATCCCAACCCTAACCGTAATTCTAACCCTAATTCTAATCCTAACCCTAATTCCAACCCCAACTCTATTTCTATCCCTAATTCTAACCCTAATTCTAATGGAAAATTGAAAATAATTATATTTTCTGTATTTCATTATATTTGCCTAACTAAGGGGGTGATAGACGTGGGGGGTTTTACTATTTTTTTTTATTTTGATCACTGTGATAGAGTTTATCACAGTGATCAAAATTAATGAATGAAACCTGCCGGCCGGCAGATTCGACAAGTGCCCTGCGCATGCGCCCGCCATTTTCTTACAGGACCAAGATGGCGGTGCCTACCGGAGAAGGCAGGAGGGCCCAAAGACCACCGGGAGGTATCGGGGGGGATCGGGGACCCTATTTCTCTCTCTGATGTGCGATCACATCAGAGCAGAGAAAAATTAAATGCAAAATCACGGCTTTTTTTGCGATTGCCGTTATAGGGTGAATAATGGTGATTGCAAAAGCGGGGTCGGTAAATACCGACCCAAATCATGCTCTCTGGGGTCTCGGCTACCCCCAGCAGCTGAAACCCCGGAGAAAATCCGACGCTGGGGGGCGCTATTTACATTTTCCACAACGCCATGAATTAACGTCGCTGTGGTTTAAGTACCCTTAATTACCGCAGTTAAAAGGCATATCGGCTGTCGTTAAGGGGTTAAAATATAAATAATCAGTATTAGGATGTGTAACAAAGAGGAATCTGTTATTATATAGAGAGAATGTAACGAGCAATAAATGACGGGAATAATCGGGAATGAAATTGTTATTAATAATATAATGAGATCCCAGCACCTGACACTTCCCGGGATATATGGGCTTATATTAGAATCCCAATTACCAACTGGAAAGATAAAAACAAAGGAAAAAGGGCGGAACAAAAAACAAGCCCCAAACACCTCATAACCCACAATGTAAGGTCAGAAAAATACCGGAAAATATAAGTTGCTTTTTTTAATTTGTTTATTAAACCATAAACAGCTATACAATACACACACTGGTATATGAGGTTGAGCTTGATACAAGATATACATATGCTTCATATAACATGAAACTGTAAAGCAAAATGTGCGCATTAGTTGTATACAACTATAGCAAAACATAATGCTAATGAAATCACAATAGCTTCGTGTTGTTATTCCAGTGATGAAATTTACCTAGCTTCTAAACCATACCTACACCTACAAGGACCTAAACTACTCCGCGGCCTACTTCCACATAATTAGCTATTTACTATGTGACATCTCTACTTTACAAAGTGAGGTGAGAGGAGTTCCACCTCTGCCAAATCTTTTCGAATTTACCCGGGCACCCTCTGTTTTGATATAAGGTACGTTCATATGGGATAATCGAGTTCACCAAAGTGATCCAGGACCCGAGAGAGGGAGATGAACCTCCCATCCACCGCAATGCCAGTACCTACAGTGTCTCCCGTAGAAAAATCCCAGCATATTGACCCCATGCCTCCTCATCCCAAACTCCAAATAGACAGATCAGTGGCTCAAGGGGAACAGGGGTTTGTACCAAAGATGTCAATATTGATGTCACCTCCCTCCAGTATTGCGCAACAACAGGACAATACCAGAACATATGGATAAAGTCTGCATGTATTAAGTTACATCTCAAACATTCCGATGACGGGTATCGGACATTGCGATTAACTTGTAATTGTTCAAAGGACACCAAAGTTCCATGATCATATAGATCACCTATCGTAGAGACACAATACTGAACCCAGAACTCGGCGGATGGATGTTCCAGTAGCGCCGGGAGGTAGTCATTATTCCATAGGGGCATTTCAGCTATAATATCCCCAAATCCAACCACCCTTTTAATCTGTCTCCATATTGATCGTGCCACCCGAAGCAGGGGTAACAGTCGCGAGACATTTATTTTCCTCATTTCCAAAAAACCCAGTGGGCAGCTAATTTGTGCAGCATGTAGAAGATGATTTTCAGAATTAGGGAGGTGACCTCCAGGCATCCATGTGCTTATGGCTTTGGCCTGTCCAGCCAGATAATACAAGAAGAAATCGGGTAGCGCTGCCCCCCCTCCCCTCTTGTGTCTCTGTAGAGTGGATAGTTTAAGTTTAGGCCTGGTTTTCCCCCCATATAAAGGATGTGATCTGGAAATTCAGATTAGCGAAAAAGGATCTATGTTGGAGAAAGTAGCTAAGCTTGGGGAGTAATATCGTTTTAATTAAATTAGTACGTCCGGCTACAGACAGTGGAAGTTTACCCCAGATAGTGAATTTACCTTTGACCATCCCACGCAATGGTTGTATATTAAGCTGTAGATCAAACTTACTACTCTGAGAAATATGGACACCCAGATATTTAAAACTGGATACAATTGGCAGTAAGGAGAGAGTCTCAAGTCGTGGCACTGGAGTGTGGGAAAGAGGCATCAAAGCAGATGTCTCCCAATTTATATATAGGCCAGAATATTTACTGAATTTATTTATGGTAGTGATCACTCTTGTCAGGCTCTCCTCCGCTTTGTCCATAAATATCACCATATCGTCAGCATATAGGCCTATGGTGTCTGTCCGACCCGCTATTTCTATACCAGCAATATCAGGGGAGAATCTTATACGAATTGCCAGTGCCTCAATAGCAAGAGCAAAAATGGCCGGGGAAAGGGGGCACCCCTGATGAGTTCCTCTATGCAATGAAAATGGCTCCGATATGGAATTATTCACGATGACCCATGCCTTAGGCTTCATGTATAAAACACTGACCCATTTTTGGAATCTATCACCGAATCCACACCTCTGCAGACATGCACGGAGAAAAGGCCATTCAAGAGAGTCAAACGCCTTGGCCGCATCAAGCGATGCCAATGCCCATTCATTATTTGGTACCAGAGAGCTATATTGAATCACTGACTGGACTCGTCTAATATTGATGGAGGTGCTCTTACCAGGCATAAAACCAGTCTGGTCAGAGTGTATGAGCTCTAATATGACTGAGTTCAACCTTTTGGCAAAAATTTTTGTAAAAATCTTATAATCCACATTTACTAATGATATGGGCCAATAAGATCCACAATCTAAAGGGTCTTTCCCCTCCTTTTTAAGAACTATTATATTAGCCTCATAAAAGGATTCCGGCATGCATCCCCCCTCCCAAATCCCCTGAAACACCGTCAACAAAAGAGGCGCCAGTATCTCCTGGTATTTTCTATATAGTTCGACAGGAAATCCATCCGGGCCAGGGGCCTTCCCACAGGCCATATCTTTTATGGCCTCCTCCACCTCCTCTGGAGTAAACTTAGCATCCATAAAGGCCCCCTGGGAAGGACTCAGTGTGGGAAGCTCTATATCTGACAGATAATTTAGACACCCCGGGCCATCAACATCAGTCTTAGAATTGTATAATGAACCATAATAATCAGAAAAGCACTTCAGTATTTCCTCAGTTGAGGAAACCAAAGTACCATCCAAATTGCGAATCTGTAAGATTGTGTTAGTTGTATTATGCTGTCACACTAAGTAAGCCAAAAATTTGCTTGCCTGATTCCCCATCTCAAAATAAGATTGTCGGGCAAAAAATAACTTACGTTTCGTTTTAGTGTCAATATATTGAGTATATAACCTTTGAGCAGTCAACCACTCTACCCTATTGCTGTTAGTTTGATCAGATATGTAACTAGGAGGATAGCGTGCACTCAAGTCCAATGGCGAGGTGCAGGTGTAACGGACCAGTAGGTCCTATTACTAATAATAGTCAAATTCACCGCACACTCAGAGGGATTTATGCAAATAAGTGCTTATTTTATTATATACAAAACATGTGGGAGCCAAACAAGAATATATAGCACGAAGTAGAAGCGATATAATAACACGACGTTTCGGCTCAGTCCGAGCCTTTATCACTTTTATCGCTGAAAATAAAAAGAAATCCATCAGAGAATGCAAACATAAAGAGAAGAAATAACAATATCATACAAAATACACAAAGAATCCAAAGTAATCCCAATATCTTACAGTGGTAAAAATATATACAAGATATATACAAACATACATTGCGATAGTACATGGAAAACATGAATGTATAAGGCTCAGTAAACTAGCACCATCTAAGGTAGAGTAAAAAAAGGGGGGTTACCTGAATTGAAAGTCGGATCTTTGAATAAAGAGGAATAGAACTCCCAAGAGAATAGCCCAAGAAAGATGGCTGAAAGGAATAGTCAAAATCATGATTAGTAGACTCAAATGTGTAAATGTCCTACTGTCTCTAAAAGGGTCATGCAAGGTATCAGCACAAGGGGAGTATAGTGTGTTGCTAAAATAAGAATGCGCTATAGAGGGGATGTGTTAAGTTGATCCCTGTAATAAATAATATGAAGTCCATGATGTCCATACAATCCTAAGTACGTAGTATAAAGTGCAATATGAGACAGCACCTATAAAAATAAGAGTTGCTACTTCCATGTTTAAATGATAGTATTGTTCCCATGGAAAGACCTGTGCTGTAGATAGCTTGTGTCTGGCTGCTGGTTGCTAGAGTGTCCCTACAGAGCGCTATCAGAAAGAGGGGAAAGGGACCTGTGTACAATACCTGTTGATAGGGTGCTATACAGCGGCGCTCCCACGCCTAGCTGCAGTGGCGTCATGCTGAATCCAACTGGGTTAGGTGGTTTTTATATGTGAGTCCGGTGGCAGCGCGCGACCGGAAGTGGAACCTCTGAACCGGAAGTGACGTTGCGCTGTCTAAATGTAAGCACTGCGCATGTCTAGGGACTGCACCTAAGAGCTGTATGTACACAGCGGTTGCCCTGGTGATATGCAAAGAGCGGTAGTGCTAGCATTATGTGCAGGATCTAGACTAACAGGGTATAACATTAATAGGTTGCGGTATTAGATAGAGAATGCGTGGGTGCAGTAAACAAGGTATCCAGACACATGAAAAAGAAAAATAGTGATAATATAAAAAATGAAAAATAAAAAATAGAGGATAAAAAATAGAATAGCCAAAGATAAAAATAAAAATGAAAATAAAAATAAAGGACGTGAAATAAAAATTGGAAAACAAAAATAAAGAATAAAAAATAAAAAATAAAAAATGGAAAATGGAAAATAGAAGAAAAAAATTGGTATACGGAAAGCAAGCAAAACACTATAACCGTATAAGATTCCTTTTGAATGCATTTGCATGGACATATACATCCACATATATATATATATGTACCTATACATATATACACATATACATATACATACACCTACATGGCGGGTAGAGCTCCAAAAAGAGTAAGATAGCTCAATTTAAGACAGAGTCCAGTGGGCGGAGCAAACTCACCTAGGGTTATAGTGTACTAACGAGTCTGCAAAATAACAGAAAAAGATTATTAGTCATTAGATAAGCCAGTCAATTTCTCTATTAAGCCCTCTAGGGGCTAAAGAGTCCAGTCTATGTATCCAGTATGTTTCCCTCTCTCTTAGTAGTTTAATATGATCACCTAGAGGGCTTAATAGAGAAATTGACTGGCTTATCTAATGACTAATAATCTTTTTCTGTTATTTTGCAGACTCGTTAGTACACTATAACCCTAGGTGAGTTTGCTCCGCCCACTGGACTCTGTCTTAAATTGAGCTATCTTACTCTTTTTGGAGCTCTACCCGCCATGTAGGTATATGTATATGTATATGTGTATATATGTATAGGTACATATATATATATATGTGGATGTATATGTCCATGCAAATGCATTCAAAAGGAATCTTATACGGTTATAGTGTTTTGCTTGCTTTCCGTATACCAATTTTTTTCTTCTATTTTCCATTTTCCATTTTTTATTTTTTATTTTTTATTCTTTATTTTTGTTTTCCAATTTTTATTTCACGTCCTTTATTTTTATTTTTATTTTTATTTTTATCTTTGGCTATTTATCCTCTATTTTTTATTTTTCATTTTTTATATTATCACTATTTTTCTTTTTCATGTGTCTGGATACCTTGTTTACTGCACCCACGCATTCTCTATCTAATACCGCAACCTATTAATGTTATACCCTGTTAGTCTAGATCCTGCACATAATGCTAGCACTACCGCTCTTTGCATATCACCAGGGCAACCGCTGTGTACATACAGCTCTTAGGTGCAGTCCCTAGACATGCGCAGTGCTTACATTTAGACAGCGCAACGTCACTTCCGGTTCAGAGGTTCCACTTCCGGTCGCGCGCTGCCACCGGACTCACATATAAAAACCACCTAACCCAGTTGGATTCAGCATGACGCCACTGCAGCTAGGCGTGGGAGCGCCGCTGTATAGCACCCTATCAACAGGTATTGTACACAGGTCCCTGTCCCCTCTTTCTGATAGCGCTCTGTAGGGACACTCTAGCAACCAGCAGCCAGACACAAGCTATCTACAGCACATGTCTTTCCATGGGAACAATACTATCATTTAAACATGGAAGTAGCAACTCTTATTTTTATAGGTGCTGTCTCATATTGCACTTTATACTACGTACTTAGGATTGTATGGACATCATGGACTTTATATTATTTATTACAGGGATCAACTTAACACATCCCCTCTATAGCGCATTTTTATTTTAGCAACACACTATACTCCCCTTGTGCTGATACCTTGCATGACCCTTTTAGAGACAGTAGGACATTTACACATTTGAGTCTACTAATCATGATTTTGACTATTCCTTTCAGCCATCTTTCTTGGGCTATTCTCTTGGGAGTTCTATTCCTCTTTATTCAAAGATCCGACTTTCAATTCAGGTAACCCCCCTTTTTTTACTCTACCTTAGATGGTGCTAGTTTACTGAGCCTTATACATTCATGTTTTCCATGTACTATCGCAATGTATGTTTGTATATATCTTGTATATATTTTTACCACTGTAAGATACTGGGATTATTTTGGATTCTGTGTGTATTTTGTATGATATTGTTATTTCTTCTCTTTATGTTTGCATTCTCTGATGGATTTCTTTTTATTTTCAGCGATAAAAGTGATAAAGGCTCGGACTGAGCCGAAACGTCGTGTTATTATATCGCTTCTACTTCGTGCTATATATTCTTGTTTGGCTCCCACATGTTTTGTATATAATAAAATAAGCACTTATTTGCATAAATCCCTCTGAGTGTGCGGTGAATTTGACTATTATTTGATCAGATATGTAGGCTGCTTCCGAATCTTTCAGACGTCGCTCCATCTCGCCATCCTCCTCCGATGTCACCCGTTTAATGTAAGAAATTGTAGAGGATAAACAACCCCTCAGATAAGCTTTAAGGGCATCCCAAAATACATTAATATTTCAGGGTTCAGTGTGGGACAAGACGAAGCAACGTAACTGATCTATTGTTCTATCGGTGTTAGGAGTCAGATTTCTGCCCTGACTAGGCAGGTATCTAGACCCTCACATGCTGCACTCTCCTGCTCTTTGTCTAATGCAAAGGAGATTGCAGAGGAGATTGCTTTACAGCAACTCTCTCCGGAGGCTAAGTCCTTCGTCCCTTCTTCTGAGCATGCTCATGGGACAATCGCCAATTGGAGCTCAGGAATCAGGTGCTCAGGTCCTGCTTCAGATTCCATTGGCTCAGCTCAGAGATCTGGAAGTCTTTGGAAGGTCCCGTTTGCAATAAAAAGTGCGCATGGCTGTTCCACATGCGCTAGTATAGTCATACTTGCTGCTGTGTGTTTGTTGATGGATGCATGATCTGGTGAATGACTCATTGGAAACCCGTAAACCTGATAAGACTCATGTGTGAGGGAATGTGCTTTAGCCAGTAATTGTGCCAGCGCCAGCGCTCCTTGCTCCACAGCAACACCTGCTAGCGCCTGTCACCACCCCTGCGTTGTTAGCGGTGCCTCTCTGCGGCATCTTCTTCGCCGCGCTGCAGTTGCAGCCTAGTAGTGCGTCCGCGGTTGCGACGCTTCGCACACAAGTACTACGGTAGGTCCTTCGGAGATAGTGCCTGTATTTTAAACTACTCCGGTGACTAACTACTGTGTGTGTGCCGCTGAGTCTCTGTGCTGCTAACAGGCTCAGCGTTACTTTAGTCATTATTGGTTATAGCAGCTCTGTGCCTACAAGAGAGACTGCTTGTTGCACCTGGGTGATATTGAACCCTGTGCACATTTCCGCCATAGTGCTCTGCTATCCTCTAGCAGCGGTTCTTCACCTACCGCACGGTGGACCCCAAGTGGTGAAGGCACTTTATTTATATTTTTTATTTAGTGCCTTCCGTCACTCCTAACAATCGGGCGATGTTATCAACTTCAGCCAAAAAGGGTTCAATTTCCATGTTATCCTATTGGTCGATGGCCTGTATTTAAGTTTAATAACAACCGGGCTATGATCTGAAATCCCCCTGCTTCCATGTTCAACATCACCTACCCATATCGCTAGGCTGCTGGATCCAAAGATGTAGTCTACGCGAGACAGAGCGTTTAGTGGAGGAATGGCAAGTACTGTATACCCCCTCGCCTCAGGATGGCGCATTCTCCATAGATCCAGCCACCCGCATCCCGCCATAAATTGTGACAGCTGGGATGTAACCGGGGGGAATCCCACTCTGTACTCCATCGCCTAGTCTCAATTTATCAAGATGACTATTCATGACCAAATTAAAATCTCCCACACAAATGACGTGTGCATCTGGGTAATTCAGGGCGAAACTCAATGCCTTCTGGATAATTGACAAATTGGCCGGGGGGGGGGTTGTAGATACACAGAATAATATATTTCTGAGAGTTGCTCAGCGCATGTACAAACACAAACCGTCCCTCAGGATCTTTCCAGGCCTCCCTTGTCTCCCACCGAACATCCTTATGAATTAACAGTGAAACTCCTCTGGTATAGCTGGTGTAAAAAGCATGTATAAACCATTGCACCCATGGTTTCTGCACCCCCCGAACCGTATCCCTAGTCAGATGCGTCTCAACCAAAGCCACAATGTGAGGGCGATATTGTCTAATCTGTGAGAACACCTTAATTTTCTTTCGAGGGGTTTTGATGCCTCTTACATTCCAAGTCAGACAAATCAACTCAGAACCCATTCCCGTCCATCTGGATATGTTGCATAATGGTGCCCGAACAGAATGCAGAGATCTCACCTAGAGAACAAAACTGGCGTCGGCTGCGGCATTTACCTAAATAACTGTAAAAACTAAAACCTTTGAAAAAGAAAAAACAAAACAAGAACCTAGCAATATAGGAGCACAGTCTCACGCCCCCATCAAAAAATAAACAAGGGGATACCATCACTGAACACAGTGTCCGGTATTGTTGATAACTGGATACTCGCCGACAGAGCTCAAATTAGACCCTTAATTGAAAGGATCCGGAGTAACAGCCACCACATCAGGATTCCTTCGCAGGGGATCCCCTATGGGACTGCAGCCATTCAGTCGCCTCCGCTGGATCTGTGGAAAAACACGGAGGCACCTTCATGAACAACCCGAAGTCGGGCCGGATATATCATCGAGTACACAATGTTTCTGTCCTTGAGCCGTTTCTTGACCTCGATGAATTGTGCCCGCTGCTTCTGCAATTCCATGGAAAAGTCCGGAAAGATGCAGATGACAGCATTATTGAACTTGATAGGACTTTTAGTTGTGCAAGACGCAGAATGGCATCTCTGTCCTTTCAATTGAGCAGGCGTGCCAGGAAAGGTCGAGGCGGGGCCCCTGGAGGCAGGGATTTTGCAGGGACTCTATGAGCTCTTTCAATAGCGAACATTGAGGAGAATTCATCTCCCAGGGAGGTCTTAAGCCAATCTTCCAGAAACTGCTCAG
Source organism: Dendrobates tinctorius (assembly GCF_039654945.1). Lineage (NCBI taxonomy): Eukaryota > Metazoa > Chordata > Amphibia > Anura > Dendrobatidae > Dendrobates > Dendrobates tinctorius. The sequence continues at coordinate 3,132,319 of NW_027362061.1, read as the reverse complement.
GATGCTGACCTTCCGAGCTCTCAGGCAGACCAATGATGCGGATATTATTCCGGCGCATTCTGTTCTCCAAGTCATCCGCCTTCTGCTTCCAAGCATTCATGGAGCCTGCCACTTTCATTAATTTCGCCTCCATAGGTGTAATGGTATCCTCTATCCTGGACACCCTCGTCTCCACCTCCGTAATGCGTCCCTTCATGGCCTGCATATCCTGACGAAGTCTCCCCACCTCCATGTAAACATCCTCAATTTTCTCCATCAGGGATGTCCTGGTTAGAGAAATAGCCTGCATCAACTGCTCAGACGCCTGTTTAAGGGTCAATTCCTCCTGCTCCGTCTCTTCTTCACCCCTAGAAGGGCGATTTTTGCGTTGGACTTGAGAGGAAGTACTCCTGATAGGTCGTGCACTTTCAGTAGGGTAGGGTCTGACAAACTCCTTCAGTTTTTCCGCCGCTCCTGACCCCTTAAATCGACTCATAGTTATCTGCAGTGTGGTCCAGTGAAATAGCTAGAAATGTGTGTTTCAGGTATCTTCCACCACAGATGGGGATCACAGCAGGGCTAGTAATGGTTAATTAGAGTTCAGGCCGCAGAAGGAGGTCACGTTAATTGTGAGGACGGCAACCAGCACTTATTCAGTACAGTTCCTTGTGGCCAGGGGAGGGAGAGGGGGGCCCCACAGAGACAGCAGCAATGGGGGAGGATTATCAGAGCCTCCCTTAGTAATGGTGCCAGCCAGCGCAGTGAGCAATTGATAGAGAGGAGATAACACGCAGGGCCCAATATTTCAGGGCACTCACCGCGTGCCTCCTCAGGTCTGTCCTCTGATGTCTTCACTGCCTGGGCAGCGGTGCAACAGTATGGGCCGATGCCGCAGCTCTCAGTGGCAGAGCCACGCATCCAAGATGGCCACCGCCTCGTGGAGGATCAGCCGCCTGCTCCTGTCTCCCCAGCCGCCCGCTCTCAAAAGTCGCCTCACGTCCTGCTGCGGGGTACCCGGGGGATCCCGACGTCCAGGGGGTCCAGGCAGCGCCAAGCAAGCCACAAAAAAAAGGGGTCCAGAATCTAGGATCTAGCAGGATATTGAGGAGCTCTCCTAGCCAGTGTCCTCTCTCGTTCACGGCATAGCCACGCCCCGGGAAAATATACGTTTAAATTCACTTTTTATTCTGCTTTTCTTTTCCACTTCATTGAATCCTGCATGTGCCCTATGTTTTCATCTTAGCAGCATATATAATGGTATTTACTGTAACTATTTCAAGCTACTTCACTGAATCCTGCATGTGTCCTACCTATATCATTTACCTTAGCAGCATATATAATGGTATATAGTTATTTCAACTTACCCTCCTTGTCCCCTTATGCTATGAGGTCAAGTAACTTTTCAAAGTGGTTGATGACCCATGTAGGCCTGAACACTAGTGTATCTGCTCACTACATTTATTGTGTCCTGCTGTCTTAACTTAGTTTGATTGCTAACGAGTGAGGGGGGAAAAAAGTAAGATCTTAGAACTGGCTTCCTATATATTGAGACATAGCAAGGGGATGCATTGATGCGGGGGGGGGCATTTATGTACATTTAATCAAAGTACATTTGATCAAACTACAGGAAGTTATACCATGGCAGTTAGGCCAGGAGACAGGTAAGACAAATTAATAAACCTATTCCCTGTACATTTGGATTGCAACAAATATATACCATATGCATTTGTACAGTATAATTTATATCATGGCTGCTGCAGCCACTCACACCCACTGCCCTTGCATTAACTATTTACACTCCATCCATATCGGCCCCTCTGTCCTTTCCTCTCTTATGTATAGCACTCGTGCTCTTTTCACATTGCTAAACAGCACAGATCCATTCAATCACACCATCCAACACACAAGACGCTCTCACAAATCACTTAACCATCTGCTCACTCTTTCTATCCTCCTTCTCTTAGTCGCAGGAGATATCTCGCCCAACCCCGACCCCTCATTTTATAGTAAGTCAAACCCCTCAACTGCTACATTCAGAAACCCCTCTAATCTTATTAATATTCCCTGCATGCCTTCTATCTTTTTTAATTGTGCACTTTGGAATTCTCGCTCAGTGTGTAATAAACTCTCCTTCATCCATGACTTCTTCCTTTCCGATTCTCTTAACCTTCTGGCTCTTACTGAAACCTGGATCCAGCAGTCAGACACCACTGCTGCTGCTGCTCTTTCATATGGTGGACTACACTTCTCTCATACCCCAAGAATGGACAACAGAGCAGGTGGAAGTGTTGGTGTGCTCCTATCACCCAAATGTACCTTTCAGGTTATACCTCAAGTACAGTCACTTGTCTTCCCTTCTTTCGAGTTCCATGCTGTCAGACTCTACAGTTGTGGCCAAAAGTATTGACACCCCAGCAAATCTGTCAGATAATACTCAGTTTCTTCCTGAAAATGATTGCAAACACAAATTCTTTGGTATTATTATCTTCATTTAATTTGTCTTAAATGGAAAAACACAAAAGAGAATGAAGCAAAAAGCAAAACATTGATCATTTCACACAAAACCCCAAAAATGGGCCAGACAAAAGTATTGGCACCCTCGGCCTAATACTTGGTTGCACAACCTGATGCCAAAATAACTGCGACCAACCGCTTCCGGTAACCATCAATGAGTTTCTTACAATGCTCTGCTGGAATTTTAGACCATTCTTCTTTGGCAAACTGCTACAGGTTCCTGATATTAGAAGGGTGCCTTCTCCAAACTGCCATTTTTTGATCTCTCCACAGGTGTTCTATGGGATTCAGGTCTGGACTCATTGCTGGCCACCTTAGAAGTCTCCAGTGCTTTCTCTCAAACCATTTTCTAGTGCTTTTTGAAGTGTGTTTTGGGTCATTGTCCTGCTGGAAGACCCATGACCTCTGAGGGAGACCCAGCTTTCTCACACTGGGCCCTACATTATGTTGCAAAATTTGTTGGTAGTCTTCAGACTTCATAATGCCATGCACACAGTCAAGCAGTCCAGTGCCAGAGGCAGCAAAGCAACCCCATAACATCAGGGAACCTCCACCATGTTTGACTGTAGGGACCGTGTTCTTTTCTTTGAATGCCTCTTTTTTGAATGCCTCGGGGTAAGAAGTGGGGTCTTCCTGGGTCTCCTACCATACAGTCCCTTTTCACTCAGACGCAGACGGATAGTACGGGTTGACACTGTTGTACCCTCGGACTGCAGAGCAGCTTGAACTTGTTTGGATGTTAATCGAGGTTCTTTATCCAACATCCGCACAATCTTGCGTTGAAATCTCTTGTCAATTTTTCTTTTCCGTCCATATCTAGGGAGGTTAGCCACAGTGCCATGGGCTTTAAACTTCTTGATGACACTGCGCACGGTAGCCACAGGAACATTCAGGTCTTTGGAGATGGACTTGTAGCCTTGAGATTTCTCATGCTTCCTCACAATTTGGTTTCTCAAGTCCTCAGACAGTTCTTTGGACTTCTTTCTTTTCTCCATGCTCAATGTGGTACACACAAGGACACAGGACAGAGGTTGAGTCAACTTTAATTCATGTCAACTGGCTGCAAGTGTGATTTAGTTATTGCCAACACCTGTTAGGTGCCACAGGTAAGTTACAGGTGCTGTTAATTACACAAATTAGAGAAGCATCACATGATTTTTCGAACAGTGCCAATACTTTTGTCCACCCTCTTTTTTATGTTTGGTGTGGAATTATATCCAATTTGGCTTTAGGACAATTCTTTTTGTGTTTTTTCATTTAAGACAAATTAAATGAAGATAATAATACCAAAGAATTTGTGTTTGTAATCATTTCCAGGAAGAAACTGAGTATTATTTGACAGAATTGCAGGGGTGTCAATACTTTTGGCCACAACTGTACATCCTTTTCTCCATGCGAGTGGCGGTGGTGTAGTTTCTGGATCACTTTACCACCTGGCTTCCACACTATCTCTCCTGTGACATCCCCACCATTGCCTTTCCCCTCTCACCATCTGCTTCTCACCTCTTTATCTCTAACCTCCTCTTTTGGTCTCTCGCAGCATACTAACTCCCCCATGCATGAAGACGGAAACTCCCTCGACTTGGTCTTCTCCTGGCTTTGCTCAGTAGATGATTTCACAAACTCCCCTCTCCCGCTCTCTGACCACAACCTTCTATCATTCTCTATCAAGAACTGCCATCCCGCCCCGGTTACCTTCACTTTCGACACTTTTAGAAACATACAGGCCATTAACACCCAGAAACTTATGAAGAACTTGCAGTCAGCATTGGCCCCTATCTCCTCCCTCTCATGTCGTGATTCTGCACTGAAGCATTGAAGCATTACAATGAAACACTTCAAAGTGCCCTGGATGAAACTGCACCTCCTATACATGGAACAACTAGGCACAGACGGCGACAACCGTGGCAAACCCTGCAAACACGTTTCCTACAGCGGTGCTCCAGGTGCGCTGAATTTTCTGTGGAGAAAATCCAATCTACCCAAAGAATTCATTCATTATAAGTTTATGCTTAAAACATACAACACTGCCCTTCACCTCTCAAAACAAACCTATTTCAACACCCTCATCACCTCACTGTCCAATAACCCGAAACGTCTCTTTGACACTTTTCATTCTCTACTCAACCCAATAGTGCAGGCCCCAACCACGGAGCTCCGAGCTGACGATCTGGCCAATTACTTCAAAGAAAAAATTGACAAGATCCGACAGGAAATTATCTCCCAATCACCTCATACCATGCACTGTCCTCCCTCCCCCACTGCATCGAGCTCACTCTCTGTCATGATCACGTGTGTCAGGACACAGATGTTACCGCAAGGCGGACCCATAACACACGTGACCCTGGATACACCGCCTCCAGTGGGGCGCATTTAAATAATAATACGTGCAGGTGGATACGCCGCCTCCACCTGGCGAATTTAGGTATTACACGTTAATAAACAATATCTGGAAACACCGCCTCCAGTATGGCGAATTTAAATAATAAGGGGGACCAGAAACAGAGGCGTCCCCCTGTGCCTCCACACGACCAGGAGGGGGCGGCATTGAAGATCTGGCATGAGCCCCGCGGACTATCCCACCTGCCTGGGTGCGCCCGCATGCATGAACCAGTCCCGCTCCCCAGCAGCGACTCTAGGGGCTTTTAGCCAGATCTTCAATGCCGCCCCCTCCTGGTCGTGTGGAGGCACAGGGGGACGCCTCTGTTGTAAGGTCGCCCGGTGCGAAACCGGCATAGGGAACGTTAGGAGTGCAGGGACACTGGCTCAGGGGCCAACCCTGGGAGGCGCAGACCTCATGGATCCAGGGTCACGTGTGTTATGGGTCCGCCTTGCGGTAACATCTGTGTCCTGACACACGTGATCATGACATTATCACAGGCCCTCCAAACTCAGAGTGAACACAAACTCACAATATCACAGGCAGTGATTGCACCCCCTAGCACACCTTTATAGGGTGTCACACCTGATCCCTAATTAAGTGCACAAAAACCTAAAGTGCAATACTGCTAACCACCACTGGGGACAGTCAAGACACCTGGGAACTTTCCAAAGTAAAAAAAGTTCACCCAGTGCAATTAATACTGTCATGATCCAGTGTGGGATCTGGCGGTATTAATTGCACTGGGTGAACTTTTTTTACTTTGGAAAGTTCCCAGGTGTCTTGACTGTCCCCAGTGGTGGTTAGCAGTATTGCACTTTAGGTTTTTGTGCACTTAATTAGGGATCAGGTGTGACACCCTATAAAGGTGTGCTAGGGGGTGCAATCACTGCCTGTGATATTGTGAGTTTGTGTTCACTCTGAGTTTGGAGGGCCTGTGATAATGTCATGATCACGTGTGTCAGGACACAGATGTTACCGCAAGGCGGACCCATAACACACGTGACCCTGGATCCATGAGGTCTGCGCCTCCCAGGGTTGGCCCCTGAGCCAGTGTCCCTGCACTCCTAACGTTCCCTATGCCGGTTTCGCACCGGGCGACCTTACAACAGAGGCGTCCCCCTGTGCCTCCACACGACCAGGAGGGGGCGGCATTGAAGATCTGGCTAAAAGCCCCTAGAGTCGCTGCTGGGGAGCGGGACTGGTTCATGCATGCGGGCGCACCCAGGCAGGTGGGATAGTCCGCGGGGCTCATGCCAGATCTTCAATGCCGCCCCCTCCTGGTCGTGTGGAGGCACAGGGGGACGCCTCTGTTGTAAGGTCGCCCGGTGCGAAACCGGCATAGGGAACGTTAGGAGTGCAGGGACACTGGCTCAGGGGCCAACCCTGGGAGGCGCAGACCTCATGGATCCAGGGTCACGTGTGTTATGGGTCCGCCTTGCGGTAACATCTGTGTCCTGACACACGTGATCATGACATTATCACAGGCCCTCCAAACTCAGAGTGAACACAAACTCACAATATCACAGGCAGTGATTGCACCCCCTAGCACACCTTTATAGGGTGTCACACCTGATCCCTAATTAAGTGCACAAAAACCTAAAGTGCAATACTGCTAACCACCACTGGGGACAGTCAAGACACCTGGGAACTTTCCAAAGTAAAAAAAGTTCACCCAGTGCAATTAATACCGCCAGATCCCACACTGGATCATGACACTCTCAGATTTTGAACCAGTAACAGAAGAAGTAATCAGGCTCCTTGCATCTTCTTTCCCTACCACTTGCACCAGTGACCCCATTTCATCACATCTCCTCCAGTCCTTTTCCCCTGCTGTCACCGCTCACCTAACAAAAATATTTAACCTCTCTCTCTCTTCTGGTATCTTTCTTTCCTCATTTAAGCATGCCATCATACAGCCATTAGTTAAAAAAACATCCCTTGACCAAAACTGTGCTGCGATCTATAGACCTGTCTCTCATCTTCCCTTCATCTCTAAACTCCTGGAACGCCTGGTCCACTCCCGTCTTATACGCTATCTCTCAGATAACTCTTCTCGACCCTCTCCAATTCCATTTCCGATCTCTACACTCTACTGAAACTGCCCTCACTAAAGTCTCTAATGATCTTCTAACAGCTAAATCTAATGGTCACTACTCCATGCTAATTCTCTTGGATCTCTCCGCAGCATTAGTACTGTGGATCATCAGCTCCTCCTCACCATGCTCTGTTTCATTGGCCTCAAGGACATCGTTCTCTCCTGGTTCTCCTCCTATCTCTCTGACCACTACTTTACTGTATCTATTGCTGGCTCCTCCTCCTCACATCTTACCCTTACTGTTGGGCTTCCTCAAGGATCTGTTCTAGGCCCCCTCCTCTTCTCTTTGTATACTGCCCATATTAGTCAAACAATCAGTAGATTTGGGTTCCAGTACCATCTCAATTTTGTTGACCCCCAATCATACACTTTTCCTGATATCACGCCTGCCTTTTTGGAAAACACCAGTGATTGTCTTTCTACTGTCTCTAACATCATGTCCTCCCTTTATCTGATACTGAACCTGTCAAAAACTGAGCGCCTCGTGTTTCCTCTCTCTACTAACCTAACTATGCCCGACATTGCCACTTCTGTGTGTGTTTCCACCATTACTCCCCAGCAACATGCCCGCTGTCTTGGGGTCATACTTGATTTCGAGCTTTCATTCACCCCCCCACATCCGATCACTGGCTCGCTCTTGTTGTCTGCATCTCAAAAACATTTCTAGAATTCGACCCTTTATTACTTTCGGCTCTGCAAAAACTCTTACTGTTTCTCGTATTCATTCTCGTCTGGACTATTATAACTCTCTACTAATCGGTCTCCCTTTTACCAAACTCTCCCCTCTCCAATCCATCCTGAATGCTGCAGCCAGGATCATATTCCTCACCAATCGTTATACTGATGCCTTTACCTTCTGCCATTCCTTACACTGGTTACCCATCCACTCCAGAATTCAATATAAACTTATTACCCTCACCCGCAAAGCACTCCATGGCTCAGCACCACCCTACATCTCCTCCCTCGTCTTAGCCTACCACCCTACCTGTGCCCTCCATTCTGCTAATGACCTGAGGTTAACATCCTCATTAATCAGAACCTCCCACTTCCGTCTCCAAGACTTTTCACGTGCTGCGCCAATTCTTTAGAATGCACTACTCAGGTTAATATCATTAATCCCCAATCCCCATAGTTTTAAGCATGCCCTAAAAACTCATTTGCTCAGACTGGCCTTTCACCTCAATGCATTAACCTAAAATATCCCTGTGTGGCTCATTAAATTTTTTTACCATAACTAGATTCCCCGCATCATGTTCTCACATGCTTTATGCATTTAATAGCCCTTTGTGTCTGTACTGTTACATATTTACACTGTTGACTGGTTCATGCAGCAACAGGAACACCCGATTCTTACACTATGGCTGGTCAAAACAATAAATGCAATTGTTACCATCCACCTTTTGTGTCTCACCTTTTTCATTATAGATTGTAAGCTTGTGAGCAGGGCCCTCATTCCTCCTGTATCTGGTGATCGGGGCCCTCATTCCTCTTGGTATCTGTTTTGATCTATGTGTTTATTGCTATGCTGTAATGTCTATTGTCTGTAGAAGTCCCCTCTATAATGTAAAGTGCTGCGGAATATGTTGGCGCTATATAAATATTATTATTATTAAACTGCAATATTAGTCACATTTGATCTGTGTCTCTCCCAGAAGAAAAGTCATCATAGTGTCATTCCTCGTAATAAACGTGCAGAGGAGTAAATGATTACAGAGAGACCGTCCATTGTTAGAATAGTGGGTAGACACAGATGGTATCCAATGTTACTGACTATCTGGATGTCTAGAAGATCTTCACCAGAGGAGAGTAAAGGGTACTTCACACTTAGCAAGATCGTTAGCGAGATCGCTGAAGCGTCACAGGTTTTGTGATGCAATAGTGACCTCGCCAGCAATCTCGCTACGTGTGACACATAGCGGCGACCGGCCCCCCACTGCAGTATTGCTGATCGTGCCCGAATGTCCTATGCTCCTTTTTCACCCAGGAACTGCCTTTCTTGGGGTTCATTATCTCTAGTGAGGGGTTTCGTATGGATCCCAAAAAGGTGCAGGTTATTGTAGATTGGGTTCAACCCTGGGACCTGAAGGGCCTTCAGCGCTTCTTGCCAATGGGAAAATTGTTTGTTCAAACTTTGACTCAAAGTCCTCCAGGAGTTCCATGATTCAGCTCTGAGTGGACATCCAGGGATTTCGGCCACTCGTGGGCCCATCAAGAGGGTTTTTTAGTAGGCCTCGCTTACATCTGATGTGAGAAAGTTTGTGTCTGCCTGTGAAGTTTGTGCCCGCGCTAAGAGCTCTCATAACCATCAGGCTGGGAAATTGGTGTCTTTGCCAGTTCCTGATAGACCATGGACACATCTGTCCATGGACTTTATCACCAATCTTCCTTCCTCGAAGGGTAATACTGTCGTCTGGGTCGTGGTGGACAGGTTTACGAAACAAGCACATTTTGTACCCTTAGTGGCACTACCCTCTGCGGAGACCTTGTCTAGGTTGTTCATTCAACATGTGGTTCGTTTGCATGGTGTGCCTTTGAATGTGGTATCTGACCATGGTGTGCAGTTTGTGTCCAGGTTTTGGAGGGCATTTTGTAAAAGGTTGGGTATTGAGTTGTCCTTCTCATCTGCTTACCATCCGGGGACCAATAGTCAGACCAAATGGACCAATCAGTCGTTAGAACAGATTTTGCACTGCCTTGCCACTTCCAGTCAAGAGGACTGGTCCGATACCTTGCCTTTAGCAGAAATTGCATTTAATAACTGTGTTAACCACTCTACAGGTAACTCCCCTTTCTTCTGTAAATATGGGTTTAATCCACACTTTGGGGATTTTTCTCTTCTGGACTCCAGTTGCCCGAGGGCTAATATTGCTGCACAGCAGTTGGGGAATTTATGGCGGGAGGTCCAAAAAAATATTGGGGAGTCACTAGGGATGGGTGAACCCAAACTGTAAAGTTCTGGACCCGTACCGAACACATAGTGTTCGGTCACAAGGTCCTGAATACAGGTTTCCATGGGAAACCCGTGTTACAGTTTAGGTCCAGTTTGGGTCCAGGGCCTGTAATAGCATAAAATTAATAATAAACATTATACTTATACTTACCTGACCAGTGATGCGTCCTCCTGTCCCGCTGTCTCCCGGCCGCATCTGTGTCATGATCTGTTTAGTTTGTGGGACTAGGCAGTTCAGAGGTTAATCTGGACGAGCCTCACTCTGGGATGCTGGGAGACTGTTGTGAGCACATTTTCTGGTCTACCAGTTGTGAGTTCTCCTTCCGGGCTCCCTCTGGTGGTAATAGGAGGTAGTGAGGCTGATTTAATCGGTAGAGATCTGCCACCTGATAATGAGGATGACGATTGGACCTCAGGAATCTCAGATTGGATTTAAGACAGCCGACGCCCTACTCTGGTGCTGGTGATTCCTTCTGCTTGTCAGGTCTTGGTTCTCAGCTCTGTTCCAGTCATCTCAAGCTAAGTTTCTCTGCTAATGTTCACACTTGATTTTGTTGTTCTATTCAGTTTTTTGTGTGGTCAGCCATCCCCGGCTGGGGCTGTGCTGAATTTCCACTCTTATTTATCTGTATTTGCCAATTTGCTTTTTGTCCCTTATTAGATTGGCCTCTTTTTGCTCTGTCTCAGAATATTTCAGAGTGCTGATATAGTGGGATAAGTCTAGTGACTTCAGGGTTAATTTTGTTATCAGAAGTGTTGGACATTATTTTGTAGGGTTTTGGACAGATTGCAGACAGTGTCTTTCCTTTCCTCTCCTTTCTAGTTAGTTTGGGCCCCATCGATTGCTCAGCCTATTTTCCTGCCTGTGTTTGTGTTTTCATCTTGTTTCACCGTCAATACATGTGTGGGGGCTGTCTATTCCTTTTGGGTCTGCTGTGGGGCAGTTAGTTTTCCCCTTTCTTGCTTTAGGCTTATTTAGTCTTCCGGCCATGACGAGGCGTCTAGGTTCATCGTAGGAACGCTCCACGGCTGCTGCTAGTTGTGTGGTTAGGATCAGGGATCTGCAATCTGCATAGTTACCATCCTCTCTGGTTTTCTGGGCTTAGCATGTTTAGGTTTTTTCCTCCTCGGTGACCCATTCATAACAGGAGACTTCTTATAGCCTCATTGTGGGGTCATTTCTCATCGCTTATACTTTGACCCTTGGCCGAGTGTGTGTGACCCTGTTGTGCCTGTGCTTTGTGCCTGTGCTACTTTATGCCTGTCTGGTTCTGATCTGTTTCTGTCCCCATTAAGAGTTCTGCCTGTCCCTCCTGTACTGTGCTGCCATCTCTGTGTATGACCCCCTGGCTGCATCCTGACTATTCTCTGCTCACCCCTCGCTGCTAGCTCCATGTATGCTCCTTGTCTATGTTCTGACTATTCTCTGTTCACCCCTCCTGTACCGTCCTGCTGTCTCCGTGTATGACCCAGTTTGTCCGACCTGAGTTCACTCTCCTCAGTCACCGCTGCATACCCCCCGGGTCTGCGGTCTCTCAGCGGTGCTCCGTGTTAGCCCCGCCCCCTCCTGTGACATGCGGTCATCTGCTTCCTGCTACCCTCAGCGTTCCCTCTCACTACGGTGCTCAGGTCCCGTCTGCCTGAGCTTCCCCCACAGCAGCTGACCCCGGGCCCTCCCGCATTGTGGGTGAGTCACCCTACTCAGTTCACCGCTGCTGACAGGGTCCTAATATTATAAGCGACTGCACATTTTTTCTAGGTTGGGGAAAGTTGTGTGTATTTTCTGAGCAAATTAGCAGCATGTATCCATTGACACCCCTGCAAATCTGTCAGATAATACTCAGTTTCTTCCTGAAAATGATTGCAAACACAAATTCTTTGGTATTATTATCTCCATTTAATTTGTCTTAAATGGAAAAACACAAAAGAGAATGAAGCAAAAAGCAAAACATTGATCATTTCACACAAAACCCCAAAAATGGGCCAGACAAAAGTATTGGCACCCTCGGCCTAATACTTGGTTGCACAACCTGATGCCAAAATAACTGCGACCAACCGCTTCCGGTAACCATCAATGAGTTTCTTACAATGCTCTGCTGGAATTTTAGACCATTCTTCTTTGGCAAACTGCTACAGGTTCCTGATATTAGAAGGGTGCCTTCTCCAAACTGCCATTTTTTGATCTCTCCACAGGTGTTCTATGGGATTCAGGTCTGGACTCATTGCTGGCCACCTTAGAAGTCTCCAGTGCTTTCTCTCAAACCATTTTCTAGTGCTTTTTGAAGTGTGTTTTGGGTCATTGTCCTGCTGGAAGACCCATGACCTCTGAGGGAGACCCAGCTTTCTCACACTGGGCCCTACATTATGTTGCAAAATTTGTTGGTAGTCTTCAGACTTCATAATGCCATGCACACAGTCAAGCAGTCCAGTGCCAGAGGCAGCAAAGCAACCCCATAACATCAGGGAACCTCCGCCATGTTTGACTGTAGGGACCGTGTTCTTTTCTTTGAATGCCTCTTTTTTGAATGCCTCGGGGTAAGAAGTGAGGTCTTCCTGGGTCTCCTACCATACAGTCCCTTTTCACTCAGACGCAGACGGATAGTACGGGTTGACACTGTTGTACCCTCGGACTGCAGGGCAGCTTGAACTTGTTTGGATGTTAATCGAGGTTCTTTATCCAACATCCGCACAATCTTGCGTTGAAATCTCTTGTCAATTTTTCTTTTCCGTCCATATCTAGGGAGGTTAGCCACAGTGCCATGGGCTTTAAACTTCTTGATGACACTGCGCACGGTAGCCACAGGAACATTCAGGTCTTTGGAGATGGACTTGTAGCCTTGAGATTTCTCATGCTTCCTCACAATTTGGTTTCTCAAGTCCTCAGACAGTTCTTTGGACTTCTTTCTTTTCTCCATGCTCAATGTGGTACACACAAGGACACAGGACAGAGGTTGAGTCAACTTTAATCCATGTCAACTGGCTGCAAGTGTGATTTAGTTATTGCCAACACCTGTTAGGTGCCACAGGTAAGTTACAGGTGCTGTTACTTACACAAATTAGAGAAGCATCACATGATTTTTCGAACAGTGCCAATACTTTTGTCCACCCTCTTTTTTATGTGGGTGTGGAATTATATCCAATTTGGCTTTAGGACAATTCTTTTTGTGTTTTTTCATTTAAGACAAATTAAATTAAGATAATAATACCAAAGAATTTGTGTTTGTAATCATTTCCAGGAAGAAACTGAATATTATCTGACAGAATTGCAGGGGTGTCAATACTTTTGGCCACAACTGTACATCCTTTTCTCCATGCGAGTGGCGGTGGTGTAGTTTCTGGATCACTTTACCACCTGGCTTCCACACTATCTCTCCTGTGACATCCCCACCATTGCCTTTCCCCTCTCACCATCTGCTTCTCACCTCTTTATCTCTAACCTCCTCTTTTGGTCTCTCGCAGCATACTAACTACCCCATGCATGAAGATGGAAACTCCCTCGACTTGGTCTTCTCCTGGCTTTGCTCAGTAGATGATTTCACAAACTCCCCTCTCCCGCTCTCTGACCACAACCTTCTATCATTCTCTATCAAGAACTGCCATCCCGCCCCGGTTACCTTCACTTTCCACACTTTTAGAAACATACAGGCCATTAACACCCAGAAACTTATGAAGAACTTGCAGTCAGCATTGGCCCCTATCTCCTCCCTCTCATGTCCTGATTCTGCACTGAAGCATTGAAGCATTACAATGAAACACTTCAAAGTGCCCTGGATGAAACTGCACCTCCTATACATGGAACAACTAGGCACAGACGGCGACAACCGTGGCAAACCCTGCAAACACGTTTCCTACAGCGGTGCTCCAGGTGCGCTGAATTTTCTGTGGAGAAAATCCAATCTACCCAAAGAATTCATTCATTATAAGTTTATGCTTAAAACATACAACACTGCCCTTCACCTCTCAAAACAAACCTATTTCAACACCCTCATCACCTCACTGTCCAATAACCCGAAACGTCTCTTTGACACTTTTCATTCTCTACTCAACCCAATAGTGCAGGCCCCAACCACGGAGCTCCGAGCTGACGATCTGGCCAATTACTTCAAAGAAAAAATTGACAAGATCCGACAGGAAATTATCTCCCAATCACCTCATACCATGCACTGTCCTCCCTCCCCCACTGCATCGAGCGCACTCTCAGATTTTGAACCAGTAACAGAAGAAGTAATCAGGCTCCTTGCATCTTCTTTCCCTACTACTTGCACCAGTGACCCCATTTCATCACATCTCCTCCAGTCCTTTTCCCCTGCTGTCACCACTCACCTAACAAAAATATTTAACCTCTCTCTCTCTTCTGGTATCTTTCTTTCCTCATTTAAGCATGCCATCATACAGCCATTAGTTAAAAAAACATCCCTCGACCAAAACTGTGCTGCGATCTATAGACCTGTCTCTCATCTTCCCTTCATCTCTAAACTCCTGGAACGCCTGGTCCACTCCCGTCTTATACGCTATCTCTCAGATAACTCTTCTCGACCCTCTCCAATTCCGTTTCCGATCTCTACACTCTACTGAAACTGCCCTCACTAAAGTCTCTAATGATCTTCTAACAGCTAAATCTAATGGTCACTACTCCATGCTAATTCTCTTGGATCTCTCCGCAGCATTAGTACTGTGGATCATCAGCTCCTCCTCACCATGCTCTGTTTCATTGGCCTCAAGGACATCGTTCTCTCCTGGTTCTCCTCCTATCTCTCTGACCGCTACTTTACTGTATCTTTTGCTGGCTCCTCCTCCTCACATCTTACCCTTACTGTTGGGCTTCCTCAAGGATCTGTTCTAGGCCCCCTCCCCTTCTCTTTGTATACTGCCCATATTAGTCAAACAATCAGTAGATTTGGGTTCCAGTACCATCTCAATTTTGTTGACACCCAATCATACACTTTTCCTGATATCACGCCTGCCTTTTTGGAAAACACCAGTGATTGTCTTTCTACTGTCTCTAACATCATGTCCTCCCTTTATCTGATACTGAACCTGTCAAAAACTGAGCGCCTCGTGTTTCCTCTCTCTACTAACCTAACTATGCCCGACATTGCCACTTCTGTGTGTGGCTCCACTATTACTCCCCAGCAACATGCCCGCTGTCTTGGGGTCATACTTGATTTCGAGCTTTCATTCACCCCCCCACATCCGATCACTGGCTCGCTCTTGTTTTCTGCATCTCAAAAACATTTCTAGAATTCGACCCTTTATTACTTTCGGCTCTGCAAAAACTCTTACTGTTTCTCGTATTCATTCTCGTCTGGACAATTATAACTCTCTACTAATCGGTCTCCCTTTTACCAAACTCTCCCCTCTCCAATCCATCCTGAATGCTGCAGCTAGGATCATATTCTTCACCAATCGTTATACTGATGCCTTTACCTTCTGCCATTCCTTACACTGGTTACCCATCCACTCCAGAATTCAATATAAACTTATTACCCTCACCCGCAAAGCACTCCATGGCTCAGCACCACCCTACATCTCCTCCCTCGTCTTAGCCTACCACCCTACCTGTGCCCTCCATTCTGCTAATGACCTGAGGTTAACATCCTCATTAATCAGAACCTCCCACTTCCGTCTCCAAGACTTTTCACGTGCTGCGCCAATTCTTTAGAATGCACTACTCAGGTTAATATCATTAATCCCCAATCCCCATAGTTTTAAGCATGCCCTAAAAACTCATTTGCTCAGACTGGCCTTTCACCTCAATGCATTAACCTAAAATATCCCTGTGTGGCTCATTAAATTTTTTTTACCATAACTAGGTTCCCCGCATCATGTTCTCACATGCTTTATGCATTTAATAGCCCTTTGTGTCTGTACTGTTACATATTTAGACTGTTGACTGGTTCATGCAGCAACAGGAACACCCGATTCTTACACTATGGCTGGTCAAAACAATAAATGCAATTGTTACCATCCACCTTTTGTGTCTCACCTTTTTCATTATAGATTGTAAGCTTGTGAGCAGGGCCCTCATTCCTCCTGTATCTGGTGATCGGGGCCCTCATTCCTCTTGGTATCTGTTTTGATCTATGTGTTTATTGCTATGCTGTAATGTCTATTGTCTGTAGAAGTCCCCTCTATAATGTAAAGTGCTAAAGAATATGTTGGCGCTATATAAATATTATTATTATTATTATTATTAAACTGCAATATTAGTCACATTTGATCTGTGTCTCTCCCAGAAGAAAAGTCATCATAGTGTCATTCCTCGTAATAAACGTGTAGAGGAGTAAATGATTACAGAGAGACCGTCCATTGTTAGAATAGTGGGTAGACACAGATGGTATCCAATGTTACTGACTATCTGGATGTCTAGAAGATCTTCACCAGAGGAGAGTAAAGGGTACTTCACACTTAGCAAGATCGTTAGCGAGATCGCTGAAGCGTCACATGTTTTGTGATGCAATAGTGACCTCGCCAGCAATCTCGCTACGTGTGACACATAGCGGCGACCGGCCCCCCACTGCAGTATTGCTGATCGTGCTCGAATGTCCTATGCTCCTTTTTCACCCAGGAACTGCCTTTCTTGGGGTTCATTATCTCTAGTGAGGGGTTTCGTATGGATCCCAAAAAGGTGCAGGTTATTGTAGATTGGGTTCAACCCTGGGACCTGAAGGGCCTTCAGCGCTTCTTGCCTATGGGAAAATTGTTTGTTCAAACTTTGACTCAAAGTCCTCCAGGAGTTCCATGATTCAGCTCTGAGTGGACATCCAGGGATTTCGGCCACTCGTGGGCCCATCGAGAGGGTTTTTTAGTAGGCCTCGCTTACATCTGATGTGAGAAAGTTTGTGTCTGCCTGTGAAGTTTGTGCCCGCGCTAAGAGCTCTCATAACCATCCGGCTGGGAAATTGGTGTCTTTGCCAGTTCCTGATAGACCATGGACACATCTGTCCATGGACTTTATCACCAATCTTCCTTCCTCGAAGGGTAATACTGTCGTCTGGGTCGTGGTGGACAGGTTTACGAAACAAGCACATTTTGTACCCTTAGTGGCACTACCCTCTGCGGAGACCTTGTCTAGGTTGTTCATTCAACATGTGGTTCGTTTGCATGGTGTGCCTTTGAATGTGGTATCTGACCATGGTGTGCAGTTTGTGTCCAGGTTTTGGAGGGCATTTTGCAAAAGGTTGGGTATTGAGTTGTCCTTCTCATCTGCTTACCATCCGGGGACCAATAGTCAGACCAAATGGACCAATCAGTCGTTAGAACAGATTTTGCACTGCCTTGCCACTTCCAGTCAAGAGGACTGGTCCGATACCTTGCCTTTAGCAGAAATTGCATTTAATAACTGTGTTAACCACTCTACAGGTAACTCCCCTTTCTTCTGTAAATATGGGTTTAATCCACACTTTGGGGATTTTTCTCTTCTGGACTCCAGTTGCCCGAGGGCTAATATTGCTGCACAGCAGTTGGGGAATTTATGGCGGTAGGTCCAAAAAAATATTGGGGAGTCACTAGGGATGGGTGAACCCAAACTGTAAAGTTCTGGACCCGTACCGAACACATAGTGTTCGGTCACAAGGTCCTGAATACAGGTTTCCATGGGAAACCCGTGTTACAGTTTAGGTCCAGTTTGGGTCCAGGGCCTGTAATAGCATAAAATTAATAATAAACATTATACTTATACTTACCTGACCAGTGATGCGTCCTCCTGTCCCGCTGTCTCCCGGCCGCATCTGTGTCATGATCTGTTTAGTTTGTGGGACTAGGCAGTTCAGAGGTTAATCTGGACGAGCCTCACTCTGGGATGCTGGGAGACTGTTGTGAGCACATTTTCTGGTCTACCAGTTGTGAGTTCTCCTTCCGGGCTCCCTCTGGTGGTAATAGGAGGTAGTGAGGCTGATTTAATCGGTAGAGATCTGCCACCTGATAATGAGGATGACGATTGGACCTCAGGAATCTCAGATTGGATTTAAGACAGCCGACGCCCTACTCTGGTGCTGGTGATTCCTTCTGCTTGTCAGGTCTTGGTTCTCAGCTCTGTTCCAGTCATCTCAAGCTAAGTTTCTCTGCTAATGTTCACACTTGATTTTGTTGTTCTATTCAGTTTTTTGTGTGGTCAGCCATCCCCGGCTGGGGCTGTGCTGAATTTCCACTCTTATTTATCTGTATTTGCCAATTTGCTTTTTGTCCCTTATTAGATTGGCCTCTTTTTGCTCTGTCTCAGAATATTTCAGAGTGCTGATATAGTGGGATAAGTCTAGTGACTTCAGGGTTAATTTTGTTATCAGAAGTGTTGGACATTATTTTGTAGGGTTTTTGACAGATTGCAGCACGGCAGGGCTCAGTGGGCAGCACGGTGGCTCAGTGGTTAGTGCTGCAGCCTTGCAGCACTGGGGTCCTGGGTTCAAATCCCACCAAGGACAACATCTGCAAGGAGTTTGTATGTTCTCCCCGTGTTTGCGTGGGTTTCCTCTGGGTTCTCCGGTTTCCTCCCACACTCTAAAGACATACTGATAGGGAATTTAGATTGTGAGCCTCATCGGGGACTGTGATGATAATGTGTGTAAACTGTAAAGCGCTGCGGAATATGTTAGCGCTATATAAAGATTTATTTATTATTGCAGACAGTGTCTTTCCTTTCCTCTCCTTTCTAGTTAGCTTGGGCCCCATCGATTGCTCAGCCTATTTTCCTGCCTGTGTTTGTGTTTTCATCTTGTTTCACCGTACATGTGTGGGGGCTGTCTATTCCTTTTGGGTCTGCTGTGGGGCAGTTAGTTTTCCCCTTTCTTGCTTTAGGCTTATTTAGTCTTCCGGCCATGACGAGGCGTCTAGGTTCATCGTAGGAACGCTCCACGGCTGCTGCTAGTTGTGTGGTTAGGATCAGGGATCTGCAATCTGCATAGTTACCATCCTCTCTGGTTTTCTGGGCTTAGCATGTTTAGGTTTTTTCCTCCTCGGTGACCCATTCATAACAGGAGACTTCTTATAGCCTCATTGTGGGGTCATTTCTCATCGCTTATACTTTGACCCTTGGCCGAGTGTGTGTGACCCTGTTGTGCCTGTGCTTTGTGCCTGTGCTACTTTATGCCTGTCTGGTTCTGATCTGTTTCTGTCCCCATTAAGAGTTCTGCCTGTCCCTCCTGTACTGTGCTGCCATCTCTGTGTATGACCCCCTGGCTGCATCCTGACTATTCTCTGCTCACCCCTCCTGTACTGCGCTGCTAGCTCCATGTATGCTCCTTGTCTATGTTCTGACTATTCTCTGTTCACCCCTCCTGTACCGTCCTGCTGTCTCCGTGTATGACCCAGTTTGTCCGACCTGAGTTCACTCTCCTCAGTCACCGCTGCATACCCCCCCGGGTCTGCGGTCTCTCAGCGGTGCTCCGTGTTAGCCCCGCCCCCTCCTGTGACATGCGGTCAACTGCTTCCTGCTACCCTCAGCGTTCCCTCTCACTACGGTGCTCAGGTCCCGTCTGCCTGAGCTTCCCCCACAGCACCTGACCCCGGGCCCTCCCGCATTGTGGGTGAGTCACCCTACTCAGTTCACCGCTGCTGACAGGGTCCTAATATTATAAGCGATTGCACATTTTTTCTAGGTTGGGGAAAGTTGTGTGTATTTTCTGAGCAAATTAGCAGCATGTATCCATTGACACCCCTGCAAATCTGTCAGATAATACTCAGTTTCTTCCTGAAAATGATTACAAACACAAATTCTTTGGTATTATTATCTTCATTTAATTTGTCTTAAATGGAAAAACACAAAAGAGAATGAAGCAAAAAGCAAAACATTGATCATTTCACACAAAACCCCAAAAATGGGCCAGACAAAAGTATTGGCACCCTCGGCCTAATACTTGGTTGCACAACCTGATGCCAAAATAACTGCGACCAACCGCTTCCGGTAACCATCAATGAGTTTCTTACAATGCTCTGCTGGAATTTTAGACCATTCTTCTTTGGCAAACTGCTACAGGTTCCTGATATTAGAAGGGTGCCTTCTCCAAACTGCCATTTTTTGATCTCTCCACAGGTGTTCTATGGGATTCAGGTCTGGACTCATTGCTGGCCACCTTAGAAGTCTCCAGTGCTTTCTCTCAAACCATTTTCTAGTGCTTTTTGAAGTGTGTTTTGGGTCATTGTCCTGCTGGAAGACCCATGACCTCTGAGGGAGACCCAGCTTTCTCACACTGGGCCCTACATTATGTTGCAAAATTTGTTGGTAGTCTTCAGACTTCATAATGCCATGCACACAGTCAAGCAGTCCAGTGCCAGAGGCAGCAAAGCAACCCCATAACATCAGGGAACCTCCGCCATGTTTGACTGTAGGGACCGTGTTCTTTTCTTTGAATGCCTCTTTTTTTAATGCCTCGGGGTAAGAAGTGGGGTCTTCCTGGGTCTCCTACCATACAGTCCCTTTTCACTCAGACGCAGACGGATAGTACGGGTTGACACTGTTGTACCCTCGGACTGCAGGGCAGCTTGAACTTGTTTGGATGTTAATCGAGGTTCTTTATCCAACATCCGCACAATCTTGCGTTGAAATCTCTTGTCAATTTTTCTTTTCCGTCCATATCTAGGGAGGTTAGCCACAGTGCCATGGGCTTTAAACTTCTTGATGACACTGCGCACGGTAGCCACAGGAACATTCAGGTCTTTGGAGATGGACTTGTAGCCTTGAGATTTCTCATGCTTCCTCACAATTTGGTTTCTCAAGTCCTCAGACAGTTCTTTGGACTTCTTTCTTTTCTCCATGCTCAATGTGGTACACACAAGGACACAGGACAGAGGTTGAGTCAACTTTAATCCATGTCAACTGGCTGCAAGTGTGATTTAGTTATTGCCAACACCTGTTAGGTGCCACAGGTAAGTTACAGGTGCTGTTACTTACACAAATTAGAGAAGCATCACATGATTTTTCGAACAGTGCCAATACTTTTGTCCACCCTCTTTTTTATGTTTGGTGTGGAATTATATCCAATTTGGCTTTAGGACAATTCTTTTTGTGTTTTTTCATTTAAGACAAATTAAATGAAGATAATAATACCAAAGAATTTGTGTTTGTAATCATTTCCAGGAAGAAACTGAGTATTATCTGACAGAATTGCAGGGGTGTCAATACTTTTGGCCACAACTGTACATCCTTTTCTCCATGCGAGTGGCGGTGGTGTAGTTTCTGGATCACTTTACCACCTGGCTTCCACACTATCTCTCCTGTGACATCCTCACCATTGCCTTTCCCCTCTCACCATCTGCTTCTCACCTCTTTATCTCTAACCTCCTCTTTTGGTCTCTCGCAGCATACTAACTCCCCCATGCATGAAGATGGAAACTCCCTCGACTTGGTCTTCTCCTGGCTTTGCTCAGTAGATGATTTCACAAACTCCCCTCTCCCGCTCTCTGACCACAACCTTCTATCATTCTCTATCAAGAACTGCCATCCCGCCCCGGTTACCTTCACTTTCCACACTTTTAGAAACATACAGGCCATTAACACCCAGAAACTTATGAAGAACTTGCAGTCAGCATTGGCCCCTATCTCCTCCCTCTCATGTCCTGATTCTGCACTGAAGCATTGAAGCATTACAATGAAACACTTCAAAGTGCCCTGGATGAAACTGCACCTCCTATACATGGAACAACTAGGCACAGACGGCGACAACCGTGGCAAACCCTGCAAACACGTTTCCTACAGCGGTTCTCCAGGTGCGCTGAATTTTCTGTGGAGAAAATCCAATCTACCCAAAGAATTCATTCATTATAAGTTTATGCTTAAAACATACAACACTGCCCTTCACCTCTGAAAACAAACCTATTTCAACACCCTCATCACCTCACTGTCCAATAACCCGAAACGTCTCTTTGACACTTTTCATTCTCTACTCAACCCAATAGTGCAGGCCCCAACCACGGAGCTCCGAGCTGACGATCTGGCCAATTACTTCAAAGAAAAAATTGACAAGATCCGACAGGAAATTATCTCCCAATCACCTCATACCATGCACTGTCCTCCCTCCCCCACTGCATCGAGCTCACTCTCAGATTTTGAACCAGTAACAGAAGAAGTAATCAGGCTCCTTGCATCTTCTTGCCCTACCACTTGCACCAGTGACCCCATTTCATCACATCTCCTCTAGTCCTTTTCCCCTGCTGTCACCGCTCACCTAACAAAAATATTTAACCTCTCTCTCTCTTCTGGTATCTTTCTTTCCTCATTTAAGCATGCCATCATACAGCCCTCTCTCTTCTGGTATCTTTCTTTCCTCATTTAAGCATGCCATCATACAGCCATTAGTTAAAAAAACATCCCTCGACCAAAACTGTGCTGCGATCTATAGACCTGTCTCTCATCTTCCCTTCATCTCTAAACTCCTGGAACGCCTGGTCCACTCCCGTCTTATACGCTATCTCTCAGATAACTCTTCTCGACCCTCTCCAATTCCGTTTCCGATCTCTACACTCTACTGAAACTGCCCTCACTAAAGTCTCTAATGATCTTCTAACAGCTAAATCTAATGGTCACTACTCCATGCTAATTCTCTTGGATCTCTCCGCAGCATTAGTACTGTGGATCATCAGCTCCTCCTCACCATGCTCTGTTTCATTGGCCTCAAGGACATCGTTCTCTCCTGGTTCTCCTCCTATCTCTCTGACCGCTACTTTACTGTATCTTTTGCTGGCTCCTCCTCCTCACATCTTACCCTTATTGTTGGGCTTCCTCAAGGATCTGTTCTAGGCCCCCTCCTCTTCTCATGTATACTGCCCATATTAGTCAAACAATCAGTAGATTTGGGTTCCAGTACCATCTCAATTTTGTTGACCCCCAATCATACACTTTTCCTGATATCACGCCTGCCTTTTTGGAAAACACCAGTGATTGTCTTTCTACTGTCTCTAACATCATGTCCTCCCTTTATCTGATACTGAACCTGTCAAAAACTGAGCGCCTCGTGTTTCCTCTCTCTACTAACCTAACTATGCCCGACATTGCCACTTCTGTGTGTGTTTCCACCATTACTCCCCAGCAACATGCCCGCTGTCTTGGGGTCATACTTGATTTCGAGCTTTCATTCACCCCCCCACATCCGATCACTGGCTCGCTCTTGTTTTCTGCATCTCAAAAACATTTCTAGAATTCGACCCTTTATTACTTTCGGCTCTGCAAAAACTCTTACTGTTTCTCGTATTCATTCTCGTCTGGACTATTATAACTCTCTACTAATCGGTCTCCCTTTTACCAAACTCTCCCCTCTCCAATCCGTCCTGAATGCTGCAGCTAGGATCATATTCCTCACCAATCGTTATACTGATGCCTTTACCTTCTGCCATTCCTTACACTGGTTACCCATCCACTCCAGAATTCAATATAAACTTATTACCCTCACCCGCAAAGCACTCCATGGCTCAGCACCACCCTACATCTCCTCCCTCGTCTTAGCCTACCACCCTACCTGTGCCCTCCATTCTGCTAATGACCTGAGGTTAACATCCTCATTAATCAGAACCTCCCACTTCCGTCTCCAAGACTTTTCACGTGCTGCGCCAAATCTTTAGAATGCACTACCCAGGTTAATATCATTAATCCCCAATCCCCATAGTTTTAAGCATGCCCTAAAAACTTATTTGCTCAGACTGGCCTTTCACCTCAATGCATTAACCTAAAATATCCCTGTGTGGCTCATTAAATTTTTTTTACCATAACTAGGTTCCTCGCATCATGTTCTCACATGCTTTATGCATTTAATAGCCCTTTGTGTCTGTACTGTTACATATTTAGACTGTTGACTGGTTCATGCAGCAACAGGAACACCCGATTCTTACACTATGGCTGGTCAAAACAATAAATGCAATTGTTACCATCCACCTTTTGTGTCTCACCTTTTTCATTATAGATTGTAAGCTTGTGAGCAGGGCCCTCATTCCTCCTGTATCTGGTGATCGGGGCCCTCATTCCTCTTGGTATCTGTTTTGATCTATGTGTTTATTGCTATGCTGTAATGTCTATTGTCTGTAGAAGTCCCCTCTATAATGTAAAGTGCTGCGGAATATGTTGGCGCTATATAAATATTATTATTATTATTAAACTGCAATATTAGTCACATTTGATCTGTGTCTCTCCCAGAAGAAAAGTCATCATAGTGTCATTCCTCGTAATAAACGTGTAGAGGAGTAAATGATTACAGAGAGACCGTCCATTGTTAGAATAGTGGGTAGACACAGATGGTATCCAATGTTACTGACTATCTGGATGTCTAGAAGATCTTCACCAGAGGAGAGTAAAGGGTACTTCACACTTAGCAAGATCGTTAGCGAGATCGCTGAAGCGTCACAGGTTTTGTGATGCAATAGTGACCTCGCCAGCAATCTCGCTACGTGTGACACATAGCGGCGACTGGCCCCCCACTGCAGTATTGCTGATCGTGCCCGAATGTCCTATGCTCCTTTTTCACCCAGGAACTGCCTTTCTTGGGGTTCATTATCTCTAGTGAGGGGTTTCGTATGGATCCCAAAAAGGTGCAGGTTATTGTAGATTGGGTACAACCCTGGGACCTGAAGGGCCTTCAGCGCTTCTTGCCAATGGGAAAATTGTTTGTTCAAACTTTGACTCAAAGTCCTCCAGGAGTTCCATGATTCAGCTCTGAGTGGACATCCAGGGATTTCGGCCACTCGTGGGCCCATCGAGAGGGTTTTTTAGTAGGCCTCGCTTACATCTGATGTGAGAAAGTTTGTGTCTGCCTATGAAGTTTGTGCCCGCGCTAAGAGCTCTCATAACCATCAGGCTGGGAAATTGGTGTCTTTGCCAGTTCCTGATAGACCATGGACACATCTGTCCATGGACTTTATCACCAATCTTCCTTCCTCGAAGGGTAATACTGTCGTCTGGGTCGTGGTGGACAGGTTTACGAAACAAGCACATTTTGTACCCTTAGTGGCACTACCCTCTGCGGAGACCTTGTCTAGGTTGTTCATTCAACATGTGGTTCGTTTGCATGGTGTGCCTTTGAATGTGGTATCTGACCATGGTGTGCAGTTTGTGTCCAGGTTTTGGAGGGCATTTTGTAAAAGGTTGGGTATTGAGTTGTCCTTCTCATCTGCTTACCATCCGGGGACCAATAGTCAGACCAAATGGACCAATCAGTCGTTAGAACAGATTTTGCACTGCCTTGCCACTTCCAGTCAAGAGGACTGGTCCGATACCTTGCCTTTAGCAGAAATTGCATTTAATAACTGTGTTAACCACTCTACAGGTAACTCCCCTTTCTTCTGTAAATATGGGTTTAATCCACACTTTGGGGATTTTTCTCTTCTGGACTCCAGTTGCCCGAGGGCTAATATTGCTGCACAGCAGTTGGGGAATTTATGGCGGGAGGTCCAAAAAAATATTGGGGAGTCACTAGGGATGGGTGAACCCAAACTGTAAAGTTCTGGACTCGTACCGAACACATAGTGTTCGGTCACAAGGTCCTGAATACAGGTTTCCATGGGAAACCCGTGTTACAGTTTAGGTCCAGTTTGG
This sequence comes from Dendrobates tinctorius, assembly GCF_039654945.1. Classification (NCBI taxonomy): domain Eukaryota; kingdom Metazoa; phylum Chordata; class Amphibia; order Anura; family Dendrobatidae; genus Dendrobates; species Dendrobates tinctorius. The sequence goes on along the minus strand of NW_027362061.1, from coordinate 3,106,887 downwards.
GTCCAGGGCCTGTAATAGCATAAAATTAATAATAAACATTATACTTATACTTACCTGACCAGTGATGCGTCCTCCTGTCCCGCTGTCTCCCGGCCGCATCTGTGTCATGATCTGTTTAGTTTGTGGGACTAGGCAGTTCAGAGGTTAATCTGGACGAGCCTCACTCTGGGATGCTGGGAGACTGTTGTGAGCACATTTTCTGGTCTACCAGTTGTGAGTTCTCCTTCCGGGCTCCCTCTGGTGGTAATAGGAGGTAGTGAGGCTGATTTAATCGGTAGAGATCTGCCACCTGATAATGAGGATGACGATTGGACCTCAGGAATCTCAGATTGGATTTAAGACAGCCGACGCCCTACTCTGGTGCTGGTGATTCCTTCTGCTTGTCAGGTCTTGGTTCTCAGCTCTGTTCCAGTCATCTCAAGCTAAGTTTCTCTGCTAATGTTCACACTTGATTTTGTTGTTCTATTCAGTTTTTTGTGTGGTCAGCCAGCCCCGGCTGGGGCTGTGCTGAATTTCCACTCTTATTTATCTGTATTTGCCAATTTGCTTTTTGTCCCTTATTAGATTGGCCTCTTTTTGCTCTGTCTCAGAATATTTCAGAGTGCTGATATAGTGGGATAAGTCTAGTGACTTCAGGGTTAATTTTGTTATCAGAAGTGTTGGACATTATTTTGTAGGGTTTTGGACAGATTGCAGACAGTGTCTTTCCTTTCCTCTCCTTTCTAGTTAGTTTGGGCCCCATCGATTGCTCAGCCTATTTTCCTGCCTGTGTTTGTGTTTTCATCTTGTTTCACCGTCAATATATGTGTGGGGGCTGTCTATTCCTTTTGGGTCTGCTGTGGGGCAGTTAGTTTTCCCCTTTCTTGCTTTAGGCTTATTTAGTCTTCCGGCCATGACGAGGCATCTAGGTTCATCGTAGGAACGCTCCACGGCTGCTGCTAGTTGTGTGGTTAGGATCAGGGATCTGCAATCTGCATAGTTACTATCCTCTCTGGTTTTCTGGGCTTAGCATGTTTAGGTTTTTTCCTCCTCGGTGACCCATTCATAACAGGAGACTTCTTATAGCCTCATTGTGGGGTCATTTCTCATCGCTTATACTTTGACCCTTGGCCGAGTGTGTGTGACCCTGTTGTGCCTGTGCTACTTTATGCCTGTCTGGTTCTGATCTGTTTCTGTCCCCATTAAGAGTTCTGCCTGTCCCTCCTGTACTGTGCTGCCATCTCTGTGTATGACCCCCTGGCTGCATCCTGACTATTCTCTGCTCACCCCTCCTGTACTGCGCTGCTAGCTCCATGTATGCTCCTTGTCTATGTTCTGACTATTCTCTGTTCACCCCTCCTGTACCGTCCTGCTGTCTCCGTGTATGACCCAGTTTGTCCGACCTGAGTTCACTCTCCTCAGTCACCGCTGCATACCCCCCGGGTCTGCGGTCTCTCAGCGGTGCTCCGTGTTAGCCCCGCCCCCTCCTGTGACATGCGGTCATCTGCTTCCTGCTACCCTCAGCGTTCCCTCTCACTACGGTGCTCAGGTCCCGTCTGCCTGAGCTTCCCCCACAGCACCTGACCCCGAGCCCTCCCGCATTGTGGGTGAGTCACCCTACTCAGTTCACCGCTGCTGACAGGGTCCTAATATTATAAGCGACTGCACATTTTTTCTAGGTTGGGGAAAGTTGTGTGTATTTTCTGAGCAAATTAGCAGCATGTATCCATTGCAGGCTTTGGGAGATCAGGTCAAGTATCTAACCCAAATGTTCCAAAAGCTCAATGTGGAACAGCGCATGATGGCCCATACCCAACAGCAGTTGGTGGACAACATGCAGGGGGCCGTTGTGGCAAGGTATTCTGGTTTCGGGAGTAGGGACGTATCTGTGGTATCCCTTGAATCTCCGGTCAAATTTCCTGACTCCTTTTCTGGGGATAAAATGGAGTTTAGGTCCATTTGGGAGGGATGTAAGCTTTTTTCTTTAAGGCCCCGTTCCTCTCGGGATGAATTCCAGAGAGTGGGGGTCATTATTTCTCTACTGCAGGGTGCCCCCCAAGCATGGGCTTTTTCTCTGTCTTCCGCTGCCCCAGAGAGAATGACAGTCGATGCCTTCTTTGAGGCCCTGGGCCGCATATATGATGAACCTGACAGAGTACGTATAAGTGAAGATATGGTCATGAGTGTGCATCAGGGTAAACGCTCAGCTGAGTGGTAAAGTGTAGAGTTCCAACACTGGGCAGCGGAGGTCTCATGGGATGATGCCACCCTTCGGGGCTTATTCCACAGAGGCCTGTCTGAATGCCTCCAAGATGCGCTGGCCCTCCATCCACCACCTGACACCTTGGAGGATGCCATTACTCAGGCCGTGCATATGGACCTCAGGCTGCGGGTTAGGGGTGTCATACAGTCCGAGACATCCCTATTCTCCAGCAGCAAAGAGACCGGTGTTGTGAGTTCATTTTCCCCTTCATTACTGAGGCCCGATGAACTCCCTCTTCTGGTAAAAGAAGGTAGTGAGCCTGATTGTCAAACACCTGAGGCTGATGATTGTGACTGGCTGAGTGGAGTTACGGACTGGATATAATGCTGCCAATGCCCTTCTGCCCTGCGGGTGATTTCTCTGTGGGATCCTTGGAGACCAGTCTGAATTCCTGCTCCTCCAAAGCTAAGTTTGCTGCTCGGCCTTTTGCTTTTGTGCATTGACTTTGTTTTTGCTTTGTTTTTCTGGATTTCTGCCATTCCCTGCTGGGGTGTGCTGTATTCATTTAGCTCTGTCTTCTGAAAATACCTGAGTGCTGATTCAGTTTTTGAAGCCTAGCTGCTTCAGGGCCTTTTTCATATCAGCTGGTTGGCTTATGCCTTTGATAGGGTTTTGGCAGATTGCAGACAGCAGCCTTCCTTTCCTTTCCTATCTAGGTAGTTTTGGGGCCCCGTCTTTGCTCAGTCTATCTTTCTGTCTGTGTTAGTATTTTCATCTTGCTTCACCGTCATTATATGTTGGGGGGTGCCTATTGCTTTGGGATCTGCTCTGGGGCAGTTTAGATTTCCCCTTTCTTTCTTTAGGCCTATGTATTTCTCCGGCTGTGATCGAGGGGTCTAGGGCATCGTAGGAACCCCCCACGGCTACTGCTAGTTGTGTTGATAGGTTCAGGGGTCTGCAATCTGATAGTTGCCAACTTCTCTGGTTTTCTGGACTTAGCTTGTATTTCTGCTTTTGCCTCCTACGGTAACTCATTCATAACAGAATCACCCGCCATACCGCAGATTCTAGGGTACTCAATAGCAGGAAAGAATTGTAAAAAAAAAAAAAAAAAAATGGTGTGTATATTTTTTCCTCTATATCTCTGAGGCCGTAGGGGGAATTTTTTTTTCTCTCAATGGAGATAAAGCAATTGTCTGATCGTGTGGAGCAGCTCGCTGCGGAAGTGCGGGGAATTTCCGCCTACCTTGCTCATTCACATGCTGCTGAACCAAAGATTCCTACACCTGATGTATTTTTTGGGGATCGGTCTAAATTTTTGAATTTCAAAAATAATTGTAAATTATTTTTTGCCTTGAAGCTTAACTCGTCAGGGAGCTCCGCGCAGCAGGTTAAAATTGTCATCTCTTTGCTGCGTGGCGATCCCCAGGATTGGGCGTTTTCTTTGAAACCAGATGATCCTATTCTGACTAATGTGAACGCATTCTTTCAAGCTTTGGGGTTGTTGTATGACGAACCTAATGCCATTGATCAGGCTGAAAAGACCCTGCTGGCATTGAGCCAGGGTCGTGATTCTGCAGAATTGTACTGTCAAAAATTCCGAAAGTGGGCAGTACTTACTACCTGGAATGATAATGCCTTGGCTGCTCTCTTTCGGAAGGGGTTGTCAGAAGCCGTAAAAGATACTATGGTGGGATTTCCTGTTCCCTCTGGTCTTGACGATTCTATGTCATTAGCCATTCAGGTTGATCGGCGTTTGCGCGAACGCAAAGCTGCACGAGAGGTGTTGCCACCTGTTGAACAAATGTCTAAACCTATGCAATGTGATAGAGTTTTTTCCAGAGAGCAGCGTCAGGAGTTCAGAAGGCGTAATAAGTTGTGTTTTTTCTGTGGAGATGCCTCGCATATTATTTCTGTCTGTCCCAAATGAGAGAAACGCTTTGCACACACGTTTTCTGTTGGGGGTGTTCAACCTAAGTTTCTTCTGGCTATTACTCTGATCTGCTCCCTGTCCACATTTTCCGCCAAGGCGTTTGTGGATTCGGGAGCAGCCCTAAACCTAATGGACTTGGATTTTGCTAAACGTTGTGGATTTCCGATGACACCTCTGCAGACGCCTATCCCTTTGAGGGGAATTGATGCTACTCCTTTGGCTAAAAATAAACCCCAGTTTTGGACCCAGGTGGTAATGCGGGTCGCCCCAGACCATCAAGAAAATTGCAGATTTCTGGTGTTGCATAATCTGCATGCTACTGTTGTTCTGGGGTTTCCCTGGTTACAGATTCATAATCCAGTTTTGGATTGGAAATCTGTGTCTGTGGTGAGTTGGGGTTGTCGGTGTGCCTTTAGTGAGGCTCCGGTGTTTTCCACCTCTCCTCAGTCGCATGATGTTCCTGATTATTTGGCGGACTTTTATGATGTATTTAGTGAGAATGAGTCTGCGTCTCTGCCTCCTCATAGGAGTTATGACTGTGCAATTGAACTGAGCCCGGGGTGTAAATTTCCCAAGGGTCGGCTCTTCAATTTATCTGTACCCGAGCACGAGGTTATACGATCCTATATTAAGGAGGCGTTGGAGAAGGGTCATATTAGACCATCCTCGTCACCCTTGGGTGCCGGTTTTTTTTTTGTAGCCAAAAAGGATGGATCATTAAGACCTTATATTGATTATCGTGCCCTCAACAAAATTACTGTTAAATATCAGTATCCGTTACCCCTGATTTCGGATCTATTCTCCAGAGTTAAAGGTGCTTGCTGGTTTACCAAGCTTGACCTCAGGGGGGTGTATAATCTTATTCGCATTAAGCATGGGGATAAATGGAAGACGGCGTTTAATACTCCGGAGGGACATTTTGAGTACCTGGTGATACCTTTTGGGCTCACTAATGCCCCTTCTGTCTTCCAGTGCTTCATGAACGATATTTTCCGAGATTTTGTCGATAAATTTTTGATTATCTATCTGGATGATATTTTGATCTTCTCCAAGGATCGAGATTCTCATGTGGAACATATTCGGACTGTGTTCCGGATCTTGAGGGAGAATTCCCTGTATGTCAAGGGATCTAAATGCCTTTTTGGAGTACAGAGGATTTCTTTTTTGGGATTTATTTTGTCCCCGTCAACTATTGAAATGGACCCGGCCAAGGTACAGGCCATTCACGATTGGGTTCAGCCCACTTCTTTGAAGGCCCTCCAGAAGTTTTTGGGTTTTGCTAATTTTTATCGGAAATTTATAGCAAGATTTTCTAGTATTGCCAAGCCATTGACTGATTTGACTAAAAAGGGTGCTGATGTGTTAAATTGGTCTCCGGAGGCTGTTTCTTCCTTTCAGGAGTTGAAGCGAAGATTCACCTCCGCCCCGGTTTTGCGGCAACCTGATGTCTCACTTCCATTCCAGGTAGAGGTGGATGCTTCTGAGATTGGTGCAGGAGCTGTTTTGTCCCAAAAGGATCCTGTAACATCTAAAATGAATCCCTGTGCTTTCTTTTCCCGAAAGTTCTCTCCATCTGAACGTAACTATGATGTGGGGAATAGGGAACTGTTGGCCATGAAATGGGCATTTGAGGAGTGGAGACATTGGTTGGAGGGAGCTAAGCATCAAGTCGTGGTCCTCACTGACCACAAGAATTTGATTTACCTAGAGTCGGCTAAGCGCTTGAACCCTAGACAGGCTAGGTGGGCCTTGTTTTTTACACGTTTTGATTTTGTGGTTTCTTTTTTTCCTGGAACAAAGAATGTCAAGGCAGACGCCCTCTCTAGGAGCTTCCTTGCTGATTCTCCTGTGGTGAACAAGCCTGCTACCATCTTAGGCGAAGGGGTAGTTCTTTCTGCCATCTCGCCCGATTTGAGACGTGCTCTGGAAGAGTTCCAGGAGGACAAACCTGAGCGTTGTCCCAGTGGAAAGTTGTATGTTCCTGACCAGTGGAAGAAGAGAGTGATGTCTGAAGTTCATTGCTCTGCTTTGGCTGGTCATCCAGGTATTTTTGGTACTAGAGATCTGGTGAGTCGTTTTTTTTGGTGGCCCACCTTGTCTCGTGATGTCAGGATAAGTTATCTCTCTCCCAGGAGAAGGCCCAGCGGTTTTCCAACCGACATAGGACCATTGGTCCCCAGTTTAAGGTTGGTGATATGGTGTGGTTATCATCAAAAAATATTGCTATGAAGGTGGCTTCTCCTAAGTTTAAGCCTAGATTTATTGGACCTTACAAGATTGTGGAGATTATTAATCCGGTCTCTTTTCGTTTGGCTCTTCCTGTCACATTTAAAATCCATAATGTGTTCCATAAATCTTTGTTGAAGAGGTTTGTTAAACCTGTTGTTCCGGGGGTGGCACCTCCAGACCCTGTATTGGTTGAAGGTAACATTGAGTATGAGGTAGAGAAAGTACTGGATTCCCGTCTGGCTAGACGGAGACTCCAGTATTTGGTTAAGTGGAAGGGTTATGGTCAGGAGGATAATTCCTGGGTCTCCGCCTCTGATATTCATGCCAAACGATTGGTGCGTGCCTTTCATCGGGCTCACCCTGATCGCCCTGGTGGCATAGTTGAGGGTTCGGTGACCCCTCCTCAAGGGGGAGGTACTGTTGTGAGTTCATTTTCCCCTTCATTTCTGAGGCCCGAGGAACTCCCTCTTCTGGTAAAAGAAGGTAGTGAGCCTGATTGTCAAACACCTGAGGCTGATGATTGTGACTGGCTGAGTGGAGTTACGGACTGGATATAATGCTGCCAACGCCCTTCTGCCCTGCGGGTGATTTCTCTGTAGGATCCTTGGAGACCAGTCTGAATTCCTGCTCCTCCAAAGCTAAGTTTGCTGCTCGGCCTTTTGCTTTTGTGCATTGACTTTGTTTTTGCTTTGTTTTTCTGGATTTCTGCCATTCCCTGCTGGGGTGTGCTGTATTCATTTAGCTCTGTCTTCTGAAAATACCTGAGTGCTGATTCAGTTTTTGAAGCCTAGCTGCTTCAGGGCCTTTTTCATATCAGCTGGTTGGCTTATGTCTTTGATAGGGTTTTGGCAGATTGCAGACAGCAGCCTTCCTTTCCTTTCCTATCTAGGTAGTTTTGGGGCCCCGTCTTTGCTCAGTCTATCTTTCTGTCTGTGTTAGTATTTTCATCTTGCTTCACCGTCATTATATGTTGGGGGCTGCCTATTGCTTTGGGGTCTGCTCTGGGGCAGTTTAGATTTCCCCTTTCTTTCTTTAGGCCTATGTATTTCTCCGGCTGTGATCGAGGGGTCTAGGGCATCGTAGGAACCCCCCACGGCTACTGCTAGTTGTGTTGATAGGTTCAGGGGTCTGCAATCTGATAGTTGCCAACTTCTCTGTTTTTCTGGACTTAGCTTGTATTTCTGCTTTTGCCTCCTATGGTGACTCATTCATAACAGACCGGTGTTGCTCCTAAACCCATGGAGATTGGCACCACTTCGGGCAAGGAGAAGGAGAGGAAACGCCGCTGGGAGAAGCAGCTCTGTTTTTAATGTGGGGAGACTGGTCATTAGGAAAAGGATTGCCCCCTCGTGCCCATTGTCCTCTAAAGAGACGGGAAATGACTAGGTCTGGGTAGTGGTCGAGGAGTCTGCTCAGACCTTCCAGTACTTTTTCCGCCATATCCAAAAGTTTTGCTAAGGGTCGAACTGTTGGTAGACAATGTTCGTTTTTTCTCTACAGTACTGGTGGACAGTGGTTAATCACTCAACCTGGTCAGCTCTGATGTTTCCCAACACCAGACAGGGACAGTCAGGCTTCCTACCCCACTTACCCCAGTGATTGACTGGGAATCTGGGGGGATTGTTAAGTGGGGGTCCAAGTGTGCTGACTGTTACCATAAATCAATTTGTTGTGTAAAAATCGCAAAACCTGTCTCTGTGTCTTCTATTAGTCTGGAGGGTATTCTGGAGTACATGAAAGACTATGAGGATGTGTTTTCTGAGAGTGAGGCTGAGGCGTTACCCCCTCATAGGCCATTTGATTGTTCCATCGATCTGATTCCAAGAGCCAAATTGCCCAAAGCTTGCCTGTTCAATCTGTCAGGCCCCACGCGCCTAGCTATGAAACAGTACATTTCTGAAAGCCTCCATAAGGGGCACAAAAGACCCTCAGTTTCCCCGGTAGCAGCGGGGTTTTTCTTTGTTAAGAAAAAAGATGGCGGCCTACGTCAGTGTCTCGACTTTCAAGAACTAAATAAAATTACTGTCAGGAACACATATCCCCTACCATTGATTCCTGATCTCTGTAACCAACTCTCTAGCTCCAAATGGTTTTCTAAACTGGATCTGTTGGGGGCTTACAACTTCATAAGAATACGAGAAGGAGACGAGTGGAAAACAGCTTTCCTTACGTCTGAGGGGTTGTTTGAGAATCTAGTAATGCCGTTTGGGCTCACCAACGCACCCGTAGTGTTTCAAAATTTTATCAATGTGGTATTTTCGGATCTCATCGGCTGTTTTGTAGTGGTATACCTAGATGATATCCTGATATATTCTGTTGACAGAGTTTCCCATTTGTTGAATGTTAAAACAGTGCTTCAGAGGCTCAGAGAAAACCAATTTTTCGGCAAACTCGAGAAATGTTCATTTTTTGTTAAGGAATTGTCATTTCTAGGTCTGATAATTTCACCTCAGGGGTTTCGCATGGATCCCAAGAAAGTGCAAGCTATTGTGGAGTGAGTCCAGCCCCAGGACTCTAGGGGACTCCAGCGCTTCTTGGGATTCGCAAATTATAATCGCAAGTTTATTAAAGGTTTTTCACAGGTAACTAAGCCTCTCACAGACCTCACTTGTAAAGGGGCAGATGTCAGAAACTGGTCCTCGTTAGCTAAACAGTCCTTTCTAACACTAAAAAACTGTTTCTCATCTGCTCTTATCCTGGTCCAACCAGATCCTTCCAAACCATTTGTGGTCAAGGTGGATACTTCCGAGGTGGGGGTGGGGGGAGTCTTGTCACAAGGACCAGCTTCTCTGACTAATCTCAGGTCCTGTGCCTATTTTCCTAAGAAATTTTCTCCGGTGGAGAAAAATTATGACGTAGGCAACAGAGAGCTTCTGGCTATTAAATTTGCATTTGAGGAATGGAGGCATTTTTTGGAGGGAGTGGCTCACCCTATTACGGTTATCACTGACCATAAAAATTTAGCATACATCAAATCTGCTAAAAGACTGACTCCCAGGCAAGCCCGATGGTCACTTTTTTTCTAGATTTCAGTTTTCCATTACCTTTCGGCCAGGGTCTAAGAGCGTTAAGGCTGATGCCTTATCGCATAGTTTTGAGCCATTATCCACCCCGATCTGCCGTCCCCCATTCTTCAACGCAGTCTCGTGGTTGCTGAGGTGTCAAAATTGGAGCGAAAGATTGTGGGGTCTCAATCTTTGTCTCCAAGCTCCAAACCTGTTGACAAATTGTTTGTCCCACATCACTTACGCAACAAACTCTCGTGGGAGTTCCATGATTCGATGTTAAGTGCACACCCTGATATAGCTGCCCCACGGGAAGCAGTGGCAAGGGTCTTTTGGTGGCCTTTAATGGCTTCTGATATCAAGAAACATGTTGCAGCATGTAAAATATGTGCCCGTTCTAAGAGCTCGTGTTGCTGGCCGGCCGGGGAATTGGTGCCTTTGCCAGTCCCAGGGTGGCCATGGACTGACTTTTTCATGGACCTCATCACCAATCTTCCATCATCCTGTGGTAAAACTGTAATTTGGGTAGTGGTGGACAGGTTTTCTAAGTTGGCACATTTTGTACCCATGGCAAGTTTACCTTCAGCAGAGATGCTCTCTAGACATTTCCTGTCCCAGGTGGTATGCTTACACGGGGTCCCCACTAATATTGTGTCAGACAGAAAGACTGAGTTTGTGTCTAAGTTCTGGTGGGCCTTCTCCAGAAAATTAGGGATATCTCTGTCTTTTTCCTCAGCGTAACACCCAGAAACCAACGGACAAACTGAACGCACCAACCAGTCGCTTGAACAAATTCTTTGGTGCCTGACTTCAACCCTGCAAAGCGACTGGTCTGATGCCTTACCATTAGCAGAATTCGCCTTCAACAACCGTGTAAACCAATCTACCGGTAGGACACCATTTTTTTTTATTAATTATGGGATGAACCCACATTTTGGGGAATTTTTTCGAATAGATTCTGGTTGTCCGGGGGCAGAGGATGGGGTCAATCGTTTCAAGGATCTTTGGACAAAGGTCTGATTAAATATTTCTAAGGCTCAGGAAAGATATAAACATTTGCGGATAGGAAAAGGGACTGGGCTCAGATGCTGCTTTGTGGGGATAAGGTGTGGCTGTCGACACAAAATATATAGAATCATAGAATCATAGAATCATAGAATCGTAGAGTTGGAAGGGACCTCCTGGGCCATCTGGTCCAACCCCCTGCTCAAAGCAGGATTCGCTAAATCATCCCAGTTAGATGTCTGTCCAGCCTCTGTTTGAAGACTTCCATTGAAGGAGAACTCACCACTTCTCGTGGCAGCCTGTTCCACTCATTGATCACTCTAACTGTCAAAAAGTTTTTTCTAATATCTAATCTGTGTCTCCTCCCATTCAGCTTCATCCCATTGCTTCTAGTCTTTCCTTGTGCAAATGAGAATAAAGTTGATCCTTCTACAATGTGACAGCCCTTTAGATATTTGTAGACAGCTATTAAGTCTCCTCTCAGTCTTCTCTTTTGCAAACTAAACATTCCCAAATCCTGCAACCTTTCCTCATAAGACAGGGTTTGCAGACCGGTCACCATTCTGGTCGCTCTTTTCTGAACTTGCTCCAGTTTGTTGATGTCTTTTTTAAAATGTGGTGCCCAAAATTGGACACAATATTCCAGATGAGGTCTGACCAAAGAGGAGTAGAGGGAAATAATGACTTCACGTGATCTAGACTGTATGCTTCTGTTAATACATCCTAGAATTGCATTTGCCTTTTTTGCTGCTGCATCACACTGTTGACTCATATTCAGTCTGCGATCTATTAGTATACCCAAGTCTTTTTCACATGTGCTGTCACTTAGCCCTATTCCTCCCATTCTATATATGCTTTTTTCATTTTTATTGCCCAGATGTAGTACTTTGCATTTCTCCCTGTTAAAAACCATTCTGTTAGTTGCTGCCCACTTCTCCAGTTTATTTAAATCTTTTTGAATCCTCTCTCTCTCTTCTCTAGTATTAGCTATCCCTCCTAGCTTTGTGTCATCAGCAAATTTAATCAGTTTACCCTCAATTCCTTCATCTAAATCGTTGATAAAGATGTTGAACAATACAGGGCCCAGGACAGAGCCCTGTGGTACCCCACTTGAGACATTCTTCCAACTGGATGTGCAGCCATTTACGACCACTCTTTGGGTCCGATCACTAAGCCAGTTATGAATCCACCTAACAGTTGCCTTGTCCATTCCATACTTAGTCATTTTTTCAATAAGGATTGTATGAGAGACTTTGTCAAATGCTTTGCTGAAGTCAAGATATACTATATCTACAGCATTTCCTTGATCCACCCAATCAGTAATACCATCATAGAAGGAAATTAAATTAGTCTGACATGACTTATTAGTTACAAACCCATGCTGACTCTGTTTAATCACTTCATTCTTATCCAGGTATTGACATACATGTTGTTTAATAATTTGTTCAAAGATCTTTCCTGGTATAGAAGTCAGACTCACCGGCCTATAGTTGCCTGGGTCCACCTTCTTCCCCTTTTTGAAGATAGGAACAACATTTGCTCTTCTCCAGTCTTCTGGCACTTCTCCTGTTCTCCAAGAATTTTCAAAGATTATGGAGAGGGGTTCAAAAATTTCTTCTGCTATCTCCTTCAGTACTCTGGGGTGTAATTCATCTGGACCTGGAGACTTGAATACATTTAGGTTAGCTAAGTGTTTCCTCACTATCTTTCTGTTTATAGATATCCTGGATTCTTCTATTCCCTTAATAGGACAGTGAAGAACAGTTGATGTTACATTTCCTTTCTGAGAGAAAACAGATGCAAAATAGGAATTTAAAAGTTCAGCCTTCTCAACATCCTGTCTTACCATTTCATCATTTTCATCCTGTAAAAATCCTATAGCATCTTTGACTTTTCTTTTACTTTTGACATATCCCCAAAATCCTTTATTATTGCTTTTGACATCTCTTGCAAGCCTCAATTCATTTTCAGCTTTAGATAATCTGATTTGTGCCTTGCAGGTTCTGCAGACAGCATTATATTCTTCTTTAGATATGCCTCCTTCTTTCCATTTTATAAACATTTTTTGCTTCCTTTTTAGCATGTGCTTAAGTTCTGTGTTCATCCATCCTGGTTTCCTTAAATGTTTCCTATTCTTCCCTCTTTTCGGAATTGTTAACAACTGTGCTTTGAGAATTTCATTTTTCAAGATTTCCCATCCTTCCTGGACATTTTTGTCTTTAAGGATATCCAGCCATTGGATCCCTCCAATTCTCTTTCTGAATCCCTTAAAATCTGCCTTTCTGAAATCTAACCTTGACGTCTGAGTCTTCACAGGTCTTCCGCCTCTAGTTATCCAAAATTCTAAAATAGCATGGTCGCTACCTCCTAGGGTCCCAGCCACTTTTACCTCCTCAACCATTTCCTCCCTGTTTATAAGGATTAGATCCAAGGTAGCAGTTCCCCTTGTTTTCTCCTTTACCTTTTGGAAGATAAAGTTGTCAGCAAGAGAGGATAAGAATTTCCTTGACCTGTTAGTTTTGCCTGAGAGAGATTCCCAACAAATGTCTGGATAGTTGAAATCTCCCATGACAACTATGTCATATTTTTTGGAGAACTTGGCCATTTGATGCATAAAGAGTTCATCCATATCTTCAGCTTGCACAGGCGGCCTGTAGTAAATGCCTACAATGGTGTCCTTTCCATTGTTCTGTCCTTGTATTCTTACCCAAACAGTTTCCACAGAACTCCCAGTCTCTGAAGCTTCAATCTCTGTGGAGATATACGCATTTCTAACATACAATGCGACACCCCCTCCTCGTTTATCAAGTCTGTTTCTTGCAAATAAGTTGTATCCTTCTAGTCTTGTATTCCAATCATGTGTATTGTCCCACCAAGTTTCAGTGATTCCAATGACATCATATTTCTTTTCCTGTGTTAGTAGTTCCAATTCTCCTTGTTTGTTGCCCATGCTTTGTGCATTAGTATAGAAACATTTTAGTTGGTGATTGGTTTCTCTTTCTCCAATATTTTTTTTAATTAGATTCTTTCGTCTTTGTTCTTCCTTTCCACTTCTAATAGCAGAGTTCTCAGTAGCATTTGTCAGGTGTATGGCTTTTTCTGGTCTTTTGCTTCCCTTCCCATGTTGTTCTAGTTTAAAGCTCTCCTTACAAGTGTAGCAAGGCTAAACTGGGGCCTAAATTTATTGGGCCCTATGAGGTCATCGAAGTAGTGAACCCGGTAACCTACTGCCTCGGTCTTCCTCCCTCCCTAAAACTCCATAATGTTTTTCATAGGTCTTTACTTAAACCCTTGGGAGTGGGGAGAGAGGATACTCAAGCTGCTCCTCCTCCAGTCTTGGTTGAGGGACATATGGAGTTCGAGGTACAACATATTGTGGATTCCAGGAGAGTTTGGGGGTCTTTGCAGTATTTGGACATTGGAGGGGGTATGGTCCGGAAGATCGGTCATTGGTACCAGCCAGATCGGTACATGCTGACCATCTGGTTCGTGCATTCCATGCCCGGCATCCTGGGAAGCCTGGGGGTCCAGAGGCCCCCCGTTAAGAGGGGGTTACTGTCATGATCTGCTTAGTTTGTGGGATTGGGCAGTTCAGAAGTTAATCTGAATGACCTCACTCTGGGATGCTGGGAGGCTTCTTATAGCCTCATTGTGGGGTCATTCCTCGCCGCTTATACTTTGACCCTTGGCCGAGTGTGTGTGACCCTGTTGTGCCTGTGCTACTTTATGCTTGTCTGGTTCTGATCTGGTTCTGTCCCCATTAAGAGTTCTGCCTGTCCCTCCTGTACTGCGCTGCCATCTCTGTGTATGACCTCCTGGCTGCATCCTGACTATTCTCTGCTCGCCCCTCCTGTACTGCACTGCTAGTTCTGTGTATGATTCCTTGCCTACAATCTGACTATTCTCTGCTTGCCCCACCTATACCACGCCGCCCTCTCCGTGTATGACCTAGTTTGTCCGACCTGAGTTCACTCTCCTCAGTCACTGCCACATACCCCTGGGTCTGCGGTCTCTCAGCGATGCTCTATGGTAGCCCCGCCCCCTCCTGTGACACGCGGTCACATGATCACAGATCCTTCTGCTTCCTGCTACCCTCAGTGTTCCCTCTCACCGCGGTGCTCAGGTCCTGTCTGCCTGAGCTTCCCCCGCAGCACCTGACCCCGGGCCCTCCCACAGTGTGGGTGAGTCACCCTGCTTAGCCGTGGCAGTTCGCCGGTGCTGACAGGATCCAGATAATTTGCCTCCGGAGCCACGCATTAACTTTCGGAGGTATTCACTGCACTCGGCAGTCTTCGGCTTTTTCCGGCAGTGTTCGTGTGTTGACGTCAGGGTTCACCCTAGTTCATGGCTTGGGCCATGAGCTGGGGTGAACCCTGACATCACCACGCGAAAACTGCCGACGCCTACCGAAAATTGCCGAGCAGTGGAGTGAATAACCCGGGAGTTAATGAGCGGCCCCTGAAGTAGATGCGGCCAGGAGACAGTGAGATGGGAGGACGCATCGCTGGACCAGTAAGTATAATTATAATGTTTATTATTAATTTTATGCTTTGTTTTACAGCCCCCCCCGCCCCATCCCATATCTGTAAAGTCCAAGTTCGGGGTTCGGACGCAAGTTCATGTCATTTCTAGCCCCGAGCACGAACTTTACAAAAAAATTCGGGTGAACCCACCGATCCCCATCATCGGGGGATACGCCCATCACTACTGGTCACAATTAGAGACTAAATGGATCTGTAAATTAAATACCTTACATCCAAATGGTCTAAATGAATTAACCCCTTTAGTGAACTCCTTAAAAAATAAAAATAAAAAACAAAGCAAAAAATAATGATTTATTATCATACCGCCGAACAAAAAGTGGAATAATGCGCAATCAAAAAGACGGATATAAATAACCACGGTACCGCTGAAAACATCATCTTGTCCGTAAAAAACGAGCTGCCACACAGCGTTATCAGTGAAAAAATAAAGTTATTGCTCGCAGAATAAAGCGATGCAAAAATAATTATTTTTTACATAAAATTGTTTTCATTGCATAAAAGCGCCAAAACATAAAAAAGATATAAATGAGGTACCACTGTAATAGTACTGACCCAAAGAATAAAACTGCCTTACCAATTTTACCGCACGCAGAATGGTGTAAACGCATCCCCCAAAAGAAATTCTTGAAATGCTGGTTTTTGTTCATTCTACGTCCCAAAAATCGATGGGGATTTTCTATCATATAGACCCCTCAAATAGAAACGTCAACTCATCCCACAAAAAATAAGACCTCATATAACTCTGTGGGTCAAAATACGGAAAAATTATAGCTCTCAATATGTGGTGATGCAAAAACTATTTTTACAATAAAAAGCGTCTTTTAGCATGTGACAGCTGCCAAACATAAAAACCGCCATAAATAGTAAATCAAACCCCCGTTATCACCCCCTTAGGCTAATTTCACACTTTCTTTTTTTTGCAGCGCGTTTTTCCCGCAAAAAAACGCATTGAAAAAACGCATACAAACGCATACAACTGCTGCGTTTTTTTCAAGCATTTTTATGAGCATGCATGAAAAAAACGCAGCGTTTTTATGCGTTTGTATGCGTTTTTAGTGCGTTTTTACCGCGTTTGCGTTTTTTCCAAACATTAGGTGGCCCCTCACACTAACCCAAACCATGACTTTACTAACCCTAACCCTGACCCTAACCCTGACCCTAACCCTAACCCTATCCCTGACCCTAACCCTGACCCTAACCCTGACCCTAACCCTAACCCTGACCCTAACCCTAACCCTGACCCTAACCCTGACCCTAACTCTAACCCTAACCCTGACCCTAACCCTGACCCTAACCCTAACCCTGACCCTAACCCTTAACCAAACCATACTAACCCTAACCCAAACCCTAAACCCTAACTAACCCTAACCCTGACCCTAACCCAAACCCTGACCCTAACCCTGACCCTAACCCTTAACCAAACCATACTAACCCTAACCCAAACCCTAAACCCTAACTAACCCTAACCCTGACCCTAACCCAAACCCTGACCCTAACCCTAACCCTGACCCTAACCCTGACCCTAAACCCCCTTAACTAACCCTAACTCTAACCCAAACCCCTAAATTCCATGGTTAACAAAAAAAACGCATGTGCAAAAAAATGCATACATAAGCATGCCAATGCGCACATATGCGCACCCATAGACTTATAATGGGTGTCTTGCTGTAAAAAAACACATTGCGCGCGCATGCGTTTTTTTGAGGCAAGTCGGACGCCCAAAAAATGCAACAGGATGCATTTTGTGCGCCCGAGCGCATACCGCAAAAAAACGCATGCGCGCAAAAACGCATACAAACGCATGTGTATGCGCACATAAGCGCATCCCATGCAAAGTATAGGAAAAAAAATCGCATGCGTTTTTTAGCGCTAAGATACCGCGAAAAAAAACGCAAGTGTGAAACCAGCCTTAGTTAGGGAAAAATAATAAAATTAAAAAAAGTATTTATTTCCATTTTCCCATTAGGGTTAGGTTTAGGGCTAGGGTTAGGGCTGAGATTAGGGTTAGGGGTGTGTTGGGGTTAGGGTTGGAGTTAGAATTGGGGGTTTCCACTGTTTGGGCACATCAGGTGCTCTCCAAACGCAACATGGCGTCTGATCTCAATTCCAGCCAATTCTGCGTTGAAAAAGTCAAATGGTGCTCCTTCCCTTCCAAGCTCTGCCATGCGCCCAAACAGTGGTTTACCCCCACATATGGGGTATCAGCCTACTCAGGACAAATTGCAAAACAACTTTTGGGGTCCAATTTCTCCTGTTACCCTTGGGAAAATAAAAAAATTGGGGACTAAAAGATCATGTTTGTGGAAAAAATATGATTTTTTTATTTTCACGCCCGGGCATTATAAACGTCTGTGAAGCACTGGGGGGTTCAAAGTGCTCACTACACATCTAGTTAAGTTCCTTTGGGGGTCTAGTTTCCAAAATGGGGTCACTTGTGGGGGGTTTCCACTGATTAGGTACATCAGGAGCTCTCCAAAGGCAACATGACACCAGCAGACCATTCCATCAAAGTCTGCATTCCAAAACGTCACTACTTCCTTTCCGATCCCCGACGTGTGCCCATACAGTAGTTTTCTCCCACATATGGGGCATCAGCGTACTCAGGACAAATTGGACAACAACTTTTGGGGTCAAATTTCTCCTCTTACCCTTGGGAAAATAAAAAAATTGGGGATTAAAAGATAATGTTTGTGGAAAAAATATGATTTTTTCATTTTCACGCCCGGGCATTATAGGCTTCTATGAAGCACTGGGGGGTTCAAAGTGCCCTCCAGAAATCTAGATAAGTTCCTTAGGGGGTCTAGTTTCCAAAATGGTGTAATTTGTGGGGGTTTCAACTGTTTTGGTACATCAGGGGCTTTCCAGACTCGGCATGGCGTCCAATCCTAATTCCTGCCAAAAAAGTCAAATGGCGCTGCTTCCCGAGCTCTGCCATGCGCCCAAATAGTGGTTTACCCCCACATATGGGGTATCAGTGTACGCAGGACAAATTGCGCAATAAATTTTGCGGTCCTGTTACCCTTGGAAAAATAAAAATTGAGGGTGAAAAGATCAATTTTGTGGAAAAAATATGATTTTTTAATTGTATGGCTGTACGTTATAAACTTCTGTGAAGCCCTTGGGGGTTCAAAGCTCTCACCACACATCTACATAAGTTCCTTGGGGGGTCTAGTTTCCAAAATGGTGTAATTTGTGGGGGGTTTCCACTGTTTTGGTACATCAGGGGCTTTCCAAACGCGACATGGTGTCCGATCTCAATTCCAGCCAAAAAAGTCAAATGACGCTGCTTCCCTTCCGAGCTCTGCTATGCACCCAAATAGTCATTTACACCCACATATGGGGTATCAGCATACTCAGGACAAATTGCACAATAACTTTCAGGGTCCTGTTAACCTTGGGAAAATAAAAATTGGGGGTGAAAAGATCCGATCTGAATTCCAGCCAATTTTGCATTGAAAAAGTCAAACGGCGCTCCTTCTCGTCTGAGCTCTGCCATGAGCCGAAACAGTGGTTCCCCCCACATATTAGGCATCAGCGTACTCAGGACAAATTGCACAATAACTTTTGCAGTCCAATTTCTTCTGTTACCTTTGGTAAATTTAAAAAAATTGGACCTAAAGTAATTTTTTTGTGAAAAAAAGTTAAATGTTCTTTTTTTTTAAACATTCAAAAAATTCCTGGGAAGCACCTGAAGGGTTAATAAACTTCTTGAATGTGGTTTTGAGCACCTTGAGGGGTGCAGTTTTTAGAATGGTGTCATTTTTGGGGATTTTCTATCATATAGACCCCTCAAAGTGACTTCAAATGTGATGTGGTCCATAAAAATAGAATGGTGTTGCAAAAGTGAGAAATCGCTGGTCAACTTTTAACCCTTATAACAAAAAAAAATTTGGGTTCCCAAATTGTGCTGATGCAAAGTAAACATGTGGGAAATGTTACTTATTAAGTTTTTTGTGTGCCGTATCTCTGTGATTTCAGGGCATAAAACTTCAAAGTTGGAAAATTGCGAAATTTTCAAAATTTTTGCCAAATTTCCATTTTTTCACAAATAAACACAAGTTATTTGAATGAAATTTTACCACTAACATGAAGTACAATATGTCACGAGAAAACAATGTCAGAATCACCGGGATCCATGGAAGCTCCAGAGTTATGACCTCATAAAGGGACAGTGGTCAGAATTGTAAATATTGGCCCGGTCATGAACGTGCAAACCACCCTTGGGGGTTAAGGGGTTAAGCTGCTTTTCTCTTTATATCTTTACCATATCACTTTTATTCTCTTTTCTTACCCGTTGCACAGTTGCACTCTCACTGGTCACTTGGTGGAGTCACATTTGGCTCTTTTCACCTGCATTGTTTTGTTCCTGGACCCCCCTCACTATCACTTTACCTGATTGATCGCTACCAGATGGCTCTATGCAGCATTATTCATCTTGGTCTTACCAACAGGTTTTCATCCTGAACCTCCTGCTTCACTGAACGCTCGTGTGGTATGGACCCATCTGGTCTCCATGGCAATGAGTCACCCAGCGTCATTCCAGTCACTCCCCCTCGGTGACGCCATCCAATCAGAGGTGCCCGGAGGCGGAGTTACCCGGGATGGCGTGTGACGCTGTTTCCTGGATCCCGCACGTGACACACAACCCGGGGGCGTCACAGATGCATGTACCCACGTGGGGTATACTCGCTCCCTGTGACCTCTGATTGGCATTTGCCCCAGGTCATTCGGGTTACACCAATAAGCCTTCAGGGGTATGTCCCCACCACTATGAGGTGTCACGCCAATAACATGAACCTGGACAGGAAAGGGCCGGTATAAACAATAACCACCAATGTGATTGGCTGACATTGGCCGACTCAATCATGTGTTCCATAGATGTGACCGGGGAACAGCCCCAATTCCTTTAGAAACACCACCACTTTACCCCAGAGTTACTCCCCTTGCCTGGATTAGTGCAGGACCTTGGTGTGTTGGAAACACTTATCCGTACCCTCTGAGGAAGCTAACGTGGCGAAACGCCCGTAAGAGGGAATAGTGGTGACTCTGCCATCTTTCTCTGTACACTCCCGGCATGTCGTCTGTAGGATCTGTAATCTCCATCTCTTGTCAGGATGGTTCCTCCTTTACACTATATGGGCTGTGCTGTATTCCTGGGATATCCCATATAGCACTGGCTGCACTTTATATCTCCTCTCTGTACTCCAGGGATGTAATGCGCTGTCAGCTCTTTATTCTCTCACTATTTATACCCTTTGCTCTGTGTCCTCTCATTATATAAGCTATTCATCTATAAGTGCACAGGATCTATTCCCCTTATACACTGATATCCAGTGATAGATCTACAATCCGGTTACATATATCTATGTATGGATTTATCTTATCTATATATATAAAACTGAATATATCTATGTGTGTGTGTGTATCACCAACCAATCACGAAGCATCTTTCATTTCACCAGAGCTGTTCAAAAGAAGCTGAGCTGTGATTGGTTGCTATCAGCAAGTTTTTCCACTTGACAACACGTCAGCAGACACTGACATGGTGGGAGAAATCTAGCATCCCCGGGAACATAAGCTCCAGCCATTGTCTTCCCTCCCAGACAGGAGCACAGAGCACATGACATAAATGAATCCCCCCCTCCCATGGATCATTGGTATGGAAGTTAGGGCAAATCCACTCAGCGTTTTGGTTCTGACCCCAGGCCTTTCTTAAAGGGATCTCCTGTACGGAAGTTAGGGCAAATCCCTCAGCGCTCTGATTCTGACCCCAGGGTTCTATTAAAGGGATCATTAGTATGCAAGTCAGGGCAAATCCACTCAGCGCTCAGGTTCTGACACCAGGCCTCTCTTAAAGGGATCCCCAGTATGGAAGTTAGGACCGTTCCACTCAGCGCTCTGGCTCTGACCGGTGGCTCTGGCTGATGGGATGATGTGGGATATTAGGGGTAGTAGTCCGGTGGCTCAGGCTGACGAGATGATGTGGGATATTAGGGGTAGTAGTCCGGTGGCTCTGGCTGACGGGATGATGTGGGATATTAGGGGTAGTAGTCCGGTGGCTCTGGCTGACGGGATGATGTGGGATATTAGGGGTAGTAGTCTGGTAGCCATGGCTGACGAGATGATGTGGGATATTAGGGGTAGTAGTCCGGTGGCTCTGGCTGACGGGATGATGTGGGATATTAGTGGTAGTAGTCCGGTGGCTCTGGCTGTCGGGATGATGTGGGATATTAGTGGTAGTAGTCCAGTGGCTCTGGCTGACGAGATGATGTGGGATATTAGGGGTAGTAGTCCGGTGACTCTGGCTGACGGGATGATGTGGGATATTAGGGGGAGTAGTCCGGTGACTCTGGCTGACGGGATGATGTGGGATATTAGGGGGAGTAGTCCGGTGACTCTGGCTGACGGGATGATGTGGGATATTAGGGGGAGTAGTCCGGTGACTCTGGCTGACGGGATGATGTGGGATATTAGGGGTAGTAGTCCGGTGGCTCTGGCTGACGGGATGATGTGGGATATTAGGGGTAGTCCGGTGACTCTGGCTGACGGGATGATGTGGGATATTAGGGGTAGTAGTCCGGTGGCTCTGGCTGACGGGATGATGTGGGATATTAGGGGTAGTAGTCCGGTGACTCTGGCTGACGGGATGATGTGGGATATTAGGGGGAGTAGTCCGGTGACTCTGGCTGACGGGATGATGTGGGATATTAGGGGGAGTAGTCCGGTGACTCTGGCTGACGAGATGATGTGGGATATTAGGGGTAGTAGTCCGGTGGCTCTGGCTGATGGGATGATGTGGGATATTAGGGGTAGTAGTCCGGTGGCTCTGGCTGACGGGATGATGTGGGATATTAGGGGGAGTAGTCCGGTGACTCTGGCTGACGGGATGATGTGGGATATTAGGGGGAGTAGTCCGGTGACTCTGGCTGACGGGATGATGTGGGATATTAGGGGGAGTAGTCCGGTGACTCTGGCTGACGGGATGATGTGGGATATTAGGGGTAGTAGTCCGGTGGCTCTGGCTGACGGGATGATGTGGGATATTAGGGGTAGTCCGGTGACTCTGGCTGACGGGATGATGTGGGATATTAGGGGTAGTAGTCCGGTGGCTCTGGCTGACGGGATGATGTGGGATATTAGGGGTAGTAGTCCAGTGACTCTGGCTGACGGGATGATGTGGGATATTAGGGGGAGTAGTCCGGTGACTCTGGCTGACGGGATGATGTGGGATATTAGGGGGAGTAGTCCGGTGACTCTGGCTGACGGGATGATGTGGGATATTAGGGGGAGTAGTCCGGTGACTCTGGCTGACGGGATGATGTGGGATATTAGGGGTAGTAGTCCGGTGGCTCTGGCTGACGGGATGATGTGGGATATTAGGGGTAGTCCGGTGACTCTGGCTGACGGGATGATGTGGGATATTAGGGGTAGTAGTCCGGTGGCTCTGGCTGACGGGATGATGTGGGATATTAGGGGTAGTAGTCCGGTGGCTCTGGCTGACGGGATGATGTGGGATATTAGGGGTAGTCCGGTGACTCTGGCTGACGGGATGATGTGGGATATTAGGGGTAGTCCGGTGACTCTGGCTGACGGGATGATGTGGGATATTAGGGGTAGTAGTCCGGTGGCTCTGGCTGACGGGATGATGTGGGATATTAGGGGTAGTAGTCCGGTGGCTCTGGCTGACGGGATGATGTGGGATATTAGGGGTAGTAGTCCGGTGGCTCTGGCTGACGGGATGATGTGAGATATTAGGGATAGTAGTCCGGTGGCTCTGGCTGACGAGATGATGTGGGATATTAGGTGTAGTAGTCCGGTGGCTCTGGCTGACGGGATGATGTGGGAAATTAGGGGTAGTAGTCCGGTGGCTCTAACGGGATGATGTGGGATATTAGGGGTAGTAGTCCGGTGGCTCTGGCTGATGGGATGATGTGGGATATTAGGGGTAGTAGTCCGGTGACTCTGGCTGACGGGATGATGTGGGATATTAGGGGGAGTAGTCCGGTGACTCTGGCTGACGGGATGATGTGGGATATTAGGGGGAGTAGTCCGGTGACTCTGGCTGACGGGATGATGTGGGATATTAGGGGTAGTCCGGTGGCTCTGGCTGACGAGATGATGTGGGATATTAGGGGTAGTAGTCCGGTGACTCTGGCTGACGGGATGATGTGGGATATTAGGGGTAGTCCGGTGACTCTGGCTGACGGGATGATGTGGGATATTAGGGGTAGTAGTCCGGTGGCTCTGGCTGACGGGATGATGTGGGATATTAGTGGTAGTAGTCCGGTGGCTCTGGCTGACGGGATGATGTGGGATATTAGGGGTAGTCCGGTGACTCTGGCTGATGGTATGATGTGGGATATTAGGGGTAGTAGTCCGGTGGCTCTGGCTGACGGGATGATGTGGGATATTAGGGGTAGTAGTCCGGTGGCTCTGGCTGACGGGATGATGTGAGATATTAGGGGTAGTAGTCCGGTGGCTCTGGCTGACGGGATGATGTGGGATATTAGGGGTAGTAGTCCGGTGGCTCTGGCTGACGAGATGATGTGGGATATTAGGGGTAGTAGTCCGGTGGCTCTGGCTGACGGGATGATGTGGGATATTAGGGGTAGTAGTCCGGTGGCTCTAACGGGATGATGTGGGATATTAGGGGTAGTAGTCCGGTGGCTCTGATGGGATGATGTGGGATATTAGGGGTAGTAGTCCGGTGGCTCTGGCTGATGGGATGATGTGGGATATTAGTGGTAGTCCGGTGGCTCTGACGGGATGATGTGGGATATTAGGGGTAGTAGTCTGGTGGCTCTGGCTGACGAGATGATGTGGGATATTAGGGGTAGTAGTCCGTTGGCTCTGGCTGACGGGATGATGTGGGATATTAGGGGTAGTAGTCCGGTAGCTCTGGCTGATGGGATGATGTGGGATATTAGGGGTAGTAGTCCAGTGGCTCTGACGGGATGATGTGGGATATTAGTGGTAGTCCGGTGGCTCTGGCTGACGAGATGATGTGGGATATTAGGGGTAGTAGTCCGGTGGCTCTGGCTGACGGGATGATGTGGGATATTAGGGGTAGTATTCCGGTGGCTCTGGCTGACGGGATGATGTGGGATATTAGGGGTAGTAGTCCGGTGGCTCTGGCTGACGGGATGATGTGGGATATTAGTGGTAGTCCGGTGGCTCTGGCTGACGAGATGATGTGGGATATTAGGGGTAGTAGTCCGGTGGCTCTGGCTGACGGGATGATGTGGGATATTAGGGGTAGTATTCCGGTGGCTCTGGCTGACGGGATGATGTGGGATATTAGGGGTAGTAGTCCGGTGACTCTGGCTGACGGGATGATGTGGGATATTAGGGGTAGTAGTCCGGTGGCTCTGGCTGACGGGATGATGTGGGATATTAGTGGTAGTAGTCTGGTGGCTCTGACGGGATGATGTGGGATATTAGTGGTAGTAGTCCGGTGGCTCTGGCTGACTGGATGATGTGGGATATTAGGGGTAGTAGTCCGGTGGCTCTGACGGAATGATGTGGGATATTAGGGGTAGTAGTCCGGTGGCTCTTGCTGACGGGTTGATGTGGGATATTAGGGGTAGTAGTCCGATGGCTCTGACGGGATAATGTGGAATATTATTGGTAGTAGTCCGGTGGCTCTGGCTGACGGGATGATGTGGGATATTAGGGGGAGTAGTCCGGTGGTTCTGGCTGACGGGATGATGTGGGATATTAGGGGTAGTAGGCCGGTGACTCTGGCTGACGGGATGATGTGGGATATTAGGGGGAGTAGTCCGATGGCTCTGACGAGATGATGTGGGATATTAGGGGTAGTAGTCCGGTGGCTCTGGCTGACGGGATGATGTGGGATATTAGGGGTAGTAGTCCAGTGGCTCTGGCTGACGGGATGATGTGGGATATTAGGGGTAGTAGTCCGGTGGCTCTGGCTGACGAGATGATGTGGGATATTAGGGGTAGTAGTCCGGTGGCTCTGGCTGACGGGATGATGTGGGATATTAGGGGTAGTAGTCCTGTGGCTCTGGCTGATGGGATGATGTGGGATATTAGGGGTAGTAGTCCGGTAGCTCTGGCTGATGGGATGATGTGGGATATTAGGGGTAGTAGTCCGGTGGCTCTGGCTGATGGGATGATGTGGGATATTAGGGGTAGTAGCCCGGTGGCTCTGGCTGACGGGATGATGTGGGATATTAGGGGTAGTAGTCCGGTGGCTCTGGCTGACGGGATAATGTGGGATATTAGGGGTAGTAGTCCGGTGGCTCTGGCTGATGGGATGATGTGGGATATTAGGGGTAGTAGTCCGGTGGCTCTGGCTGATGGGATGATGTGGGATATTAGGGGTAGTAGTCCGGTGGCTCTGGCTGATGGGATGATGTGGGATATTAGGGGTAGTAGTCCGGTTGCTCTGGCTGATGGGATGATGTGGGATATTATAGTGAATGTGGCTATGCGGAGTGGATAGAGCCATACACTCAGCATTATCTAATATATAAAGCTGAATGTGTGTATGTGTGTATGTTTGTATGTATGTATGTCCGGGATTGGCATCCGCACCGTCGCAGCTACAGCCACAAAATTTGGCACAGACACACATCTGGACCCCGAGAGCGTCATAGGCTATGTTGTGAGGCGAAATTGTAACCCCACGCATCCCAATTCACTAAACAATTTTGCCCCTATCTACATAATGGGGAAAAAGTGAAAAGAAAAGTGTTAGAGGCAAATTGACAGCTGCCGGATGTGAACAAGGGGGACTGAAATAATGAGAGCGATGGCGCCAAAGAGTATATACCGTACAGTTGCTAAGGTGGGGCCCTGACATGGGATACTCGCCACACACGGGGATATGAACACACACACAAAATGCACCACACAGTACCACGTGCTTCACCACATACACCACCCTCAGCACACATTTCACCACCCATTCACCAACCTCGCCACATAAAAGTCCAAACACAAAACCCGCCACTCATAACTCACCACGTTGTCCCAGAGCTGTTTAAGAGATGAAAAATGAGACAGTTGTGGTAACTGAGGCCTATTATTCTTATCATTTCTATGGTGTTATCGTCCTTCTGTAAAGCTGGAAATAACACAATTTATTACCGTGCCAACACAGACCACCCTCTGACACAGACTGCAGGGGGAGCCCAGCATCACACAGGATAGGATTAGATACACGGCTCAGCAGTCAGTATCACGCAGGAGAGGATTAGATACACAGCTCAGCAGACAGTATCACACAGAATAGGATTAGACACACGGCTCAGCAGTCAGTATCACACAGGAGAGGATTAGATACATGGCTCAGCAGTCAGTATCTCACAGGAGAGGATTAGATACCCAGCTCAGCAGTCAGTATCACACAGGATAGGATTAGATACACAGCTCAGCAGTCAGTATCACACATGATAGGATTAGATACATGACTCAGCAGACGGTATCACACAGGATAGGATTATATACACGGCTCAGCAGTCAGTATCACACAGGAGAGGATTAGATACACGGCTCAGCAGTCAGTATCACACAGGAGAGGATTAGATACATGGCTCAGCAGTCAGTATCACACAGGAGAGGATTAGATACACAGCTCAGCAGTCAGTATCATACAGGATAGGATTAGATACACAGCTCAGCAGTCAGTATCACACAGGAGAGGATTAGATACACGACTCAGCAGACAGTATCACACAGGATAGGATTAGATACACGGCTCAGCAGTCAGTATCACACATGATAGGATTAGATACATGACTCAGCAGACGGTATCACACAGGATAGGATTATATACACGGCTCAGCAGTCAGTATCACACAGGAGAGGATTAGATACACGGCTCAGCAGTCAGTATCACACAGGAGAGGATTAGATACATGGCTCAGCAGTCAGTATCACACAGGAGAGGATTAGATACACAGCTCAGCAGTCAGTATCATACAGGATAGGATTAGATACACAGCTCAGCAGTCAGTATCACACAGGAGAGGATTAGATACACGACTCAGCAGACAGTATCACACAGGATAGGATTAGATACACGGCTCAGCAGTCAGTATCACACAGGAGAGGATTAGATACACGGCTCAGCAGTCAGTATCACACAGGAGAGGATTAGATACATGGCTCAGCAGTCAGTATCACACAGGAGAGGATTAGATACACAGCTCAGCAGTCAGTATCACACAGGATAGGATTAGATACACAGCTCAGCAGTCAGTATCACACAGGATAGGATTAGATACACAGCTCAGCAGTCAGTATCACACAGGATAGGATTAGATACACAGCTGAGCAGTCAGTATCACACAGCATAGGATTAGACACATGGCTCAGCAGTCAGTATCACACAGGATAGGATTAGATACACGGCTCAGCAGTCAGTATCATACAGGATGGGAATAGATACACGGCTGAGCAGTCAGTATCACACAGGATAGGAATAGATACACGGCTCAGCAGACAGTATCACACAGGAGAGGATTAGATACACAGCTCAGCAGTCAGTATCACACAGGATAGGATTAGATACACGGCTCAGCAGTCAGTATCACACAGGACAGGATTAGATACACAGATCAGCAGTCACTATCACACAGGATAGGATTAGATATACGGCTCAGCAGTCAGTATCACACAGGATAGGATTAGATACACGGCTCAGCAGTCAGTATCACACAGGATAGGATTAGATACACAGCTCAGCAGTCAGTATCACACAGGATAGGATTAGACACACGGCTCAGCAGTCAGTATCACACAGGAGAGGATTAGATACACAGCTCAGCAGTCACTATCACACAGGAGAGGATTAGATACACAGCTCAGCAGTCAGTATCACACAGGATAGGGTTAGATACATGGCTCAGCAGACAGTATCACACAGGATGGGATTAGATACACAGCTCAGCAGACAGTATCACACAGGATAGGATTAGACACACGGCTCAGCAGACAGTATCACACAGGAGAGGATTAGATACATGGCTCAGCAGTCAGTATCACACAGGATGGGATTAGATAAACATCTCAGCAGTCAGTATCACACAGGATAGGATTAGATACACAGATCAGCAGTCAGTATCACACAGGATAGGATTAGACACACGGCTCAGCAGACAGTATCATACAGGATAGGATTAGATACACAGCTGAGCAGTCAGTATCACACAGGATAGGATTAGACACACGGCTCAGCAGTCAGTATCACACAGGATAGGATTAGATACACGGTTCAGCAGTCAGTATCATACAGGATAGGAATAGATACACGGCTGAGCAGTCAGTATCACACAGGATAGGAATAGATACACGGCTCAGCAGACAGTATCACACAGGAGAGGATTAGATACACAGCTCAGCAGTCAGTATCACACAGGATAGGATTAGATACACGGCTCAGCAGTCAGTATCACTCAGGATAGGATTAGATACACAGCTCAGCAGTCACTATCACACAGGATAGGATTAGATACACGGCTCAGCAGTCAGTATCACACAGGATAGGATTAGATACACGGCTCAGCAGTCAGTATCACATAGGATAGGATTAGATACACAGCTCAGCAGTCAGTATCACACAGGATAGGATTAGACACACGGCTCAGCAGTCAGTATCACACAGGAGAGGATTAGATACACAGCTCAGCAGACAGTATCACACAGGATAGGATTAGATACAGAGCTCAGCAGTCAGTATCACACAGGAGAGGATTAGATACACAGCTCAGCAGTCAGTATCACACAGGATAGGATTAGATACAAGGCTCAGCAGTCACTATCACACAGGATAGGATTAGACACACGGCTCAGCAGTCAGTATCACACAGGAGAGGATTAGATACACAGCTCAGCAGTCAGTATCACACAGGATAGGATTAGATACACAGCTCAGCAGTCACTATCACACAGGATAGGATAAGATACACGGCTCAGCAGTCAGTATCACACAGGATAGGATTAGATACACAGCTCAGCAGTCAGTATCACACAGGATAGGATTAGACACACGGCTCAGCAGTCAGTATCACAAAGGATAGAATTAGATACACGGCTCAGCAGTCAGTATTACACAGGAGAGGATTAGATACACAGCTCAGCAGTCAGTATCACACAGGATAGGATTAGATACACGGCTCAGCAGTCAGTATCACACAGGAGAGGATTAGATACATGGCTCAGCAGTCAGTATCACACAGGATGGGATAAGATACACATCTCAGCAGTCAGTATCACACAGGATAGGATTAGATACACAGCTCAGCAGTCAGTATCACACAGGATAGGATTAGATACACAGCTCAGCAGTCAGTATCACACAGGATAGGATTAGACACACGGCTCAGCAGACAGTATCATACAGGATAGGATTAGATACACAGCTCAGCAGTCAGTATCACACAGGATAGGATTAGATACAGAGCTCAGCAGTCAGTATCACACAGGAGAGGATTAGACACATGGCTCAGCAGTCAGTAACACACATGATAGGATTAGACACATGGCTCAGCAGTCAGTATCACATAGGATACGATTAGATACGCAGCTCAGCAGTCAGTATCACACAGGATAGGATTAGATACACAGCTCAGCAGTCAGTATCACACAGGATAGGATTAGATACACGGCTCAGCAGGCAGTATCACACAGGAGAGGATTAGATACACGGCTCAGCACACAGTATCACACAGTATAGGATTAGATACACAGCTCAGCAGTCAGTATCACACAGGATAGGATTAGATACACAGCTGAGTAGTCAGTATCACACAGGATAGGATTAGATGCACAGCTGAGCAGTCAGTATCACACAGGATAGGATTAGATGCACGGCTCAGCAGTCAGTATCACACAGGATAGGATTAGATACACTGCTCAGCAGGCAGTATCACACAGGATAGGATTAGATACACGGCTCAGCAGTCAGTATCACACAGGATAGGATTAGATACACGGCTCAGCAGTCAGTATCACACAGGATAGGATTAAATACACGGCTCAGCAGGCAGTATAACACAGGAAAGGATTAGATACATGGCTCAGCAGTCAGTATCACACAGGATAGGATTAGATGCACGGCTCAGCAGTCAGTATCACACAGGATAGGATTAGATGCACGGCTCAGCAGTCAGTATCACACAGGATAGGATTAGATACACGGCTCAGCAGTCAGTATCACACAGGATAGTATTAGACACATGGCTCAGCAGTCAGTATCACACAGGATAGGATTAGATACACGGCTCAGCAGTCAGTATCACACAGGAGAGGATTAGATACACAGCTCAGCAGTCAGTATCACACAGGATAGGATTAGACACACGGCTCAGCAGTCAGTATCACACAGGAGAGGATTAGATACACGGCTCAGCAGTCAGTATCTCACAGGAGAGGATTAGATACCCAGCTCAGCAGTCAGTATCACACAGGATAGGATTAGATACACAGCTCAGCAGTCAGTATCACACAGGATAGGATTAGATACATGACTCAGCAGACGGTATCACACAGGATAGGATTATATACACGGCTCAGCAGTCAGTATCACACAGGAGAGGATTAGATACACGGCTCAGCAGTCAGTATCACACAGGAGAGGATTAGATACATGGCTCAGCAGTCAGTATCACACAGGAGAGGATTAGATACACAGCTCAGCAGTCAGTATCATACAGGATAGGATTAGATACACAGCTCAGCAGTCAGTATCACACAGGAGAGGATTAGATACACGACTCAGCAGACAGTATCACACAGGATAGGATTAGATACACGGCTCAGCAGTCAGTATCACACAGGAGAGGATTAGATACACGGCTCAGCAGTCAGTATCACACAGGAGAGGATTAGATACATGGCTCAGCAGTCAGTATCACACAGGAGAGGATTAGATACACAGCTCAGCAGTCAGTATCACACAGGATAGGATTAGATACACAGCTCAGCAGTCAGTATCACACAGGATAGGATTAGATACACAGCTCAGCAGTCAGTATCACACAGGATAGGATTAGATACACAGCTGAGCAGTCAGTATCACACAGCATAGGATTAGACACATGGCTCAGCAGTCAGTATCACACAGGATAGGATTAGATACACGGCTCAGCAGTCAGTATCATACAGGATGGGAATAGATACACGGCTGAGCAGTCAGTATCACACAGGATAGGAATAGATACACGGCTCAGCAGACAGTATCACACAGGAGAGGATTAGATACACAGCTCAGCAGTCAGTATCACACAGGATAGGATTAGATACACGGCTCAGCAGTCAGTATCACACAGGACAGGATTAGATACACAGATCAGCAGTCACTATCACACAGGATAGGATTAGAGATACGGCTCAGCAGTCAGTATCACACAGGATAGGATTAGATACACGGCTCAGCAGTCAGTATCACACAGGATAGGATTAGATACACAGCTCAGCAGTCAGTATCACACAGGATAGGATTAGACACACGGCTCAGCAGTCAGTATCACACAGGAGAGGATTAGATACACAGCTCAGCAGTCACTATCACACAGGAGAGGATTAGATACACAGCTCAGCAGTCAGTATCACACAGGATAGGGTTAGATACATGGCTCAGCAGACAGTATCACACAGGATGGGATTAGATACACAGCTCAGCAGACAGTATCACACAGGATAGGATTAGACACACGGCTCAGCAGACAGTATCACACAGGAGAGGATTAGATACATGGCTCAGCAGTCAGTATCACACAGGATGGGATTAGATAAACATCTCAGCAGTCAGTATCACACAGGATAGGATTAGATACACAGATCAGCAGTCAGTATCACACAGGATAGGATTAGACACACGGCTCAGCAGACAGTATCATACAGGATAGGATTAGATACACAGCTGAGCAGTCAGTATCACACAGGATAGGATTAGACACACGGCTCAGCAGTCAGTATCACACAGGATAGGATTAGATACACGGTTCAGCAGTCAGTATCATACAGGATAGGAATAGATACACGACTCAGCAGACAGTATCACACAGGAGAGGATTAGATACACAGATCAGCAGTCAGTATCACACAGGATAGGAATAGAAACACGGCTCAGCAGACAGTATCACACAGGAGAGGATTAGATACACAGCTCAGCAGTCAGTATCACACAGGATAGGATTAGATACACGGCTCAGCAGTCAGTATCACTCAGGATAGGATTAGATACACAGCTCAGCAGTCACTATCACACAGGATAGGATTAGATACACGGCTCAGCAGTCAGTATCACACAGGATAGGATTAGATACACGGCTCAGCAGTCAGTATCACATAGGATAGGATTAGATACACAGCTCAGCAGTCAGTATCACACAGGATAGGATTAGACACACGGCTCAGCAGTCAGTATCACACAGGAGAGGATTAGATACACAGCTCAGCAGTCAGTATCACACAGGAGAGGATTAGATACAGAGCTCAGCAGTCAGTATCACACAGGAGAGGATTAGATACACAGCTCAGCAGTCAGTATCACACAGGATAGGATTAGATACAAGGCTCAGCAGTCAGTATCACACAGGATAGGATTAGACACACGGCTCAGCAGTCAGTATCACACAGGGGAGGATTAGATACACAGCTCAGCAGTCACTATCACACAGGATAGGATTAGATACACGGCTCAGCAGTCAGTATCACACAGGATAGGATTAGATACACGGCTCAGCAGTCAGTATCACACAGAATAGGATTAGATACACAGCTCAGCAGTCAGTATCACACAGAATAGGATTAGACACACGGCTCAGCAGTCAGTATCACACAGGAGAGGATTAGATACACAGCTCAGCAGTCAGTATCACACAGGATAGGATTAGATACACAGCTCAGCAGTCACTATCACACAGGATAGGATAAGATACACGGCTCAGCAGTCAGTATCACACAGGATAGGATTAGATACACAGCTCAGCAGTCAGTATCACACAGGATAGGATTAGAAACACGGCTCAGCAGTCAGTATCACAAAGGATAGAATTAGATTCACGGCTCAGCAGTCAGTATTACACAGGAGAGGATTAGATACACAGCTCAGCAGTCAGTATCACACAGGATAGGATTAGATACACGGCTCAGCAGTCAGTATCACACAGGAGAGGATTAGATACATGGCTCAGCAGTCAGTATCACACAGGATGGGATTAGATACACATCTCAGCAGTCAGTATCACACAGGATAGGATTAGATACACAGCTCAGCAGTCAGTATCACACAGGATAGGATTAGATACACAGCTCAGCAGTCAGTATCACACAGGATAGGATTAGACACACGGCTCAGCAGACAGTATCATACAGGATAGGATTAGATACACAGCTCAGCAGTCAGTATCACACAGGATAGGATTAGATACAGAGCTCAGCAGTCAGTATCACACAGGAGAGGATTAGACACATGGCTCAGCAGTCAGTAACACACATGATAGGATTAGACACATGGCTCAGCAGTCAGTATCACATAGGATACGATTAGATACGCAGCTCAGCAGTCAGTATCACACAGGATAGGATTAGATACACAGCTCAGCAGTCAGTATTACACAGGATAGGATTAGATACACGGCTCAGCAGGCAGTATCACACAGGAGAGGATAAGATACACGGCTCAGCACACAGTATCACACAGGATAGGATTAGATACACAGCTCAGCAGTCAGTATCACACAGGATAGGATTAGATACACAGCTGAGTAGTCAGTATCACACAGGATAGGATTAGATGCACAGCTGAGCAGTCAGTATCACACAGGATAGGATTAGATGCACGGCTCAGCAGTCAGTATCACACAGGATAGGATTAGATACACTGCTCAGCAGGCAGTATCACACAGGATAGGATTAGATACACGGCTCAGCAGTCAGTATCACACAGGATAGGATTAGATACACGGCTCAGCAGTCAGTATCACACAGGATAGGATTAGACACACGGCTCAGCAGTCAGTATCACACAGGAGAGGATTAGATACACAGCTCAGCAGTCAGTATCACACAGGAGAGGATTAGATACAGAGCTCAGCAGTCAGTATCACACATGAGAGGATTAGATACACAGCTCAGCAGTCAGTATCACACAGGATAGGATTAGATACAAGGCTCAGCAGTCAGTATCACACAGGATAGGATTAGACACACGGCTCAGCAGTCAGTATCACACAGGGGAGGATTAGATACACAGCTCAGCAGTCACTATCACACAGGATAGGATTAGATACACGGCTCAGCAGTCAGTATCACTCAGGATAGGATTAGATACACAGCTCAGCAGTCACTATCACACAGGATAGGATTAGATACACGGCTCAGCAGTCAGTATCACACAGGATAGGATTAGATACACGGCTCAGCAGTCAGTATCACATAGGATAGGATTAGATACACAGCTCAGCAGTCAGTATCACACAGGATAGGATTAGACACACGGCTCAGCAGTCAGTATCACACAGGAGAGGATTAGATACACAGCTCAGCAGTCAGTATCACACAGGAGAGGATTAGATACAGAGCTCAGCAGTCAGTATCACACAGGAGAGGATTAGATACACAGCTCAGCAGTCAGTATCACACAGGATAGGATTAGATACAAGGCTCAGCAGTCAGTATCACACAGGATAGGATTAGACACACGGCTCAGCAGTCAGTATCACACAGGGGAGGATTAGATACACAGCTCAGCAGTCACTATCACACAGGATAGGATTAGATACACGGCTCAGCAGTCAGTATCACACAGGATAGGATTAGATACACGGCTCAGCAGTCAGTATCACACAGAATAGGATTAGATACACAGCTCAGCAGTCAGTATCACACAGAATAGGATTAGACACACGGCTCAGCAGTCAGTATCACACAGGAGAGGATTAGATACACAGCTCAGCAGTCAGTATCACACAGGATAGGATTAGATAAACGGCTCAGCAGTCAGTATCACTCAGGATAGGATTAGATACACAGCTCAGCAGTCACTATCACACAGGATAGGATTAGATACACGGCTCAGCAGTCAGTATCACACAGGATAGGATTAGATACACGGCTCAGCAGTCAGTATCACATAGGATAGGATTAGATACACAGCTCAGCAGTCAGTATCACACAGGATAGGATTAGACACACGGCTCAGCAGTCAGTATCACACAGGAGAGGATTAGATACACAGCTCAGCAGTCAGTATCACACAGGAGAGGATTAGATACAGAGCTCAGCAGTCAGTATCACACATGAGAGGATTAGATACACAGCTCAGCAGTCAGTTTCACACAGGATAGGATTAGATACAAG
The DNA here is from genome assembly GCF_039654945.1 of Dendrobates tinctorius. NCBI lineage: Eukaryota > Metazoa > Chordata > Amphibia > Anura > Dendrobatidae > Dendrobates > Dendrobates tinctorius. The sequence goes on along the minus strand of NW_027362061.1, from coordinate 3,071,658 downwards.
GCTCAGCAGTCAGTATCACACAGGATAGGATTAGACACACGGCTCAGCAGTCAGTATCACACAGGGGAGGATTAGATACACAGCTCAGCAGTCACTATCACACAGGATAGGATTAGATACACGGCTCAGCAGTCAGTATCACTCAGGATAGGATTAGATACACAGCTCAGCAGTCACTATCACACAGGATAGGATTAGATACACGGCTCAGCAGTCAGTATCACACAGGATAGGATTAGATACACGGCTCAGCAGTCAGTATCACATAGGATAGGATTAGATACACAGCTCAGCAGTCAGTATCACACAGGATAGGATTAGACACACGGCTCAGCAGTCAGTATCACACAGGAGAGGATTAGATACACAGCTCAGCAGTCAGTATCACACAGGAGAGGATTAGATACAGAGCTCAGCAGTCAGTATCACACAGGAGAGGATTAGATACACAGCTCAGCAGTCAGTATCACACAGGATAGGATTAGATACAAGGCTCAGCAGTCAGTATCACACAGGATAGGATTAGACACACGGCTCAGCAGTCAGTATCACACAGGGGAGGATTAGATACACAGCTCAGCAGTCACTATCACACAGGATAGGATTAGATACACGGCTCAGCAGTCAGTATCACACAGGATAGGATTAGATACACGGCTCAGCAGTCAGTATCACACAGAATAGGATTAGATACACAGCTCAGCAGTCAGTATCACACAGAATAGGATTAGACACACGGCTCAGCAGTCAGTATCACACAGGAGAGGATTAGATACACAGCTCAGCAGTCAGTATCACACAGGATAGGATTAGATACACAGCTCAGCAGTCACTATCACACAGGATAGGATAAGATACACGGCTCAGCAGTCAGTATCACACAGGATAGGATTAGATACACAGCTCAGCAGTCAGTATCACACAGGATAGGATTAGACACACGGCTCAGCAGTCAGTATCACAAAGGATAGAATTAGATACACGGCTCAGCAGTCAGTATTACACAGGAGAGGATTAGATACACAGCTCAGCAGTCAGTATCACACAGGATAGGATTAGATACACGGCTCAGCAGTCAGTATCACACAGGAGAGGATTAGATACATGGCTCAGCAGTCAGTATCACACAGGATGGGATTAGATACACATCTCAGCAGTCAGTATCACACAGGATAGGATTAGATACACAGCTCAGCAGTCAGTATCACACAGGATAGGATTAGATACACAGCTCAGCAGTCAGTATCACACAGGATAGGATTAGACACACGGCTCAGCAGACAGTATCATACAGGATAGGATTAGATACACAGCTCAGCAGTCAGTATCACACAGGATAGGATTAGATACAGAGCTCAGCAGTCAGTATCACACAGGAGAGGATTAGACACATGGCTCAGCAGTCAGTAACACACATGATAGGATTAGACACATGGCTCAGCAGTCAGTATCACATAGGATACGATTAGATACGCAGCTCAGCAGTCAGTATTACACAGGATAGGATTAGATACACAGCTCAGCAGTCAGTATCACACAGGATAGGATTAGATACACGGCTCAGCAGGCAGTATCACACAGGAGAGGATTAGATACACGGCTCAGCACACAGTATCACACAGGATAGGATTAGATACACAGCTCAGCAGTCAGTATCACACAGGATAGGATTAGATACACAGCTGAGTAGTCAGTATCACACAGGATAGGATTAGATGCACAGCTGAGCAGTCAGTATCACACAGGATAGGATTAGATGCACGGCTCAGCAGTCAGTATCACACAGGATAGGATTAGATACACTGCTCAGCAGGCAGTATCACACAGGATAGGATTAGATACACGGCTCAGCAGTCAGTATCACACAGGATAGGATTAGATACACGGCTCAGCAGTCAGTATCACACAGGATAGGATTAAATACACGGCTCAGCAGGCAGTATCACACAGGAAAGGATTAGATACATGGCTCAGCAGTCAGTATCACACAGGATAGGATTAGATGCACGGCTCAGCAGTCAGTATCACACAGGATAGGATTAGATGCACGGCTCAGCAGTCACTATCACACAGGATAGGATTAGATACACGGCTCAGCAGTCAGTATCACACAGGATAGTATTAGACTCATGGCTCAGCAGTCAGTATCACACAGGATAGGATTAGATACACGGCTCAGCAGTCAGTATCACACAGGAGAGGATTAGATACACAGCTCAGCAGTCAGTATCACACAGGATAGGATTAGACACACGGCTCAGCAGTCAGTATCACACAGGAGAGGATTAGATACACGGCTCAGCAGTCAGTATCTCACAGGAGAGGATTAGATACCCAGCTGAGCAGTCAGTATCACACAGGATAGGATTAGATACACAGCTCAGCAGTCAGTATCACACAGGATAGGATTATATACACGGCTCAGCAGTCAGTATCACACAGGAGAGGATTAGATACACGGCTCAGCAGTCAGTATCACACAGGAGAGGATTAGATACATGGCTCAGCAGTCAGTATCACACAGGAGAGTATTAGATACACAGCTCAGCAGTCAGTATCATACAGGATAGGATTAGATACACAGCTCAGCAGTCAGTATCACACAGGAGAGGATTAGATACACGACTCAGCAGACAGTAGCACACAGGATAGGATTAGATACACGGCTCAGCAGTCAGTATCACACAGGAGAGGATTAGATACACGGCTCAGCAGTCAGTATCACACAGGAGAGGATTAGATACACGGCTCAGCAGTCAGTATCACACAGGAGAGGATTAGATACACAGCTCAGCAGTCAGTATCACACAGGATAGGATTAGATACACAGCTCAGCAGTCAGTATCACACAGGATAGGATTAGATACACAGCTCAGCAGTCAGTATCACACAGGATAGGATTAGATACACAGCTGAGCAGTCAGTATCACACAGCATATGATTAGACACATGGCTCAGCAGTCAGTATCACACAGGATAGGATTAGATACACGGCTCAGCAGTCAGTATCATACAGGATGGGAATAGATACACGGCTCAGCAGACAGTATCACACAGGAGAGGATTAGATACACAGCTCAGCAGTCAGTATCAGACAGGATAGGATTAGATACACGGCTCAGCAGTCAGTATCACACAGGACAGGATTAGATACACGGCTCAGCAGTCAGTATCACACAGGATAGGATTAGACACACGGCTCAGCAGTTAGTATCACACAGGAGAGGATTAGATACACAGCTCAGCAGTCACTATCACACAGGAGAGGATTAGATACACAGCTCAGCAGTCAGTATCACACAGGATAGGGTTAGATACATGGCTCAGCAGACAGTGTCACACAGGATGGGATTAGATACACAGCTCAGCAGACAGTATCACACAGGATAGGATTAGACACACGGCTCAGCAGACAGTATCACACAGGAGAGGATTAGATACATGGCTCAGCAGTCAGTATCACACAGGATGGGATTAGATACACATCTCAGCAGTCAGTATCACACAGGATAGGATTAGATACACAGATCAGCAGTCAGTATCACACAGGATAGGATTAGACACACGGCTCAGCAGACAGTATCATACAGGATAGGATTAGATACACAGCTGAGCAGTCAGTAACACACAGGATAGGATTAGACACACGGCTCAGCAGTCAGTATCACACAGGATAGGATTAGATACACGGTTCAGCAGTCAGTATCATACAGGATAGGAATAGATACACGGCTGAGCAGTCAGTATCACACAGGATAGGAATAGATACACGGCTCAGCAGACAGTATCACACAGGAGAGGATTAGATACACAGCTCAGCAGTCAGTATCACACAGGATAGGATTAGATACACGGCTCAGCAGTCAGTATCACTCAGGATAGGATTAGATACACAGCTCAGCAGTCACTATCACACAGGATAGGATTAGATACACGGCTCAGCAGTCAGTATCACACAGGATAGGATTAGATACACGGCTCAGCTGTCAGTATCACATAGGATAGGATTAGATACACAGCTCAGCAGTCAGTATCACACAGGATAGGATTAGACACACGGCTCAGCAGTCAGTATCACACAGGAGAGGATTAGATACACAGCTCAGCAGTCAGTATCACACAGGAGAGGATTATATACAGAGCTCAGCAGTCAGTATCACACAGGAGAGGATTAGATACACAGCTCAGCAGTCAGTATCACACAGGATAGGATTAGATACAAGGCTCAGCAGTCAGTATCACACAGGATAGGATTAGACACACGGCTCAGCAGTCAGTATCACACAGGGGAGGATTAGATACACAGCTCAGCAGTCACTATCACACAGGATAGGATTAGATACACGGCTCAGCAGTCAGTATCACACAGGATAGGATTAGATACACGGCTCAGCAGTCAGTATCACACAGAATAGGATTAGATACACAGCTCAGCAGTCAGTATCACACAGAATAGGATTAGACACACGGCTCAGCAGTCAGTATCACACAGGAGAGGATTAGATACACAGCTCAGCAGTCAGTATCACACAGGATAGGATTAGATACACAGCTCAGCAGTCACTATCACACAGGATAGGATAAGATACACGGCTCAGCAGTCAGTATCACACAGGATAGGATTAGACACACGGCTCAGCAGTCAGTATCACACAGGAGAGGATTAGATACACAGCTCAGCAGTCAGTATCACACAGGATAGGATTAGATACACAGCTCAGCAGTCACTATCACACAGGATAGGATAAGATACACGGCTCAGCAGGCAGTATCACACAGGATAGGATTAGATACACAGCTCAGCAGTCAGTATCACACAGGATAGGATTAGAAACACGGCTCAGCAGTCAGTATCACAAAGGATAGAATTAGATACACGGCTCAGCAGTCAGTATTACACAGGAGAGGATTAGATACACAGCTCAGCAGTCAGTATCACACAGGATAGGATTAGATACACGGCTCAGCAGTCAGTATCACACAGGATAGGATTAGATACACGGCTCAGCAGTCAGTATCACACAGAATAGGATTAGATACACAGTTCAGCAGTCAGTATCACACAGAATAGGATTAGACACACGGCTCAGCAGTCAGTATCACACAGGAGAGGATTAGATACACAGCTCAGCAGTCAGTATCACACAGGATAGGATTAGATACACAGCTCAGCAGTCACTATCACACAGGATAGGATAAGATACACGGCTCAGCAGTCAGTATCACACAGAATAGGATTAGACACACGGCTCAGCAGTCAGTATCACACAGGAGAGGATTAGATACACAGCTCAGCAGTCAGTATCACACAGGATAGGATTAGATACACAGCTCAGCAGTCACTATCACACAGGATAGGATAAGATACACGGCTCAGCAGGCAGTATCACACAGAATAGGATTAGATACACAGCTCAGCAGTCAGTATCACACAGGATAGGATTAGAAACACGGCTCAGCAGTCAGTATCACAAAGGATAGAATTAGATACACGGCTCAGCAGTCAGTATCACACAGGATAGGATTAGATACACGGCTCAGCAGTCAGTATCACACAGGATATGATTAGATACACAGCTCAGCAGTCAGTATCACGCAGGATTGGATTAGATACACAGCTCAGCAGTCAGTATCACACAGGATAGGATTAGACACACGGCTCAGCAGTCAGTATCACACAGGAGAGGATTAGATACACAGCTCAGCAGTCACTATCACACAGGATAGGATTAGATACACGGCTCAGCAGTCAGTATCACACAGGATAGGATTAGATACACGGCTCAGCAGTCAGTATCACACAGGATAGGATTAGATACACAGCTCAGCAGTCAGTATCACACAGAATAGGATTAGACACACGGCTCAGCAGTCAGTATCACACAGGAGAGGATTAGATACACAGCTCAGCAGTCAGTATCACACAGGATAGGATTAGATACACAGCTCAGCAGTAACTATCACACAGGATAGGATAAGATACACGGCTCAGCAGTCAGTATCACACAGGATAGGATTAGATACACGGCTCAGCAGTCAGTATCACAAAGGATAGAATTAGATACACGGCTCAGCAGTCAGTATTACACAGGAGAGGATTAGATACACAGCTCAGCAGTCAGTATCACACAGGATAGGATTAGATACACGGCTCAGCAGTCAGTATCACACAGGAGAGGATTAGATACATGGCTCAGCAGTCAGTATCACACAGGATGGGATTAGATACACATCTCAGCAGTCAGTATCACACAGGATAGGATTAGACACACGGCTCAGCAGACAATATCATACAGGATAGGATTAGATACACGGCTCAGTAGTCAGTATCACACAGGATATGATTAGATACAGAGCTCAGCAGTCAGTATCACACAGGAGAGGATTAGACACACGGCTCAGCAGTCAGTATCACACAGGATAGGATTAGATACACCGCTCAGCAGACAGTATCACACAGGATAGGATTAGATACACAGCTCAGCAGTCAGTATCACACAGGATAGGTTTAGATACACGGCTCAGCAGTCAGTATCACACAGGAGAGGATTAGATACAGAGCTCAGCAGTCAGTATCACACAGGATAGGATTAGATACATGGTTCAGCAGTCAGTATCACACAGGATAGGATTAGATACACGGCTCAGTAGTCAGTATCACAAAGGATAGGAGTAGATACACGGCTCAGCAGTCAGTATCACACAGGAGAGGATTAGATACACAGCTCAGCAGTCAGTATCACACAGGATAGGATTAGATACACGGCTCAGCAGTCAGTATCACACAGGACAGGATTAGATACATGGCTCAGCAGTATCACACAGGAGAGGATTAGATACATGGCTCAGCAGTCAGTATCACACAGGATAGGATTAGATACATGGCTCAGCAGTCAGTATCACACAGGAGAGGATTAGATACACAGCTCAGCAGTCAGTATCACACAGGATAGGATTAGATACATGGCTCAGCAGTCAGTATCACACAGGAGAGGATTAGATACACAGCTCAGCAGTCAGTATCACACAGGATAGGATTAGATACACGGCTCAGCAGTCAGTATCACACAGGAGAGGATTAGATACACGGCTGAGCAGTCAGTAACACACATGATAGGATTAGACACATGGCTCAGCAGTCAGTATCACATAGGATACGATTAGATACACAGCTCAGCAGTCAGTATCACACAGGAGAGGATTAGATACACGGCTGAGCAGTCAGTAACACACATGATAGGATTAGACACATGGCTCAGCAGTCAGTATCACATAGGATACGGTTAGATACACAGCTCAGCAGTCAGTATCACACAGGATAGGATTAGATACACAGCTCAGCAGTCAGTATAACACAGGATAGGATTAGATACACAGCTCAGCAGTCAGTATCACACAGGATAGGATTAGATACACGGCTCAGCAGTCAGTATCACACAGGACAGGATTAGATACATGGCTCAGCAGTATCACACAGGAGAGGATTAGACACATGGCTCAGCAGTCAGTATCACAAAGGATAGGATTAGATACACAGCTCAGAAGTAAGTATCACACAGGAGAGGATTAGATACACAGCTCAGCAGTCAGTATCACACAGGATAGGATTAGATACACGGCTCAGCAGTCAGTATCACACAGGAGAGGATTAGATAAACGGCTGAGCAGTCAGTATCACACAGGATAGGATTAGATACACAGCTCAGCAGTCAGTATCACACAGGATAGGATTAGATTCACAACTCAGCAGACAGTATCACACAGGATAGGATTAGATACACGGCTCAGCAGTCAGTATCACATAGGATACGATTAGTTACACAGCTCAGCAGTCAGTATCACACAGGAGAGGATTAGATACAGAGCTCAGCAGTCAGTATCACACAGGACAGGATTAGATACACAGCTCAGCAGTCAGTATCACACAGGATAGGATTAGATACACGGCTCAGCAGTCAGTGTCACACAGGATAGGATTAGATACACAGCTCAGCAGTCAGTATCACACAGGATATGATTAGATACACAGCTCAGCAGTCAGTATCACGCAGGATTGGATTAGATACACAGCTCAGAAGTCAGTATCACACAGGATAGGATTAGATACACGGCTCAGCAGTCAGTATCACACAGGATAGGATTAGATACACGGCTCAGCAGTCAGTATCACACAGGATATGATTAGATACACAGCTCAGCAGTCAGTATCAAACAGGATATGATTAGATACACAGCTCAGCAGTCAGTATCACGCAGGATTGGATTAGATACACAGCTCAGCAGTCACTATCAAACAGGATAGGATTAGATACACGGCTCAGCAGTCAGTATCACACAGGATATGATTAGATACACAGCTCAGCAGTCAGTATCACACAGGATATGATTAGATACACAGCTCAGCAGTCAGTATCACGCAGGATTGGATTAGATACACAGCTCTGTAGTCAGTATCACACAGGATAGGATTAGATACACGGCTCAGCAGTCAGTATCACACAGGATAGGATTAGATACACGGCTCAGCAGTCAGTATCACATAGGATACGATTAGATACACAGCTCAGCAGACAGTATCACACAGGAGAGGATTAGATACACAGCTCAGCAGTCAGTATCACACAGGATAGGATTAGATACACGGCTCAGCAGTCAGTATCACTCAGGATAGGATTAGATACACAGCTCAGCAGTCACTATCACACAGGATAGGATTAGATACACGGCTCAGCAGTCAGTATCACACAGGATAGGATTAGATACACGGCTCAGCAGTCAGTATCACATAGGATAGGATTAGATACACAGCTCAGCAGTCAGTATCACACAGGATAGGATTAGATACACAGCTCAGCAGACAGTATCACACAGGATAGGATTAGACACACGGCTCAGCAGTCAGTATCACACAGGAGAGGATTAGATACACAGCTCAGCAGTCACTATCACACAGGAGAGGATTAGATACACAGCTCAGCAGTCAGTATCACACAGGATAGGGTTAGATACATGGCTCAGCAGACAGTATCACACAGGATGGGATTAGATACACAGCTCAGCAGACAGTATCACACAGGATAGGATTAGACACACGGCTCAGCAGACAGTATCACACAGGAGAGGATTAGATACATGGCTCAGCAGTCAGTATCACACAGGATGGGATTAGATACACATCTCAGCAGTCAGTATCACACAGGATAGGATTAGATACACAGATCAGCAGTCAGTATCACACAGGATAGGATTAGACACACGGCTCAGCAGACAGTATCATACAGGATAGGATTAGATACACAGCTCAGCAGTCAGTATCACACAGGAGAGGATTAGATACATGGCTCAGCAGTCAGTATCACACAGGATGGGATTAGATACACATCTCAGCAGTCAGTATCACACAGGATAGGATTAGATACACAGATCAGCAGTCAGTATCACACAGGATAGGATTAGACACACGGCTCAGCAGACAGTATCATACAGGATAGGATTAGATACACAGCTGAGCAGTCAGTATCACACAGGATAGGATTAGACACACGGCTCAGCAGTCAGTATCACACAGGATAGGATTAGATACACGGTTCAGCAGTCAGTATCATACAGGATAGGAATAGATACACGGCTCAGCAGACAGTATCACACAGGAAAGGATTAGATACACAGCTCAGCAGTCAGTATCACACAGGATAGGATTAGATAAACGGCTCAGCAGTCAGTATCACTCAGGATAGGATTAGATACACAGCTCAGCAGTCACTATCACACAGGATAGGATTAGATACACGGCTCAGCAGTCAGTATCACACAGGATAGGATTAGATACACGGCTCAGCAGTCAGTATCACATAGGATAGGATTAGATACACAGCTCAGCAGTCAGTATCACACAGGATAGGATTAGACACACGGCTCAGCAGTCAGTATCACACAGGAGAGGATTAGATACACAGCTCAGCAGTCAGTATCACACAGGAGAGGATTAGATACAGAGCTCAGCAGTCAGTATCACACAGGATAGGATTAGATACAAGGCTCAGCAGTCAGTATCACACAGGATAGGATTAGACACACGGCTCAGCAGTCAGTATCACACAGGGGAGGATTAGATACACAGCTCAGCAGTCACTATCACACAGGATAGGATTAGATACACGGCTCAGCAGTCAGTATCACACAGGATAGGATTAGATACACGGCTCAGCAGTCAGTATCACACAGAATAGGATTAGATACACAGCTCAGCAGTCAGTATCACACAGAATAGGATTAGACACACGGCTCAGCAGTCAGTATCACACAGGAGAGGATTAGATACACAGCTCAGCAGTCAGTATCAGACAGGATAGGATTAGATACACAGCTCAGCAGTCACTATCACACAGGATAGGATAAGATACACGGCTCAGCAGTCAGTATCACACAGGATAGGATTAGATACACAGCTCAGCAGTCAGTATCACACAGGATAGGATTAGACACACGGCTCAGCAGTCAGTATCACAAAGGATAGAATTAGATACACGGCTCAGCAGTCAGTATTACACAGGAGAGGATTAGATACACAGCTCAGCAGTCAGTATCACACAGGATAGGATTAGATACACGGCTCAGCAGTCAGTATCACACAGGAGAGGATTAGATACATGGCTCAGCAGTCAGTATCACACAGGATGGGATTAGATACACATCTCAGCAGTCAGTATCACACAGGATAGGATTAGATACACAGCTCAGCAGTCAGTATCACACAGGATAGGATTAGATACACAGCTCAGCAGTCAGTATCACACAGGAGAGGATTAGACACATGGCTCAGCAGTCAGTATCACACAGGATAGGATTAGATACACCGCTCAGCAGACAGTATCACACAGGATAGGATTAGATACACAGCTCAGCAGTCAGTATCACACAGGATAGGATTAGATACACGGCTCAGCAGTCAGTATCACACAGGAGAGGATTAGATACACGGCTGAGCAGTCAGTAACACACATGATAGGATTAGACACATGGCTCAGCAGTCAGTATCACATAGGATACGATTAGATACGCAGCTCAGCAGTCAGTATCACACAGGAGAGGATTAGATACACGGCTGAGCAGTCACTAACACACATGATAGGATTAGACACACGGCTCAGCAGTCAGTATCACATAGGATACGATTAGATACACAGCTCAGCAGTCAGTATCACACAGGATAGGATTAGATACACAGCTCAGCAGTCAGTATAACACAGGATGGGATTAGATACACAGCTCAGCAGTCAGTATCACACAGGATAGGATTAGATACAGAGCTCAGCAGTCAGTATCACACAGGAGAGGATTAGACACATGACTCAGCAGTCAGTATCACAAAGGAGAGTATTAGATACACAGCTCAACAGTAAGTATCACACAGGAGAGGATTACATACACAGCTCAGCAGTCAGTATCACACAGGATAGGATTAGATACACGGCTCAGCAGTCAGTATCATACAGGAGAGGATTAGATACATGGCTCAGCAGTCAGTATCACACAGGAGAGGATTAGATACATGGCTCAGCAGTCAGTATCACACAGGATAGGATTAGATACACGGCTCAGCAGTCAGTATCACACAGGATAGGATTAGATACACGGCTCAACAGTCAGTATCACATAGGATACGATTAGATACACAGGTCAGCAGTCAGTATCAAACAGGATAGGAATAGATACACGGCTCAGCAGTCAGTATCACACAGGATAGGATTAGATACACAGCTCAGCAGTCAGTATCACACAGGATAGGAATAGATACACGGCTCAGCAGACAGCATTACACAGGATAGGATTAGATAAGCAGCTCAGCAGTCAGTATCACACAGGATAGGATTAGATACACAGCTCAGCAGTCAGTATCACACAGGATACGATTAGATACATGGCTCAGCAGACAGTATCACATAGGATGGGATTAGATACACAGCTCACCAGTCAGTATCACACAGGATAGGATTAGATACACGGCTCAGCAGACAGTATCACACAGGATAGGATTAGATACACGGCTCAGCAGACAGTATCACACAGGATAGGATTAGATACGCAGCTCAGCAGTCAGTATCACACAGGATAGGATTAGACACATGGTTCAGCAGTCAGTATCACACAGGATAGGATTAGATACACGGCTCAGCAGTCAGTATCACAAAGGATAGGATTAGATACACGGCTCAGCAGTCAGTATCACACAGGAGAGGATTAGATACACAGCTCAGCAGTCAGTATCACACAGGATAGGATTAGATACACGGCTCAGCAGTCAGTATCACACAGGACAGGATTAGATACATGGCTCAGCAGTATCACACAGGAGAGGATTAGATACATGGCTCAGCAGTCAGTATCACACAGGATAGGATTAGATACATGGCTCAGCAGTCAGTATCACACAGGAGAGGATTAGATACACAGCTCAGCAGTCAGTATCACACAGGATAGGATTAGATACATGGCTCAGCAGTCAGTATCACACAGGAGAGGATTAGATACACAGCTCAGCAGTCAGTATCACATAGGATACGATTAGATACACAGCTCAGCAGTCACTATCACACAGGAGAGGATTAGACACACGGCTCAGCAGTCAGTATCACATAGGATACGATTAGATACACAGCTCAGCAGTCAGTATCACACAAGATAGGATTAGATACACAGCTCAGCAGTCAGTATAACACAGGATAGGATTAGATACACAGCTCAGCAGTCAGTATCACACAGGATAGGATTAGATACAGAGCTCAGCAGTCAGTATCACACAGGAGAGGATTAGACACATGGCTCAGCAGTCAGTATCACAAAGGATAGGATTAGATACACAGCTCAGCAGTAAGTATCACACAGGAGAGGATTAGATACACAGCTCAGCAGTCAGTATCACACAGGATAGGATTAGATACACAGCTCAGCAGTCAGTATCACACAGGAGAGGATTAGATAAACGGCTGAGCAGTCAGTATCACACAGGATAGGATTAGATACACAGCTCAGCAGTCAGTATCACACAGGATAGGATTAGATACACGGCTCAGCAGTCAGTATCACACAGGATAGGATTAGATTCACAACTCAGCAGACAGTATCACACAGGATAGGATTAGATACACGGCTCATCAGTCAGTATCACATAGGATACGATTAGTTACACAGCTCAGCAGTCAGTATCACACAGGAGAGGATTAGATACACAGCTCAGCAGTCAGAATCACACAGGACAGGATTAGATACACAGCTCAGCAGTCAGTATCACACAGGATAGGATTAGATACACGGCTCAGCAGTCAGTGTCACACAGGATAGGATTAGATACACAGCTCAGCAGTCAGTATCACACAGGATATGATTAGATACACAGCTCAGCAGTCAGTATCACGCAGGATTGGATTAGATACACAGCTCAGCAGTCAGTATCACACAGGATAGGATTAGATACACGGCTCAGCAGTCAGTATCACACAGGATAGGATTAGATACACGGCTCAGCAGTCAGTATCACACAGGATATGATTAGATACACAGCTCAGCAGTCAGTATCACGCAGGATTGGATTAGATACACAGCTCAGCAGTCAGTATCACACAGGATAGGATTAGACACACGGCTCAGCAGTCAGTATCACACAGGATAGGATTAGATACACAGCTCAGCAGTCAGTATCACACAGGAGAGGATTAGACACATGGCTCAGCAGTCAGTATCACACAGGATAGGATTAGATACACCGCTCAGCAGACAGTATCACACAGGATAGGATTAGATACACAGCTCAGCAGTCAGTATCACACAGGATAGGATTAGATACACGGCTCAGCAGTCAGTATCACACAGGAGAGGATTAGATACACGGCTGAGCAGTCAGTAACACACATGATAGGATTAGACACATGGCTCAGCAGTCAGTATCACATAGGATACGATTAGATACGCAGCTCAGCAGTCAGTATCACACAGGAGAGGATTAGATACACGGCTGAGCAGTCACTAACACACATGATAGGATTAGACACACGGCTCAGCAGTCAGTATCACATAGGATACGATTAGATACACAGCTCAGCAGTCAGTATCACACAGGATAGGATTAGATACACAGCTCAGCAGTCAGTATAACACAGGATGGGATTAGATACACAGCTCAGCAGTCAGTATCACACAGGATAGGATTAGATACAGAGCTCAGCAGTCAGTATCACACAGGAGAGGATTAGACACATGACTCAGCAGTCAGTATCACAAAGGAGAGTATTAGATACACAGCTCAACAGTAAGTATCACACAGGAGAGGATTACATACACAGCTCAGCAGTCAGTATCACACAGGATAGGATTAGATACACGGCTCAGCAGTCAGTATCACACAGGAGAGGATTAGATACACGGCTGAGCAGTCAGTAACACACAGGATAGGATTAGATACAGAGCTCAGCAGTCAGTATCACACAGGAGAGGATTACACACATGACTCAGCAGTCAGTATCACAAAGGAGAGGATTAGATACACAGCTCAACAGTAAGTATCACACAGGAGAGGATTACATACACAGCTCAGCAGTCAGTATCACACAGGATAGGATTAGATACACGGCTCAGCAGTCAGTATCATACAGGAGAGGATTAGATACATGGCTCAGCAGTCAGTATCACACAGGAGAGGATTAGATACATGGCTCAGCAGTCAGTATCACACAGGATAGGATTAGATACACGGCTCAGCAGTCAGTATCACACAGGATAGGATTAGATACACGGCTCAACAGTCAGTATCACATAGGATACGATTAGATACACAGGTCAGCAGTCAGTATCAAACAGGATAGGAATAGATACACGGCTCAGCAGTCAGTATCACACAGGATAGGATTAGATACACAGCTCAGCAGTCAGTATCACACAGGATAGGAATAGATACACGGCTCAGCAGACAGCATTACACAGGATAGGATTAGATAAGCAGCTCAGCAGTCAGTATCACACAGGATAGGATTAGATACACAGCTCAGCAGTCAGTATCACACAGGATACGATTAGATACATGGCTCAGCAGACAGTATCACATAGGATGGGATTAGATACACAGCTCACCAGTCAGTATCACACAGGATAGGATTAGATACACGGCTCAGCAGACAGTATCACACAGGATAGGATTAGATACACGGCTCAGCAGACAGTATCACACAGGATAGGATTAGATACGCAGCTCAGCAGTCAGTATCACACAGGATAGGATTAGACACATGGTTCAGCAGTCAGTATCACACAGGATAGGATTAGATACACGGCTCAGCAGTCAGTATCACAAAGGATAGGATTAGATACACGGCTCAGCAGTCAGTATCACACAGGAGAGGATTAGATACACAGCTCAGCAGTCAGTATCACACAGGATAGGATTAGATACACGGCTCAGCAGTCAGTATCACACAGGACAGGATTAGATACATGGCTCAGCAGTATCACACAGGAGAGGATTAGATACATGGCTCAGCAGTCAGTATCACACAGGATAGGATTAGATACATGGCTCAGCAGTCAGTATCACACAGGAGAGGATTAGATACACAGCTCAGCAGTCAGTATCACACAGGATAGGATTAGATACATGGCTCAGCAGTCAGTATCACACAGGAGAGGATTAGATACACAGCTCAGCAGTCAGTATCACATAGGATACGATTAGATACACAGCTCAGCAGTCACTATCACACAGGAGAGGATTAGACACACGGCTCAGCAGTCAGTATCACATAGGATACGATTAGATACACAGCTCAGCAGTCAGTATCACACAAGATAGGATTAGATACACAGCTCAGCAGTCAGTATAACACAGGATAGGATTAGATACACAGCTCAGCAGTCAGTATCACACAGGATAGGATTAGATACAGAGCTCAGCAGTCAGTATCACACAGGAGAGGATTAGACACATGGCTCAGCAGTCAGTATCACAAAGGATAGGATTAGATACACAGCTCAGCAGTAAGTATCACACAGGAGAGGATTAGATACACAGCTCAGCAGTCAGTATCACACAGGATAGGATTAGATACACAGCTCAGCAGTCAGTATCACACAGGAGAGGATTAGATAAACGGCTGAGCAGTCAGTATCACACAGGATAGGATTAGATACACAGCTCAGCAGTCAGTATCACACAGGATAGGATTAGATACACGGCTCAGCAGTCAGTATCACACAGGATAGGATTAGATTCACAACTCAGCAGACAGTATCACACAGGATAGGATTAGATACACGGCTCATCAGTCAGTATCACATAGGATACGATTAGTTACACAGCTCAGCAGTCAGTATCACACAGGAGAGGATTAGATACACAGCTCAGCAGTCAGAATCACACAGGACAGGATTAGATACACAGCTCAGCAGTCAGTATCACACAGGATAGGATTAGATACACGGCTCAGCAGTCAGTGTCACACAGGATAGGATTAGATACACAGCTCAGCAGTCAGTATCACACAGTATATGATTAGATACACAGCTCAGCAGTCAGTATCACGCAGGATTGGATTAGATACACAGCTCAGCAGTCAGTATCACACAGGATAGGATTAGATACACGGCTCAGCAGTCAGTATCACACAGGATAGGATTAGATACACGGCTCAGCAGTCAGTATCACACAGGATATGATTAGATACACAGCTCAGCAGTCAGTATCACGCAGGATTGGATTAGATACACAGCTCAGCAGTCAGTATCACACAGGATAGGATTAGACACACGGCTCAGCAGTCAGTATCACACAGGAGAGGATTAGATACACAGCTCAGCAGTCACTATCACACAGGATAGGATTAGATACACGGCTCAGCAGTCAGTATCACACAGGATAGGATTAGATACACAACTCAGCAGTCAGTATCACACAGGATAGGAATAGATACACGGCTCAGCAGACAGCATTACACAGGATAGGATTAGATAAGCAGCTCAGCAGTCAGTATCACACAGGATAGGATTAGATACACAGCTCAGCAGTCAGTATCACACAGGATACGATTAGATACATGGCTCAGCAGACAGTATCACATAGGATGGGATTAGATACACAGCTCACCAGTCAGTATCACACAGGATAGGATTAGATACACGGCTCAGCAGACAGTATCACACAGGATAGGATTAGATACACGGCTCAGCAGACAGTATCACACAGGATAGGATTAGATACGCAGCTCAGCAGTCAGTATCACACAGGATAGGATTAGACACATGGTTCAGCAGTCAGTATCACACAGGATAGGATTAGATACACGGCTCAGCAGTCAGTATCACAAAGGATAGGATTAGATACACGGCTCAGCAGTCAGTATCACACAGGAGAGGATTAGATACACAGCTCAGCAGTCAGTATCACACAGGATAGGATTAGATACACGGCTCAGCAGTCAGTATCACACAGGACAGGATTAGATACATGGCTCAGCAGTATCACACAGGAGAGGATTAGATACATGGCTCAGCAGTCAGTATCACACAGGATAGGATTAGATACATGGCTCAGCAGTCAGTATCACACAGGAGAGGATTAGATACACAGCTCAGCAGTCAGTATCACACAGGATAGGATTAGATACATGGCTCAGCAGTCAGTATCACACAGGAGAGGATTAGATACACAGCTCAGCAGTCAGTATCACATAGGATACGATTAGATACACAGCTCAGCAGTCACTATCACACAGGAGAGGATTAGACACACGGCTCAGCAGTCAGTATCACATAGGATACGATTAGATACACAGCTCAGCAGTCAGTATCACACAAGATAGGATTAGATACACAGCTCAGCAGTCAGTATAACACAGGATAGGATTAGATACACAGCTCAGCAGTCAGTATCACACAGGATAGGATTAGATACAGAGCTCAGCAGTCAGTATCACACAGGAGAGGATTAGACACATGGCTCAGCAGTCAGTATCACAAAGGATAGGATTAGATACACAGCTCAGCAGTAAGTATCACACAGGAGAGGATTAGATACACAGCTCAGCAGTCAGTATCACACAGGATAGGATTAGATACACAGCTCAGCAGTCAGTATCACACAGGAGAGGATTAGATAAACGGCTGAGCAGTCAGTATCACACAGGATAGGATTAGATACACAGCTCAGCAGTCAGTATCACACAGGATAGGATTAGATACACGGCTCAGCAGTCAGTATCACACAGGATAGGATTAGATTCACAACTCAGCAGACAGTATCACACAGGATAGGATTAGATACACGGCTCATCAGTCAGTATCACATAGGATACGATTAGTTACACAGCTCAGCAGTCAGTATCACACAGGAGAGGATTAGATACACAGCTCAGCAGTCAGAATCACACAGGACAGGATTAGATACACAGCTCAGCAGTCAGTATCACACAGGATAGGATCAGATACACGGCTCAGCAGTCAGTGTCACACAGGATAGGATTAGATACACAGCTCAGCAGTCAGTATCACACAGGATATGATTAGATACACAGCTCAGCAGTCAGTATCACGCAGGATTGGATTAGATACACAGCTCAGCAGTCAGTATCACACAGGATAGGATTAGATACACGGCTCAGCAGTCAGTATCACACAGGATAGGATTAGATACACGGCTCAGCAGTCAGTATCACACAGGATATGATTAGATACACAGCTCAGCAGTCAGTATCACGCAGGATTGGATTAGATACACAGCTCAGCAGTCAGTATCACACAGGATAGGATTAGACACACGGCTCAGCAGTCAGTATCACACAGGAGAGGATTAGATACACAGCTCAGCAGTCACTATCACACAGGATAGGATTAGATACACGGCTCAGCAGTCAGTATCACACAGGATAGGATTAGATACACGGCTCAGCAGTCAGTATCACACAGGATAGGATTAGATACACAGCTCAGCAGTCAGTATCACACAGAATAGGATTAGACACACGGCTCAGCAGTCAGTATCACACAGGAGAGGATTAGATACACAGCTCAGCAGTCAGTATCACACAGGATAGGATTAGATACACAGCTCAGCAGTAACTATCACACAGGATAGGATAAGATACACGGCTCAGCAGTCAGTATCACACAGGATAGGATTAGATACACGGCTCAGCAGTCAGTATCACACAGGATAGGATTAGACACACGGCTCAGCAGTCAGTATCACAAAGGATAGAATTAGATACACGGCTCAGCAGTCAGTATTACACAGGAGAGGATTAGATACACAGCTCAGCAGTCAGTATCACACAGGATAGGATTAGATACACGGCTCAGCAGTCAGTATCACACAGGAGAGGATTAGATACATGGCTCAGCAGTCAGTATCACACAGGATGGGATTAGATACACATCTCAGCAGTCAGTATCACACAGGATAGGATTAGACACACGGCTCAGCAGACAATATCATACAGGATAGGATTAGATACACAGCTCAGCAGTCAGTATCACACAGGATAGGATTAGATACAGAGCTCAGCAGTCAGTATCACACAGGAGAGAATTAGACACACGGCTCAGCAGTCAGTATCACACAGGATAGGATTAGATACACGGCTGAGCAGTCAGTAACACACATGATAGGATTAGACACATGGCTCAGCAGTCAGTATCACATAGGATACGATTAGATACACAGCTCAGCAGTCAGTATCACACAGGAGAGGATTAGATACACGGCTGTGCAGTCAGTAACACACATGATAGGATTAGACACACGGCTCAGCAGTCAGTATCACGTAGGATACGATTAGATACACAGCTCAGCAGTCAGTATCACACAGGATAGGATTAGATACACAGCTCAGCAGTTAGTATAACACAGGATGGGATTAGATACACAGCTCAGCAGTCAGTATCACACAGGAGAGGATTAGACACATGACTCAGCAGTCAGTATCACAAAAGATAGGATTAGATACACAGCTCAACAGTAAGTATCACACAGGAGAGGATTACATACACAGCTCAGCAGTCAGTATCACACAGGATAGGATTAGATACACGGCTCAGCAGTCAGTATCACACAGGAGAGGATTAGATACACGGCTGAGCAGTCAGTAACACACATGATAGGATTAGACACATGGCTCAGCAGTCAGTATCACACAGGAGAGGATTAGATACATGGCTCAGCAGTCAGTATCACACAGGAGAGGATTAGATACATGGCTCAGCAGTCAGTATCACACAGGATAGGATTAGATACACGGCTCAGCAGTCAGGATCACACAGGATAGGATTAGATACACGGCTCAGCAGTCAGTATCACATAGGATACGATTAGATACACAGGTCAGCAGTCAGTATCACACAGGATAGGATTAGATACACAGCTCAGCAGTCAGTATCACACAGGATAGGAATAGATACACGGCTCAGCAGACAACATTACACAGGATAGGATTAGATACGCAGCTCAGCAGTCAGTATCACACAGGATAGGATTAGATACACAGCTCAGCAGTCAGTATCACACAGGATAGGATTAGATACATGGCTCAGCAGACAGTATCACACAGGATGGGATTAGATACACAGCTCAGCAGTCAGTATCACACAGGATAGGATTAGATACACGGCTCAGCAGATAGTATCACACAGGATAGGATTAGATACACGGCTCAGCAGACAGTATCACACAGGATAGGATTAGATACGCAGCTCAGCAGTCAGTATCACACAGGATAGGATTAGATACATGGTTCAGCAGTCAGTATCACACAGGATAGGATTAGATACACGGCTCAGCAGTCAGTATCACAAAGGATAGGAGTAGATACACGGCTCAGCAGTCAGTATCACACAGGAGAGGATTAGATACACAGCTCAGCAGTCAGTATCACACAGGATAGGATTAGATACACGGCTCAGCAGTCAGTATCACACAGGACAGGATTAGATACATGGCTCAGCAGTATCACACAGGAGAGGATTAGATACATGGCTCAGCAGTCAGTATCACACAGGATAGGATTAGATACATGGCTCAGCAGTCAGTATCACACAGGAGAGGATTAGATACACAGCTCAGCAGTCAGTATCACACAGGATAGGATTAGATACATGGCTCAGCAGTCAGTATCACACAGGAGAGGATTAGATACACAGCTCAGCAGTCAGTATCACACAGGATAGGATTAGATACAAGGCTCAGCAGTCAGTATCACACAGAAGAGGATTAGATACACGGCTGAGCAGTCAGTAACACACATGATAGGATTAGACACATGGCTCAGCAGTCAGTATCACATAGGATACGATTAGATACACAGCTCAGCAGTCAGTATCACACAGGAGAGGATTAGATACACGGCTGAGCAGTCAGTATCACACAGGATAGGATTAGATACACGGCTCAGCAGTCAGTATCACACAGGACAGGATTAGATACACGGCTCAGCAGTCAGTATCACACAGGAGAGGATTAGATACACGGCTCAGCAGTCAGTAACACACATGATAGGATTAGACACATGGCTCAGCAGTCAGTATCACATAGGATACGGTTAGATACACAGCTCAGCAGTCAGTATCACACAGGATAGGATTAGATACACAGCTCAGCAGTCAGTATAACACAGGATAGGATTAGATACACAGCTCAGCAGTCAGTATCACACAGGATAGGATTAGATACAGAGCTCAGCAGTCAGTATCACACAGGAGAGGATTAGACACATGGCTAAGCAGTCAGTATCACAAAGGATAGGATTAGATACACAGCTCAGCAGTAAGTATCACACAGGAGAGGATTAGATACACAGCTCAGCAGTCAGTATCACACAGGATAGGATTAGATACACGGCTCAGCAGTCAGTATCACACAGGAGAGGATTAGATAAACGGCTGAGCAGTCAGTACCACACAGGATAGGATTAGATACACAGCTCAGCAGTCAGTATCACACAGGATAGGATTAGATACACGGCTCAGCAGTCAGTATCACACAGGATAGGATTAGATTCACAACTCAGCAGACAGTATCACACAGGATAGGATTAGATACACGGCTCAGCAGTCAGTATCACATAGGATACGATTAGTTACACAGCTCAGCAGTCAGTATCACACAGGATAGGATTAGATACACGGCTCAGCAGTCAGTGTCACACAGGATAGGATTAGATACACAGCTCAGCAGTCAGTATCACACAGGATATGATTAGATACACAGCTCAGCAGTCAGTATCACGCAGGATTGGATTAGATACACAGCTCAGCAGTCGGTATCACACAGGATAGGATTAGATACACGGCTCAGCAGTCAGTATCACACAGGATAGGATTAGATACACGGCTCAGCAGTCAGTATCACACAGGATATGATTAGATACACAGCTCAGCAGTCAGTATCACACAGGATATGATTAGATACACAGCTCAGCAGTCAGTATCACGCAGGATTGGATTAGATACACAGCTCAGCAGTCAGTATCACACAGGATAGGATTAGAT
Organism: Dendrobates tinctorius; assembly: GCF_039654945.1. Taxonomy (NCBI): domain Eukaryota; kingdom Metazoa; phylum Chordata; class Amphibia; order Anura; family Dendrobatidae; genus Dendrobates; species Dendrobates tinctorius. The sequence continues at coordinate 3,049,137 of NW_027362061.1, read as the reverse complement.
ACACGGCTCAGCAGTCAGTATCACACAGGATAGGATTAGATACACAGCTCAGCAGTCAGTATCACATAGGATACGATTGGATACACAGCTCAGCAGTCAGTATCACACAGGATAGGAATAGATACACGGCTCAGCAATCAGTATCACACAGGATAGGATTAGATACGCAGCTTAGCAGTCAGTATCACACAGGATAGGATTAGATACACGGCTCAGCAGTCAGTATCACACAGGATAGGATTAGATACGCAGCTCAGCAGTCAGTATCACACAGGATAGGATTAGATACACAGTTCAGCAGTCAGTATCACACAGGATTGGATTAGATACACGGCTCAGCAGACAGTATCACACAGGATGGGATTAGATACACAGCTCAGCAGTCAGTATCACACAGGATGGGATTAGATACACAGCTCAGCTGTAAGTATCACACATGATAGGATTAGATACACGACTCAGCAGACAGTATCACACAGGATAGGATTAGATACACGGCTCAGCAGTCAGTATCACATAGGATACGATTAGTTACACAGCTCAGCAGTCAGTATCACACAGGAGAGGATTAGATACACGGCTCAGCAGTCAGCATCACACAGGATAGGATTAGATACACAGCTCAGCAGTCAGCATCACACAGGATAGGATTAGATACACGGCTCAGCAGTCAGTATCACACAGGATAGGATTAGATACACAGCTCAGCATCACACAGGATAGGATTAGATACAGAGCTCAGCAGTCAGTATCACACAGGATAGGATTAGATACACGGCTGAGCAGTCAGTAACACACATGATAGGATTAGACACATGGCTCAGCAGTCAGTATCACATAGGATACGATTAGATACACAGCTCAGCAGTCAGTATCACACAGGAGAGGATTAGATACACGGCTGAGCAGTCAGTAACACACATGATAGGATTAGACACACGGCTCAGCAGTCAGTATCACATAGGATACGATTAGATACACAGCTCAGCAGTCAGTATCACACAGGATAGGATTAGATACACAGCTCAGCAGTTAGTATAACACAGGATGGGATTAGATACACAGCTCAGCAGTCAGTATCACACAGGATAGGATTAGATACAGAGCTCAGCAGTCAGTATCACACAGGAGAGGATTAGACACATGGCTCAGCAGTCAGTATCACAAAGGAGAGGATTAGATACACAGCTCAATAGTAAGTATCACACAGGAGAGGATTACATACACAGCTCAGCAGTCAGTATCACACAGGATAGGATTAGATACACGGCTCAGCAGTCAGTATCACACAGGAGAGGATTAGATACACGGCTGAGCAGTCAGTAACACACATGATAGGATTAGATACACGGCTCAGCAGACAGTATCACACAGGATAGGATTAGATACGCAGCTCAGCAGTCAGTATCACACAGGATAGGATTAGATACATGGTTCAGCAGTCAGTATCACACAGGATAGGATTAGATACACGGCTCAGCAGTCAGTATCACAAAGGATAGGAGTAGATACACGGCTCAGCAGTCAGTATCACACAGGAGAGGATTAGATACACAGCTCAGCAGTCAGTATCACACAGGATAGGATTAGATACACGGCTCAGCAGTCAGTATCACACAGGACAGGATTAGATACATGGCTCAGCAGTATCACACAGGAGAGGATTAGATACATGGCTCAGCAGTCAGTATCACACAGGATAGGATTAGATACATGGCTCAGCAGTCAGTATCACACAGGAGAGGATTAGATACACAGCTCAGCAGTCAGTATCACACAGGATAGGATTAGATACATGGCTCAGCAGTCAGTATCACACAGGAGAGGATTAGATACACAGCTCAGCAGTCAGTATCACACAGGATAGGATTAGATACAAGGCTCAGCAGTCAGTATCACACAGAAGAGGATTAGATACACGGCTGAGCAGTCAGTAACACACATGATAGGATTAGACACATGGCTCAGCAGTCAGTATCACATAGGATACGATTAGATACACAGCTCAGCAGTCAGTATCACACAGGAGAGGATTAGATACACGGCTGAGCAGTCAGTAACACACATGATAGGATTAGACACATGGCTCAGCAGTCAGTATCACATAGGATACGGTTAGATACACAGCTCAGCAGTCAGTATCACACAGGATAGGATTAGATACACAGCTCAGCAGTCAGTATAACACAGGATAGGATTAGATACACAGCTCAGCAGTCAGTATCACACAGGATAGGATTAGATACAGAGCTCAGCAGTCAGTATCACACAGGAGAGGATTAGACACATGGCTAAGCAGTCAGTATCACAAAGGATAGGATTAGATACACAGCTCAGCAGTAAGTATCACACAGGAGAGGATTAGATACACAGCTCAGCAGTCAGTATCACACAGGATAGGATTAGATACACGGCTCAGCAGTCAGTATCACACAGGAGAGGATTAGATAAACGGCTGAGCAGTCAGTACCACACAGGATAGGATTAGATACACAGCTCAGCAGTCAGTATCACACAGGATAGGATTAGATACACGGCTCAGCAGTCAGTATCACACAGGATAGGATTAGATTCACAACTCAGCAGACAGTATCACACAGGATAGGATTAGATACACGGCTCAGCAGTCAGTATCACATAGGATACGATTAGTTACACAGCTCAGCAGTCAGTATCACACAGGATAGGATTAGATACACGGCTCAGCAGTCAGTGTCACACAGGATAGGATTAGATACACAGCTCAGCAGTCAGTATCACACAGGATATGATTAGATACACAGCTCAGCAGTCAGTATCACGCAGGATTGGATTAGATACACAGCTCAGCAGTCGGTATCACACAGGATAGGATTAGATACACGGCTCAGCAGTCAGTATCACACAGGATAGGATTAGATACACGGCTCAGCAGTCAGTATCACACAGGATATGATTAGATACACAGCTCAGCAGTCAGTATCACACAGGATATGATTAGATACACAGCTCAGCAGTCAGTATCACGCAGGATTGGATTAGATACACAGCTCAGCAGTCAGTATCACACAGGATAGGATTAGATACACGGCTCAGCAGTCAGTATCACACAGGATAGGATTAGATACACAGCTCAGCAGTCAGTATCACATAGGATACGATTGGATACACAGCTCAGCAGTCAGTATCACACAGGATAGGAATAGATACACGGCTCAGCAATCAGTATCACACAGGATAGGATTAGATACGCAGCTTAGCAGTCAGTATCACACAGGATAGGATTAGATACACGGCTCAGCAGTCAGTATCACACAGGATAGGATTAGATACGCAGCTCAGCAGTCAGTATCACACAGGATAGGATTAGATACACAGTTCAGCAGTCAGTATCACACAGGATTGGATTAGATACACGGCTCAGCAGACAGTATCACACAGGATGGGATTAGATACACAGCTCAGCAGTCAGTATCACACAGGATGGGATTAGATACACAGCTCAGCTGTAAGTATCACACATGATAGGATTAGATACACGACTCAGCAGACAGTATCACACAGGATAGGATTAGATACACGGCTCAGCAGTCAGTATCACATAGGATACGATTAGTTACACAGCTCAGCAGTCAGTATCACACAGGAGAGGATTAGATACACGGCTCAGCAGTCAGCATCACACAGGATAGGATTAGATACACAGCTCAGCAGTCAGCATCACACAGGATAGGATTAGATACACGGCTCAGCAGTCAGTATCACACAGGATAGGATTAGATACACAGCTCAGCATCACACAGGATAGGATTAGATACAGAGCTCAGCAGTCAGTATCACACAGGATAGGATTAGATACACGGCTGAGCAGTCAGTAACACACATGATAGGATTAGACACATGGCTCAGCAGTCAGTATCACATAGGATACGATTAGATACACAGCTCAGCAGTCAGTATCACACAGGAGAGGATTAGATACACGGCTGAGCAGTCAGTAACACACATGATAGGATTAGACACACGGCTCAGCAGTCAGTATCACATAGGATACGATTAGATACACAGCTCAGCAGTCAGTATCACACAGGATAGGATTAGATACACAGCTCAGCAGTTAGTATAACACAGGATGGGATTAGATACACAGCTCAGCAGTCAGTATCACACAGGATAGGATTAGATACAGAGCTCAGCAGTCAGTATCACACAGGAGAGGATTAGACACATGGCTCAGCAGTCAGTATCACAAAGGAGAGGATTAGATACACAGCTCAATAGTAAGTATCACACAGGAGAGGATTACATACACAGCTCAGCAGTCAGTATCACACAGGATAGGATTAGATACACGGCTCAGCAGTCAGTATCACACAGGAGAGGATTAGATACACGGCTGAGCAGTCAGTAACACACATGATAGGATTAGACACATGGCTCAGCAGTCAGTATCACACAGGAGAGGATTAGATACATGGCTCAGCAGTCAGTATCACACAGGAGAGGATTAGATACACAGCTCAGCAGTAAGTATCACACATGATAGGATTAGATACACGACTCAGCAGACAGTATCACACAGGAGAGGATTAGATACACAGCTCAGCAGTCAGTATCACACAGGAGAGGATTAGATACACGGCTCAGCAGTCAGCATCACACAGGATAGGATTAGATACACAGCTCAGCAGTCAGCATCACACAGGATAGGATTAGATACACGGCTCAGCAGTCAGTATCACACAGGATAGGATTAGATACACAGCTCAGCATCACACAGGATAGGATTAGATACACGGCTCAGCAGTCAGTATCACACAGGATAGGATTAGATACACGGCTCAGCAGTCAGTATCACACAGGATAGGATTAGATACACGGCTCAGCAGTCAGTATCACATAGGATACGATTAGATACACAGCTCAGCAGTCAGTATCACACAGGATAGGATTAGATACACAGCTCAGCAGTCAGTATCACACAGGATAGGAATAGATACACGGCTCAGCAGACAGCATTACACAGGATAGGATTAGATACGCAGCTCAGCAGTCAGTATCACACAGGATAGGATTAGATACACAGCTCAGCAGTCAGTATCACACAGGATAGGATTAGATACATGGCTCAGGTGACAGTATCACACAGGATGGGATTAGATACACAGCTCAGCAGTCAGTATCACACAGGATAGGATTAGATACACGGCTCAGCAGACAGTATCACACAGTATAGGATTAGATACACGGCTCAGCAGACAGTATCACACAGGATAGGATTAGATACGCAGCTCAGCAGTCAGTATCACACAGGATAGGATTAGATACATGGTTCAGCAGTCAGTATCACACAGGATAGGATTAGATGCACGGCTCAGCAGTCATTATCACAAAGGATCGGATTATATACACGGCTCAGCAGTCAGTATCACACAGGAGAGGATTAGATACACAGCTCAGAAGTCAGTATCACACAGGATAGGATTAGATACACGGCTCAGCAATCAGTATCACACTGGAGAGGATTAGATACATGGCTCAGCAGTCAGTATCACACAGGAGAGGATTAGATACACAGCTCAGCAGTCAGTATCACACAGGATAGGATTAGATACACGGCTCAGCAGTCAGTATCACACAGGATAGGATTAGATACACGGCTCAGCAGACAGTATCACACAGGATAGGATTAGATGCACGGCTCAGCACACAGTATCACACAGGAGAGGATTAGATACACAGCTCAGCAGTCAGTATCACACAGGATGGGATTAGATACACAGCTCAGCAGTCAGTATCACACAGGATGGGATTAGATACACAGCTCAGCAGTCAGTATCACACAGGATAGGATTAGATACACAGCTCAGCAGTCAGTATCACACAGGATGGGATTAGATACACAGCTCAGCAGTCAGTATCACAGAGGATGTGATTAGATACACAGCTCAGCAGTCAGTATCACACAGGAGAGGATTAGATACACGGCTCAGCACACAGTATCACACAGGATAGGATTAGATACACAGCTCAGCAGTCAGTATCACACAGGAGAGGATTAGATACACGGTTCAGCAGTCAGTATCACACAGGATAGGATTAGATACACGGCTCAGCAGTCAGTATCACACAGGATAGGATTAGATACACGGCTCAGCACACAGTATCACACAGGATAGGATTAGATACGCAGCTCAGCAGTCAGTCTCACACAGGATAGGATTAGATACACAGCTCAGCAGTCAGTATCACACAGGATAGGATTAGATGCACGGCTCAGCAGTCAGTATCACACAGGATAGGATTAGATGCACGGCTCAGCACACAGTATCACACAGGATAGGATTAGATGCACGGCTCAGCAGTCAGTATCACACAGGATAGGATTAGATACACAGCTCAGCAGTCAGTATCACACAGGATAGGATTAGATACACGGCTCAGCAGTCAGTATCACACAGGATAGGATTAGATGCACGGTTTTTATGTGTAATATAATCATTATAATGTGTTATAACTAACCACAGTTGGTTACTATGTCCGGGCAGCGCCGGGCTCTTCAGCTAGTACTCAATAAATATGGTGCACTTAATCTCATTTGCACCTTTAGGCTGTGCCCACGTTGCGTTTTTGAAGTGTTGTTGCCGGATCAGACGCTTCACAAACACTTAAAATAAGCATCCCATTCATTTTAATGCATTTTGACCTTTTTGTGCCAATTGATGCATTTTTTTCCGCATAGGAAACGCTTAGTGGCTAAAAACGCAGCATGCACATTATTTTCCGCATAAGTTCGCGGTTTTAGCCATTTCCTGAGTCCAGAAAACGCGCGGAAAAAACTGCATCAAAAACGCGCGTTTTCTGGGAAGGAGTCCAGTTTTGTATCAGGTTTCAAATGCTAATGTGGGCACACAGCCTGATACTGACATTCTCTTAGGATACATGTTACTCTATGATGGCACTTCTGCACATAGCCACTAGGTGGAGCTACATTTGACATTTGCCTGAATTTTTATATCTACACATGGTTTACACAAATTATATTTTCTTGTGGTAACTCTATACTATTTACCATTAGAAGCTGTGTATTTCTGTAATTATTTGTATGTATACATGATTGATTACCACTTCTGTCTCTGTAAAAACAATCCCCTTTCCGACATTGGGTGTAAATGTACTTCCTCCCTTTGATGTGGGCTCCGGCGGTGAGCTCACATCTTTTACGGCACATGTCAGCTGTTTTAAACATCTGCCATTTGCCCCGAACAGCCTCTGACAGCGGCACTTCCAGCAAGATTTCCGGAAATCCCACCCATCGGTGACCTCGTCACCAATGGGTTGGCATGATAACCAGAGGTCTCCAGCAGACCTCTATGCTTGTCACTGCCGGAATGCTATGAGCGCCACCCGCTAGCCAAAACCACATGGATCAGGGATCGTCCCGCTGAACTCCTGCTCTCCTTTTAACATGTTCAAAACGCTACTCAGACAACACAGGGTGAGGGTAAAACAGTGTGGGCAATGCTTTATTGTACAACAAAACAGGCAGATAACACATAGAACAGTCCCAGCACAGGACCCAAGATGGGGCACATTACAGAGTCTCACCCTCCACTGACCCGCTGGGATAATGGCAGCTGTGACTTCAGATCTTCCAGGGTCGCTACTCCACCTGTGGCACACACAGAGAGGAGGTAATGACAGGTGTAGGAAGATGACAGTCCATTGAGACTATGCAAGGTGCAAGGCCAGTTGATCCAAAGATCACAATCTGGCTTCTCCGAACGTATCCATGGTTCAGTGATGGTCAATGGAGCAGATCTGTATTCTTCCAACCGAGGCTGAAAACCCCTAGGTTGTTTATTATAGAATGATAGATCCATGTCCCTTGTGATAATATGGCTGCTGTCCTGTCTCTTGTCCTTTGGATGTATAGATGTCTTGGCAGAATCTCTCTGGCTGTTTCTCTCTCTCAGTCTCTTTATACAGAGGCATGTAACCCATTTTTAGACTTAAAAAGTGTCCCTCATTCAGTATTTACATAAATGGTAAGAATGGAGATGAGATTATTACATTACTTGATTATTTAAGCTATTTGCATAGTTTTTCCCTCTCTGCTTTATAAGTCAACAAACTGGCTCCATAACACAATGTATAATTAGCATATCAGCAAACATCACCAGTGATCAAGGATAAGGGAACGATAAAAGTCAATATTATCGGCTTACACAAGGAAAAGTCTGTTTTCTTGTCCAACTAGAAATCAACACTTAAATTTAAAGCCAACATACAGATAACATTCTATTATTCTTCATTTGCTAAAAATAGTCATCTGGTTAATTAAGATACAATGCTGTAAGTCTTCACAATGCCAAAAGTAAAAAAGTTTTTAAAAATATTAAAAAAATATAAAAGTTCAAATCACCCCCCTTTCGCCCCTTTCAAAATAAAACAATTAAAAAAATCAAACATATACATATTTGTTATAGCCGGATTCAGAATCGCCCGATCTATCACTATAAAAAAGAATTAACCCGATCGCTAAATGGCGTAACGAGAAAAAATGTCAAAACGCCAGAATTACTTTTCTTGGTCACCACAACATTAAAATTCAGTAAAGGAAAGACCAAAAGATCGTATCTGCACCAAAATGGCATCCATTAAAAAAGTCAGCTTGGCACGAAAAATAAGCCTTCACCCAACCCGAGATCATGAGAAATGGAGAAGCGACGGGTATCGGAAAATGGCACAATTCTTTTATACTTTACCTAATAAAGAGGAGTTATTTTTACTGATACAGTGGGTATGGAAAGTATTCAGACCCCTTTAAATTTTTCACTCTTTGTTTCATTGCAGCCATTTGGTAAATTCAAAGTCATACTATCTATTCCTGACACTGGAGGGGCTTATACACTTCAGAAGTATATAGTCTGAGGTCTGGGATCTGCCAATATGGGGCTAGTTTTCTGACTGTTTCGGATAATATGATACATGATTATAGTTTTTTTTTTCGTTTAGTCTCGCTTGAATATAGGTCAATATTAAATAGTCTCTTGATGAGTCGCCTTTGGTGAGGACGATGAAACCCGTACAAATGAAAGGCTTGGAGAGTGAGTGTGTATACGTCACCTCACCCTATATACTGAGATGTGGGGTACATGTTTTTTCTATTAGTCACCTTCTGACTAATCTTCAGGGGGTGAATTATGGGTATAGTTTTACATTTGGAATTCATAAGGTTTAGTTTTATCCTTTTGTCAGCAAACATGAGGAATGACAAGAGACAACCCATTTAAGAAGATTCAATTTTGGTTAAAACTATTCCAACATTATGAATATAAAAAAGGCTTCTCCCCTATGTGACGTCTCTGATGTTTATTAACAGTTGATTTCCAAGTAAAACATTTCCCACATTAAGAAAATGAAAATGGCTTCTCCTCTGTGTGACTGCTCTGATGGCAATCAAGAAGCGCTTTCTGGTTAATAAATTTCCCACATTAACAGGAAAAAGGCTTCTCCTCTGCGTGGGTTCTCTGGTGCTGAACATAACTTGATTTCCTGCTAAAACATTTCCCACATTCTGAGCATGAAAAAGGCTTCTCTCCTGTGTGAGTTCTCTGGTGTTCATCAAGACTCCTTTTCTGGTTAAAACATTTCCCACATTCTAAACATGAAAAAGGCTTCTCTCCTGTGTGAGTTCTATGGTGCTGAACATAATTTGATTTCCTGCTAAAACATTTCCCACATTCTGAGCATGAAAAAGGCTTCTCTCCTGTGTGGATTCTCTGGTGCGTAACACAATATGATTTATTGTTAAAACATTTCCCACATTCTACACATGAAAAAGGCTTCTCTCCTGTGTGGATTCTCTGGTGCGTAACACAATCTGATTTATTGTTAAAACATTTCCCACATTCTACACATGAAAAAGGCTTCTCTCCTGTGTGGATTCTCTGGTGCGTAACACAATCTGATTTATTGTTAAAACATTTCCCACATTCTACACATGAAAAAGGCTTCTCTCCTGTGTGGATTTTCTGGTGCTTAACACAAGCTGATTTACTGATAAAACATTTCCCACATTCTGAACATGAAACAGGCTTCTCCCCTGTGTGAGTTCTATGGTGCTTAACACAAACTGATTTATTGATAAAACATTTCCCACATTCTGAACATGAAAAAGGCTTCTCTCCTGTGTGAGTTCTCTGGTGCGTAACACAATCTGATTTAGTGTTAAAACATTTCCCACATTCTGAACAGGAAAAAGGCTTCTCTCCTGTGTGAGTTCTTTGGTGGGTTACAAAATATGATTTCTGTGCAAAACATTTCCCACATTCTGAACAGGAAAAAGGCTTCTCCCCTGTGTGAGTTCTCTGGTGGGTAACACAAACTGATTTATTGATAAAACATTTCCCACATTCTGAACAGGAAAAAGGCTTCTCCCCTGTGTGAGTTCTATGGTGTTCATCAAGATTCCCTTTATGATTAAAACATTTCCCACATTCTGAACATGAAAAAGGCTTCTCCCCTGTGTGAGTTCGTTGGTGGGTAACAAAATATGATTTATGTGCAAAACATTTCCCACATTCTGAACAGGAAAAAGGCTTCTCTCCTGTGTGGATTCTCTGGTGCTTAACACAAACTGATTTATTGATAAAACATTTCCCACATTCTGAACAGGAAAAAGGCTTCTCCCCTGTGTGAGTTCTATGGTGTTCATCAAGATTCCCTTTACTATTAAAACATTTCCCACATTCTGAACATGAAAAAGGCTTCTCCCCTGTGTGAGTTCTCTGGTGTCTAACAAAATTTGATTTACATGTAAAACATTTCCCACATTCTGAACATGAAAATGACTTCTTTGCTTTAGGAGCAGTTTGTTTTTTATTGCCTCTTTTGTGACTTTGATTTTCCTTAGTAGTCAGTAATGAATCAGAAGATGGGACCTGTTTCATAGGATCAGATGACAGATCTTTGCTGTGAATGGATGATGATATATCTGGAGTAATAGCAATCACTTCAGTTGTATCTTGTAGGATCTCAAGATCATCAGATTTAAAAATTGAAGATGTCAGCTGTCCCTCTGATCTCCTGGTACAGTCATCTAACATAAAAAGCAATTTTTTTAAATAAAATATCCTTGAGTTTTATATTTTTCAACACTTCTACTTAAAAAATGGCAAGCAATGTAAAAAACTTTATTTACCAAGATAATGACAGTTCACAGTCTAATTGAAAACCTTGTTGGATGAGCCAGTAGTGTGCGGTGTTCAACTGTTTGTTCATTCTGCCTCCCAAATCTTCTATAATAATAAATGTGCTAAGCAGCTTCCGGGTTGTAACAACTTCCGTCCAGTTGTAACTGGTGACGTCACAGCACACCTCTTGCCATGTTAACCCTCAACACACCACTCCTCCTCAACACACACCTCCTCAACACACACTCCTCTCACCTTTCACCATCTCCACTCACATCCCCCCCTCTTTCACTCCACATATGACCCTCTCTCACTCCGTCTCTCATACTCACGCCGTCATCGCCGCTGCTCCATGATCCCCGACATCTTCTTCCGCCGGCACCATCCTGGATCCAGACGTTGTCCACGCTGGTGACATGTTCTTGCGGCGACGCCATCTTGAGTATCGCGATATCCCGCGATGAGTGAGAGAAAGGGTTGTATGTGGAGTGAAAGAGGGGGGACGTGAGTGGAGATGGTGAAAGGTGAGAGGAGTGTGTGTTGAGGAGGTGTGTGTGTTGAGGGTTAACATGGCAAGAGGTGTGTCACTATCCTCCCGATGCGATAGCATCGGGCCTTAATCTAGTATATATATAATTGCCTTAAATTGTCTGTCGTCAACTTCCATCTGGATGTCCCTGAATCCCACTATCCACTGCGCCGCACCGGACGTACGCCGACCGCTATTTTGGTACACATAAGTGATGCCGCTCAGATCCAGGACGCAGCTGCGAACCTGAACACCCCTGGGATCCCAGCTGCCGCTTGGATCCAGGCTGCCACTGCGATCCCGACCGCAGCTGGGATCCTGACCGCTACTGGGATCCCGGCCACCGCTCGGATCCAGGTCGCCGCTGCGATCATGAGGCTGTGAAAGGGGTGTAACAAGGGGGTATAAAGAGAGGGGTGTAATAAAGGGGGTATAATGAGAGGGTGTAATGAGGGGGGAGTAATGAGAGAGATGCCGCCGCCAGACCCCTGCCTGGACCCACTGCCTGACTACATGCGCCGGATCCCACCGCTGCTTGCCCACCCACTTCCATGCAGTCACAGTCACCAGGAAAAACTGTGACTTGAGGCCTGTGCTGGAGATTGGGTGCAGCCACCTTCTGGTGGCGCCGCACACCATCTCCAGCACAGATCGCAAAACACAGGTCTTTCCTGCCAGTTGTGACTGCATGGAAGTGGGTGGGCCGCCACCCCCAGCACCACAAAGCTGCCCCCATCGTGATGTTACTGCCCTCCCGATGCGATAGCATTGGGCACACATCTAGTATCAAATAAAAAGAAACCAATCAATGTTATGTAGGTGAAAATAATACCAATTCTCATCTCACCAAAACAAGTCCCCACTCAGGTCCATCATCTGTCAATGGAAAAACAGAGGTTCCCGCACTATTAGTGGCTCAAAGGCTGTTGAAAAGCAACAAGGTTTCAATAAACCAATCCAGCAAAATCCGCTCTCACTTCGGAGTCTTGCAGTGTGCGCAAACAACATTTAGGCTGTGTGCACACGTTGCAGATTTTGCCGCGGATTTTTCCGCACAAAATCCGCAGCGTCTTTGATGCCTTTTTGCTGCGGTTTTTCAGGCAGATTTGTCTGCGTTTTTGTAAGCTAAATAAAGATATCTTATTTAACAAAAAAAAAGATTTGTGATGTCATTTCTGTCCAACCTCCTCATTTACATTTGTCCAACCCACACTCCATTACACACAGATACATAGATAATAGATAGAAGGATAGATAAATAGATAGAGAGATAGAAGGATAAATAAATAGAGAAATAGATAGAAAGATAGATAGAAGGATAGATATGGGATATAGATAGGATAGATAGATAGATAGATAGATAGATAGATAGATAGATAGATAATAGATAGATAGATATGGGATAGATAGATAGATAATAGATAGATAGATAGATAGATAGATAGATAGATAGATAGATAGAAGGATAGATAGATATGGGATAGATAGATAGATAGATGATAGATAGATAGAGAGATAGATAGATAGAGAGATAGATAGAAGGATAGATAGATAATAGATAGATGGTGACTTTTGTCCTCAACAGGATAAAATTTAGACTTAGCAGGTACGTTCAGGTGAAACCATTCATCTGTTTCTTCAGTATTTTCTGTGTTGGTTGGAGGGTTGGATTTATTTTCCTTAATAAAGAAATGTCTTTTAAGGTTTAATTTCCTTATGAAAATTTGTAAATCTAAAAATAAACTAAAATCCTTAGGTTTGTTGGAGAGACAGAAGGACAATCCTCTAGATAGGAGGGATTCCGCACTTTCAGAGAGTTTGTAGTCAGAAAGATTACAAATATTAGAAGTTAATTCATTAGCGATGGAGGGGTTAAGGTGGTATTTTTCCTCTTTTTCTCCCTCCCCTAGTTCCTCTGTAGTGCTTTTTATTTTTACGGTTTTGGGTACAAAAAATTGATTCAGTTGGGAGTTTTTTATTGCCCGGGGTAAAAGAGGAACCGTCCCGGATTTAGAGGCATCTGAATGATCCACTACAATAGTGTCATTGGTGGGGCTGGTGGAGTGGAGGTATCAGGGTCGTCAGGACCTAATGAGATAGTGGTTAGTGAAGGTACCAACATGCTTGGAGTGGTATCATGAATGGATAACTCAAGAAGTGAAAGAGGGAGAGAACTGGACAGATCCGAATTAGAGTTGGCTCCTTTGGTCCCAGATTTATTATTACCTCTCAGTGTCTTCGGGGCAGCAGTGGTTTTATCTTTAAATTAGATTAATTTGTAATTTAATCTTTTCTAGATGTTTCCTGGCTTCGGATAGTGTTTGAGAATGATTTGGTACAATATTTGTGGTATGTCCTGATGAAGGGGTCACCTGAACCCCCCAAACACGTAGAAGAAACCACGTTAACACCTCTACAATTTCTGGAATTCTTCTTGCGGCAGCGCGGGGATGATCCTTCCTTCCAATCTAAGTGTATAAGCACTGACAGTGTAGCAGGCATAGCCCGATGGGACTTGTAGTACACACAGCCCCGCAGACCGCCCAATGACCCCCGCACAGCCCCGACATATGCCTAATGACCCCCGCACAGCCCGGCAGACCGCCCAATGACCCCCGCACAGCCACGGCGTATGCCTAATGACCCCCGCACAGCCCCGGCATATGTCTAATGACCCCCGCACAGCCCCGGCATATGCCTAATGACCCCCGCACAGCCCGGCATATGCCTAATGACCCCCGCACAGCCCCGCAGACCGCCCAATGACCCTCGCACAGCCCCGGCATATGCCTAATGACCCCCGCACAGCCCGGCAGACCGCCCAATGACCCCCGCACAGCCCCGGCATATGCCTAATGACCCCTGCACAGCCCGGCAGACTGCCCAATGACCCCCGCACAGCCCCGACATATGCCTAATGACCCCCGCACAGCCCGGCAGACCGCCCAATGACCCCCGCACAGCCACGGCGTATGCCTAATGACCCACGCACAGCCCAGCAGACCGCCCGATGACCCCCGCACAGCCCCGACATATGCCTAATGACCCCCGCACAGCCCCGCAGACCGCCCAATGACCCCCGCACAGCCCAGCAGACCGCCCAATGACCCCCGCACAGCCCCGACATATGCCTAATGACCCCCGCACAGCCCCGACATATGCCTAATGACCTCCGCACAGCCCGGCAGACCGCCTGATGACCCCCGCACACACAGGCCCATACACGCACACAGTCACCGCCCACACACATACACAAGCACACAGTCTCCGCCGACACGCCGCCCCCACTCTTCCCCCCCTCCCGATCTGCAGCGTTTCATCCACAGCAAAAACGCTGCAGATCCGCACAAAGAATTGACATGAACCCGCAGCGTTTCCACGCAGATTTTTCTGCAGCATGTGCACAGCGTTTTTCAATTTACATTCACTTTCATGGTACTGTACAACGCAGCTAACCTTATATAAGTCAGTTCAGATATGGTGTACCAAGATGGCGTCTGTGTCTTCAGACAACACCTTGGAAGGAATCCTTGGAATGCAGAAGCTGAGATACTGGATACCATATATGGAAGTGAAGCTGAAATGGACCTATCATAGACTGACACTGGCTCCTCAGAAGATTGTGTGACACCCATCTCCTGTCTCTTTGTCTTGAGAATAAACTTCAGTTGTGTGCAAGCCTTTACTGAGAAAGGAGTAGACATCTAACTCTGTGTTCAGTGTGACTCTTTAAGTGCGCACTCGGCCTATATTGGGTCAGGTGCAAGCAATCATATAGATCTCGCTTTAAGGGATCACCTTCACACTAATACCAGGGGGTAGGTGGATCCTCCAGGTTGTAAGTTCTATAGAAAAGGGCTTTCACTGCCCAAAGTCATTTGAACAGTTTTGGGTGGAGGAGAATGTTGTGGTCTAGAGGCAAAATGGTGATCATGGTAATACGGCCGAACTACACCACCGATAAAGCAGCCACAGCCGGTGACTGAGAGGAATCTGTGACTTCTCTGCATTCAGTGGTTACTACTCACCTGGGTAGTCATATGTGGGAATCTCCTCTTTACACCACTCATCATCTCTCACATATGTCTCTGTAGTATTAATATGGGTCAGATCTTCACCCTGAAACAAATATTGTAAAAGTCACTGACAGATGGAGAAGTCCCATCTATGATCAGCTCTAATCCTGCCATCTCCACCATTCTCATTACACAAGTATAAAACATATAATACTGGTGGATAAAACAAGACTGAGCACAAGACCTTCACAGCCGTCTACACATCATAGGGGAGATCTCCTGACACCTTCTCTCCATCTACCTGATGATCCTGAGGAGCACTGGGATCTTCTTGGTTACAGTCCTGTGGAAGAAGAGGACGGGGACATCTCTCTGGTGTTGTCCTCTTACTGGATAGATCTGGAGGAAACACATACAGGGACTGAATTCATTCTCTACATACAGATAATTATAGGCCGTGTGTATTTAGTCCTGTCTATTACCTGGTGATGTGAGGGGCTGGGGAACCTCCATTATGACGTTCTTGTAGAGGTCTCTGTGTCCTTCTAAATACTCCCACTCCTCCATGGAGAAATAGACAGCGACATCCTGACACCTTATAGGAACCTGACACATACAATGATACCGTCATCCCCCCGATCCCTTCATAGTGTTACTGTATAATGTCCCAGCATTCCCAGCAGTGTCACCTCTCCAGTCAGCAGCTCAATCATCTTGTAGATGAGTTCTAGGATCTTCTGGTCATTGATGTCCTCATGGATCAGGGGGTGAGGTGGAGGCCCCGTGATTGGGCTCAGGGGTCTTCCACATCCCTCAGACACAGGGTCCTGACAGCGATCACTAGAGGTCTTCTTCACCACTGTGTAATCCTGGTTATGGAGAGACACATTAATAACTCTCACTCCAGACATTTCCAGAGTCCTCACCTCTCCAGTTCTGTCCATCTGTTATTCCCATAGATAAGAATGATGTAATGTGACGTCATCAGAATCTCTCACCTCTCCAGTGAGACGGAAGAGGATCTCTAGGGTGAGGTGTAACATCCTCTCCGCCATCTTGTCTCTGTCCATATCCATCCTTGATGGGTAAATCAGGAAAATTCTCTTCTGTAGAAGATCTTCACTGTGAGGATCCGATATTGTAGAGACCTGAATGAGAAGAAGATGATCCGATGTAACATCATAAGAATCCTGTGTAATAATACAATGAGAGCAGCAATCTGCAGAGTCGGGAGATATGACTCTGCCAAACATATATACAGTCATGGCCAAAAGTATTGACACCCCTGCAATTCTGTCAGATAATACTCAGTTTCTTCCTGAAAATGATTGCAAACACAAATTCTTTGGTATTATTATCTTCATTTAATTTGTCTTAAATGAAAAAACACAAAAGAGAATGAAGCAAAAAGCAAAACATTGATCATTTCACACAAAACTCCAAAAATGGGCTGGTCAAAAGTATTGGCACCCTCAGCCTAATACTTGGTTGCACAACCTTTAGCCAAAATAACTGCGACCAACTGCTTCCGGTAACCATCAATGAGTTTCTTACAATACTCTGCTGGAATTTTAGACCATTCTTCTTTGGCAAACTACTCCAGGTCCCTGATATTTGAAGGGTGCCTTCTCCAAACTGCCATTTTTAGATCTCTCCACAGGTGTTCTATGGGATTCAGGTCTGGACTCATTGCTGGCCACCTTAGAAGTCTCCAGTGCTTTCTCTCAAACCATTTTCTAGTGCTTTTTGAAGTGTGTTTTGGGTTATTGTCCTGCTGGAAGACCCATGACCTCTGAGGTAGACCCAGCTTTCTCACACTGGGCCCTAAATTATGCTGCAAAATTTGTTGGTAGTCTTCTGACTTCATAATGCCATGCACACGGTCAAGCAGTCCAGTGCCAGAGGCAGCAAAGCAACCCCAAAACATCAGGGAACCTCCGCCATGTTTGACTGTAGGGACCGTGTACTTTTCTTTGAATGCCTCTTTTTTCTCCTGTAAACTCTATGTTGATGCTTTTGCCCTAAAAGCTCTACTTTTGTCTCATCTGACCAGAGAACATTCTTCCAAAATGTTTTAGGCTTTATCAGGTAAGTTTTGGCAAACTCCAGCCTGGCTTTTTTATGTCTCGGGGTAAGAAGTGGAGTCTTCCTGGGTCTCCTACCATACAGTCCCTTTTCATTCAGATGCCGACGGATAGTACGGGTTGACACTGTTGTACCCTCGGACTGCAGGGCACCTTGAACTTGTTTGGATGTTAGTGGAGGTTCTTTATCCAACATCCGCACAATCTTGCATTGAAATCTCTTGTCAATTTTTCTTTTCTGGCCACATCTAGAGAGGTTAGCCACAGAGCCATGGGCTTTAAACTTCTTGATGACACTGCGCACGGTAGACACAGGAACATTCAGGTCTTTGGAGATGGACTTGTAGCCTTGATATTGCTCATGCTTCCTCACAATTTGGTTTCTCAAGTCCTCAGACAGTTCTTTGGTCTTCTTTCTTTTTTCCATGCTCAATGTGGTACACATAAGGACACAGGACAGAGGTTGCGTCAACTTTAATCCATGTCAACTGGCTGCAAGTGTGATTTAGTTATTGCCAACACCTGTTAGGTGCCACAGGTAAGTTATAGGTGCTGTTAATTACACAAATTAAAGAAGCATCACATGATTTTTCGAACAGTGCCAATACTTTTGTCCACCCTCTTTGTTATGTTTGGTGTGGAATTATATCCAATTTGGCTTTAGGACAATTCTTTTTGTGTTTTTTTCATTTAAGACAAATTAAATGAAGATAATAATACCAAAGAATTTGTGTTTGCAATCATTTTCAGGAAGAAACTGAGTATTATCTGACAGAATTGCAGGGGTGTCAATACTTTTGGCCATGACTGTATATACACATACACACACATATATACAGAATATATCTATATATATAATTTCACCATCAAAGAAAGTAAGGACTGCAGCACTCACCGATCCATATTGAAAGTCCGTAGTTTATTTGTAGCAAAAGTTTAAAACTTCATGGCCGGGAGGCTGAAGAAAGGAGTGAGTAAACTCTGATGACGGCCTATCAGCGCTTCCACGGGTCAGCTATACATAATATATATATATATCTATTTATATAATCGTCTAACTCTGTCTGTCTGTAACGGAAATCCCGCGTCGCTGATTGGTCGTGGCCGGCAGGCCGCAACCAATCAGCGACAGGCGCAGTGCGCAGGCGCAGTCCGGAATTTGAAGGACACACGCCACCGCTACCGTCGGGAGATCAGCGGCGCTAGGAGTCGGGAGACTCCTCTGGACCCTGGGTACCATAAACCTGTAAAAATAGAATTAAAGCAAAAAATAGTGATATACTCACCCTCCGACGGCCCCCGGAGCTCTCCCGCCTCTAACCACACAGCCGGCATCTTCCGTTCCCAGTAATGCTTTGCGAGAAAGACCGCTGATGACGTCGCAATCTCGCAAGCATCGCGCTCTCACGAGAGTGACGTCATCTCCGGTAATTCGCGCTAAGCATAACTGGGAACGGAAAATGCCGGGAGCGTGGAGAGGAAAGAAAGAGTCCGGGGACCGTCGGAAGGTGAGAATAACCTTTTTTTAATTTTTTTTTATTCTTTTTTACATGCTATCTTTTACTATTGATGCTGCATAGGCATCATCAATAGTAAAAATCCACACTTGTGGACAAAAAAGAATATTACTCCTTCTTATCCAAAATGAAGCGAACCACAATTATATTAAAAACATGTAACTTTATTAAACAAAACAGAGATAATTGTCTGCTGTTTTTTTTTCCCCTTTTGGGGTAGGTTATCAGGAAACAATGAATATGTAGCCAATTTTAAATGTCTTTATTTTGTTTAATAAAGTTACATGTTTGTAATATAATTGTGGTTCGCTTCATTTTGGATAAGAAGGAGTAATATTCTTTTTTACCCGCAAGTGTGGATTCATGTGTTGAAGTGCCTATTTAAATACTTGCAAAAAATTGTGGTTTCAATCAATAGTAAAAAGTTGATCACAATTGTCAAAAACACTATGCTTCACAAGTGTGACCGACCTGTCAATCACATTCCAAGCGATGCTTCAAATCGTTTGGTATGCGCTTGAATTCCGCGCGTGAAAAACGCATGTTTTCTGCGGCAAAACGCATGCGAATTTGGCCATATTCTAGAATACCCGATGCATTAGAATTGGGCCACCATCTAGTATATATATATATTCGTCTAATTCTGTCTGTAACGGAAATCCCGCGTCGCTGATTGGTCGCGCCCGGGGACGACACTGAAGGTGGAGGAAGATGGCGCCGCAGCAGTCCTCCACAGGAACTTCACCAACGATGTGCCCTGCCTTAACTTGAGCAGAGGAGGGCGAAAAAAACCCGTTCGGCAAAGGGCAAGCATAAGGCAGGACGCAGATACTGTTCAGAAGGAAATCTCCACACCGGCCGAACATCGGGTAGCGGTGACGTCACCACAAAGGAAGAAGATGGCGCGTGCAGCAGGCAGAGAGGGAACCTTCACCAGCGGTGTGCCCAGGGAAAACAAGGTCAGATGAGGGTCCAGCCCCCCAGGTCTGCAAGGGGCAATCCCAAAGTCGATTCCAGAAGCCTTTCCAAAGCAATTTTCTACACCGCCCGAACATTCATTGCATTATTCTTAAATCTTCATAAATAAACTACATACATATTCTAGAATACACGATGCGTTAGAATCGGGCCACCATCTAGTATAGTATAATTATATATATATATATATATATATATATATATATACACACACACATTATAGCAGAGTCATATCTCCCGACTCCGGAGATTACATGCTGTCGTTGTAGGCCCAGACCAGATAGTATGGAGATGAATGAGGGAGACCAAAGTTAAAAAATAGACTTTCCTTCACTTAACAAGAACTTGATGAGAAGTATATACATCAGATGGCAGGCACAACACTTTTGCTGATTTAATAGCAGAATATAGCCGATCATGCACAGCACAAAAGCCGGTGTTTCCCAAGCTGTGTGAAGGTGCGGTAAACACCGGTGTAGCGCTTCTGATTGGCGGTAAAATCATCCCCGCCGGTCACAGAGCCGTGGTTCCCACGTTGTCAGAACACAGCATAACCGCTCAGCTGTGATTGGAGGTAAAAAGTTTACCTCCGGTCACTGGTGTCAGCTCTAATCCTGCCATCTCTACCGTTCTCATCACACAAGTATAAAACATATAATACTGGTGGATAAAACAAGACTGAGCACAAGACCTTCACAGCCGTCTACACATCATAGGGGAGATCTCCTGACACCTTCTCTCCTCCTACCTGATGATCCTGAGGAACACTGGGATCTTCTTGGTTACAGTCCTGTGGAAGAAGAGGACGGGGACATCTCTCTGGTGTTGTCCTCTTACTGGATAGATCTGGAGGAAACACATGCAGGGACTGAATTCATTCTCTACATATATTATATGCGGTGTGTATTTAGTCCTGTCTATTACCTGGAGATGTGAGGGGCTGGGGAACCTCCATTATGACGTCCTTGTATAGATCTCTGTGTCCTTCTATATACTCCCACTCCTCCATGGAGAAATAGACAGCGACATCGTGACACCTTATAGGAACCTGACACACACAATGATACCGTCAATCCCCCCCGATCTCTTCATAGTGTTACTGTATAATGTCGGTCTGTCATTCCAAGGATGTCGTTCTAAGGATAACATCTGAAATATGCCTGAAAATGACTCCCTTGCTCTAGATGCTTCATTATTATTATTACTATGCTTCACTATTACTATCACTCTGACAATTGATCTGCTTCATCCACAGGTATGTGTTCTGGCTGCAATACCATCATCACCCATCTTTCCTGAACCACAATCACCCCTGTATCTGTCTGCTATCAATGGTATGTATCCCGGCTGCAATACCATCATCACCCCTGTATCTGTCTGATATCAATGGTATGTATCCCGGCTGCAATACCATCATCATCCATCGTTCCTGAACCCCAATCACCCCTGTATCTGTCTGCTATCACTGGTATGTGTTCAGGCTGCAATACCATCATCACCCAGCTTTCCTGAACCCCAATCACCCCTGTATCTGTCTGCTATCACTGGTATGTGTTCTGGCTGCAATACTATCTCCCTTTGCATTTCCTCTTGTGACTTTAATTAATCGTCTCCTGTGTCTGCATCCAGTCTCCCTGCTGCTCCTCCCTTTCTGATCACACCTGGGCCCTTTCATGTGCTGTTAAGTTAGTATAAATTCAGACTAAGAGGTCTGTCTGACCTCGGTCTGTCATTGCAAGGATGTTTTCTAAGGATAACATCTGAAATGAGCCTGAAGTGACCAGAAGGTATGACTAACTGCTGCATTTAGATGTACTAAATTTCTTTTGCCTTTTATATTACTCTCACCATGCTGACATACGCACTAACAGTTTTGGCTCCACTACTCCTCACTCTCCTTCGCTATCCGCAAACCCCATCACACGCTAACCAAATAATAATCTCTCCTTCCCTCTTGCCTCCCCACCTGACCTCCTCTGCTGACCTGCTCCTTGACCTCAGAGCTCTCCTAATAAAATACAAAACAAGCCACCCACCCTCCTTCTCCCACATGCTCTCCCTCTCTCTGCTTCTCCTCACTGCTGGCGATATATCTCTCAACCCTGGACCCCCACAGCCCATACCTCCCATTATTACCCCCTTCTATCGTTCCCAAATCAACACAAACACCAGAAATCTTTCCCACCTCAAATCCATGCCCTTGACACCCACCACCCTGCTCCCACTCTTTGGATCACTCTGGAATGCCAGCTCCATCTGCAATAAACTCCATGTGATTCACGACCTCTTTACCTCTCGTAATTTTTCCTTCCTTGGCCTCACCGAAACATGGCTGACACCCTCCGACACTGCCTCCCCTGCTGTGCTAGGTTACGGCGGCCTCCACTTCACCTACACTCCTCGCCCTGGCAACAGACATGACGGGGGAGTGGGCCTTCTCCTTTCTTCCAATTGCAGCTTCAACCCAATCCAACCTCTACCCTCCCTTATCCTCCCCTCTTTTGAAGTCCACTCTGTCCGCATCTACTCTCCCTCCAACCTCCAAGTGGCCGTCCTATACCGATCTCCAGGTCCGACCACTGCCTTCATTGACCAATTCTCCACCTGGTTCCTTCACTTTCTCTCTGCTGACATTCCCACCATCATCATGGGTGACTTCAACATCCCCATTGACAACCACCATTCAGCAGCCTCCAAACTCCTGTCCCTTACATCATCCTTTGGACTTACTCTGTGGTCCTCCTCAGCCACCCACACAGACGGACATACATTAGACCTGGTTTTCACCCGCCTCTGCTGTCTTTCTAACTTCACCACCTCCCCTCTATCTGACCACCATCTACGCACTTTCTCATCCCTGTCCTCCTCACCTGTCACCCATGTCCAGCAGCATGCGCACCCCCGCAGAAACCTCACACATCTAGACACTCACAAACTCTCTTACTCTATTCTACCACTGTCCTCCATATCTTCACTCCACGACACAGACACTGCCACTAGTTTCTACAATGCCACTCTTGCATCAGCCATCGACTCGGTCGCCCCTATCATGCATAACAGAGTGCGACGAATCAATAGACAACCCTGGCACAATAACACCACTAAAAAGCTTCGGCAAGCATTCAGAATTGCAGAACGGCGCTGGAAGAAAACGCATTCGCAAGACGACTTCACTGCACTCAAACAAGCAACACTTGCATTCAAATCTGCCCTCACCTCTGCTAAACAGGCCTACTTTACATCCCTTGTATCTTCCTTATCCCACAACCCCAAACAGTTGTTCAGTACTTTTAACTCCCTCCTCCACCCACCACTGCCCCCTCCAACCTCCCTCATCTCTGCCGAGGACTTTGCGCACACTTCAAAAACAAGATGGCCCAAACATGGCATGTCTTTATTGCTCAACCACCACAACCCCTTTACACACCAGACCAAAGCCCAAACCCCATAACCTCCCTATATAACATCACTGAAGGGGAGCTTGCTCATCTCTCCAAATCACGCCTCACCACTTGTGCACTTGATCCTATGCCATCTCACCTCCTCCACAACCTCGCCACCACTCTTATTCCATCCCTAAAACACCTCTTCAACCTATCATTTACTTCTGGTACCTTCCCTTCTGCTTTCAAACATGCCACAATCACGCCTATCCTTAAAAAGCCGACCCTCGACCCAATAGCCACATCTAGCTATCGCCCAATATCGCTGCTCCCATTCGCTTCTAAACTCCTGGAGCAGCATGTCCACGCTCACCTTTCCTCCCTCCTCTCATCTAACTTGCTCTTTGACAATCTACAATCTGGCTTCCGCCCCCATCATTCCACTGAGACAGCTCTGACCAGAATTACCAATTACCTACTTACAGCCAAATCTATGGGACAACACTCTATACTCCTCCTTCTAGACCTGTCCTCTGCTTTCAACACAGTTGACCACTGCCTCCTACTACACATCCTCTCCTCCTTCGGCATCAAAGATCTCGCCCTATCCTGGATTTCCTCATACCTTTCCAACCGCACATTCAGCGTCTCCCACTCCCACACTACCTCCTCATCCCACCCTCTCTCTGTTGGAGTCCCCCAAGGCTCTGTTCTAGGACCCCTACTCTTCCCAATCTATACACTTGGCCTGGGGCAACATGGAGTCCCATGGATTCCAGTACCACCTTTATGCCGATGATACTCAGATCTACCTCTCTGGCCCAGACGTCACCTCTCTGCTCTCCAGAATCCCAGAGTGTCTATCAGCCATATCCTCCTTCTTCTCCTCTCACTTCCTCAAACTCAATGTGGACAAATCTGAACTCATCATCTTTCCCCCATCTCACAGATCTTCCTTACCCGACATTTCTATAACAATTGACATCACGCTTTCCCCCCTACCGGAGGTCCACTGCCTGGGAGTAACCCTTGACTCTGCCCTGTCCTTCAAACCGCACATCCAAGCTCTCTCCACCTCCTGCCGCCTCCAGCTCAAAAATATTTCCAGAATCTGTCCCTTCCTCAACTCTCAATCTACTAAACTACTTGTGCATGCCCTCATCATCTCCCACCTCGACTATTGCAACATCCTTTTCTGTGGCTTCCCTGCTAACACCCTTGCATCTCTCCAGTCCATCCTTAACTCTGCCGCCTGACTAATTCATCTCTCTCCTCGCTACTCCTCTGCTTCTCCCCTCTGCAAATCTCTTCACTGGCTCCCATTCCCTCAGCGTATCCAATTCAATTTACTAATACTGACCTACAAGGCCATCTATAACCTGTCTCCCCCATATGTCTCTGAACTAATCTTCTGATACCTTCCCTCACGTAATCTCTGGTCCTCCCAAGACCTCCTTCTCTCCTCCACACTTATTCGCTCCTCACCCAACCGCCTCCAAGACTTCTCCCGAAGTGCCCCTATTCGCTGGAATTCTTTGCCCCAACACGTCCGGCTATCAACCACACTCGGATCCTTCAGACGGAACCTGAAAACCCACCTCTTCAAAAAAGCCTACAGCCGGCAATGACTCCACTACCTCTTAACCACTACGGCAGATATCACCTCAACCAACACCGGAACTGCTGCAACCCCCCAACCTACTGTCTCCTTCCCCACCATCCTGTAGCATGTAAGCCCGAAAGGGCAGGGTCCTCTCTCCCCTCTGTATCAGTCTGTCATTGTTAGTTTGTTTACTGTCGGTGATATCTGTAATTCTATGTAACCCCTTCTCATGTACAGCACCATGGAACCAATGGTGCTTTATAAATAAATAGTAATAATGTCCCAGCATTCCCAGTAATGTCACCTCTCCAGTTAGCAGCTCAATCATCTTGTAGATGAGTTCTAGGATCTTCTGGTCATTGATGTCCTCATGGATCAGGGGGTGAGGTGGAGGCCCCGTGATTTGGCTCAGGGGTCTTCCCCATCCCTCAGACACAGGGTCCTGACAGCGATCACTAGAGGTCTTCTTCACCACTGTGTAATCCTGGTAATGGAGAGACACATTAATAACTCTCACTACAGACATTTCCAGAGTCCTCACCTCTCCAGTTCTGTCCATCTGTTATTCCCATAGATAAGAATGATGTAATGTGACATCATCAGAATCTCTCACCTCTCCAGTGAGACGGAGGAGGATCTCTAGGGTGAGGTGTAATATCCTCTCCGCCATCTTGTCTCTGTCCATATACATCCTTGATGGGTAAACCAGGAAAATTCTCTTTTGTAGAAGATCTTCACTGAGAGGATCCGATATTGTAGAGACCTGAATGAGAAGAAGATGATCCGATGTAACATCATAAGAATCCTGTGTAATAATACAAGTACTGGAGATAATAAGGGAAACATATGAGGAGATTTATTATCTTACAGGGTTTAGTTTTCTCCCCTGACATCTACTAATAAAACCTATATATTTAGGCCACAGACAACAAGCAGTTTCCTCCTCAGAGTCGGCAGCTGAACACGTTCCTCATAGACTCATCTTCCATAACGTTAATTCTCGTCTCATTACCGACACTGGAATCGGCATTAGCAATACTGCAGGAGAGATTCATTACACGCGACATGAGAAATAACTCCTTCATGATGAGGACGACATCTTCATCTTCTACTGCGGCTCTAGAGACAGATTTGGCCAGAGTCGGTCACTGCCTCCATCCCCACCGGCCGTCTATATGAAGGTTTCCCGTCTTCCCCGCACTGGAATCTTCTATCCCGTTAGATCTCAGCTCTGAGTCACACACAGAAGTTTGAGGCTTTTAGAAAAGATTTTTTGTTTCCACAATCAACGCGGACAGAAATGATCTGATCCCAAAGTCTCCATGTACAGTGATTTATGGGGTTTATTTCTGGCCTTAGGCTTTCCTATGTTACAAGAAAAACTCCAGAAAAAGCCGAAATTTAAATGTTTCTAAGGAAAATTGGCTCCAACAATTCTTGTAAGAAGAAAAAAATATGTAAAAAGCAAAACACATTTTATAGTTTTTAACATGTTAAACATTTATTAAAAAGAAATTAATCTTTTTGGGCCCCAGAACATAGATGTACACCGCAGGGACGGCACAGATGAGGCTGCAACAAAAACCCTGAAAAGCAAACATGGCATCTTAAGGCCCTTTTACATTTAGCGATGCACCAGCGATCCAACCAGCGATCCGACCCGGTCAGGATCGCTGGTGCATCGCTAAATGATTGCTAGTGAGCTTTCATACAGAAAGATCTCACAGCGATGCAGCAGCGACGCAGCGCACGATACTTACCATTCACATACAGCGATCCTGCGTCCTCCCGCCCGCCTCCACGCGTCGCTGGACGTCACAGCAGGAAGTCTCAGCAGGAAGCGAGAAATGGAGCCGGACATTCTCGCGCGATCAGCGATGGACAGCGGGGGAGCCGGTCGCTGGTAAGTATCACACATAGCGATATCGCTAGCAATATCGCTATAACGTCACAAAACCGGTGACGTTTTAGCGATATTGCTAGCGATATTGCTTAGTGTAAAACCCCCTTAAGAAGGTGTGACAGAGTTCGGCTGAATCCCCCCTCGCCTCCAAGTACTCGATAGTATGGGGCGGCCTAGTTACTCCGATACTTACATGCCTAATAATGGGGTCTGGGCTGCAATGTATGAAGGTCTATTAGGCCGGGCCAGAGGCAGCGTCCAATAAGTTACCTTATAACGCCCCCGTACACATTAGGCTAAAGTTCCATGAAAGCACTGACTTCGGGGGGTTTGGCCGACCATATAATGTATTTGGGGGCCTCCCGACAGATGATGTCAGGGCAGAGAAGGATCCGGCATCCTGAATTTCAGAGGATAATCCGTCTGTTCTTCCTGTAGATAATCCTCCTCTAGAGGAGTCTGGAGGCGACTCTCTCATACAGACCACAGGAAAGCTGGAATATTTGTGTGTATGGGGGAGTCGGGAGAGATCGCCGTCTGCCAAATGACCGTTCAGCCAACTCTGATCTCATGTGTATGGGGCCGTTAGTATTACACTGACAGGCAGTGATGATACACGGCACTACAGTAGTACAGGGCATCACCGGAGCCATCAGAGGCTTGTATGTTGTATGATCGCACTGATCAGAGGGGTTTAAAAAAGGTTTAAAGTGGAAAAAAAAATCACAGTTTCAGCAACAAGAAATATCCATCACAATATGGAAAGCAGAGTCACTGCACAATGTTAGTTACGTCACGTCCATAACTACTTTATTATACTCTATTATCCTGTACACAGTGGAGTAGATAGAAATCACAGGTCCCACAGCAATAGCTGGAATTGGACCCTCCAACGTAAAGAAAAAAAAATCTATCTATCTATATACACTGTTCAAAAAAATAAAGGGAACACTTAAATAACAGAATATAACTCCAAGTAAATCAAACTTCTGTGAAATCAAACTGCCCACTTAGGAAGCAACACTGATTGACAATCAATTTCACATGCTGTTGTGTAAATGGAATAGACAACAGATGGAAATTATTGGCAATTATCAAGACACCCTCAATAAAGGAGTGGTTCAGCAGGTGGGGACCACAGACCACATCTCAGTACCAATGCTTCTGGATGATGTTTTAGTCACTTTTGAATGTTGGTTGTGCTTTCACACTCGTGGTAGCATGAGACGGACTCTACAACCCACACAAGTGGCTCAGGTAGTGCAGCTCATCCAGGATGGCACATCAATGCGAGCTGTGGCAAGGTTTACTGTGTCTGACAGTGTAGTGTCCAGAGACTGGAGGCGCTACCAGGAATAGGCCTGTACACCAGGAGATGTGGAGGGGGCCGTAGGAGGGCACCAACCCAGCAGCAGGACCGCTACCTCCACCTTTATGCAAGGAGGAACAGGAGGAGCACTGCCAGAGCCCTGCAAAATGATCTTCAGCAGGCCACAAATATTCATGTGTCTGCACAAACGGTTAGAAACTGACTCCATGAGGATGGTCTGAGGGCCCGACGCCCACAGATGGGGGTTGCGCTCACAGCCCAATACCGTACAGGACGCTTGGCATTTGCCACAAAATACCAGGATTGGCAAATTCACCACTGGCGCCCTGTGCTCTTCACAGATGGAAGCAGGTTCACACTGAGCACATGTGACAGCCGTGACAGAGTCTGGAGACGCCGTGGAGAGCGATCTGCTGCCTGCAACATCCTTCAGCATGACCGGTTTGGCAGAGGTCAGTAATGGTGTGGGGTGGCATTTCTTTGGAGGCCACACGATGTTGGGCTGTGAGCACAACCCCCATGGAGACACAATTGTGCCTTTACCTGGAGATAAATTCCCAGTGGGGGCAATTTCCAAAATGCAATAACTTAAGTGGGGAATTCAGCTCTTTTTGCACTTAAGGGATCTGTATATGGAGTCTACAAACTACAGTGGGGAAAATAAGGATTTGTTACGCTGCCAATTTTGGGGCTAAAGTCACATTTTTGTGAGGAAAAAAGTAAAATTGTCATTTTTTCCTTCCACATTGCTTATATTCCTGTCACACTGTCCGAATTCAGATATTGTCCTGTCAGAAAGGAGAATACAGGGAGCGAAAGGGTTAATAGGACTCACAGGAGGAACCTGCCCAGAAAGCAGAAGATCCAGGAGTGTCTGCCACATATATGACTGCTCTGTGCACAGGACCTGTGATGAGGTCACAGGAGGGGAGGAGTCAGGGGTCACATGATCAGGGGCCTCAGTGTGTGCAGGACTCAGTGTGCTGGAGCGCTCCCGATAATCAGCTGCGTGTGTCGCGCTGTGTGATAGTCACAGCACCTGCATGGAGAGCGACACACGCAGCTGATTATCGGGAGCGCTCCAGGGATCCGGGGTCCCGATGCAGCTATTCGGTAAGCGATATTAGCCAATAACAACTTCTCCGACGATATTCGCTCATCTCTAGTAATAACAGCTCAAAGAAATTCACCGAACTTTTCATTAAGATTAATAGCAAGACCCTATTAAATATTGAGCACCAGCGGGACGAAGCATTGACAGCGGCATGTAAAAGTGTGGACGCCCCTGGTCAAAATGACCGTTATTGTGAGCAGTAGTAAGATGAAGATGAAATGATCTCTAAAAGGCCGAACCTCTAAGATGACACATGGCCTTTGTATTTTAGGCAAAAATAATAATAAAAATATATAGAGAGACTTTTTGACAATTTCATAATTGCAAAAAGGAAAAAGGGCGATGCAAAACTTTGGGCACCCTTGGAGATTTGTGTACTGAGATAATTTTGATCAAGATTTCACACCTTAATTCGCTTGTTAGGGTTATGGTGAGATCACATGGTGACCAGGAGCTACAGTCTGAGGAAAGGGCTAAAAAGCCTTCACTAGACCCCTGTACAGCTGTATAATGAGGCCCAGGCTTTATAGTGAAGGGACAGGAGTGAGGGCCTGTTCCCAGGAGCTACAGACTGAGGAAAGTGCTAAAAAGCCTTCACTAGACCCCTGTACAGCTGTATAATGAGGTCCAGGCTTTATAGTGAAGGGACAGGAGTGGGGGCCTGTTCCCAGGAGCTACAGTCTGAGGAAAGGGCTAAAAAGCCTTCACTAGACCCCTGTACAGCTGTATAATGAGGCCCAGGCTTTATAGTGAAGGGACAGGAGTGAGGGCCTGTTCCCAGGAGCTACAGTCTGAGGAAGGGCTAAAAAGCCTTCACTAGACCCCTGTACAGCTGTATAATGAGGCCCAGGCTTTATAGTGAAGGGACAGGAGTGAGGGCCTGTTCCCAGGAGCTACAGTCTGAGGAAGGGCTAAAAAGCCTTCACTAGACCCCTGTACAGCTGTATAATGAGGCCCAGGCTTTATAGTGAAGGGACAGGAGTGAGGGCCTGTTCCCAGGAGCTACAGACTGAGGAAAGTGCTAAAAAGCCTTCACTAGACCCCTGTACAGCTGTATAATGAGGTCCAGGCTTTATAGTGAAGGGACAGGAGTGGGGGCCTGTTCCCAGGAGCTACAGTCTGAGGAAAGGGCTAAAAAGCCTTCACTAGACCCCTGTACAGCTGTATAATGAGGCCCAGGCTTTATAGTGAAGGGACAGGAGTGAGGGCCTGTTCCCAGGAGCTACAGTCTGAGGAAGGGCTAAAAAGCCTTCACTAGACCCCTGTACAGCTGTATAATGAGGCCTAGGCTTTATAGTGAAGGGACAAGAGTGAGGGCCTGTTCCCAGGAGCTACACACTGAGGGAAGGGCTAAAAAGCCTTCACTAGACCCCTGTACAGCTGTATAATGAGGCCCAGGCTTTATAGTGAAGGGACAGGAGTGAGGGCCTGTTCCCAGGAGCTACAGTCTGAGGAAAGGACTAAAAAGCCTTCATTAGACCCCTGTACAGCTGTATAATGAGGCCCAGGCTTTATAGTGAAGGGACAGGAGTGAGAGCCTGATCCCAGGAGCTACAGTCTGAGGAAAGGGCTAAAAAGCCTTCACTAGACCCCTGTACAGCTGTATAATGAGGCCCAGGCTTTATAGTGAAGGGACAGGAGTGAGGGCCTGTTCCCAGGAGCTACAGTCTGAGGAAAGGGCTAAAAAGCCTTCACTAGACGCCTGTACAGCTGTATAATGAGGCCCAGGCTTTATAGTAAAGGGACAGGAGTGAGGGTCTGTTTCCAGGAGCTACAGTCTGAGGAAAGGACTAAAAAGCCTTCACTAGACCCCTGTAAAGTTGTATAATGAGGCCCAGGCTTTATAGTGAAGGGACAGGAGTGAGGGCCTCTTTCCAGGAGCTACAGTCTGAGGAAAGGACTAAAAAGCCTTCACTAGACCCCTGTACAGCTGTATAATAAGGCCCAGGCTTTATAGTGAAGGGACAGGAGTGAGAGCCTGATCCCAGGAGCTACAGTCTGAGGAAAGGGCTAAAAAGCCTTCACTAGACCCCTGTACAGCTGTATAATGAGGCCCAGGATTTATAGTGAAGGGAGAGGAGTGAGGGCTTGTGCCCAGGAGCTACAGTCTGAGGAAAGGGCTAAAAAGCCTTCACTAGACCCCTGTACAGCCGTATAATGAGGCACAGGCTTTATAGTGAAGGGACTGGAGTAAGGGCCTGTTCCCAGGAGCTACAGTCTGAAGAAAGGGCTAAAAAGCCTTCACTAGACCCCTGTACAGCTGTATAATGAGGCCTAGGCTTTATAGTGAAGGGACAAGAGGGAGGGCCTGTTCCCAGGAGCTACACACTGAGGAAAGGGCTAAAAAGCCTTCACTAGACCCCTGTACAGCTGTATAATGAAGCCCAGGCTTTATAGTGAAGGGACAGGAGTGAGGGCCTGTTCCCAGGAGCTACAGTGTG
This sequence comes from Dendrobates tinctorius, assembly GCF_039654945.1. NCBI lineage: Eukaryota > Metazoa > Chordata > Amphibia > Anura > Dendrobatidae > Dendrobates > Dendrobates tinctorius. Next base: position 3,017,062 of record NW_027362061.1, on the reverse strand, counting down.
AGGAAAGGGCTAAAAAGCCTTCACTAGACTCCTGTACAGCTGTATAATGAGGCCCAGGCTTTATAGTGAAGGGACAGGAGTGAGGGCCTGTTCCCAGGAGCTACAGTCTGAGGAAAGGGCTAAAAAGCCTTCACTAGACCCCTGTACAGCTGTATAATGAGGCCCAGGCTTTATAGTGAAGGGACAGGAGTGTGGGCCTGATCCCAGGAGCTACAGACTGAGGAAAGGGCTAAAAAGCCTTCACTAGACCCCTGTACAGCTGTATAATGAGGCCCAGGCTTTATAGTGAGGGGACAGGAGTGAGGGCCTGATCCCAGGAGCTACAGACTGTGGAAAGGGCTAAAAAGCCTTCAATAGACCCCTGTACAGCTGTATAATGAGGCCCAGGCTTTATAGTGAGGGGACAGGAGTGAGGGCCTGTTCCCAGGAGCTACAGTCTGAGGAAAGGGCTAAAAAGCCTTCACTAGACCCCTGTACAGCTGTATAATGAGGCCCAGGCTTTATAGTGAAGGGATAGGAGTGAGGGCCTGTCCCCAGGAGCTACAGTATGAGGAAAGGGCTAAAAAGCCTTCACTAGACCCCTGTACAGCTGTATAATGAGGCCCAGGCTTTATAGTGAAGGGACAGGAGTGAGGGCCTATTCCCAGGAGCTACAGTCTGAGGAAAGGGCTAAAAAGCCTTCACTAGACCCCTGTACAGCTGTATAATGAGGCACAGGCTTTATAGTGACGGGACAGGAGTGAGGGTCTGTTCCCAGGAGCTACAGTCTGAGGAAAGGGCTAAAAAGCCTTCACTAGACCCCTGTACAGCTGTATAATGAGGCCCAGGCTTTATAGTGAAGGGACAGGAGTGAGGGCCTGTTCCCAGGAGCTACAGTCTGAGGAAGGGCTAAAAAGCCTTCACTAGACCCCTGTACAGCTGTATAATGAGGCCTAGGCTTTATAGTGAAGGGACAAGAGTGAGGGCCTGTTCCCAGGAGCTACACACTGAGGGAAGGGCTAAAAAGCCTTCACTAGACCCCTGTACAGCTGTATAATGAGGCACAGGCTTTATAGTGAAGGGACAGGAGTGAGGGCCTGTTCCCAGGAGCTAGAGTCTGAGGAAAGGGCTAAAAAGCCTTCACTAGACGCCTGTACAGCTGTATAATGAGGCCCAGGCTTTATAGTAAAGGGACAGGAGTGAGGGCCTGTTTCCAGGAGCTACAGTCTGAGGAAAGGACTAAAAAGCATTCACTAGACCCCTGTAAAGTTGTATAATGAGGCCCAGGCTTTATCGTGAAGGGACAGGAGTGAGGGCCTCTTTCCAGGAGCTACAGTCTGAGGAAAGGACTAAAAAGCCTTCACTAGACCCCTGTACAGCTGTATAATAAGGCCCAGGCTTTATAGTGAAGGGACAGGAGTGAGAGCCTGATCCCAGGAGCTACAGTCTGAGGAAAGGGCTAAAAAGCCTTCACTAGACCCCTGTACAGCTATATAATGAGGCCCAGGATTTATAGTGAAGGGAGAGGAGTAAGGGCTTGTGCCCAGGAGCTACAGTCTGAGGAAAGGGCTAAAAAGCCTTCACTAGACCCCTGTACAGCCGTATAATGAGGCACAGGCTTTATAGTGAAGGGACTGGAGTGAGGGCCTGTTCCCAGGAGCTACAGTCTGAAGAAAGGGCTAAAAAGCCTTCACTAGACCCCTGTACAGCTGTATAATGAGGCCCAGGCTTTATAGTGAAGGGACAAGAGGGAGGGCCTGTTCCCAGGAGCTACACACTGAGGAAAGGGCTAAAAAGCCTTCACTAGACCCCTGTACAGCTGTATAATGAGGCCCAGGCTTTATAGTGAAGGGACAGGAGTGAGGGCCTGTTCCCAGGAGCTACAGTCTGAGGAAAGGGCTAAAAAGCCTTCACTAGACTCCTGTACAGCTGTATAATGAGGCCCAGGCTTTATAGTGAAGGGACAGGAGTGAGGGCCTGTTCCCAGGAGCTACAGTCTGAGGAAAGGGCTAAAAAGCCTTCACTAGACCCCTGTACAGCTGTATAATGAGGCCCAGGCTTTATAGTGAAGGGACAGGAGTGTGGGCCTGATCCCAGGAGTTACAGACTGAGGAAAGGGCTAAAAAGCCTTCACTAGACCCCTGTACAGCTGTATAATGAGGCCCAGGCTTTATAGTGAGGGGACAGGAGTGAGGGCCTGATCCCAGGAGCTACAGACTGTGGAAAGGGCTAAAAAGCCTTCACTAGACCCCTGTACAGCTGTATAATGAGGCCCAGGCTTTATAGTGAGGGGACAGGAGTGAGGGCCTGTTCCCAGGAGCTACAGTCTGAGGAAAGGGCTAAAAAACCTTCACTAGACCCCTGTACAGCTATATAATGAGGCCCAGGATTTATAGTGAAGGGATAGGAGTGAGGGCCTGTCCCCAGGAGCTACAGTCTGAGGAAAGGGCTAAAAAGCCTTCACTAGACCCCTGTACAGCTGTATAATGAGGCTCAGGCTTTATAGTGAAGGGACAGGAGGGAGAAAAGTGGGGAAAGGAGCCAGAAGAGCCGGACTGCCCATCACTAACCTGCAGAGCCGCACTCCACATATATGGCTGCTCTGTGCACAGGACCTGTGATGAGGTCACAGGAGGGGAGGAGTCAGGGGTCACATGATCTCCGGAGTGCAGACCTCCATGGAGCCTTCTCCTCAGTCAGTGCCATTCCCGCCATTATTTGCCCCTCACTACTGGCACAATTACCCCGCGCCGCCTTCTCTACACAGTGTTATGTGTGGAATGTAACGTGTGATTTCTCTGGAGGGAAATAGACCCCACACAGGAGGGAATTCTCCCCAGTTACCGGCCGTCTACTATATGGCGGCATATGATTGTGCCATCGACTCCACACCAGGAGCTAAAATGCCCAAATCTCTAATGTAACCGCTATAAGAGAAGATATAACAAATTTCTCCTAAACTCACACAGCGGAGGAGGCCTCACTTGGAGCAATGTGACTCGCGCACAGAAAATCTATTCCCGGTTCTGTGATAAGTTATCGGCCGACAGGAAGAAGAAAGGTCTGAATTACAGCCCAGACTGGAGGAGAAACTGCAGGAGTGAGAATTGGCCAATCAGCGCTCTTCACCCCTATACTTATCTACACAAATACAAGATATGAAATGACAATTAGACGCCATTCTCACCACCGGGACGGAGAGGCGCTAACTTGGAGTAAAGCCGCGTTTTATCACCATGCCAATAAGCCTAATAAGATGCCGCTCGTAAGCTCAGAATGAGAGAGTCACTGCATATAATCTCCTCTATAAAAGACCCTAAGGGTCAGATCTCAGCCCACCCCGATGTCATGTATAGCACTTATAATGAATACCCCCAGAGTTTGTATTCCCCCCACAATCACCCCCCTCACTACTGGAGTCATTCCTTCACACACTACATCTACCTAACCTGACTGAGTCCGCGGCACAACAACTCCATTTACACATCTCTGAGGAGGAAATAGTTTCAACAACCAAAAAACTAAAAAGAGGAAAGGCCCCGGGGCTGGATGGTCTTACAGCAATATATTATAAAAAATGCAGCGATGTGCTGACACCACATATAAAAACCTCTGTAATTCACTACTAAATGGCTCACAGCTGCCCCCTGAGCTCTACGTGGTGCATGTAACCGTAATCCCTAATCCTAAGAAAGATCATCTCACAACAAATTATAGACCTATATCCCTCTTATACATTGACTTCAAAATCTTTACATCCATTGTGACTAACAGGACCAATAAAATCCTGCCTCACCTCATCCATCGGGGTCAGGTTGGTTTTATACCAGCGCGACAGGCCCCAGATAATATTAGGAGAGGGTTAAATATTATTCATACAACAAACCTACAGCGAAAGCGACTTCTCCTGCTTGCATTAGATACTGAGAGGGCTTTCGATTCGGTGTCCTGGACGTATCTTTTTACGGTTCTATCGGAAGTCGGATTCTCCCCTAAACTTATAAAGTGCCCCCAATTGTTATATGATAGCCCTATCGCTTATGTAAAACTCCCGTCACCACACCCCCCTCCAATTAATATTCAGAGGGTACCAGGCAGGGCTGTCCTCTATCTCCGGATCTTTTTGCACTTGCAATGGAACCCATTGTGGAAGCAATAAGGAGAGATCAGAATATCCTGGGCCCTGAGAATATGGGAGACCAATATAAAGTCAGCCTCTTTGCGGATGATCTCCTGCTAACATTAATAAGTCCCCACACTACACTCCCTCACTTGTTTTCCCTCCTTCACGAATTTGAGAAGATCTCAGGGTTAAAGATTAACATTGATAAATCCGAAGCATTATTTGTAAATTTTCCTAAGAGCAAACTAATATAGCCTCCCATTTTGGGTTTATAGACAAAGAACATTATCTAACATATCTGGGTATCAACTTAACAGCCAACAGGTCACCTCTGTTTAGGTGGAATTACACTCCACTGATCCAAAACTTCCAGAGGGACCTGGATAGATGGGCTCCCTCAAAGTTACCCTGGCCCGGCAGAATACAGGCATTAAAAATGGTGTCACTGCCTCGCTTCTTATATCTATTTAGGTCCCTCCCAATTATGGTACCACCCAGAACGTTCACTCATTTACACTCTATGATGTCTAAGTTTCTTTGGCTCGGAAAACAACTCAGAATTGTGCAAAAACTTATGTTCCGTCACAGAAAAGAAGGGGGTTTATCCCTCCCTAATTTTACACTTTATTACAAGTCGGCACAGATTGCTCCATTAATAAGTGCGTGTTCATATCCCAATAGTCCGAGATGGGTTATTCTGGAATCATTTCTCTCCAAACCATTCTCTTTATCAGGCCTCATGTGGACCACAGACCGACTTCCACGGGGGTTAATGAATGTGGCTCCTTTTACAGTCCACTCGTTGCTTCTTTGGAGGAAAGTCCGGTTTAAATATAACTTACAATCAAGCCCTTCTCCCCTGACAGCTATATTACAAAACCCCATGTTCCCGCCAGGCCTTGAGCCACAAATTTTTTCTTGGTGGAAGCTGAAAGGTATTCATGTACTTAAACATTTGTGTTCCCCATTTAATATCTTACTTGATAGACAGGAATTTGTTCAAACATTTGAACCTCCAGTTAGGGAGGTAATGCGACTGAACCAGATCTTTCTACTTTGCAAAGTAGATCCTCCCGAGCGGTACTACTCTCAGGGCAATGAGTTTTGAAAATAAATGTCTAAATGACCCTTTGGGCAGGGGAACGATCTCATTGATCTACTATGCTATAAATTCTCCACAAGATGATAAAAAATTGAAGTATATGTTACAGTGGGAGGAGGATCTGGGGTTTGAACAGTCAATTGATGAATGGTATCGTAGCTGTGACACCCTATCATGAGGTAGTCACCAGACTTCCCTTGTGGAGACCTCCTTAAAACTATTGCACAGAGTCTATTATGTACCGGAAAAAATTCACAGCATTTTTCCTAAAATCTCAGGAGACTGTTTTAGGGGCTGTGGAATATCTGGTGACATGAGACATATTTGGTGGTCTTGTATGGTGGTTTCTGGGCTTTGGGAGAAGGTGAAGTGTCTGATAGCACAGATGTATGGTGGACCGGTTGTTCTGGAACCTTCTACCCTTTTACTGGGAACCAGGCCTTCCCAGCTTCCAGAAAGCTTTCAGAAGCTAGTAAACTACTTATGTATGGCCACTAAAATCCACATTGCGGCAAAGTGGAAGTCGCCCTCACTGTCATTATCTATGGTGAAAGAGAAGATGAACGACATTATGTTACTCTCATTTGTGGCCCCAGCGTTTCTTGTAGAATAAATCCCTTTCTCACACAGTCCTGTAGTAATGACTTTGTTCTCACGTTTTGTAGGAGGGTTCGTCTGACTCCATCTTATGTTTTCAGTATAAGTGCGAGAGATGAGAGACCGACGACCGCAGTTTTACCGTGTGTGTCCGGCGTCAGTTCTACAGTGTGAGATATGCAGGGTCTGTGACTGAAGCTGGGGGTATACGGGTGTATACAGCATACACAGAGGGGTCTGTGACCAAAGCTGGGGTTATACGGGTGTATACAGCATACACAGGGGGGTCTGTGACCGAAGCTGGGGGTATACGGGTGTATACAGCATACACAGAGGGGTCTGTGACCAAAGCTGGGGTTATACGGGTGTATACAGCATACACAGAGGGGTCTGCGACTGAAGCTGGGGGTATACGGGTGTATACAGCATACACAGAGGAGTCTGTGACCAAAGCTGGGGGTATACGGGTGTATACAGCATACACAGGGGTTTGCGACTGAAGCTGGGGGTATACGGGTGTATACAGAGTACACAGGGATCTGCGACCAAAGCTGGGGGTATACGGATGTATACAGCATACACAGGGGACTGCGACCGAAGCTGGGGGTATACTGGTGTATACAGAGTACACAGGGGTCTGCGACCGAAGCTGGGGGTATACGGGTGTATACAGCGTACACAGGGGTCTGCGACCGAAGTTGGGGGTATACGGTGTATACAGTGAACACAGGGGTCTGCGACCGAAGTTGGGGGTATACGGGTGTATACAGCGTACACAGGGGGTCTGTGACCAAAGCTGGGGGTATACAGGTGTATACAGCGTACACAGGGGTCTGTGACCGAGTCTGCAACCGAAGCTAGGAGTATAGGAGTATACAGGTACATACAGCGTACACAGAGGTGTCTGCGACCGAAGCTGGGGATATACGGGTGTATACAGCATACACGGAGGGTCTATGACCGAAGCTGGGGGTATACGGGTGCATACAGCGTACACAGAGGGGTCTGCGACTGAAGCTGGGGGTATACAGGTGTATACAGCGTACACAGAGGGGTCTGCGACTGAAGCTGGGGGTATACGGGTGTATACAGCACACACAGGGGGGTCTGTGACCAAAGCTGGGGGTATACAGGTGTATACAGCGTACACAGGGGTATGCGATCGAACCTGGGGGTATACAGGTGTATACAGTGTACACAGGAGTCTGCGACCCAAGCTGGGGATTTGCAGGTGTATACAGTGAACACGGGTCTGTGACCGAAGCTGGGGGTATACAGGTGTATACAGCGTATACAGGGGTATGCGACCGAACCTGGGGGTATACGGGTGTATACAGTGTATACAGGAGTCTGCGACCCAAGCTGGGGATTTACAGGTGTATACAGTGAACACAGGGGTCTGTGACCGAAGCTGGGGGTATACAGGTGTATACAGCGTACAGAGTGGTCTGCGACCGAAGTTGGTGGTATACGGGTGTATACAGAGTTCGCAGAGGGGTCTGTGACAGAAGCTGGGGGTATACAGTTGTATACAGCATACACACAGGGGTCTGAGACTGAAGCTGGGGGTATACGGGTGTACACAGTGTGAGAGACGCGGGGTCTGTGACGGAAGCTGGGGGTATACGGGTGTATACAGTGTACACAGAGGCGTCTGCGACCGAAGCTGGGGGTATACGGGTGTATAAAGAGCACACTGAGGGGTCTGCGACCGAAGCTGGGGGAATACAGGTGTATACAGCATACAGAGGGGTCTGCAACTGAAGCTGGGGGTATACAGGTGTATACAGCGTACACTGAGAGGTCTGAGACTGAAGCTGGGGGTATACAGCGTACACAGAGGGGTCTGTGACCGAAGCTGGGGGTATACGGGTGTATACAGCATACAAATAGGGGTCTGAGACTGAAGCTGTGGGTATACAGCATACACAGAGTGGTCTGCGACCGAAGCTGGGGTTATACGGGTGTATACAGCATACACAGAGGGGTCTGTGACCGAAGCTGGGGGTATATGGGTGTATACAGTGTACACACGGGTCTGAGACCGAAGCTGGGGTATACGGGTGTATACAGCATACACAGAGGCGTCTGCGACTGGAGCTGGGGGTATATGGGTTAATACAGTGTACACAAGGGTCTGAGACCGAAGCTGGGGTATACGGGTGTATACAGCATACACAGAGACGTCTGCGACCGAAGCTGGGAGTACACCTCGTACACACACAGCTCTGCTCGGTACATCTCGTACACACACGGCTCCACTCCGTACACCTCGTACACACATGGCTCCGCTCCGTACACCTCATACAGACGCGGCTCCACTCCGTACACCTTGTACACACGCAGCTCCACTCCGTACACCTTGTGCACATGCAGCTCCGCTCCGTACACCTTGTGCACACGCTGTTTCGCTCCGTACACCTCGTACACACGCGGCTCCGCTCTGTACACCTCGTACACACGCGGCTCCGCTCCGTACACCTCGTACACACGCGGCTCCGCTCCGTACACCTCGTACACACGCGGCTCCGCTCCGTACACCTCGTACACACGCGGCTCCGCTCCGTACACCTCGTACACACGCGGCTCCGCTCCGTACACCTTGTACACACGCGGCTCCGCTCCGTACACCTTGTACACACGCAGCTCCTCTCCGTACACCTCGTACACACACGGCTCCGCTCCTTACACCTCGTACACACACGGCTCCGCTCCGTACACCTCGTACACACGCGGCTCCGCTCCGTACACCTCGTACACACGCGGCTCCGCTCCGTACACCTCGTACACACTCGGCTCCCCTCCGTACACCTCGTACACACACGGCTCCGCTCCGTACACCTCGCACACACACGGCTCCGCTCCGTACACCTCGTACACACACGGCTCCGCTCCGTACACCTCGTACACACACGGCTCCGCTCCGTACACCTCGTACACACACGGCTCCGCTCCGTACACCTCGTACACACACGCCTCTGCTACATCCACCCTGTAAACCCCTCCTGACCCCACACAGAAACTTCCCCTCATCCAGCACCATGACAACCAGCACAGCAGAGTCCTGCACACACTGAGGCCCCTGATCATGTGACCCCTGACTCCTCCCCTCCTGTGACCTCATCACAGGTCCTGTGCGCACAGAGCTGCCATATATGTGGCAGATGCTCCTGGACCTTCTGCTTTCTGGGCCGGTTCCTCCTGTGAGTCGTATTAACCCTTTCGGTCCCTGTGTTATTCTTTCCTTAGTTTCCCTGTCTCTGTGTTTCGGGTCGTTGTTCTGTTCGAAGACCCAGCCTCCACCCATCTTCAATGCTGTTACTGAGAGAAGGAGGTTGTTGGCCAAAATCTCCCGGTACATGACCCCATCCATCCTTTCTTCAATACGTTGCAGTTGTCCTGTCCCCTTTACAGAAAAGCCCCCCCAAAGTATGATGTTTCCCCCACTAGGCCTCGCAGTTGGGACTGTGTTCTTGAGGTTGTACCCATATATTACATATAGATAGAAGATTCCAGTGCGGGGAAGACGGGAAACCTTCATATAGACGGCCGGTGGGGATGGAGGCAGTGACCGACTCTGGCCACATCTGTCTCTAGAGCCGCAGTAGAAGATGAAGATGTCGTCCTCACCATGAAGGAGTTATTTCTCATGTCGCGTGTAATGAATCTCTCCTGCAGTATTGCTAATGCCGATTCCAGTGTCGGTAATGAGACGAGAATTAGCGTTATGGAAGATGAGTCTATGAGGAACGTGTTCAGCTGCCGACTCCGAGGAGGAAACTGCTTGTTGTCTGTGGCCTAAATATATAGGTTTTATTAGTAGATGTCAGGGAAGAAAACTAAACCCTGTAAGATAATAAATCTCCTCATATGTTTCCCTTATTATCTCCAGTAATTGTATTTTTACACAGGATTCTTATGATGTTACATCGGATCATCTTCTTCTCATTCAGGTCTCTACAATATCGGATCCTCTCAGTGAAGATCTTCTACAGAAGAGAATTTTCCTGATTTACCCATCAAGGATGGATATGGACAGAGACAAGATGGCGGAGAGGATGTTACACCTCACCCTAGAGATCCTCTTCCATCTCACTGGAGAGGTGAGAGATTCTGATGACGTCACATTACATCATTCTTATCTATGGGAATAACAGATGGACAGAACTGGAGAGGTGAGGACTCTGGAAATGTCTGGAGTGAGAGTTATTAATGTGTCTCTCCATAACCAGGATTACACAGTGGTGAAGAAGACCTCTAGTGATCGCTGTCAGGACCCTGTGTCTGAGGGATGGGGAAGACCCCTGAGCCCAATCACGGGGCCTCCACCTCACCCCCTGATCCATGAGGACATCAATGACCAGAAGATCCTAGAACTCATCTACAAGATGATTGAGCTGCTGACTGGAGAGGTGACACTGCTGGGAATGCTGGGACATTATACAGTAACACTATGAAGGGATCGGGGGATGACGGTATCATTGTATGTGTCAGGTTCCTATAAGGTGTCAGGATGTCGCCGTCTATTTCTCCATGGAGGAGTGGGAGTATTTAGAAGGACACAGAGATCTGTACAAGAACGTCATAATGGAGGTTCCCCAGCCCCTCACATCTCCAGGTAATAGACAGGACTAAATACACACGGCCTATAATTATCTGTATGTAGAGAATGAATTCAGTCCCTGTATGTGTTTCCTCCAGATCTATCCAGTAAGAGGACAACACCAGAGAGATGTCCCCGTCCTCTTCTTCCACAGGACTGTAACCAAGAAGATCCCAGTGCTCCTCAGGATCATCAGGTAGATGGAGAGAAGGTGTCAGGAGATCTCCCCTATGATGTGTAGACGGCTGTGAAGGTCTTGTGCTCAGTCTTGTTTTATCCTCCAGTATTATATGTTTTATACTTGTGTAATGAGAACGGTGGAGATGGCAGGATTAGAGCTGATCATAGATGGGACTTCTCCATCTGTCGGTGACTTTTACAATATTTGTTTCAGGGTGAAGATCTGACCCATATTAATACTACAGAGACATATGTGAGGGGTGATGAGTGGTGTAAAGAGGAGATTCCCACATATGACTACCCAGGTGAGTAGTAACCACTGAATGCAGAGACGTCACAGATTCTTCTCAGTCACCGGCTGTGGCTGCTTTATCGGTGGTGTAGTCCGGCCGTATTACCATGATCACCATTTTGCCTCTAGACCACAACATTCTCCTCCACCCAAAACTGTTCAAATGACTTTGGGCATTGAAAGCCCTTTTCTATAGAACTTACAACCTGGAGGATCAACCTACCTGTAATATACATTTATTCCCGCCTGCAGGAGATGTGTTGGCTCCAGCCCTGGTGTCATGGATTCAATCCTCGTCATACATTACATTGTTTTTGAATTCAGATTACTGCACAATCTCTCCTGAAATGGGGAGCAATATTATTTCCTCTAATCTTCTGCTCAGGATTCATAGTAGCTCCAATGGTCCACCATAAATGAGGGCAACTCTGGTTTACTGTTGTGTAATCTGTATTTGTAGTTTTCAGTTAATGAGATTCTCGTGCTCTGGGGTGGGGCTGTGGGCGGGGCTGTGGGCGGGGCTTTATGTGGTGCTCTGATTACATATTCATCTGTATCGGCTTATGACAGGTCGCTGACCCCTCACTGACCTGCCCCCATTATTACATAATGCATATAATAGCATTGATATTATTGGTGATAATGCCTATAATATTGTGGCTATTGTGAGGCTTAGAAAGAAATTACATCCAGCACAATGTCACCGGTGGTGGCGGCTCCTGCGCAGTAACATCTATATCAACTATATCAAATTTTTTTGTTAGGAAGTTATAAGGGTTAAAAGTTAAACAGCGATTTATCATTTTTACAACAAAATTTACAAAACCATTTTTTTAGGGACCACCTCACATTTGAAGTGAGTTTGGGGGGTCAATATGACAGAAAATACCCCTAAGTGACACCATTCTGAAAACTGCACCCCTCAAGGTGCTCAAAACTACATTCAAGAAGTTACTTAACCCTTCCGGTGCTTCACTGGAATGAATGGAATGTGGAAGGAAAAAATAAACATTTACTTTAATTTTCTTTCACAAAAATTTTCCTTTAGCCCTATTTTTTTTTTTTACTTTCGCCAGGGTAACAGGACAAAATGGGCTATACGTTTTGTTGTACAATTTCTCCTGAGCATGCCGATACCCCATATGTGGGGGAAATCTACTGTTTGGGCGCACGGCAGGGCTCGGAAGGGAAGGAGCGCCATTTGATTTTTTGAATGTAAAATATGCTGGAATAATTAGTGGTTGCCATGTCGCGTTTCGAGAGCCCCTGATGTGCCTAAACAGTGGAAACCCCCAACAAGTGACACCATTTTGGAAACTAGACCCCTTAGGGAACTTATCCAGATGTGTATTGAGCACCTTGAACCCACAGGTGCTTCATAGAAGTTTATAACATGGCGCCATGCAAATAAAAAAATACGATTTTTCACAAATAAATCTTTTTAGCTCCATATTTTGCACTTTCATAAGGGTAACAGGAGAAATTGCTCCATAAAATTTGTTGTGCAATTTCTCCTGAGCACGCCGATACCCCATATGTGGGAAAATACTACTGTTTGGGCGCATGGCAGAGCTTGGAAGGGAAGGAGCGCCGTATTGGAGAGCAGATTTTGCTGGAAGTGTTTGTGGGTGACATGTCACATTGTCAGAGCCCCTGAGGTGCCAGAATAGCATAAGCCCCCAAAAGTGACCGCATTTTACCAAATACCTCCCTGAATGAATTCTTCTCGTGGTGCAGTGAGTATACTGACACCACTGCTGTTCCATAGAAAATTATACCATTGGGCAGTGAAGAAAAAATAATTACTGTATTTTTCGGACTATAAGACGCACCCCAAATTTTCAAAGGAAAATAGGGGAGAAAAATGTGCAAAATGGGGGTCCATCTTACATCCGAATTCAGCTTACCGGGGGGGGGGGGGGGGGGTGGAATCAGCACAGGTGCAAGAGTGGTCACAGACGTTGTTCGGTGGTCCAGGCTGGTGCGGTGGCCTCCGGAAACTCCCATTCCAGGCTGGTGTGGCAGCGGTGCTCTGTGCTGGGGCAGTGGCAGTGGCAGCGTTCTGTGCTTGGGTGGAAGTGCTCTGCGCTGGGTCGGCAGCGCTCCACCTGTGGCGGCGGCAGCACTCTGTGCTGGGGCAGCGGCACTCTGTGCTGCGTGGGGGGCTTTGCCACCATTTTGTCAAAGCCTTAGGCCCCTGCAGCTCCATTGCTGTGATGGCCTCCGGGAGAATGGCAGCTGGGGGCGGTGCATGCTCAGATTTAGATCTCGGCAACGAGATCTCGGGGCGAGATCTGAATCTGAGCATGCGCCGTTCACAGCGGCCATTTTTCTGGAGACCACCGCATCGTAGCAATGAAACTGCAGGGGTCTCTGGACTTTGACAAAATTCCAGTGGAGCCCTCCACGCAGCACAGAGCGCAGCCGCCACAGCATTTGTAAGTAAATTCCTACTATAAGACGCATCCCCATTTCCCCACTAAATTTTTTGGCAAAAAGTGCGTTTTATAGTCCTAAAAATATGGTACATTTTTATCGCTAAAATCTTGTTTTAACCCCAGATTTTACATTGGAAATTAGGTAGATAGGTAAATGGTCACTACACCCATAGATGAATTCACAGAGGGGGGTCATTTCTAATTCCCAGAGGGGTGTCATTTCTAAAATGGGGTCACTTCGGGGGGATTCTGCTTTTATGGCACTTTGGAGAGCCGCTAAGTGCCAGAACAACAGAATCCCCCCTGAAGTGACCCCATTTTGGAAATGACACCCCTCTGGGAATTCATCTATGGATATAGTGACCATTTTCACTACATGGATGATTTCCAGAAACTCGTAGTGGAAGTTTTAGAGCAAAAATTGCAAAAATGTAATTGTAGTGCCCAATATATTGTGCCCAGCTTGTGTCTCTGGAGACCTCCCCCCACCTACCCCCGGAAATTGTTAAGTCAGCTCTACTCAAATGTGTCTGTCACTAAATAAACGTGGTTCTGTGTGTAAGATTGTAAAGCCGTCATGGAGGCATAAGGCTGGCAATGATGGGCATTGTGGGTAATAATAGCGGGGATCATGCCTCATTCCTCTCTAGGAACATACACGACATCTTCTCTGGGGGATCTTTCTTGTTTCAGTTACTGGGATGAGTGCAATAAAATGTCGCTCAGTGAGTCTTCTCACATCTTCACATTCTAAAGGATTGGCGGGGACAACATTTTGAAAAACAAGATTTTCAGTGACCTTTTCCTGATAATCAAGGAAAGTATCTGCATTTCCGGCTTTTTTGTATAACACAAAAGAATTATATGTGGCCACCTGAAACAAATACATGACTAACTTTTTATACCAGATATATGATTCTCTTGATACCTGGTATGGCTGTAGAACCTGATCTGCAAGGTCCACACCCCATATATTTGTTGTAGTCAATGACAGACACAGGTTTTGGAGTAGTGGATCCCTGTTGGTCTGCAGTGGCCCTTGTGGCATCTGTGGGGATCGAGCTCAGGATAAAAATATCTTTTTTATCCTTATACTTAAGGGCAAGCAGCTCTCCATTGTGTAAAGCCCCTGACTGCCCCTTTCGGAAATTTTCTTTAACCAATGATTGTGGAAACCCCTGATGGTTTTTGCGAATAGTCCCACAAGCCCCTATGTTATGTTCAACCAGACTTTTAAATAGAGGTATGCTGGTGTAGTAGTTGTCAACATACAGATTGTAGCCTTTTTGTAAAAATGGAGTTATCAGCTCCCAAACCATTTTTCCAGATGTCCCCAGATAAGTAGGGCCTCCTGGTGGGTTTAGTTCGCTGTCTTTCCCCTCATAAATGTGAAAAGCTGATGTGTATCCGGTTGAACTCTCGCACATTTTATAGAGCTTTATTCCGAACCTTGCCCTCTTAGAAGGAATAAATTGCTTGAGGTGCAGTCTTCCTTAGAATTTTGCAAGGGACTCATCAATGGAAATGTTTTCTGTTGGGGTGTAGAGCTTTCAGAACTTTTCTGTCAAGTCTTTGATGATGGGTCTGATTTTGAATAGTCTGTCATGTTCTGGGGCATTTCTGGGCAGGCATTGACTATTGTCATTAAAATGCCAAAATCTCATGAGCATTTCATAACGGGTCCTAGGAAGAATGGCAGAAAACATAGGGGTGGCTTGATCAGGGCGGCTGGACTAATAGGACAGAATGGTCATTTTTTTTTAACAAGTTCCATATTGAATGTAAGTCCTAAAATTTTTTTCATTTTTAGGACATTAGTTGGTGTCCATAAATTTGACCTAGCATAATAGGATCGTGGATTCTGGCTGATGAATTGGGACGCATATAAATTTGTAGGACAATATGCTCTAGAAAGCTATCTGTCAGAAACAAATTAAAAAAATTAATTGGTCCAAATTTTTCCACCTCCACGTTTATACCAGGAATGGCATTAAAATTAGGGATGAATGGAGTAGCCGAATCCGAAGCCTCCCATCTGGGAAATGCTACATCAAGAGGCAAAGCCCCTTGGACACTGGTGTGCGCCAATTCACGAGCACTAGGGACAGCGCTAGTACTGGGCATTGTTCCCTGAGTTGGAGACATTTCTCCAGAAGCGCTATTTGTCCTTCTTGTTGTACTGGTCCTTGTGTGTGAGGATGGACCAGAATCACTGCTCATTTCTGAGCTATCACTGTCGCTGCTACTAAAGCCCTCGAAATCCACATCACCATCTGACACTGCACTTTCTTCACTGTCAGACCATAAAAGTGCATAAGCCTCCTCTGCACTATAATACTGACCGGCCATTTTATTCGTTTTTTATTTTTTTTCCCTGGAAATAGAAAACTACGATGTGACCAAATTATTGGGGAGACAATTGAGAAAAGCCTAATTCTTCCCTAACTTTAGAATAAACCCTAACTATAGCATTAACTCTAACCTGACTTATCTGTTTTTCCATTGACAGATGATGGACCTGAGTGGGGACTTGTTTTTTGAGAGATGAGAATTGGTATTATTTTCGCCTACATAACATTGATTGGTTTCTTTATATTCGATATTTGGGAGGCAGAATGAACAAACAGTTGAACACCGCACACTACTGGTTCATCCAACAAGGTTTTTTATTAGACTGTGAACTGTCATTGTCTTGGGAAATAATTAAAGTTTTTTACATAGCTTTCCATTTTTATGGACAGTTTAAGTAGAAGTGTTCAAAAATATAAAACTCAAGGATATTTTATTAATAAAAATTATTTTTATCTTAACAGATGACTGTACCAGGAGATCAGAGGGACAGCTGACATCTTCAATTTTTAAATCTGATGATCTTGAGGTCCTACAAGACACAACTGAAGTGATTACTATTACTCCTGATATATCATCATCCATTCACAGCAAAAATCTGTCATCTGATCCTATGAAACAGGTCCCATCTTCTGATTCATTACTGACTACTAAGGGAAATCAAAGTCACAAAAGAGGCATTAACAAACAAACTGCTCATTTAGCAAAGAAGCCATTTTCATGTTCAGAATGTGGGAAATGTTTTGCACATAAATCACTGCTTGTTACTCACCATAGAGTTCACACAGGAGAGAAGCCTTTTTCCTTTTCAAAATGTGGGAAATGTTTTGCACGTAAAACACAGCTTGTTACTCACCATAGAACTCACAAAGGGGAGAAGCCTTTTTCATGTTCAGAATGTGGGAAATGTTTTAGCCAAAAATCAGATTTGGTTAAGCACCAGAGAACTCACACAGGGGAGAAGCCTTTTTACTGTTCAGAATGTGGGAAATGTTTTAACAATAAATCAGATTGTGTTAAGCACCAGAGAATCCACACAGGGGAGAAGCCTTTTTCATGTTTAGAATGTGGGAAATGTTTTACACAGAAATCAAATTTTGTTACCCATCAGAGAACTCACACAGGGGAGAAGCCTTTTTCATGTTCAGAATGTGGGAATTGTTTTAGGCATAAATCAGATTGTGTTAAGCACCAGAGAACTCACACAGGGGAGAAGCCTTTTTCATGTTCAAAATGTGGGAAATGTTTTAACCAGAAAGTGAGTCTTGATGAACACCATAGAGTTCACACAGGGGAGAAACCTTTTTCATGTTCAGAATGTGGGAAATGTTTTGTACGTAAATCAAATTTTGTTACTCACCATAGAACGCACACAGGGGAGAAGCCTTTTTCATGTTCAGAATGTGGGAAATGTTTTAGCCAAAAATCAGATTTGGTTAAGCACCAGAGAACTCACACAGGGGAGAAGCCTTTTTACTGTTCAGAATGTGGGAAATGTTTTAACAATAAATCAGATTGTGTTAAGCACCAGAGAATCCACACAGGAGAGAAGCCTTTTTCATGTTTAGAATGTGGGAAATGTTTTACGCAGAAATCAAATTTTGTTACCCATCAGAGAACTCACACAGGGGAGAAGCCTTTTTCATGTTCAGAATGTGGGAAATGTTTTAGGCATAAATCAGATTGTGTTAAGCACCAGAGAACTCACACAGGGGAGAAGCCTTTTTTATGTTCAGAATGTGGGAAATATTTTAACCAGAAAGTGCTTCTTGATCGCCATCAGAGCAGTCACACAGAGGAGACGCCATTTTCATTTTCTTAATGTGGGACAAATTTTACTTGGAAATCAACTGTTAATAAACATCAGAGATGTCACATAGGTGAGAAGCCTTTTTTATGTTCATAATGTTGGAATAGTTTTAACCAAAATTAAATCTTTTTAAATGGTTTGTCTCTTGTCATTCCTCATGTTTGCTGACAGAAGGATAAAACTAAACCATATTACTTCCAAATGTAAATCTATACCCATAATTCACCCCCTGAAGGTTAGTCGGAAAGTGACTAATAGAAAAAACATATACCCCACAGGTCAGTATATAGGGTGAGGTGACGTATACACACTCACTCTCCAAGCCTCTTATTACTATGAGTTTCATCGTCCTCACCAAAGACGACTCATTAAGAGACTATTTAATATTGGCATATACTCAAGCGAGACTAAACGATAAAAAAAAACTAAAATCATGAATCATGTTATTCTAAACAGTCAGAAATCTAGCCACATATTAGCAGATCCCAAACTTAAAAAATATACTTCGGAAGTTTATAAGCCCCTCCAGTGTCAGGAATATATAGTATGAATTTAAATTTACCAAATGACTGCAATAAAACAATTTAAACATTTAAAGGGGTCTGAATACTTTCCATACCCGCTGTATCAGTAAAAATAACTCCTCTTTATTAGGTAAAGTATAAAAGAATTGCGCCATTTTTCGATACCCGTCGCGTCTCCATTTTTCATGATCTCGGGTTAGGTGAGGGCTTATTTTTTGTGTGCCGAGATGACGTTATTAATGGAGATCATTTTGGTGCAGATACGATCTTTTGATCTTTCCTTTTTTGCATTTTAATACAACGCTGCGGCGACCAAAAAAAAAGTAATTCTGGCGTTTTGACATTTTCCTCATTACGCCATTTACCGATCGGGTTAATTCTTTTTTATAGTGATAGATCGGGCGATTCTGAATGCGGCTACAACAAATATGTGTATGTTTGATTTTTTATTGTTTTATTTTGAAAGGGGCGAAAGGGGGGTGATTTGAACTTTTATATTTTTTAAAATATTTTTAAAAACTTTTTTTTTTTACTTTTAGCATTGTGAAGACATACAGCATTGTATCTTAATTAACAAGACGACTATTTTTTAGCAAACGAAGAATAATAGAATGTTATCTGTATGTTGGCTTTAAATTTAAGTGTTGATTTCTAGTTGGTCAGGAAAACAGACTTTTGTTTGTGTAAGCCGGTAATATTGACTTTTATTGTGCGCTTATCCTTGATCACTAGTGATGTTTGCTGATATGCTAATTATGCATTGTATTATGGAGCCAGTTTGTTGACTTCTAAAGCAGAGAGGGAAAAACTATGCAAATAGTTTAAATAATCAAGTAATGCTATAATAATCTCATCTCCATTCTTACCCTTTATGTAAATACTCAGTGAGGGACACTTGTTAAGTCTAAAAACAGGTTACATGCCTCTGTATAAAGAGACTGAGAGAGAAACAGCCAGAGAGATTCTGCCAAGACATCCATACATCCCAAAAGGACCAGAGACAGGACAGAAGACACAACATCATCACAAGGGACACGGATCTATCATTCTATAGGAAACAACCTAGGGGTTTTCAGCCTTGGTTGGAAGAATACAGATCTGCTCCATTGACCATCACTGAACCATGGATACATTCGGAGGAGCCAGATTGTGATCTTTGGACCAACTGGCCTTGTACCTTGTACGGACTCCATGAACTGTCATCTTCCTACACTTGTTACCTCCTCTCTGTGTGCGGGCCACAGGTGGAGTAGCGACCCTGAAAGATCTGAAGTCACAGCAGCTATTATCCTGGTGGATCAATTCCGGCAGTGACAAGCATAGAGGTCTGCTGGAGACCTCTGGTTGTCATGTCAACCCATCGGTCACCCATGATCACATGATGAGGTCACCGATGGGTGGGATTTCCGGCGCGCTTGCTGGAAGTGCGCATTAAATGCCACTGTCAGAGGCTGTTAGGGGCCAATGGCAGCTGTTCAAAACAGCTGACATGTGCTGGAAAAGATGTGGGCTCACTGCCAGAGCCCACATCAAAGGGAGGAAGTACAGTTACACCCAATGTCAGAAAGGGGTTAAAGGGGATTGTTTTTACAGAGACAGAAGTGGTAATCAATCATGTATACATACAGATAATTACAGAAATACACAGCTTCTAATGGTAAATAGTATAGAGTTACCACAAGAAAATATAATTTGTGTAAACCATGTGTAGATATAAAAATTCAGGCAAATGTCAAATGTTGTAGCGCCATCTAGTGGCCATGTGCAGAAGTGCCATCATAGAGTAACATGTATCCTAAGAGAGCGTCACTATCAAGGGGGACATGAGATAAGTGCACCGTATTTATTGAGTGTAAGATAAATCCATACATAGATATATGTAACCGGATTGTAGATCTATCACTGGATATCAGTGTATAAGGGGAATAGATCCTGTGCACTTATAGATGAATAGCTTATATAAAGAGAGGACACGGGGGGCATGTCTGGATGAGGAGCTGGGAAACCCGCAATTCCACTCACCACGACCTCAGACGGGGTCCGGGCACTGATGGGGCGCGTCACAAGGAGCATTGGAGCAGCGCCAGGCAGGATACCGGTCATTTTGCCGGAGCCTGGGAAAATCCAAGATGGCCGCCGCAGCACTCACCATGCGGCCAGCGGCGGTGTGTAGCGCTCTGGGGGGGTCTGATCTCCTGACACCGGGTCAGACCTCACAGGAGAGGGGCATGAGTGCAGCGGAGCAGGCAAAGGAGAGATCGGGCAGATCTTCACCCAGGAGCCCAGAGAAGCACAAAACACAAGCATATGCACCTGACACAGGGCACCCCTCCACCCCGTCACTGAGGCCACACTGAAGTCCCTGCTGGGAGATCTAAAGCAGGCTATACATAGTGACATTACCTCAGCCTTCACTGCACTACAGAAAGACATTGGGCACATAGGGGACAGAACAGCCCATACTGAGGAGAAGCTGGAGGAGTCACCACAGCCCACAACCACTTATTGGACTCTCATTATGAGGCAGATGAGATCACCGCCCTAAAACTAAAGCTGGCGGATTTGGAGGACCACTCCAGGCGCAACAATCTGCGCTTCAGGTGGATACCAGAAAGCGTTACTGCAGACGCGTTGAAGAAGTTCCTAATATTTCTTTACCGCACTAGTCTCCGAGGCGGAACAGCGAGACCTCATAATAGACAGAGCGTACAGGTTCCCCAAACCCAAAAATGCCCCCGCTCTGTGCTCAGGGATGTAATTGCCAGGCTTCATTTTTATCATTTTAAAGAAACCATTATAAAAGCTGCAGCGGGCGGACCTGAGCTCCCAGAGGTTCAAGAGCATCATGGTGTTCACCGACCTATCCGCCGTCATCCTGAACAGAAGGCGGGTGTTCTCCACAGCCACCAAGATCCTACGGGACAACAGGATCACGTACAAGTGGGGCTACCCGGTGATCGTCACCAAGAATGGGGTCACACAGGTCCTGACTTCCCCCTGAGAGGCCATGTCTCTGCTGCAGAAGTGGTCGCTGGCGACAGTGGACGAGGATACCAGCTCCCCGCTGAAGAAGATGCCGCCCACCCTGATGAAGGAGTGGACATGAACAAGAGAAGAGAATACAAGACTATTTTTCACCATGGTCTGTGGAGGCACGAGAGGAGAGGTTTTTTTGTTTCTCTTCACCCCCCCCCCCACTATATACTGGACAGAGGAGCATATCAGCCCCCAATGCCCCCACTATATACTGGATAGAGGAGCATATCAGCCCCCAATACCCCCACTATATACTGGATAGAGGAGCATATCAGCCCCCAATACCCCCCACTATATACTGGATAGAGGAGCATATCAGCCCCCAATACCCCCCACTATATACTGGATAGAGGAGCATATCAGCCCCCAATGCCCCCACTATATACTGGATAGCAGAGCATATCAGCCCCCAATACCCCCCCACTATATACTGGATAGAGGAGCATATCAGCCCCCAATGCCCCCACTATATACTGGATAGCAGAGCATATCGGCCCCCAATACCCCCCACTATATACTGGATAGAGGAGCATATCAGCCCCCAATACCCCCACTATATACTGGATAGCAGAGCATATCGGCCGCCAATACCCCCCACTATATACTGGACAGAGGAGCATATCAGCCCCCAATGCCCCCACTATATACTAGATAGAGGAGCATATCAGCCCCAATACCCCCCACTATATACTGGATAGAGGAGAATATCAGCCCCCAATACCCCCCACTATATACTGGACAGCAGAGCATATCAGCCCCCAATACCCCCTCTATATACTGGATAGAGGAGAATATCAGCCCCAATACCCCCCACTATATACTGGATAGCGGAGCATATCAGCCCCCAATACCCCCACTATATACTGGATAGAGGAGTATATCAGCCCCCAATACCCCCCACTATATACTGGATAGAGGAGCATATCAGCCCCCAATACCCCCACTATATACTGGACAGAGGAGCATATCAGCCCCCAATGCCCCCTCTATATACTGGATAGAGGAGAATATCAGCCCCAACACCCCCCACTATATACTGGATAGCGGAGCATATCAGCCCCCAATACCCCCCACTATATACTGGATAGAGGAGCATATCAGCCCCAATACCCCCCACTATATACTGGATAGAGGAGAATATCAGCCCCCAATACCCCCCACTATATACTGGATAGCGGAGCATATCAGCCCCCAATACCCCCACTATATACTGGATAGCGGAGTATATCAGCCCCCAATGCCCCCACTATATACTGGATAGAGGAGCATATCAGCCCCCAATACCCCCCACTATATACTGGATAGAGGAGTATATCAGCCCCCAATACCCCCACTATATACTGGATAGAGGAGCATATCAGCCCCCAATGCCCCCACTATATACTGGATAGCGGAGCATATCAGCCCCCAATACCCCCCTCTATATACTGGATAGAGGAGCATATCAGCCCCCAATGCCCCCACTATATACTGGATAGAGGAGAATATCAGCCCCAATACCCCCCACTATATACTGGATAGCGGAGCATATCAGCCCCCAATACCCCCCACTATATACTGGATAGAGGAGAATATCAGCCCCCAATACCCCCACTATATACTGGATAGAGGAGCATATCAGCCCCAATACCCCCCACTATATACTGGATAGAGGAGCATATCAGCCCCAATACCCCCCACTATATACTGGATAGAGGAGAATATCAGCCCCCAATACCCCCCACTATATACTGGATAGCGGAGCATATCAGCCCCCAATACCCCCACTATATACTGGATAGAGGAGTATATCAGCCCCCAATGCCCCCTCTATATACTGGACAGAGGAGCATATCAGCCCCCAATGCCCCCACTATATACTGGATAGAGGAGCATATCAGCCCCCAATGCCCCCACTATATACTGGATAGAGGAGCATATCAGCCCCCAATACCCCCCACTATATACTGGATAGAGGAGCATATCAGCCCCCAATGCCTCCACTATATACTGGATAGAGGAGCATATCAGCCCCCAATACCCCCCACTATATACTGGATAGCGGAGCATATCAGCCCCCAATGCCCCCACTATATACTGGATAGCGGAGCATATCAGCCCCCAATGCCCCCACTATATACTGGATAGTGGAGCATATCAGCCCCCAATACCCCCTCTATATACTGGATAGAGGAGCATATCAGCCCCCAATGCCCCCACTATATACTGGATAGAGGAGCATATCAGCCCCCAATACCCCCCACTATATACCGGATAGAGGAACATATCAGCCCCCAATGCCCCCACTATATACTGGATAGAGGAGCATATCAGTCCCCAATGCCCCCCACTATATACTGGATAGAGGAGAATATCAGCCCCCAATACCCCCCACTATATACTGGATAGAGGAGCATATCAGCCCCCAATACCTCCACTATATACTGGATAGCGGAGCATATCAGCCCCCAATGCCCCCCACTAAATACTGGATAGCGGAGCATATCAGCCCCCAATACCCCCCACTATATACTGGATAGAGGAGAATATCAGCCCCCAATACCCCCCACTATATACTGGATAGCGGAGCATATCAGCCCCCAATACCTCCACTATATACTGGATAGAGGAGTATATCAGCCCCCAATGCCCCCTCTATATACTGGATAGAGGAGAATATCAGCCCCAATACCCCCCACTATATACTGGATAGCGGAGCATATCAGCCCCCAATACCCCCCACTATATACTGGATAGAGGAGAATATCAGCCCCCAATACCCCCACTATATACTGGATAGAGGAGCATATCAGCCCCCAATGCCCCCACTATATACTGGATAGAGGAGCATATCAGCCCCCAATACCCCCTCTATATACTGGACAGAGGAGCATATCAGCCCCCAATGCCCCCACTATATACTGGATAGAGGAGCATATCAGCCCCCAATGCCCCCACTATATACTGGATAGAGGAGCATATCAGCCCCCAATACCCCCCACTATATACTGGATAGAGGAGCATATCAGCCCCCAATACCTCCACTATATACTGGATAGAGGAGCATATCAGCCCCCAATACCTCCACTATATACTGGATAGCGGAGCATATCAGCCCCCAATGCCCCCCACTATATACTGGATAGCGGAGCATATCAGCCCCCAATGCCCCCACTATATACTGGATAGCGGAGCATATCAGCCCCCAATACCCCCTCTATATACTGGATAGAGGAGCATATCAGCCCCCAATGCCCCCACTATATACTGGATAGCGGAGCATATCAGCCCCCAATACCCCCTCTATATACTGGATAGAGGAGCATATCAGCCCCCAATGCCCCCACTATATACTGGATAGAGGAGCATATCAGCCCCAATACCCCCCACTATATACTGGATAGAGGAGCATATCAGCCCCCAATACCCCCCACTATATACTGGATAGAGGAGCATATCAGCCCCCAATACCCCCCACTATATACTGGATAGAGGAGTATATCAGCCCCCAATACCCCCCACTATATACTGGATAGAGGAGCATATCAGCCCCCAATGCCCTCACTATATACTGGATAGAGGAGTATATCAGCCCCCAATACCCCCCACTATATACCGGATAGAGGAACATATCAGCCCCCAATGCCCCCACTATATACTGGATAGAGGAGCATATCAGTCCCCAATGCCCCCCACTATATACTGGATAGAGGAGCATATCAGCCCCCAATACCTCCACTATATACTGGATAGAGGAGCATATCAGCCCCCAATACCCCCTCTATATACTGGATAGAGGAGCATATCAGCCCCCAATGCCCCCACTATATACTGGATAGAGGAGCATATCAGCCCCCAATACCCCCCACTATATACCGGATAGAGGAACATATCAGCCCCCAATACCCCCCCACTATATACTGGATAGAGGAGCATATCAGCCCCCAATGCCCCCACTATATACTGGATAGAGGAGCATATCAGCCCCCAATACTCCCCACTATATACCGGATAGAGGAACATATCAGCCCCCAATGCCCCCACTATATACTGGATAGAGGAGAATATCAGCCCCCAATGCCCCCACTATATACTGGATAGAGGAGTATATCAGCCCCCAATACCCCCACTATATACTGGACAGAGGAGCATATCAGCCCCCAATGCCCCCACTATATACTGGATAGCGGAGCATATCAGCCCCCAATACCCCCACTATATACTGGATAGAGGAGCATATCAGCCCCCAAAGCCCCCACTATATACTGGATAGAGGAGCATATCAGCCCCCAATACCCCCACTATATACTGGATAGAGGAGCATATCAGCCCCCAATGCCCCCACTATATACCGGATAGAGGAACATTTCAGCCCCCAATGCCCCCACTATATACCGGATAGAGGAACATATCAGCCCCCAATGCCCCCACTATATACTGGATAGAGGAGTATATCAGCCCCCAATACCCCCACTATATACTGGACAGAGGAGCATATCAGCCCCCAATGCCCCCACTATATACTGGATAGCGGAGCATATCAGCCCCCAATACCCCCACTATATACTGGATAGAGGAGCATATCAGCCCCCAAAGCCCCCACTATATACTGGATAGAGGAGCATATCAGCCCCCAATACCCCCACTATATACTGGATAGAGGAGCATATCAGCCCCCAATGCCCCCACTATATACTGGATAGAGGAGCATATCAGCCCCCAATACCCCCACTATATACTGGATAGAGGAGCATATCAGCCCCCAATACTCCCCACTATATACCGGATAGAGGAGCATATCAGCCCCCAATACCCCCTCTATATACTGGATAGAGGAGCACATCAGCCCCCAATACCCCCACTATATACTGGATAGAGGAGCATATCCAGGAGATTCACTTAGAACCAAACTCTATTTTTGAAACTGTTACAGTTTTTTCACAAAATTAAAAAAATATGTTTGTTATTCCCCCATTTTTCCTAATTGTCTAGTGGTGACATATAGATTGTATTTGTAATCTGTACATGGTTCTTCACATTTCTAGCATTAATGTAGAGGGACTGAATAGTCCATTGAGAAGATCCCTTCTATGGAAAGAGGCCAAATCCCTAAAAGCAGATGTATTGTGCGTTCAGGACACCCACCTATATAGCACTGACGCCCCAAGACTGCAGAATAGAAATTTTCCAAATGTCTTTCATTCCCATGCAATTGACTAAAAAGAGGAGTAGTAATCGCGATAAAGAACACCGTCACCTTCCTGCTAATCACCAGCGTAGTGGACGACGAGGGCAGATACGTCATCCTAGTCTGCACCATAAATAACAAGACCTACACAATTGTCTCTATTTACGCCCCTAACGCCAAGCAGATTTCATTTCTTAAAGACACCCTGGCGGTAGTAGCAAAGGTTAAAAAAGGCGCCCTGTTAGTCTGCGGGGACTTTACCATCACCCGATGTCCTAACATTGATAAATCGCTACCCCCTCAAAAGAAAGAAAATACCCAATCACTCTCTCAGACCCTCCTAGCGGAAGAACTCTATGATGTCTGGTGGGTTCTACACGCCTCCGAGCAGGATTACACCATCTACTCACACTCCCATAGAGGCGACTCCAGAATTGACCTAATGGTGACAGATAAATGGTTATTACAGGACATCCAAAAGGCCACGATAGGGAACATAACCTGGTCGGACCACGCCCCGGTCAAATTACAGAGGGACACAACTATCCGACATATTCCCCATGGAGAGTAAATAACTACCTAATCACATCCCATAAAATTAGGCCCCAATTTCAGGAAGCATTATCAGAATATTTCACAATTAATAACACACCTGATGTGTCCGTATCTACAGTATGGTGCGCCCACAAGGCCGACATCCGGTGTAAAATAGCGTTCCAGAATAAAAAAGCGACACTACGCCAAATAGAGGAAATTAATCAAAACATAGCCGCACTAGAAGAGGCACACAAACGTAGCCCCACAAACACAATCCTCCAAACATTACAGAAACTAAGGTATGAACTATACCAACTGCTCCAACCCAAATACGAGCACAATCTACGGAAAAGTAAAGCCAAATATTACTGGCAGGGAAACAAACGGGCAAAATTTTAGCCAACAAAATCACAGCCAAAATGACCAAAGATTGTCCCACGTACAGGGCGACCAAAAAAATATATAACCCTAAATTGCTAAAATCTTCTCAGAATACTATTCCTCCCTCTGCAATCTGCAGGAAAATACCGCAATACCACAACCCACCCCCCAACTAATAAATCAGTTCTTAAAGAGCGTAAAACTTACTAAAATACCGGAAGACTAATTACACATGTTGAATCAACCAATATCCCAAACAGAAATACAGCAAACAATTAGAGGAATGAAAAATAATAAGTCCCCTGGCCCCGACGGTCTAACGAGCGCATACTTCAAAATATTCCAAGATATGACATCAATTTTCCAAAATTTTATCCTTATTTAACTCCCCAAAAAAGATCAATTGATGGCGCATCGTATCCATTGACTGACACCTGAGTATAAGGTTTGCATGGAGGTAGTGAACATATTGTGGCATAGGGCAGCACGGTGGCTCAGTGGTTAGCTGGGGTCCTGGGTTCGAATCCCACCAAGGACAACATCTGCAAGGAGTTTGTATGTTCTCCCCGTGTTTGCGTGGGTTTCCTCCGGGTACTCCGGTTTCCTCCCACACTCTAAAGACATACTGATAGGGAATTTAGATTGTGAGCCTCATCGGGGACAGTGATGAAAATGTGTGCAAACTGTAAAGTGCTGCGGAATATGTTAGCGCTATATAAAAATAAAGATTATTTATTAAAGATTATATTGTAAGAACTTCGGGCTGAGATTTCCCCTATCCAGGACTCTGTATAGAAGAGGCCATGACACTTTGTCAAAGGCCTTTTTGGCATCGAGACTCATCAGCATTGCAGGTGGCCTCAATTCATCTTGAGCCAGGACCGTGGCTGCGACCGCCATGCGAATATTTGCCACACTGCTCTGTCCCTGGCTAAATCCTGTTTGAGCCTCACATAGGAGGCCAGGTAGCAGCATCTGCAGTCAGTTCACCAGGATCCTCGCCAAGAGTTTATAGTCGTGGTTGAGGAGTGAGAGTTGGCGATAAGATTGTGGCAATAGTGCGTCTCCTGAAGAAAAATCACATCTGGTCGGAATCATTTTATATGTATTAGAACTGCATTTAAGGGTGGTGTTAAGGCCTGCAACGTTCCACGGCAAGAATCATAAGTGTGGTGAGGTGTAAATGGTGTCAGAATCTGATGTGTGGGGTATACTTATCCTGGGTCCTAGGGTGAGGTCAGCACGGTGTGTAGTAGTACGGTGTGTCCATCCCTTTCGGTCCCAGGAAGCCGCAGGCATGAACAGGTATTAAAGGAGGTAACAGAGAACAATAAAAAAATAAACATAGTTAACTTTACAAATCGGTGGTGGGAGCTCGCCGGGAATATACCAGGAGAGCCGTGCCACCACCAAAGAGAACACTCTACAACAGAAACAACAGTCCTCCTAGAGTGAGAAATAACATATAGAGCAGGTTTCATACATCATCCCACTGTGACGTCTCCATGGCGTTGGAATCTACTGTATGCTATTGTAGGGAGATGGGCCGGGCCAGTAACATTCCTAATAATACATCCGGTACTACCCCCCATGGCCAGCTAGGGTTGGTAAATGTTACAATGACATTTCCCAGTGAATGCATTTGTATTGGTTGAAAGCAATGTTAAAGTTGAAAAACGCATCAAAAACGCTGCGTCTGAACATAGCCCAAGTGGCGGAGGAAGATTTTGGTCTGGGGTTAATTATTTTGCCTTATATAAAAGTCATTAACCTGGAAAGGATGCACCTTAACATTTCCCAGCAAAATCCACTTTGAATTCGTTTTTGTATGTTTTTTGTTGCACCGGTAAAAATGGCAAGAAACTCTGACAACATTGTTTACAACTGTGACCTAGGAGTCAGGAATGCTTCCAGGGGTCTTCCCCATGATATTCCCGTGTCATTTGAGCAGTGTTTCAATCATTTTCAGATGTTTTTAGACCTTAAAAGGACCCCCGGGGGGATCGCGGTAAAAATGCTCGGGTCTCCTATAGACTTACATTGGGCTCATTGTTCTGTCCGAGTACCCGAGTATTCCAATTTGCTCGACCCGAGCAATGAGCACCCGAGCATTTTAGTGCTCGCCCATCACTAGCCATAACCAATGTGGACATGTCCAGTTCAATACTGTTGCAATGCCTACCCATAGTAAGGGAGGATAAGATGAACCTACCACGCTCCCCCGACGCACGTTTAGCGTATCAGCTTTCTCAAGAGGAATTGCCATTGGAGTCCTGTCCCATTAGCTATTTAATCTCATCTGCCAATTACAGTGGAGCATGGTTACTGTTGCCCACGTCATTATGATTTGCTTCTACCCACCAACATCATAGCGGCATGCATGTCGGGTAAATCAAACCCAGTGACACCATAGACACGCATGAATCACATAACAGATGACCTGACAGTGCAGAAAGGCATAGGAGCACAGCGTGCATGCGCACATAGGCGGCCATATTTAAGAATTCAGCTGGAAATAGCCATGTATAAGGACATTGTTCTGGCATAAAAGGCATGGAATCGCATTGTAAGAAAAAAACAGACTTGAAGGAATGGGGAGGGAACAGAATGAAAGCTGTTACCAGGCGCCAATCAAAAGGATTATATGCAAATAAAATTGTACAAAGTGCTGAGTGCCAGAGTCGGTGAATAAAAGTTATTAATGTGCACAAACATTATGGTAAGGACTTGTGGAAATATTTGCAAATAATATGTAAATGAACGAATACTGACACTGTGTGAAAGGGTGTCAGGACAAAGGGAGAAATAATGAGCAGAAAAAAATAAAATATGTGAAAAAACGAAAATTAATAAAAAATAAGAATAAAGTAAAAAGTGAAAAGTACAAGTGAGTGTATGAAGATGAGATACAGTAGATCTGTCAGTTACTGAGCTCAATTCCCTCAATATCCATGGGTGAATGCCATCTGGGCCGGGGGATTTGCCACTGTTCAGTTTGCTCAGACGCTGGCGACCTTCTCTTGTGTTACACTAGCTACAGTAGGGTTCAGTATAACAGCAGTCCAGTATGACTAACCCGATTAATCCCTCTTTTTGGCATAAACTATATTATCACATGTCACACAATTTACCAGTTGGTGCAGTAGATTCTAAGAAAACCACCAGACTCCGCATTCATGATCTGCAGGTTTTTGAGTCTGTGTATTAGAATAATTGAAAGGCGGTGATCACAATAATAGCTGTGTGGAGGTCACTCAGTGAGGGCAATCATTCTGTGAAGAGACAGGTGGGAATCCGGTGGCCCTTATCTAAGGGTGAGGCCAGGACATGTTGTACATGCATTTCTCCTTGAAAGCCTGAGAAATATGGGTCGCTCGAGACATTGTTCAGAAGAACAGAGTACTTTGATTAAAAAGTTGATTGGAGATGGTAAAACTTATGAAGAAGAGGAGACAATGATCGGCTGTTCAGCTAAAATGATCTCCAATGCTTTACCATGGAAAGCCAAAATAGAGCGACATGGAAGAAAACAGAAGATGACCATTCAAATGGATGGAAGAATAGCCAGAATGGCAAAGGCTCAGCCAATGATCGGCTCCAGGATGATCACAGACAGTCTCACGCTACCTTTGAGGACTGTGACAGAAGACGCCTGTGTGAAGCTAATCTCTTACCAAGAAGTCCCCTCAAAATTCCACTGTTAATAAAACACATGTACGGAAGCGGACACAATTTGCGAAAGAAAACATCAACTGGCCTAAAGAGAAATGGAGAAACATTTCATGGACTGATGAAAGTAGAATTGTTCTTTTTGGATCCAAGGGCCGCAGACAGTTCACCAGACATCTCCAAACTCTGCACTCTAGCCTCGGCACACTCTGAAGACAGTGACGCAAGGTGGTGC
This sequence comes from Dendrobates tinctorius, assembly GCF_039654945.1. Taxonomy (NCBI): domain Eukaryota; kingdom Metazoa; phylum Chordata; class Amphibia; order Anura; family Dendrobatidae; genus Dendrobates; species Dendrobates tinctorius. The sequence continues at coordinate 2,986,040 of NW_027362061.1, read as the reverse complement.
CGGCATCATGATATGGGCATGTGTCTCTTACTATGGTGCCGGACCTATTTACCGCACACCAGGGATCATGGACCAGTTTGTATATATTACAATACTTGAAGAGGTCACGTTGCCTAACGCTGAAGAGGATATGTCCTTGAAATGAGTGTTTCACCAAGACAACGACCAGTAAACAAGCAAAATCTCGGATCACGTCCAACAAAATTGAGGTTATGGAGAGGCCAGTCCGATCCCCGGACCTCAGTCCGATAGAACACTTGTGGGGCGACATCAAAAATGCTGTTTCTGAGGCAAAGCCAGCAAATGCCAAAAAATTGTGTGGGATGTAGTCCGAGCATCCTGGGCTGGAATAACAGCTGACAGGGGCCAGAAGTTGGTTTACTCTATGCAACATAGATGTGAAGCCGGTCTAAAAATCTGTGGGTAACAACTAGTGATGAGTAAATTTGTTTGAAAAATGATTGCCAAACAGAAATTCGGCACAAATATGGTGCATTCGGATTTGTGATCGGAAACCCAAGAAAAATTAAAAAAAAAAATCAAGAAAAATCGGTAACATTCGGTACAAAGTGCAGGAAAATATTTGCGTTGCCAAAAAAATATTTTGAGCACTTTAGTAACGATAATGGTTGTGTATCATGAGCGTTTGGCACATGTTTGATGAGGGGAGGGGTGTGCAGAGCTCAGAGGCGCGGCGTTCTTGTAAGCACAACAGTCAGCCAATCAGGGTGCAGGAAACACAACGTCCTGACACTACGGCTTGTGTCATTGGCTGCTGAAATCACATGTCGCTCTCCATATAAATAGCAGACATCTTGTTTTAGCGCCATTTGTGCATTGTAACAGCGCAGAGAGGCTGCTCCTGACGCTGCCACTGTTTACAGCAAGATTTCAGCTATTTAGTTAGGCCACTGTATATCAGTCAGATCGTGTAGCTAGATAGTGTCCAGTGCGGCTGTAAAATTTACACTACGGAATATTTTATTTTTTGGGGGCCATTACTAAGGTCCACAGACAAAGCCAGCAGGCACATGTCCTACAAGTGTGTTGTGCACTGCTTCTATAGTGCTCCATGCACAACTATAGCATTCTAAATAAGATTATATCAGTAGCTAAATGTGACAAAGCCTGCTGTATCCACATTGTAGCTAGGTAGCGAGGTGGTTGTATATCAGTCAGATACTGCAGGTAGCTACTGTCCAGTGCGGCTGTTACATTTACCTTCCCGCATTTCTTTTTTGGACATTACTGAGGTCCACAGACAAAACCAGCCGTTCACGGCTTCTATTGTGCTCCATGCACGAGTATTGTATTCTAATTCACATGTAGCTAGTGACAAAATATTAAACAGCCTGCGGTATCCCACCTTGTCATTCAGTGCTGTGGTGATAAAAAACCTACGGCACATATAAAAAAAATTTTTAATTGCAAAGTTTGACAGCCCCGCACACATACACACAGTCCCACAGACCACTGCACACAGATACAGCCCCACAGACCGCCGCACACAGATACAGCCCCACAGACCACCGCACACAGATACAGCCCCACAGACCGCTGCACACAGATACAGCCCCACAGACCGCTGCACACAGATACAGCCCCACAGACCGCTGCACACAGATACAGCCCCACAGACCGCCGCACACAGATACAGCCCCACAGACCACCGCACACAGATACAGCCCCACAGACCACTGCACACAGATACAGCCCCACAGACCACTGCACACAGATACAGCCCCACAGACCACTGCACACAGATACAGCCCCACAGACCACTGCACACAGATACAGCCCCACAGACCACTGCACACAGATACAGCCCCACAGACCGCCGCACACAGATACAGCCCCACAGACCACTGCACACAGATACAGCCCCACAGACCACTGCACACAGATACAGCCCCACAGACCACTGCACACAGATACAGCCCCACAGACCACCTCCATCACACACATTCTCTGCCCATCAGACTTACATTGGACTCGCTACGAGTACCTGAGTATTAGGAGCTACTCACTAATCCCTATCCCTGACCTGTGTGAATACCTCTCTAAGGCTGATGTCTGAATTCCTGGGTGATTGTGGACACCTCTGTCAGAAATGCCTGCATTTATGGGTAAGTAGTGACCTGCTGTAATTAAAAACACCACCTGGTGGAGGGCGGAGTGCTCGGTCAGTAAGCCAACATACAAAAGACAAAAAAACTGACTGGCACATCCAGACCAATGTGAATAGGTGCACACCAAGAGGAGCTACCCTCATATACAATATACAAAGAAAGGTTGCACTCTAGCATGCTATAACATGTCAATGTGGAATATGTGAAAATTGACATATTCCACATTGACATGCTTTAGCATGATAGAGTGCAACCTTTCTTTGTATACTTTGCCTGCTCCAGTCAAGGTGACCGAGATGCTGTCTTCAGCTGTAAAGGAACCGGACAAGCCTGCTTTTTTTGACTGATCAGAGAGAACGATCACACCACAAGTTTCTCAATCCACAGTAACATCTCCACCTGCAACTCTCTCACGGTCCAGCAGTTTGTCCGGTTCACTGTACTTCACCCTCTCTCAGCACTGCAGCCAGCCCATGGTTCCGCAGTTGTGGTCACGTAAAAGATTGCTTTGTCATGCATAGGAGGAAACAAAGAGGATGAACTCCACTATCTCCAATTTGTTGGCCACGGAAATGCTACCTTTCTGCCTGATTGATAGACATTTTCTGAAAGCTGATAGCCGTTGCAGTCCCCCAGTACCAATTACCCAGTTGCTATTACTTTTCTAAGAAAGCTGTGCCTGTGCTACACCAGCATTTGTCAGACATCACCCATTCCATGACAAAATCGCTGCCTGCCAGAATGCATTTCACCACAGACACTTGGACGAGTAAGCATGGCCAAGGGGGTTACATCTCGCTGACTGGGCACTGGGTGACTCTGGTGGCTGTGGGGACAGGTGCTGCTCCACAAGTCTTGGAATCCCCAAGGCTTGCAGGACAAACCTCTACATTTAACACTTCCTCCACTGCTTCTGCCTCCTCTATCTCCTCTAGGGCCTCCACCTGTGCCCTCAACCTCTGCCTTAACGAGACATGCATTCCAAATGTGGAGAAAACCCCCACCACCTCTGTACAGCTCAGTCAGGGCTCTCTGCAATCAGGCAGTCTTAAAATTGATGTCTTGGAGTTTGCAGTCATACAGCTGAAGAGCTGTGGACAGTTCTCCAGGCTGTTTGATCAATTGCTGCCTCCGCTGACCCTGCATGCTGGGAAGGTGATAACGGTGCAAACCTGGTGGCGGCCCTACGGCAAGGCAAGTCCACACATGTGCCTTGCATGACTCATGTCCTCAACCTGGTGGTACAGTGTTTTCTCAGCCACTATCCTGGCCTGGGTGAGCTGCTCCAGAAAGCACGCATGTTGTGTGCTCATTTCCGCCATTCGCACCCCTCTCCTCATCGACTTGCATTGATACACGGTGGAATTCCACCCTGCACATGTTGCGGCGACTGTGGCAGCAGCAACAAGCCCTGATGCAGTATGTCATGTCGTATAGCCTGGGCCAACACAGTATGGACATGGCGCATGTCACATTTACAGGGTGCACACAGATTAAGGACCTCTGCACCCTTCCGCACAGTTTTGAAATGGCTACTGAGATGGTTATCACTGATGCCACCATCATCAGCATCACTATTCTGGTCATCTATATGCTGGAGAAGACTTTGAATAGCCAGTGGGAAGAGATGGTGGTCCCAGAAGAAGAGGAGGAAGCAGTGGAGGATGCAGAAGGGATAATATTGTCTTTAAGTTCAAGACTGTCGCCACACAGGTGGGTGCCAAGGGAGGGTGGAGTACTGTGATCGACGAAGGCTGGTGATAACAGACAAGCTGTTATTGAAGGGGCAAGATCCAAGGAACAAATGGAGGAGAAAGAGGTGATGGGCGAGCAACTGTCAGATGAAGAGGATAATCCTCCCCTCTCTGTTATTCGTGGTTGGCGGGATGGGATGGAGGAAACGAGCCTCATTGTTACCCAGCCACCAACACAGCATGGGCTTGGACCTCATGGTAGAGCCCGACATGAGTGCCTTCTTGCTGCACTATCTGCAACATGATCCCCGTATAGTTATGATTAGGAATAATGCTGACTACTGGGTTGCCACTTTATTAGATTCACATTACAAAAACAAATTTTGCCAGATGATTCCTGCCCTAGAAAGGGAACAGTGAATGCTGGAGTATCGAAACACGCTTTTACACAACCTTAGGAGAGCTTTTCCCCAAGACAGCAGTGAATCACACTATTCACATCGCAGCTGTAGACTTCCAACCTCCGGACCGTCAATTCTTCAACGCCAAAACATTAGCAGCAGCAGCGGTGGAAGTAGAAGAAGCAATTTCTGTGAGTCCTTTGACACTTTTTTAGGCCAACGCATGACGTGGGTTACTTGCTTACGTATTTTACCCAAAATATTAACTATACCTCTCATATTTTTTATGTGTTTCTTGCACTTTATTTTTCAGGGTGCAGTTGGGCCCATTCAGTCTTATAAACTGTGGTGTCTGTTCACATTGGATGCATTTGGATGGCGCTAGGCAGCCCGCCTGATCTAATAGTATGGGCGTAACTAATAGGCTGTTAGCCTGGATGCTGTGCATTCCCATTGTATGAGCAGCGCCGCATACAAGTCTTCATTGTGCATTAATATACCAAGCAACCGCCCCTCCATACACTGGTAGGTTGTGAGCAGTTGTCTCATCGGTATTCTTGCACCTGTGTTGCCGCCATCTTAACTATATGGGCCCACTCTCCCCGATAGTGCATTTGTTTGGAGGCCTGGGCAGGTAAGCATCTCTGCCTCTTTGCTGTGTTTTTGAACATTTGACTGAATTTTTATATCTACACATGATTTATACAAATTATATTTTCTTGTCTTAACTCTTTACTATTTAACATTAGAAGCTGTGTATTTTTGTAATTATTTGTACGTATACATGATTAATTACCACTTCTGTCTCTGTAAAAACAATCCCCTTTAACCCCTTTCTGACATCGGGTGTAAATGTACGCTGATGTTGGACACCCTCCTTTTGATGTGAGCCCCGGCGCTGAGCCCACATCTTTTCTCGCACATGATAGGTCAGATAACACATAGAACAGTCACAGCAAAATACCCAACAGAGTGCACATTACAGAGTCTCATCCTTCCGATGATTCACTCCCATTGTCGCTACCCTACCTGTGGCACGCACAGAGAGGAGGTAACGACAAGTGTAGGAAGATGACAATCCATACAAGGTAAAAGGCCAGTTGATCCGAAGATCACAACCTGGCATCTCCAAACATATCCATGGTTCAGCGATGGTGAATGGAGCAGATCTCTATTCTTCCAAGGCTGAAAACCCCTAGGTTGTTTCCTGTAGAATGATAGATCTGTGTCCCTCATAATGTAAAAACTATACGAAGTATATAGTTTGATGTCTGGGATCTGCCTATATGTAGCTAGTTTTCTGATTTGGATAACATGATACATGATTTAAGTTTTTTTGTCTAGTCTCGCTTGAATATAGATCAATATTAAATGTCTCCTGATAAGTCACCTTTGGTGAGGACAAAGAAACCCGTAGAAATGAGAAGCTTGGAGAGTGAGTGTGTATATGTCACCTCACCCTATATACTGAGATGTGGGGTATATGTTTTTTCTATTAGTCACCTTCTGACTAACCTTCAGGGGGTGAATTATGGGTATAGTGTATATTTGGAATTGATAAAGTTTAGTTTTATCCTTTTGTCAGCAAACATGAGGAATGACAAGAGACAACCCATTTAAGAAGATTCAATTTTGGTTAAAACTATGCCAACATTATGAACAAAAAAAGGGCTTCTCCCCTATGTGACATCTATGATGTTTATTAACAGTTGATTTCCAAGTAAAACATTTCCCACATAAAAAAAATGAAAAAGGCTTCTCCCCTGTGTGACTGCTCTGATGTCTAACAAGAAGCACTTTCTGGTTAAAATATTTCCCACCTTTTGAACAGGAAAAAGGCTTCTCTCTTGTGTGAGTTCTCTGGTGAGGTGGCTCAATGGTTAGCACTGCAGCACTGTAGTTCTGAGTTTAATTCCCACCAAGGAAAACATCTGCAAGGAGTTTGTATGTTCTCCTTGTGTTTACGTGGGTTTCCTCCCACATTGCAAAGACATACTGACAGGGAATTTACATTGTGAGCCTCATTGGGAACAGCGATGATAATGTGTGCAAACTGTAAACGGCTGCGGAATATGTTATCGCTATATAAAAAGAAAGATTATTATTATTAAGATTCCATTTCTGGTTAAAACATTTCCCACATTATGAACAGGAAAAAGGCTTCTCCCCTGTGTGAGTTCTATGGTGAGTAACAAAATGTGATTTACTTGCAAAACGTTTCCCACATTCTGAGCAGGAAAAAAGTTTCACTCCTGTGTGAATTCTCTGGTGCTTAACACAATGTGATTTATGTGCAAAACATTTCCCACATTCTGAACAGGAAAAAGGCTTCTCCCCTGTATGAGTTCTCCAGTGGGAAACAAAACTTGTTTTCTGTGCAAAACATTTTCCACATTCTGAACAAGAAAAAGGCTTCTCCCCTGTGTGAGTTCTCTGGTGAGTAACAAGCTCTGATTTCTGATTAAAACATTTCCCACATTCTGAACATGAAAAAGGCTTCTCCCCTGTGTGAGTTCTCTGGTGAGTATCAAAATTTGATTTACGTGCAAAACATTTCCCACATTCTGAACAGGAAAAAGGCTTCTCCCCTGTGTGAGTTCTCTGATGAGTAACAAAATGTGATCTCTGGTTAAAACATTTCCCACATTCTGAACATGAAAAAGGCTTCTCTCCTGTGTGAGTTCTCTGGTGAGTAACAAAATTTGATTTACGTGCAAAATATTTCCCACATTCTGAACAGGAAAAAGGCTTCTCCCCTGTGTGAGTTTTATGGTGAGTAACAAAATGTGATTTACGTGCAAAACATTTCCCACATTCTGAACAGGAAAAAGGCTTCTCCCCTGTGTGAGTTCTCTGGTGAGTAACAAAATGTGATTTCCATGTAAAATATTTCCCACATTCTGAACATGAAAATGGCTTCTTTCCTTTAGGAGCAGTTTGTTTTTTAATGCCTCTTTTGTGACTTTGATTTTCCTTAGTAGTCGGTAATGAATCAGGAGATGGGACCTGTTTCATAGGATCAGATGACAGAACTTTGCTGTGAATGGATGATGATATATCTGGAGTAATAGCAATCACTTCAGTTGTATCTTGTAGGATCTCAAGATCATCTGATTTAAAAATTGAAGATGTCAGCTGTCCCTCTGATCTCGTGATACTGTCATCTGCTAAGATAAAAAACAATTTGGAAAGAGAGTAGTAGTGTCTTTGGATGCCCATAAGGCCTTTGATTGTGTAGAATGGAAGTACTTATGGTCAGTTTTGATGGGCCTTGGGTTTGGGCCCAAGTTTATATCGTGGGTGGGGGTTGCTATACTCCTCTCCAACGGCAAAAATTAGAGTGAATAATGAATTATCTGATAGTTTCTCATTACAGAGGGGTACGAGGCAGGGATGCCCGTTGTCTCCGTTGCTGTTTGCCCTCGCCGTGGAACCTCTGGCCACTAAAATAAGGGATGCACAAGAGATAAAAGGATTTGTCTATGGAGTGAAGGAGGAGAGGGTGTCTTTGTATGCCGACGATATTTTGCTATTTTTGGAGGACTCAGGGGAGAAATTGGATAATGCGGTGGCATTAACTGAGGAATTCGGGGAATTTTCCGGGCTCAAAATCAATTGGGACAAATCGTGCATAATGCCCATTGATGAGGTAGATGGGGATATGGGGGAGGTGGGAAGGTCTGCAAAATTGAAGGTAGTTTCGAAATTTAAATATTTGGGGATACAAATCGCCCTTCCTTTGACTAGGTTTGAAGAACTTAATCTAAGCCCTTTGCTGCAAAAAATTTGTTCCAAAATATCAGCATGGAATAAATTACATCTTTCGGTAATTGGAAGGGTGAACCTTTTAAAAATGATTGTGATGCCACAGCTGTTATATGTACTGCATAATTCTCCAATTTGGATCTCTCAGAGTAGGTTCCATAAAATTAAATCGCTGTTTGGTGAACTAATATGGGGGGGGAAAGCCCACGGTTTAAACAAGAAACTTTACAGAGGCCAAAGGAGGAAGGAGGTTTGGCGCTTCCCAACCCCTGGGTATATTTTTTATCAGCACAATGCCAGCATATCGGAGGATGGGGGGTGGAGACGGGACAGGGACAATCGCCCAGTAGTTTGAGATATTTGTTTGGAAAATGGCCTCTGGGAGAGAGTTTAGAAGGGGGGCAGTTTTTAAAATTAGGCTCTCGGTTTCCTACTGTTCTCCTAATTCATAAGGTATGGGAAAAAGTTAAACAGATAAGGGGTGTCACGGGCCTTACCAAATACTTTCCTGTATGGGATAATATAAATTTGCCAGAATTCGGGCAAATGGAAGGATTTGGGCCCTGGAGAGAGGCAGGAATCAGAAGGATGGGACAGCTAATGGGTCAGGGAAGACTTAAGTCATTTATGGAGCTGCAGACAGAATTCCAGTTACCGCATTCAAATTTGTTTCATTATAAAAGAATTCAGCATGCGTATCGGTCGCAATGTCGGAGAAAACTTATTGAGATCCAGTTTGATATCACGCTGGCCTCCATTTTGGAGAACAGCGTGACAAGGGGGGCAATCTCAGAAGTGTATAGAGATTTATTGTTCACTTTTCTAGTCAAACATCCCATCAAGTCTAGAGTGAAATGGGAGGTTGAATTGGGAGAGATAAATGACGATAGATGGGAATCTATTTTAGAATATGTGCCTAAGATTTCTATGAGCGAACCTGGGAGGATGTCTCAGTTATACGTAATTCATAGAGCTTACAGAACTCCTGATAGACTATTCAAGATGGGTTTGAGGTCCGATTCCGAGTGTCCACAATGTTCGCAGGAACGGGCAGACATGCTGCACATGCTGTGGCATTGCCCTAGATTGTCTACGTACTGGACAGTCGTATTGAGTCGGATTGAATTGATATATAGTTGTGCAGTCCCCAGAGACCCTTTGGTCTGTATATTAGGGTATGTAGAGGAATTAGTAGCAGTATCCATGGTCAAACTGGCGATTGCTAGACTGTTGTTCATAGCAAGGAAGTTGATCGCTCGGTTCTGGATCAGAGAAGAGCCTCCGACTAGACGAGACTTTCTTACGCAAGTGGAGCATATAATTTCATTGGAAAAAAGTATTTATACTAAGAGAAATAAACTCGATGTATTTCATAAGATATGGCAGCCATGGGTAGAATGGAGTTAGATTTGTGGGGAGGATGTATTATGATATAGATGATGTTCATAATAAACAAGTATATATGGAGGTGGGAAAGAGTATCGGAATAGAAATGAGGAAGACACTGAAGGGGTCTCGGAGGGGGGGCATAGGGGGTGGGAGTTTTGTTAATAAAAATTTATGATTATATGTGAACATCTGCTTGATGTCATATGATATACTTGTTATCATTTAATAAAAATTTATCTGATTGAAAAAAAAAAAAGATAAAAAACAATTATTTTTAATAAAATATCCAAATTTTATATTTTTGAACATTTCTACTTAAACTGTCCATAAAAATGGCAAGCTATGTAAAAAACTTTATTTATCAAGACAATGACAGTTCACCATCTAATAGAAAACCTTGTTGGATGAACCAGTAGTGTGTGGTGTTTAACTGTTTAGTTTCTTTTTATTCAATATTTGGGAGGCAGAATGAACAATCAGTGTTATGTAGGCGAAAATCATACCAATTCTCATCTTACAAAAAACCAAGTCCCCACTCAGGTCCATCATCTGTCATTGGAAAAACAGAGGTTCCCACACTATTAGTGGCTCAAAGGCTGTTGAAAAGCAACAAGGTTTCTATAAACCAATCCAGCAAAATCCGCTCTCACTTCGGAGTCTTGCAGTGTGCGCAAACAACATTTAGGATCCCTGTATTTAGCAATATTATAGTGAGAAGAATCCACTTAATTTGCGGTGTCTCCTGGAGCACAATCTGGCCACTATGTGCTGGGTAAGAAAATGGCAAATGTGTAATTTTCACTCTCCAACATCCACTGCGTGTTAATTTCCGGAAAGAGACTGTGGAGTCAAAATATTCACTCCTCCTACACATGTGGTCAAAGTTGTTGGTACTTGTCGTTTGATGACAAAAAAACCTACAATGTTCACAGAAATAGCTTGAATCTGACAAAAGTAATAAATAAAAAATCTATGAAAATTAACAAATGAAAGTCAGACATTGCTTTTCATCCATGCTTCCACAGAATTTAAAAAAAATAAAACTCATGAAATAGGCCTGGACAGAAATGATGGTTCCTTAACTGAAATATTTTGCTGCACAACCTTTTGAGGCAATCACTGCAATCAAATGATTTCTGCAACTGTCAAGGAGACTTCTGCACCTCTCGACAGGTATTTTGGACCACTCCTCAAGAGCAACTGCTCCAGTTGTCTCGTGTTTGAAGGTTGCCTTTTCCAGACGGCATGTTTCATCTCTTTCCAGAGATGCTCAATAGGATTTAGGTCTGGGCTCACAGAAGACCACTTCAGAATAGTCCAATGATTTCCTCAAGGCCATTCTTGCATGTTTTTAGCTGTGTATTTTGTGTTGTTATCCTGTTGCAAGACCCATGACCTGCGACTGAGACCAAGCTTTCTGATACTGGGCAGCACATTTCTCTCTAGAATCCCTTGATAGTCTTGAGATTTCATTGTTCCCTGCACACATTCTAGACACCCTGTGCCAGATGCAGCAAAGTATTCACGGAACATAACAGAACCTCCTCCATGTTTCACATTAGGGACAGTGTTCTTTTCGTGATATGCTTCATTTTTCCATCTGAGAACATAGAGCTGATGTGCTTTGCCAAAAAGTTCCATTTTTGTCTCATCTGTCCATTGGACATTCTCCCAGAAGCTTTGTGGCTTCTCAACATGTAGTTTGTCAAATTCCAGTCTGTTTTTTTATGATTATTTTCAATAATGGTGTCCTCCTTGGTCGTCTCCCATAAAGTTTACTTTGGCTCATACAACGACGGATGGTGCGATCTGACACTGATCTTTCTGGAGCTTGAAGTTCACCTATAATCTGTTTAGAAGTTTTCTGGGCTCTTTTGTTACCATTCGTATTATCCGTCTCTTGGATTTGTCATCAGTTTTCCTCCTGCGGCCACATCCAGGGAGGTTGGCTACAGTCCCATGGAGCTTACATTCCTGAATAATATGTGCAACTGTACTCAAAAGAACATCGAGCTGCTCGGAGATGGTCTTATAACTTTTACCTTTAACAGGTGTCTATAATTTTCTCTCTCATCTCCTGAGACAACTCTTTCCTTCGCTTCCTCTGGTCCATGTTGAGTGTGATACACACCATGTCACCAAACAGCACAGTGAGTATCTGTAGCCTCTATACAGGCCACTCACTGATTCCAAGATTGTAAACACCTGTGATGCTAATTAGTGGACACACCGCGATTTCACATGTCCCTTTTATCACATTATTTTCAGGGGTTCCATCTTTTCTGTCCAGGCCTATTTCATGAGTTTTATTTAAAAAAAAAAAATTCTGTAGAAGGGGTAACAACAATTTTGACCACGTGTGTATAGATTATAACCCTCAGTGAAATAATTTATAAAATGGAATCACTTTATGGGGATTTCGACTATTCTGGTTTTGTGTCATTTAGTTATATTAGGGCTTCTGCATATGGTGTGTCCAATCTCATCTGGGATCTGTTCCTGCTGTCCAGCTGGAGTAATCTGCTCCCTACTTCAGCCAATTGGAACGTACCACACCCTACTAAAGCGCAAAGCACATGGCCGGAATCTGCCAGATACAGCGCTGTTCTCCTCTGGTTCAGTCCTCTGTGCTCAGCTTGCGGCTTGTGTATTTGTTTCCTGTTGTGACCGTGGCCCATTTACTGACTACTCTTTGTGTCTTCTGATTCTGTATTCTGTCCTTCTGGTTCTGACCCAGCTACCTGACTATTCTTCTTGCCATCTAACACCACAGAATAGCAGGTAACACCATGGTACAAGCCTAGGGGTCCCTGTGTAAGTCCAGATTCCATGTGAGGGTGTTAAAGGGCGATGAGCAAGGCAATCCTTGGGATATGGAAAGCAGAGAAGATAGAGCCAAGCATGTTCATGGGGGACATCTTTTGAGCTGCTAGGTGACCATGAACAGTGCTCCCAATACATTGTGTCTGCAAAATATTCCAGCTAGACCTGCATTCATATAGCTAAATGGTGCTCCTTCCCTTCTGAACACTGCCATGTGCCCAGACAGTAGTGTACAATCATATGTAGGGTATAGTGCGAAGCTGGAAAATAATTTGTAAGATCCATCTGTTTTCTATTATCCTTTGTGAAGAATTCCAAACTTACCACAACATAAAGTGACACACGTCAGATATTAAAAAATCTGGCTGCGGGAAGAGGTTAAATCAGAGGATTTTGGACACTACTGTAATCAAACACTGTGACTATAGACAATAACATCTACTGAGATGATCAAACTCCACAGTCTCCATCAGTAATAAATGAGCAGCTAGTGGTGAAACCTCTCTGGGGTAATTAGAGTATGGGGCTCGGTGACGTCACAATCTAAACCATTGTAAGGTCCAATATTTTCTGTCAAGATGAGTTTCATGAAGAAATATTACACATTTATAGAGAACTGTGTATAATAGTGCAGAGCTGAGATGTCTTAAAGGGAACCTGTCAGCAGGATTGTGCTCAGTAACCTACAGACACTGTCAGGTCGGCGCCGTTATACTGATTACAATGATACCTGGTGATGAAATCCGTCTTGTGGTTGTTGTGTAATCTGTATTTGTAGTTTTCAGTTAATGAGATTCTCGTGCTCTGGGGCGGGGCTTTATGTGTTGCTCTGATTACATATTCATCTGTATTGGCCTATGACAGGTCGCTGACCCCTCACTGACCTGCCCCCCATTATTACATTGCATATAATAGCACTGATATTATTGTTGATAATGCCTATAATATTGTGGCTATTGTGAGGCTTAGAAAAAAAGTTACAGCCAGCAAAATGTCACCGGTGATGGCGGCGCCTGCGCAGTAGCCTCTATAAGTAAGAGATAAAGGCTACTGGACAGGGGCCGGTGGTGACATAAAATCTCAGCTTTTATTCTTCCTCCAATACCCACAACGCGTTTCTACGGTCACAGCCGTCTTCCTCAGGTGGAATGAAGGAAGCATCAATTATTACAGCCTTTGTAGGTAGCCCTAGTTGGAACAACCCACAATCCTATGTGACCTCCCCCTGGTATTGCGCGTTAACCCTTACATCCCCAATAAAAACACTGTGAAAAAAACATTCGTTAAACAATCATTATACATTTTGCAGGTTATGACATTCAGCCTCATCAATATTCCATGGGACACTTTCTCCCTCAACTGCTCTATGGGTTTCCTTAAATGATTGATATCTAAGAGAGATTCCCTGGCAGAAATAGCACTTGAGGGTGCCAGACACCTGAGGGAAAATTTGGAGATTTTGTCTTTGTCATCGGAATTTAGGACTTATGATGTAGGACTGAGAACCAAACTGAATAAATCTGAGGCAGATCTAATAAAGAGAAAAGCTGCCAAACTATGGAGGGATAGGAAGGAGAACTCAGGGAGTGGGAATAGTCATGAAAAAGCAGAGGCTATGGATACTGGTGAATTTATGATATCCGATGGGGGAAATGGTAATCAATCATCAAGCATTAATAATAATTATGAAAAAAAGGAGGAGAAAAATTATAAAGATGCCAGGAAGGATGAATCCTTTTCTATTTTAACATCTGAAAAACAAAGGGCTCACTCTGAGGAACAGAGGAGCAAACTGATTAATGGTCTGAGTAAAAGAAATACAAAATGGATTAATACAAACTGGAATGGGAAGGATGGGACTAGCACTGAAGGTAATAAGAGGAAAAATAGCAATAGGAATGAGGGAGGGTCTGGCAATCATACAGTACCAACAGAAATATCTAATTGTTCACCAATAAAAACTGCGGGGAATATGCAAACCATTCTGGAGACCTCTGAAACACCGATGCAGGGGGAAGATATTATTTCAAGTGGCTTCACCAAAAAGGAAAAGAGAAATACAGATGGCACTCACCGGGTTAAAATCTGCTTTATTCTATTTCTTTAAAACATCGGCAAATTGTTCAATCTGACAGAAAAAGAGGTCAGACTGTTCTGGACTCACAATTCTCTTCAATCTTATGTGGAAGCAGGCAGAGTCCCGCGAGGCGTAAGGATTTTTAAAGAGCATCACATTTCAGAGAGGAGCCGTTATTTTTGGCTGAATGGCAAAAAATATTTTTGGAATGTTTAGAAAAATTACTGAAATTGGTTTATGAGTTTAATATGAAAAGTGACACTCAACTGGAGTGGGATATTAAAAAAACCAAGGATGAGGTCAAATCTAGACTAACGGATCCACAGTGGTTATCCCTGAATAAGAAAAGGACCCTAAATTGATCACCATTCAGGCGAATGTGAAACAGGTCAAAAGGGACAAATGTATCCGTGACAAAAGTGATTATGACTCCAACCGCATTTTTTCATGGAATAAAAATAAGAATGAACATGAGAGTGGGAAACCACAAAGGTTCTTTCATTACAAGAGAAAATGGAATTAGACTTACCGGTAATTCGGTTTCTAGAAACCTTCCACGACAGCATAGGAGGATGTCTCCACGCCCTAATGGGGGACAGGAAGCGCGAGAGGTTAAAAGGTCCCACCCACCTCCCTCTCAACAGTGACTTATAACTGATTACCATAGCACCGGTTACCTTAAGATTCTCAGAATTTGTCCAAGAATGCAGGGAGGGAAATAGTGGTGTCGTGGAAGGTTTCTAGAAACCAAAATTACCGGTAAGTCTAATTCCATTTTCACTAGCAACCTTCCACGACAGCATAGGAGGCATAACAACCTATACTGCACTAGGGGGGGGGGGGGGAGGACAACGGCCTGAAGAACTTTTCAGCCAAAGACTAGATCCCTGCTGGACACAAGGTCCAACCTGTAGTGTTTAGTGAAAGTATGTAAGGACCAGGTTGCTGCCTTACAAATCTGCTCTGAAGATGCACCTGCCCTCTCAGCCCATGAAGTAGAGGTAGATCGTGTTGAATGCGCTTTGATCCCTGCAGGGGGAGTGATGTTTTGCGCCAGGTATGCTTCAGAGATAGCCTTTTTAATCCAATTGGCAATGGTGTTCTTTGCCACCTTCTTTCCTCTGTTTGGACCAGAGGTATGGATAAATAGGTTGTGGTCGATTCTATATGGTTTGGTGTACTCCAAGTAGTGGAGAATTATACGTCTTACATCCAGCGTGTGAAACATCTCCTCTTAGGGGTTTGCTGGGTTTTGGCAGAATGAAGGTAGAATTATTTTCTGAGACCTATGAAAGTCAGACACAACCTTTGGTAGAAAAGATGGATCAAGAGAGAGAACTATTGAATCGTCTCTAACTGTTAGGTAGGGTTCCTTGACAGAGAGCTTGAAGCTCTCCTACTCGCCTTGCTGAGGTTATTGCTATAAGGAAGGCTACTTTATAGGTGAGGAGCTGAGAAGTACAGGATGACAGAGGCTCAAAGGGTGATTGAGTGAGTTCCATAAGCACCACATTCAAGTCCCATGGCGGAACAGAAACTAGTTTTTTTTGGATGTAGCCTAGCGGCAGATGTCATGAATCTTCTTATCCACCTGTGGTTAGCCAAGTCACAGTCAAACATAGAGCTTAATGCTGATACCTATACTTTCAGTGTGCTAGGTTTTAGACCTAGTTCCAGCCCCCTCTGTAAGAAATCCAGGATACGGGAAATGTTAGGGTTCTCTGGGTCGGGAAGGTCTGGCAGACACCATGAGGAGAATTTTTTCCATATTTTATTATATATGGCAATGGTGACCGGTTTCCGAGATTTCTGGAGGGTTTTAATTACTGCCTCTGATAGCCCCTTGGCCCTCAAGATCTGGGCCTCAGAAACCAGGCCGCTAAACTCATTCCCCGGAGGTTTGGGTGATATAGAGGGCCCTGCAAGAGAAGGTCTTCTTCTATGGGTAGGATAAATGGCCCGTCTACCTGTAGTTCTGTGATTAGCGAATACCAGCTCTTTGGCCATAGCGGAGTTACTAGAATGGTTGGGGTCTGATCCTCCCGGATTTTCCTCAGGGTTGCAGCAAGGATTGGAACTGGCAGGAAGGCATATGCCAGATGGAACCTCCACCTGTGGGCGAAGGCGTCCCCTCCAGGGATCTGTCCCTGGGGTTCAGGGAGAAGTAGTCCCTCACTTGAGCATTCTCTCCTGAGGCTAGTAGGTCCACCTCCAGGAGGCCCCACCTGCTGACTAGTGTTTGAAAGATTCTTCCATTCAGGGTCCACTCGCCGGGCTGGATGCGTTTTCTGCTCAGGAACTCTACCTGAAGATTGGCCGTACCCTTCAGGTGGACCGCTGTCAGTGAACGGAGGTGTCTTTCGGCCCAGCAAAATATTCGGCCTGAGAGGTCCTCCAGGTCGCTGGATCTTGTGCCGCCCTGGTGCCTGAGATGTGCCACTGTTGTTATGTTGTCCGAGTAGACTCTGATATGTTGGTCTTGGACCAGGTGTCTTGCTGCCAGGAGAGCTTCCTCCACTGCCTTCAGCTCCCTGAAGTTTGAGGATCTTGCACTCATTTTCTGCCTCCATAACCCTTGGAATGGCTGTCGAGACACTACGGCTCCCCAGACTTATTTTCTGGTGTCTGTCGTTACTGTAACCAAGGGGATCTGGGACCAGTTAATTCCCCTGCACAGGTTTTTGCGGTCCATCCCCCATGCTAGCGAAGCCCTCACTATTCCTGGGGTCTGGACTCTTTTGTTCAGGCAGGTATGATCCCTGTTCCAGTTTCTTAAGATATGGGACTGGAGTGTTCTGGAGTGGGCCTGCGCCCAGGGCACCTACTGGATGCAGGAGGTCATTAACTCTAGTATGGACATGGCTGACCTGAGGGTCGGGGACCTCTGACCCCTGAAATCTGAGACTCTTGACATTACTGATCTCTGATGTTCCTCCGGTAGGAAGGACATTTGATTCTTTGAATCTAGTAGGATTCCCAAGAATTGTACCTCCTGAGAGGGTTGAATTTGTGATTTCTTTATATTTGGGATCCACCCCAATGATTGGAGAATGTCCAGAGTCTGGGCTACCTGGTCTTCCAGGGTCTGGTAGGAGAACCCTATTATCAGTAGGTCATCCAGGTAAGGTACAATAGATATACCCCGGCTTCTGATGTAGGACACAGCTTCTGTCATAATTTTGGAAAACACTCGAGGGGCAGAGGATATTCCGAAGGGAAGCACATTGTATTGAAAGTGCTTGACTTCCGGACCCTGACGAATCGCAAACCTCAGATACTTCCTGTGGGAAGGATGTATGGGGATGTGGAAATAAGCATCCTTCAGATCTATGGTTGCCATGAAGTACGACGGCCCTATCAGTGGAATGGCGGTCTTTACTGACTCCATCTTGAATTTGCGGTATGCAATGTGTCGGTTGAGGCCTTTCAGATTTACTATTCTTGCCTCCCCTGTGGGCTTTTTTTACTAAGAACAATCTGGAATAATGCCCCCTTCCTTGTTCCTCCACAGGGACCCGAGAGATGGCATTTGAGTGTAGAAGCCGAATGTCGGATTTTAGTGCTGGGGTCTCCCGAGGTGGTAGGGAGGTAACTCTTATACCCCGCGGGGGGAAGGATTCGAGCTCTAGCAGTAGACCCTCTCTGATCACACTGAGGACCCTGGGGCTGTTGGAAATCAACTGCCAAGCAGGAAAAAACCTTGAAAGCCTTCCCCGACCGGGGTCGAGTCATTGTTTTTCTTGTGATTGCTGCTGCTGCTGGGGGACCAGGATGTTCCTGCCTCTCCCTTTAGCGTAGCGCCATCTTCCCGTCTTTCCCTTTCCTCGAGGTTGGGATGACTGACTCTGGGGGGCTCGAAAAAGACACTTTCTTGTGGTCCTCTGCTCTGGAAGCACCTTCTTTTTATCTGTGGCCTTTTCTAGAATTTCATCTAAGGCCGGGCCGAAGACATGTTCACCTTTGAAGGGTAAAGAGCAGAGTTTAACCTTGGATGTAACGTCCCCGCTCCATGTTTTAAGCCAGAGGGCCCGCCTGGCGGAATTTGACTGGACCATAGCCCTGGCAGAGGCACGGATCATCTCCATTGATGCATCTGCCAGGAAACCCGTAGCTCTCTGCAAGATAGGGAGGGAGTTAAGGAGGTCACTCCTTGAGGTACCACGAGAAATATGGCTCTCTAGCTCCTCAATCCATTGGAAGGGGGACCTAGAGACAAAAGGCAGAGTAAAGGCAGAGGTTTCCCAGGCTTTTCTTAGGAGGCTTTCTGCTTTACGGTCCATCGGGTCTCTAAGCAGGGATACATCATCAAACGGCAGAACCGTCTTTTTTACCACCCTTGCCACCTGGACATCAACTTTCGGGATGTCCCATTTAAATTCCTCTCCCTCCAGGGGAAATCTATGTCGGAGTTCTGAAGGGGCCAAGTAGCGTTTTTCTGGATACTCCCATTCCTGGGAAATCATATTTGCTACGCTCCTGTGAACTGGAAAACATGTTCGTTTAGGCCCCTCATATCCGCCGAACATGCTTTCATGTGCTGTCTGCGTGACGGGTTCGTCCTCTAGGCCCATAGTTGCACGTACTGCACTGACCAGCTCTTCCACATATTCCGTGGAAAGGAGGCACTTCCTAGTGTCGGCTGACCTAGAAGGTTACCGGTTGTTCCCAATTCTCGGATCCCGAATTGTATGATCTTTCTGATTCGGACCCGAATCGTCTATTTGAATTTTCCGTTTTTTTGGGGGTGGTGAGCCCACAATCGGAGGGAGTGGAGGTGGTGGAGGGGGGGGCAGGGCAGCTAAAGAGGTTTGAACCTGATGGGTAACCAAGCTGCGGATTTCGTCGATCAAAGACGGGTGCTCAGCCCTAACCACCTTATCCTTTGTCGATCAATGACAGGTGCTCAGCCCTAACCACCTTATCCGTGCAAGCTTGACATAGCTTCTCCCAATTTGAGGGAAGTTTTGCGCTGCATATGGCACATTTGGCCGACTTACTGGATGTATTGGTGCTCTTATGGGCAGACTTTTTTCCCTATGGAACAAGGGGGAGAAGTATTTTGAGGACCTAAACCCTGGACCGCACCACTAGGAACCACACCTGGACACTTACTGTGGCTGGGGCAGCGCTGGGCTTTGCAGACGCATGGCAGGAAGACCCATCCATGCTAACAGGGGATTCTGCATCTTACCTGTCGGCGTCTTCCGGTGGGTTAATAACAGATTAACCCCGCCCTCAGCGCAGTCATTTGTTTCCCCCTCCTCCTCGATGGGTCCCGAAGCAGGCACAGCAAGCGCTGGCGAGCTCCACGCGCCGGCAACAGGATGGGGGCCACCATGACAGCGCATCCTCCACATACCCCGGAAGTGACCCTGCACTGCACGCAGGGGGAGGAGAGACCGGAGAGCTACAGGAGGCCTCCGGTCAGGGATCACTGGCCCACTTTACTCCCCATAGGGGAGCGCGGGAGGGCCAGGAACGGTCCCCAGTTCAGGAGAAGACGGGAGCAGATCGGAGGAGGGAAGGCAGCGCCACCGACCACCACTGCCCGGCTTTTGGATCTTTCAGGTACGCTGCAGCAGCCGGCCACACAGCATACCAACCGCTCCATGCCCCATGGGGGACAGGAAAGTCACTGGTGAGAGGGAGGTGGGAGGGACCTTTTAACCTCTCGTGCTTCCTTTCTCCCATTAGGACATGGAGACATCCTCCTATGCTGTCGTGGAAGGTTGCTAGAGAAATAATAGGAAACATGGTGGCAAGAAATATAGGAATGAATATCTGACAAGAGTCTGACTCAAGTGCACAAGAATCCCTCACTTCACCAGGCTATTCAGAAAGGACTTATGCTAATGCAGCAGATTCCGCTCCGGCGCCCCCTTTAGGCGGAGAACGCGCAGAGGGGGGAAGGGAGAGAAGGCGCAGGACGCCAGTGGAAAAGGAAACGTGTGTCATGGAGGCAGAAGCAGCAATAGACTCTTGTGATAACATGGTGAATTTAACTGATCATGCTCTGAATAGCTCACACGTGTCTGTTCTTTCAAAGGGATTGGGTTTTTGTGTTTCAGAAGCGTTTAACTTTGTGGACTTTAAAATAGATCTTTTCAGGGCTATGCGAAAAATTCATTTACACAAATCATTTGCTTCAGGTGTTTCAGAGGAAACAGTATTAGAAGGAGAGAGTCCGTGTCAGGTGGGCCCCTTGGGGTTTCTTGCTGGCACCAATTCACTGGCCGATGTCAGGGCGGATGCCCAGGTTTTGTGCGATCTGACTGCTCCAGAATTGGCTCATTCTGTAGTTTCAGACTCCTTAGAACCCTTTACAGGAGGTGTACCGTCCACTTTCATGCCCCAGGTGGCCCCTGGGAATGTTATCGATTTATTTGAAACGCAGGTGTTGAAGAATGTTGAGTCCATAGTATATCTGACCACCCCGCCCAATCTGTCGGCCTCTGAAAGACGTGCCCTCTTTGAGATTAGAGAGTGGTTGGATGTGGTCGTGAGGAACGCTGATAAGGGTGGCAATGTAGTCCTATTAAAAAACGAGCAGTACATGATGGAGGCTATGAGACAGTTATCTGACACATCTACTTATTTAAAATTGGCAAAAGATCCGACGATCAAGTATAAAAATGAATTGCCAAGTTTTTTATGGAAAAACATGGAATTAGGTGTGTTGTCTAAGAAAAAGGCTGAAAGGTTATTACCGAAGTTCCCACGCCGACCCCATTGGTATTATATTCCAAAGGTGCATAAATCCCTTATTGCTCCACCAGGACGCCACATTGTGTCAGGGATCGGATCCCTCACAGAACCATTGTCACAATACATGGATTGGCTGTTGCGCCCCGTATTGCATGATATCCCTTCCTACATCAAAGACACTGATGAATTTTTGGGGGCGCTTAGAGGCATTACATGGCAAACAGGCTTCTCTTTGGTGTCGATTGATGTAGAAAGCCTATACACGAGGATCCAGGTATTGTGGTTTTGAGGAGGATTTTGGGGTCTTTGAAGAGAAATGACAGTTTTGTCAACTTTGTATGCGAAGGGGTTGACTTTGTTTTAAAACATAATGCATTCAAGTTTGAAGACGCAAGGTTTTTCCAATGCACTGGGACCGCGATGGGAAATCCGGTCGCTTGCACTTTCGCGAACCTTTTTCTAGCTGTGTTGGAGGAGGACTAGGTGTATAACATGGGGAATAATTTTCTGAGACATATCAGACTTTTTGTGCGCTATGTGGACGATATATTCATGATATGGGACGGACCCCGTGAATCATTTGATGAATTTGTCTAGTACCTCAATAAGTCCTATGGCATGAATATGTCGTTTACGTCGAGATATGGAGGTCTTAACCTCGATTTTTGGGATGTACAGATTAGTGTTGTAGATGGTGAGTTGCAGACCAAGGTATTTCATAAACCCTCCGCCACAAATACCGTTCTGCGGTTTGATAGCTTCCATCCAAATCATGTAAAACGGTCTCTCCCTTATAGCCAATTATTAGGATTGAAGAGGATTAATAATACCCAGGAAGGTTACAACCAGCAAGCAGAGGAATTATGTGATAGGTTCCCTTGTAGGGGCTATCCTAATGGTCTTCTCAATGAGGCTAAGGCTAGGGCTGATCAGGCAGGAGGTCGCAATCGTAGTCCTGCCTGTGGATCTGAAAAGAGATTTGTTTTTTGTTTCAAATTTGGCCCTATGGATGGGGTTATACGATCTGCCATTCGCAGGAATTGGCATATTTTGGAGCATGATAAGGATATCATAGAGGTGGCAGCAAGGGGTCCCATTATTTCTAATAGACGGGGTACTACCTTGGGTGACATAGTAGTAAAAAAACGGATGGTGAAGCCACGAAATAATTGGTTAAGCAAGGGTGTTCCACATGGTAATTATAAGTGTGGCCATTGTCCTTTCTGTAATTACCATATTGTAGATAGAACACTGTGCATCGGGGGAGTGTCTCACGTTGTCAAGGATTTTATCACCTGCAAAACAACTCACGCGGTTTATGTTGTTTTATGTTGCTGTAAAGCTTTTTACATCGGTAAGACCATTCGCCTCCTATATGTGAGATTCAGGGAGCACTATAACTCGGTTGGAGCAGGTAAAGGTGTCCCACGCCTAATGAAGCATGTCAGGGAATCTCATGGAGGAAATCCAGAGGTGCTCTCTTTTGCTGGCCTGGAAAGGGTGTCTCTTCCAGTACAAGGGGGAGATTTACATGAACTTCTATTGAAAAGAGAGGCCATATGGATCATGTGCACTCGGGCCCAAGAATCTGCTGGTCTAAATGAGAGATTGGATAGGTCTGTTTTCCTATAATAAGCTTTCATGATTGTATATGGGTTTTTTTTATTTTTTTCTAAAATCTTTTAATTGTCATTGATAATTGCTGCATATGTGTTGAAGCCGTGGGGGTGAGGTTTGATTAAGAGGTGAGACTGGGCTCACTCCCCTCTGAGACCAGTAGAAGCGCCACTGCAGCGCCAAACAGCTGTCGCCATCTCCACTCCCGATCCCATCCTCCCTATGCCCATGTTTTAAAGAAATAGAATAAAGAAGATTTTAACCCGGTGAGTGCCATCTGTATTTCTCTTTTGGTGAAGTTGCTGTACTTACTACTTTGGAGTGGCACCCCGGTCCATGGAGAACTTCTTATACTGCACGCTTTTCTAGGCGGCAGTTCACACAGGCATGTGCACAATGAATGCAATTTCTTGCAGTGCGGATTGATTTCATGTTGGAGATATTATTTCAGGTGGTATGGATTTATCCATTTTTACAGTACATGATGTCACCTCCACTCAAACACTGGAGAAGGGGTCTGGGGTTCTTGGGAATAATACAGTGTTAGAATTTATAACCAATCCCTCAAAAAGCTCAATTACAACGGAAGGGACCCCATTCTCAGGGGATTTGATAGGCGAGAACAGTGGGGATCCAACAGGTGCATTGGAAGAACCCAATGGTCCCTCGAGGGATGGGGGTTCTAATAATCAGGTTGATCTATCTAATTTGACTATAAATAGCTCTTTATCGATTATGCCACTGGTAAGAGAGACCGCAAGGGTGAGCTCTTATGGGGTACATAATGTGGTGGATACCCTGATAGCATTAGAAGAGATTCTAAAGGATTCCAAAATCACCCAGCTTTTTCGGGTGGCTCCAGGCCGTCACCCCAAGAGAAAAAGGGGAGAAGAGGGTGTAGGAGGAGTGGATGTTCCAGAAAAGGGGGACACTCAAAATCAGGAGACCACACTGAAGCGATCAAAAGCAGCCAGCCCCACAAGGGATTAGATGTAGTAAAAGAGGGTTGTACTGAAAAGGAATTGGGGATTTATAATCTTTCCAAATACACTCTCACACAGGAGGAGAAATCCCTTTTGGGAAAGGGACTCTCTTTTTGCCCCACTGCGAATTTACATACTTTTTCATTATATTTGGATCTCAATGAATTTTTCCGGAAACTCACCATACAAAGGCATTTTATATTAGAAGAGAAAAACAAAAGTAGAACCAATATTCAGAAATTTCCCAGTGTTCAAGAAGAGTCAGAGTCCACTAAGAACATGCTACATGTTGATGTTAGGAACCCCAATGATAAATTCTATCCTCTTCGTCATAAGGGCTCCCATATTGAGACATTCCAGCAACTGGGTGTGAAAGAAGTTAGGGCAATTTCACAACCAAAAAGGAGGTGCAATCTAAGTAGGGGTGAGAGAGAAGCTATTACCTCCATTAGGGTTAATGAAAATATCGTCATACGTAGTGCCGATAAGGGGGGGTAGTTATAATGGACAGGGCATGGTATATAGAGGAAGGGAGAAGGATTTTAGAAGAGGGTTTTTTATGAGAAATTAGATGATCCAAATATCAAAATGTTTTTGAATTATAATTCTTTGATTAAGGGAGCCTATGAGAGGGAAATCATTAACAGAAAAGAACGCAAATTTCTTGATATTGCCCAATATAAAGTACCATTTCTATATTTTCTACCCGAATTGCACAAGGACCCGAGTAACCCCCCAGGTAGGCCCATCATATCGGGCATCGGGCCCATAACATGTAAGTTATCTCACTACGTATATTTATTCTTACAGAAATATGTAAAACAGTTAAAATCCTTCGTGTGGGACTCATCGCAACTTATCAGTGAGCTGAGGAATTTACCCCCAATGACGGGATGCATCCTGATAACACTGGATGTCACAGCCCTTTATAACAATATATCGCATGAACTGGGCCTTAAAGTGTTAATGAATGATACTACCATGCCAGCTGAACAAAGGGAATTCATACTGAAAGCCATCTTGTTCATCCTGAGTAACAATGTGTTCTCTTGTGAGGGGGAACTCTACCGCCAGGTGAAGGGCTGCGCAATGGGGACGAGATTCGCACCAAGCTATGCTAATTTATTCATGGGTGCGGTGGAGTCCGTCCTCATTGCGCAGCCCAGTCTTGAAAAAGAAGGGGTGGCCTTTTACCGAAGGTTCATTGATGATTTGTTTATTCTGTGGAGGGGGTCGGTTGAAGAGGCTGAAACATTTGCTAACAATCTCAATATGAATGATCGGGGACTAACCTTTACGGCTACCATTTCCACCGATTCCATCCAGTATTTGGACTTATGGGTGCGGCTTGATGACCTGGGGATGTTGTCCACTGCAACACATTTCAAACCGGTTGATGTCAACAGCTACCTTAGGTTTGACAGTGGGCACCTCCCCGGGTGGGTGAAGAATGTACCCTGTGGCCAATACTGGAGAATTAGGAAGAATTGCTCTTCTGACCAAGACATCCAAACTGAATCTAGAATACTCAGGATGAGGTTTGTGGAGAAAGGATACCCGAAAAATCTTTTAAAAGATGCTTATAAGAGGACATGCAATTTCACACAAGATTTGTGCATAAAAAAATGGAGGATAAAAATAGGACACCTGGGGTGAATTTGGAGAGGAATAAATGGAGTTTGATAACTCCCTTCTGTCATTCGAGATCAATTGTGCCTAAATTGCTGGAGAAACATTGCTTCATCCTACAAGGAGATCCTCTTTTAGCCCCAATGATTCCCGATAAACCAAATATTATTTATAGAAAAAATAGAAGTTTAAAGAACTTGGTAGCACCAAGCAACATAACGCGGAAATATAAAACGCCATATGGAAATGATAATAGCAGCTGGGGCTGTTATGCATGTAAAGTACCCAAATGCTTGTGTTGTGGAGTGATCCAGGATAATGCGAGGGATTTTCATTCTAATACCACCAATGAGACATTCCAGATCAAGCACAAGGTTACTTGTCAGTCCACCTATATCATCTCTTTGTTGGAATGCCCTTGTGGGCTTCAATATGTGGGAAGGACCATCCAAACAGCACATGCAAGTTTGAATAAGCACAGACAGAGCATCTGCTCGGGTTACCAATTACATAGTGTGTCCCGACACTTTGCAGGGAGTCACAATAAGGATCCAGGAAAGATAAGATTGACCATCACTGACCATATCAAGGAGCTTGGAGAAGAGAGGCTGAGTAACCTTATTAGAAGAGAAAGCTACTGGATGTTCAAGTTGGGTTCGTTATATCCGGAGGGACTGAATCTCACTATAGAGAACGTTTCCAGGTAGGGTTAATAGTTTAGGGATTATGATTGATTTCTTTTTTTATGTGTGCAATTTGTATTTTTTTTTTAATTTCCCTTTTTTTCTTTGGGGGGGGTTATTACTTGGATAGGGTTTATTATAATTTTTTTATGGAATATAGATGAGGTTGAATGTCATAACCTGCAAAATGTATAATGATTGTTTAACGAATGGTTTTTTTACAATGTTTTTATTGGGGATGTAAGGGTTAACGCGCAACACCAGGGGGAGGTCGCATAGGATTGTGGGTTGTTCCAACTAGGGCTACCTACAAAGGCTGCAATAATTGATGCTTCCTTCATTCCACCTGAGGAAGACGGCTGTGACTGTAGAAACGCGTTGTGGGTATTGGAGGAAGGATAAAAGCTGAGATTTTATGCCCTTTTAATGGTTTCTGCCTTTCCTTTAGCGCTCCTATAGACCGCTTTTTTTGTTGCTTCGCATTGAATTTTCCTCTCTGAGGATCAGTGGCAGGAGCAGCTTGGAGGGCAGCTGTTTGTGGGAGAACCTGCGATTGCTGGGCGGTGCTGAGAAGCTCTGGGACCCTTGGTGTTCACTTACGGCTGGGATTGGTCTCAACATCACGTCCGGAAGCCAGTGAGAGATGGACTAACCAGGAGAGCGGAGATTGCTGACACCCACGTGCAGTGCCCTTCTGGGCTGCGAGGACACGCTCCCCAACTACCATTCACGCTCACACCGTGGTTGTGCAAGAGAGGCACAACCCTGTAAGGTGAGCACCCTGCTGATTCAGTTAGGGAATTTTATTCTAACACAGGTACACTCATTGCGCCTCTCTTTGCATTTTATTTTTCTTGTAGGGACCATGAGACATTCAGCAGCACAGAAGGAAGAGAAGATTCATCCGATAAGATCTCAGGGATCTAGGAAGCCAACAGCATCATTACCCTCCGCTTTCTCTTACAGGCCCAGCATAAGATTTTTCTTCAAGTGATTTTCTATCTTGTCAGCACATTCTACGTACGCTGTCATTTGGCTTTATAGTTACAGATCTGGGCAGATAACGGTCAGCGTCTCCTAATACCAGGGGGTAGGTGGATCTTCTAGGTGACAAGTTCTATAGAAAAGGGCTTTCAATGCCCAAAGTCATTTGAACAGTTTTGTGTGGAGGAGAATGTTGTGGTCTAGAGGCAAAATGGTGACCATGGTATTACGGCCGGACTACACCACCGATAAAGCAGCCACAGCCGGTGACTGAGAAGAATCTGTGACTTCTCTGCATTCAGTGGTTACTACTCACCTGGGTAGTCATATGTGGGAATCTCCTCTTTACACCACTCATCATCTCTCACATATGTCTCTGTAGTATTAATATGGGTCAGATCTTCACCCTGAAACAAATATTGTAAAAGTCACAGACAGATGGAGAAGTCCCATCTATGATCAGCTCTAATCCTGCCATCTCCACCGTTATCATTACACAAGTATAAAACATATAATACTGGTGGATAAAACAAGACTGAGCACAAGATCTTCACAGCCGTCTACACATCATAGGGGAGATCTCCTGACACCTTCTCTCCATCTACCTGATGATCCTGAGGAGCACTGGGATCTTCTTGCTTACAGTCCTGTGGAAGAAGAGGACGGGGACATCTCTCTGGTGTTGTCCTCTTACTGGATAGATCTGGAGGAAACACATACAGGGACTGAATTCATTCTCTACATACAGATAATTATAGGCCGTGTGTATTTAGTCCTGTCTATTACCTGGAGATGTGAGGGGCTGGGGAACCTCCATTATGATGTTCTTGTAGAGATCTCTGTGTCCTTCTAAATACTCCCACTCCTCCATGGAGAAATAGACAGTGACATCCTGACACCTTATAGGAACCTGACACATACAATGATACCGTCATCCCCCGATCCCTTCATAGTGTTACTGTATAATGTCCCAGCATTCCCAGCAGTGTCACCTCTCCAGTCAGCAGCTCAATCATCTTGTAGATGAGTTCTAGGATCTTCTGGTCATTGATGTCCTCATGGATCAGGGGGTGAGGTGGAGGCCCCGTGATTGGGCTCAGGGGTCTTCCCCATCCCTCAGACACAGGGTCCTGACAGCGATCACTAGAGGTCTTCTTCACCACTGTGTAATCCTGGTTATGGAGAGACACATTAATAAATCTCACTACAGACATTCCCAGAGTCCTCACCTCTCCAGTTCTGTCCATCTGTTATTCCCATAGATAAGAATGATGTAATGTGACGTCATCAGAATCTCTCACCTCTCCAGTGAGACGGAAGAGGATCTCTAGGGTGAGGTGTAACATCCTCTCCGCCATCTTGTCTCTGTCCATATCCATCCTTGATGGGTAAATCAGGAAAATTCTCTTCTGTAGAAGATCTTCACTGAGAGGATCCGATATTGTAGAGACCTGAATGAGAAGAAGATGATCCGATGTAACAACATAAGAATCCTGTGTAATAATACAATTACTGGAGATAATAAGGGAAACATATGAGGAGATTTATTATCTTACAGGGTTTAGTTTTCTTCCCTGACATCTACTAATAAAACCTATATATTTAGGCCACAGACAACAAGCAGTTTCCTCCTCGGAGTCGGCAGCTGAACACGTTCCTCATAGACTCATCTTCCATAACGCTAATTCTCGTCTCATTACCGACACTGGGATCAGCATTAGCAATACAGTGAGGCCGTACTGGGGGGCCACAGGCCATAAAAGGGAGGACAGCATGATGGGGTTGAGAGGGACTATAGGGTAGGATATTTGTTAAGAGGGACAGGCTAGTAAGGGTTAAGGAATTTGAATGTGGATATCTGATAGGGCTGAGGGGTTAGAAGGCGGGGTTAAGGTGTATACAATGAAAGGGGTAGGCATTTTATAGGGCAACCATTTTAGGTTCCCCTATCACAGAGAACACAACCTCACACCCACCCGCCCTTGAAAATGGCATCGATATGCAGTTAATTCATAGTAATCTCATCTATGTTACTACTAACATTTATGTATAACTTGTCATAGCAGCGTGGCGTGGGGGAGGTGGTCCTCGAGGTTGGTGGTGATAGTAATTGGCGGCTTGGAAGGGGGGGGATCTCTAAGGTCCTGGACTCCCCCTTGGTTGGATTACGTAGAAATATTGGATCACTGGGAATTCATGACGGATAATAGCCGGGGGTGAGTCTCTTATTGTCTCTGAGCTGGTGCCTACTGGCTACAGGCAGGACTCAACCTGGAGGCCAAGTTTATTATTACGGGACTGGAACCTGAGGTGATTACAATTTGGGGCCTCGAGACCGCCCCCTTTTTCAATAACGTTTAAAGGAACTGTTATGTTAAATGTTTTAATAAATGGCTGCTGTGGCCAATTTATCCAAATACGGTGTTGAGTCATTTTTGTGGCGGGTCTATGGTATTCAGATGGGGGGAATTACGGGCTGAGGGTAGATTTGGGAAAGGGGGGTAAAACCCAACAGGGATCTCAAATATCCAACCGTCGTGCAGGAGATATTCATTACACGCGACATGAGAAATAACTCCTTCATGATGAGGACGACATCTTCATCTTCTACTGCGGCTCTAGAGACAGATTTGGCCAGAGTTGGTCACTGCCTCCATCCCCACCGGCCGTCTATATGAAGGTTTCCCGTCTTCCCCGCACTGGAATCTTCTCTCCCGTTAGATCTCAGCTCTGAGTCACACACAGAAGTTTGAGGCTTTTCTGGAAGAACAGGACAGGAGAGATCTGAGGCCGATGTCTCCATGTACAGGGTTTCCCCTCGGGATAAGAGGCTTTTCTGTCCCTTCCCCCAATTAGAGGGGACACCTGTGGATATCGGGGTCTTTACCGGCTGAAGTCCTGGGGGGATTTACTCGGTAATGTGGAAGTTGGACAAACGTCACCATCAATTACCATCAGACTGAAGGAACATCGCTCCTCTATTCAGCTCTATGGATCCAGGATGAAATCCACTGCGGCCCCTGCAAGAAAAGAGCGAAGTCTGGTGAGACCCCCGAGGCCGGAGATTTCTACAGCTGCTCTGTGCGCACAGGACCTGTGATGAGGTCACAGGAGGGAAGGAGTCAGGGGTCACATGATCAGGGGTCTCAGTGTGTGCAGGACTCTGCTGTGCTGGTTGTCATGGTGCCGGATGAGGGGAAGTTTCTGTGTGGGGTCAGGAGGGGTTTACAGGGTGGATGTAGCAGAGCCGTGTGTGTGCGAGGTGTACGGAGCGGAGCCGTGTGTGTACGAGGTGTACGGAGCGGAGCCCTGTGTGTACGAGGTGTGCGGAGCGGAGCCGTGTGTGTACGAGGTGTACGGAGCGGAGCCGTGTGTGTACAAGGTGTACGGAGCGGAGCCATGTGTGTACGAGGTGTACGGAGCGGAGCCGTGTGTGTACGAGGTGTACGGAGCAGAGCCGTGTGTGTACAAGGTGTACGGAGCGGAGCCGCGTGTGTGCGAGGTGTACGGAGCAGAGCCCTGTGTGTACGAGGTGTACAGAGCGGAGCCGTGTGTGTACGAGGTGTACGGAGCGGAGCCGCGTGTGTGCGAGGTGTACGGAGCGGAGCCATGTGTGTACGAGGTGTACGGAGCGGAGCCGTGTGTGTACGAGGTGTACGGAGCGGAGCCGCGTGTGTGCGAGGTATACGGAGCAGAGCCCTGTGTGTACGAGGTGTACAGAGCGGAGCCGTGTGTGTACGAGGTGTACGGAGCGGAGCCTTGTGTGTACGAGGTGTACGGAGCGGAGCCGTGTGTGTACGAGGTGTACGGAGCGGAGCCGTGTGTGTACGAGGTGTACGGAGCGGAGCCGTGTGTACGAGGTGTACGGAGCGGAGCCCTGTGTGTACGAGGTGTACGGAGCGGAGCCCTGTGTGTATGAGGTGTTCGGAGCGGAGCCGTGTGTGTACGAGGTGTACGGAGCGGAGCCGTGTGTGTACGAGGTGTACGGAGCGGAGACGTGTGTGTACCAGGTGTACAGAGCAGAGCCGTGTGTACAAGGTGTACGGAGCGAAGCCGCGTGTGTACGAGGTGTACGGAGCAGAGCCCTGTGTGTATTAGGTGTACGGAGCGGAGCTGTGTGTGTACAAGGTGTACGGAGCGGAGCCGTGTGTGTGCGAGATGTACGGAGCGGAGCCGTGTGTGTACGAGGTGTACGGAGCAGAGCCGTGTGTGTACAAGGTGTACGGAGCAGAGCCGTGTGTGTACCAGGTGAACGGAGCGGAGCCGCGTGTGTACGAGGTGTACAGAGCAGAGCCGTGTGTACAAGGTGTACGGAGCGAAGCCGCGTGTGTACGAGGTGTACGGAGCAGAGCCCTGTGTGTATTAGGTGTACGGAGCGGAGCCGTGTGTGTGCGAGATGTACGGAGCAGAGCCGTGTGTGTACAAGGTGTACGGAGCGGAGCCGTGTGTGTACCAGGTGTACGGAGAGGAGCCGTGTGTGTATGAGGTGTACGGAGCAGAGCCGTGTGTGTACAAGGTGTACGGAGCGGAGTCGCGTGTGTACGAGGTGTACGGAGCGGAGCCGTGTGTGTACGAGGTGTATGGAGCAGGGTCGTGTGTGTACGAGGTGTACGGAGCAGCCATGTGTGTACGAGGTGTACAGAGCGAAGCCGTGTTTGTGTGGACCCCTCTGTGTACTCTGTATATACCCCATCTTCAGTCACAGACCCCTCTGTGTACGCTGTATACACCCGTATACCCCCAGCTTCGGTCTCAGACCCCTCAGTGTACGCTGTATACACCTGTATTCCCCCAGCTTCGGTCGCAGACCCCTGTGCACACTGTATGCACCCATATACCCCCAGCTTCAGTCGCAGACCCCTGTGTATACTGTATACACCTGTATACCCCAAGCTTCAGTCACAGACCCCACGTCTCTCACACTATATACACCTGTATACCCCCAGCTTCAGTCTCAGAACCCTGTGTGTATGCTGTATACACCCGTATACCCCCAGCTTCGGTCACAGACCCCTCCCTTTACACTGTATACACCCGTATACCCCCAGCTTCGGTTGCAGACCCCTCTGTGTACGCTGTGTACACCCGTATACCCCCAGCTTCTGTCACAGACCCCTCTGTGTAAGCTGTGTACACCCGTATACCCCCAGCTTCGGTCACAGACCCGTGTTCACTGTTTATCCCCAGTTTTGGTCGCAGACCCCTGTGTATGCTGTATACACCCGTATACCCCCAGCTTCGGTCGCAGACCCCTCTGTGTACGCTGTGTACACCCGTATACCCCCAGCTTCGGTCACAGACCCCTGTATTCACTGTATACACCTGTTTATCCCCAGTTTTGGTCGCAGACGCCTGTGTACACTGTATACACCCATATACCCCCAGCTTCAGTCACAGACCCCTGTGTATACTGTATTCACCTGTATACCCCCAGCTTCAGTCACAGACCCCTCGCCTCTCACACTGTATACACCCAGCTTCAGTCTCAGAACCCTGTGTGTATGCTGTATATACCCGTATACCCCCAGCTTCGGTCATAGACCACTCTGTATGCTGTACACACCCATATACCCCCAGCTTCGGTCACAGACCCCTCTGTGTACGCTGTATACACCGTATACCCCCAGATTCGGTCACAGCCCCCTGTGTTCACTGTATACACCCGTGTATCCCAAGTTTTGGTCACAGACCCCTGTGTACGCTGTATACACCTGTATACCCCCAGCTTTGGTCACAGACCCCCCCGTGTACGCTGTATACACCTGTATACCCCCAGCTTTGGTCACAGACCCCCCTGCGTATGCTGTATACACCCATATATCCCCAGCTTCGGTAACAGACCCCTGTGTACACTGTATACACCCGTATACCCCCAGCTTCGGTCGCAGATCCCTGTGTACTCTGTATACACCCGTATACCCCCAGCTTTGGTCGCAGACCCCTATGTATGCTGTATACACCCGTATACCCCCAGCTTCGGTCACAGACCCCTCTGTGTATGCTGTATACACCCGTATACCCCCAGCTTCGGTCACAGACCCCACATCTCTCACACTGTAGAACTGACGCCGGACACACACGGTAAAACTGCGGTCGTCGGTCTCTCATCTCTCGCACTTATACTGATAACATAAGATGGAGTCAGACGAACCCTCCTACAAAACGTGAGAACAAAGTCATTACTACAGGACTGTGTGAGAAAGGGATTTATTCTACAAGAAACGCTGGGGCCACAAATGAGAATAACATAATGTCGTTCATCTTCTCTTTCACCATAGATATTGACAGTGAGGGCGACTTCCACTTTGCCACAATGTGGATTTTAGTGGCCATACATAAGTAGTTTACTAGCTTCTGAAAGCTTTCTGGAAGCTGGGAAGGCCTGGTTCCCAGTAAAAGGGTAGAAGGTTCCAGATCAACCGGTCCACCATACATCTGTGCTATCAGACGCTTCACCTTCTCCCAAAGCCCAGAAACCACCGTACAAGACCACCAAATATGTCTCATGTCACCAGATATTCCACAGCCCCTAAAACAGAGATTTTAGGAAAAATGCTGTGAATTTTTTCCTGTACATAATAGACTCTGTGCAATAGTTTTAAGGAGGTCTCAAGAAGGGAAGTCTGGTGACTACCTTCTGATAGGGTGTCATAGATACGATACCATTGATCAATTGACTGATCAAACCCCAAATCCTCCTCCCACTGTAACATAGTGTATACTTCAATTTTTTTTATCATCTTGTGGAGAATTTATAGCATAGTAGATCAATGAGATCGTTCCCCTGCCCAAAGGGTCATTTAGACATTAATTTTCAAAACTGGTTGCCCTGAGAGTAGTACCGCTCGGGAGGATCTGCTTTGCAAAGTGGAAGATCTGGTTCAATCGCATTACCTCCCTAACTGGAGGGTCAAATTTTTGAACAAATTCCTGTCTGTCAAGTAAGATATTAAATGGGGAACACAAATGTTTAAGTACATGAATACCTTTCAGCTTCCACCAAGAAAAAAATTGTGGCTCAATGCCTGGCGGGAACATGGGGTTTTGTAATATAGCTGTCAGGGGAGAAGGGATTGATTGTAAGTTATATTTAAACCGGACTTTCCTCCAAAGAAGCAACGAGAGGACTGTAAAAGGAGCCACATTCATTAACCCCCGTGGAAGTCGGTCTGTGGTCCACATTAGGCCTGATAAAGAGAATGGTTTGGAGAGAAATGATTCCAGAATAACCCATCTCGGACTATTGGGATATGAACACGCACTTATTAATGGAGCAATCTGTGCCGACTTGTAATAAAGTGTAAAATTAGGGAGGGATAAACCCCCTTCTTTTCTGTGACGGAACATAAGTTTTTGCACAATTCTGGGTTGTTTTCCGAGCCAAAGAAACTTAGACATCATAAAGTGTAAATGAGTGAATGTTCTGGCTGGTACCATAATTGGGAGGGACCTAAATAGATATAAGAAGCGAGGCAGTGACACCATTTCTAATGCATGTATTCTGCCGAGCCAGGGTAACTTTGAGGAAGCCCATCTATCCAGGTCCCTCTGGAAGTTTTGGATCAGTGGAGTGTAATTCCACCTAAACAGAGGTGACCTCTTGGCTGTTAAGTTGATACCCAGATATGTTAGACAATGTTCTTTGTGTATAAACCCAAAATGGGAGGCTATATTAGTTTGCTCTGTCTTAGGAAAATTTACAAATAATGCTTCGGGTTTATCAATGTTAATCTTTAACCCTGAGATCTTCTCAAATTTGTGAAGGAGAGAAAACAAGTGAGGGAGTGTAGTGTGGGGACTTATTAATGTTAGCAGGAGATCATCCGCAAAGAGGCTGACTTTATATTGGTCTCCCATATTCTCAGGGCCCAGGATATTCTGATCTCTCCTTATTGCTTCCGCAATGGGTTTCATTGCAAATGTAAAAAGATCCGGAGATAGAGGACAGCCCTGCCTGGTACCCTCTGAATATTAATTGGAGGGGGATGTGGTGACGGGAGTTTTACATAAGCGATAGGGCTATCATATAACAATTGGAGGCACTTTATAAGTTTAGGGGAGAATCCGACTTCCGATAGAACCGTAAAGAGGTATGTCCAGGACGCCGAATCGGAAGCCCTCTCAATATCTAATGCAAGCAGGAGAAGTCGCTTTCGCTGTAGGTTAGTTGTATGAATAATATTTAACCCTCTCCTAATATTATCTGGGGCCTGTCGCGCTGGTATAAAACCAACCTGATCCCGATGGATGAGGTGAGGGAGGATTTTATTGATCCTGTCACAATGGAGGTAAAGATTTTGAAGTCAATGTATAAGAGGGATATAGGTCTATAATTTGTGGTGAGATGATCTTTCTTAGGGTTAGGGATTACGGTTACATGCGCCACGTAGAGCTCAGGGGGCAGCTGTGAGCCATTTAGTAGTGAATTACAGAGGTTTTTATATGTGGTGTCAGCACATCGCTGCATTTTTTATAATATATTGCTGTAAGACCATCCGGCCCCGGGGACTTTCATCTTTTTAGTTTTTTGATTGATGAAACTATTTCCTCCTCAGAGATGTGTAGATGGAGTTGTTGTGCCGCGGACTCAGTCAGGTTAGGTAGATGTAGTGTGTGAAGGAATGACTCCAGTACTGAGGGGGGTGATTGTGGGGAGAATACAAACTCTGGGAGTATTCATTATAAGTGCTATACATGACATCGGGGTGGGCTGAGATCTGACCCTTAGGGTCTGTTATAGAGATTATATGCAGTGACTCTCTCATTCTGAGCTTACGAGCGGCATCTTATTAGGCTTATTGGCATGGTGATAAAACGCGGCTTTACTCCAAGTTAGCGCCTCTCCGTTCTGGTGGTGAGAATGGCGTCTAATTGTCATTTCATATCTTGTATTTGTGTAGATAAGTATAGGGGTGAAGAGCGCTGATTGGCCAATTCTAACTCCTGCAGTTTCTCCTCCAGTCTGGGCTGTAATTCAGACCTTTCTTCTTCCTGTCGGCCGCTAACTTAATCACAGAACAGGGAATAGATTTTCTGTGCGCGAGTCACATTGCTCCAAGTGAGGCCTCCTCCGCTGTGTGAGTTTAGGGGAAATTTGTTATATCTTCTCTTATAGCGGTTACATTAGAGATTTGGGCATTTTAGCTCCTGGTGTGGAGTCGATAGCACAATCATATGCCGCCATATAGTAGACGGCCGGTAACCGGTGAGAATTCCCTCCTGTGTGGGGTCTATTTCCCTCCAGAGAAATCACACGTTACATTCCACACATAACACTGTGTACAGAAGGCGGCGCGGGGTAATTGTGCCAGTAGTGAGGGGCGAATAATGGCGGGAATGTCACTGACTGAGGAGAAGGCTCCATGGAGGTCTGCACTCCGGAGATCATGTGACCCCTGACTCCTCCCTCCTGTGACCTCATCACAGGTCCTGTGCACAGAGCAGCCATATATGTGGAGTGCGGCTCTGCAGGTTAGTGATGGGCAGTCCAGCTCTTCTGGCTCCTTTCCCCACTTTTCTCCCTCCTGTCCCTTCACTATAAAGCCTGGGCCTCATTATACAGCTGTACAGGGGTCTAGTGAAGGCTTTTTAGCCCTTTCCTCAGTCTGTAGCTCCTGGGCACAGGCCCTCACTCCTGTCCCTTCACTATAAAGCCTGGGCCTCATTATACAGCTGTACAGGGGTCTAGTGAAGGCTTTTTAGCCCTTTCCTCAGTCCGTATCTCCTGGGCACAGGCCCTCACTCCTGTCCCTTCACTATAAAGCCTGGACCTCATTATACAGCTGTACAGGGGTCTAGTGAAGGCTTTTTAGCCCTTTCCTCAGTCTGTAGCTCCTGGGAACAGGACCTCACTCCTGTCCCTTCACTATAAAGCCTGGGCTTCATTATACAGCTGTACAGGGGTCTAGTGAATGACTTTTTAGCACCCCACTGGGAATTTATCTCCAGGTAAAGGCACAATTGTGTCTCCATGGGGGTTGTGCTCACAGCCCAACATCGTGTGGCCCTCCAAAGAAATGCCACCTCACACCATTACTGACCCACTGCCAAACCGGTCATGCTGAAGGATGTTGCAGGCAGCAGATCGCTCTCCACGGCGTCTCCAGACTCTGTCACGTCTGTCACATGTGCTCAGTGTGAACCTGCTTCCATCTGTGGAGAGCACAGGGCGCCAGTGGTGAATTTGCCAATCCTGGTGTTCTGTGGCAAATGCCAAGTGTACGGTGTTGGGCTGTGAGCACAACCCCCATCTGTGTACGTCGGGCCCTCAGACCATCCTCATGGAGTCGGTTTCTAACCGTTTGTGCAGACACATGCACATTTGTGGCCTACTGAAGATCATTTTGCAGGTCTCTGGCAGTGCTCCTCCTGTTCCTCCTTGCATAAAGGTGGAGGTAGCGGTCCTGCTGCTGGGTTGATGCCTTCATACGACCCCCTCCACATCTCCTGGTGTACTGGCCTGTTTCCTGGTAGCGCCTCCAGCCTCTGGACACTACGCTGACAGACACAGCAAACCTTCTTGCCACAGCTCACATTGATGTGCCATCCTGGATGAACTGCACTACCTGAGCCACTTGTGTGGGTTTTAGAGTCCGTCTCATGCTACCATGAGTGTGAAAGCACAATCAACATTCAAAAGTGACCAAAACATCAGCCAGAAGCATTGATACTGAGATGTGGTCTGTGGTCCCCACCTGCAGAACCACTCCTTTATTGAGGGTGTCTTGATAATTGCTATTAATTTCCATCTGTTGTCTATTCCATTTGCACAACAGCATGTGAAATTGATTGTCAATCAGTGTTGCTTCCTAAGTGGACAGTTTGATTTCACAGAAGTTTGATTTACTTGGAGTTGTATTCTGTTGTTTAAGTGTTCCCTTTATTTTTTTGAACAGTGTATATAGATATACACTCACTGGCCACTTTATTAGGTACACCTGTCCAACTGTGTGTTAAGACTTAATTTCTAATCAGCCAATCACATGGCGGCAACTCAGTGCATTTAGGCATGTAGACATGGTCAAGACAATCTCCTGCAGTTCAAACCGAGCATCAGTATGGGGAAGAAAGGTGATTTGAGTGCCTTTGAACGTGGCATGATTGTTGGTGCCAGAAGGGCTGGTCTGAGTATTTCAGAAACTGCTGATCTACTGGGATTTTCACGCACAACCATCTCTAGGGTTTACAGAGAATGGTCCGAAAAATAAAAAAAATCCAGTGAGCGGCAGTTCTGTGGCCGGAAATGCCTTGTTGATGCCAGAGGTCAGAGGAGAATGGGCAGACTGGTTCGAGCTGATAGAAAGGCAACAGTGACTCAAATTGCCACCCGTTACAACCAAGGTAGGCAGAAGAGCATCTCTGAACGCACAGTGCGTCGAACTTTGAGGCAGATGGGCTACAGCAGCAGAAGACCACACTGGGTACCATTCCTCTCAGCTAAGAACAGGAAACTGAGGCTACAGTTTGCACAAGCTCATCGAAATTGGACAGTAGAAGATTGGAAAAACGTTGCCTGGTCTGATGAGTCTCGATTTCTGCTGCAACATTCGGATGGTAGGGTCAGAATTTGGCGTAAACAACATGAAAGCATGGATCCATCCTGCCTTGTATCAACGGTTCAGGCTGGTGGTGGTGGTGTCATGGTGTGGGGAATTTTTTCTTGGCACTCTTTGGGCCCCTTGGTACCAATTGAGCATCGTTGCAACGCCACAGCCTACCTGAGTATTGTTGCTGACCATGTCCATCCCTTTATGACCACAATGTACCCAACATCTGATGGCTACTTTCAGCAGGATAATGCGCCATGTCATAAAGCTCGAATCATCTCAGATTGGTTTCTTGAACATGACAATGAGTTCACTGTACTCAAATGGCCTCCTCAGTCACCAGATCTCAATCCAATAGAGCATCTATGGGATGTGGTGGAACGGGAGATTCGCATCAGGGATGTGCAGCCGACAAATCTGCGCCAACTGTGTGATGCCATCATGTCAATATGGTCCAAAATCTCTGAGGAATGCTTCCAGCACCTGGTTGAATCTCTGCCACGAAGAATTGAGGCAGTTCTGAAGGCAAAAGGGGGTCCAACCCCTTACTAGCATGGTGTACCTAATAAAGTGGCCAGTGAGTGTAGATTTCTTTTTTCCTTACGTTGGAGGGCCCAATTCCAGCTATTGCTGTGGGATCTGTGATTTCTATCTACTCCACTGTGTACAGGATAATAGAGTATAATAAAGTAGTTATGGACGTGACGTAACTAACATTGTGCAGTGACTCTGCTTTCCATATAGTGATGGATATTTCTTGTTGCTGAAACTGTGATATTTTTTTTCCACTTTAAACCTTTTTTAAACCCCTCTGATCAGTGCGATCATACAACATACAAGCCTCTGATGGCTCCGGTGATGCCCTGTACTACTGTAGTGCCGTGTATCATCACTGCCTGTCAGTGTAATACTAACGGCCCCATACACATGAGATCAGAGTTGG
Source organism: Dendrobates tinctorius (assembly GCF_039654945.1). Taxonomy (NCBI): domain Eukaryota; kingdom Metazoa; phylum Chordata; class Amphibia; order Anura; family Dendrobatidae; genus Dendrobates; species Dendrobates tinctorius. The sequence goes on along the minus strand of NW_027362061.1, from coordinate 2,946,672 downwards.
CTGAACGGACATTTGGCAGACGGCGATCTCTCCCGACTCCCCCATACACACAAATATTCCAGCTTTCCTGTGGTCTGTATGAGAGAGTCGCCTCCAGACTCCTCTAGAGGAGGATTATCTACAGGAAGAACAAACGGATTATCCTCTGAAATTCAGGATGCCGGATCCTTCTCTGCCCTGACATCATCTGTCGGGAGGCCCCCAAATACATTATATGGTCGGCCAAACCCCCCGAAATCAGTGCTTTCATGGAACTTTTGTCTACTGTGTATGGGGGCGTTATAAGGTAACTTATTGGACGCTGCCTCTGGCCCGGCCTAATAGACCTTCATACATTGCAGTCTGTAATATCCACACGTTATGAAGAATTCAAGGTATTAAACTTTAGATACACAGTCCAGACCCCATTATTAGGCAGGTAAGGCCTGTTTCACACTTCAGTTTTTTTGTGTCAGTTAAAATCCGCCAAAATGGCGAAAAGCGGATCCGTTGCTAACTGATGTGAACAGATGCCACCGGACCGTTTTTTTTGACGGATCCGATGAATGAAGAATTTTAAAGGAACTGCAGCCCAGGATGGGGGGGAGGAGGGGGGAGAGAGAGAAAGAGAGAGAGATTTTTTTTTTCCAGGCGCCAGAACAGACTTTAGGGTTAAATTTCAGAGTGAGTGAAGTTTTTCGGGCATGCACAGTGTGAAGTGCGGATCCTGCCGCCCGAAAAAACGTTACATGCTCTGTTCGGGCATGTCGGTGGACGGCAAAATTTTGGCGGATCCGCAAAAAAGCGGATCCGTTTTTTTTGCAAAACGGCGGATCTTGACTGATGGACAAAAACTGAAGTGTGAAACAGGCCTAAGTATCGAAGTAACTAGGCCGCCCCATACTATCGAGTACTTGGGAGCGAGGGGCATTCAGCCAAACTCTGTCACACCTTCTTAGATGCCATGTTTGCTTTTCAGGGTTTTTGTTGCAGCCTCATCTGTGCCGTCCCTGCGGTGTACATCTATGTTCTGGGGCACAAAAAGATTAATTTCTTTTTAATAAATGTTTAACATGTTAAAAATTATAAAATGTGTCTTCTGCTTTTTACATATTTTTTTCTTCTTACAAGAATTGTTGGAGCCAATTTTCTTTAGAAACATTTTAATATCGGCTTTTTCTGGAGTTTTTCTTGTAATATAGGAAAGTCTAAGGCCAGAAATAATCCCCATAAATCACTGTACATGGAGACTTTGGGATCAGATCATTTCTGTCCATTGTGTTTGTGGAAACTAAAAATCTTTTCTAAAAGCCTCAAACTTCTGTGTGTGACTCAGAGCTGAGATCTAACGTGAGAGAAGATTCCAGTGCGGGGAAGACGGGAAACCTTCATATAGACGGCCGGTGGGGATGGAGGCAGTGACCGACTCTGGCCAAATCTGTCTCTAGAGCCGCAGTAGAAGATGAAGATGTCGTCCTCACCATGAAGGAGTTATTTCTCATGTCGCGTGTAATGAATATCTCCTGCAGTATTGCTAATGCCAATTCCAGTGTCGGTAATGAGACGAGAATTAGCGTTATGGAAGATGAGTCTATGAGGAACATGTTCAGCTGCCGACTCCGAGGAGGAAACTGCTTGTTGTCTGTGGCCTAAATATATAGGTTTTATTAGTAGATGTCAGGGAAGAAAACTAAACCCTGTAAGATAATAAATCTCCTCATATGTTTCCCTTATTCTCTCCAGTAATTGTATTATTACACAGGATTCTTATGATGTTACATCGGATCATCTTCTTCTCATTCAGGTCTCTACAATATCGGATCCTCTCAGTGAAGATCTTCTACATAAGAGAATTTTCCTGATTTACCCATCAAGGATGGATATGGACAGAGACAAGATGGCGGAGAGGATGTTACACCTCACCCTAGAGATCCTCTTCCGTCTCACTGGAGAGGTGAGAGATTCTGATGACGTCACATTACATCATTCTTATCTATGGGAATAACAGATGGACAGAACTGGAGAGGTGAGGACTCTGGAAATGTCTGTAGTGAGATTTATTAATGTGTCTCTCCATAACCAGGATTACATACTGGTGAAGAAGACCTCTAGTGATTGCTGTCAGGACCCTGTGTCTGAGGGATGTGGAAGACCCCTGAGCCCAATCACGGGGCCTCCACCTCACCCCCTGATCCATGAGGACATCAATGACCAGAAGATCCTAGAACTCCTCTACAAGATGATTGAGCTGCTGACTGGAGAGGTGACACTGCTGGGAATGCTGGGACATTATACAGTAACGCTATGAAGGGATCGGGGGATGACGGTATCATTGTATGTGTCAGGTTCCTATAAGGTGTCAGGATGTCGCTGTCTATTTCTCCATGGAGGAGTGGGAGTATTTAGAAGGACACAGAGATCTGTACAAGAACGTCATAATGGAGGTTCCCCAGCCCCTCACATCTCCAGGTAATAGACAGGACTAAATACACACGGCCTATAATTATCTGTATGTAGAGAATGAATTCAGTCCCTGTATGTGTTTCCTCCAGATCTATCCAGTAAGAGGACAACACCAGAGAGATGTCCCCGTCCTCTTCCTCCACAGGACTGTAACCAAGAAGATCCCAGTGCTCCTCAGGATCATCAGGTAGATGGAGAGAAGGTGTCAGGAGATCTCCCCTATGATGTGAAGACGGCTGTGAAGGTCTTGTGCTCAGTCTTGTTTTATCCACCAGTATTATATGTTTTATACTTGTGTAATGAGAACGGTGCAGATGGCAGGATTAGAGCTGATCATAGATGGGACTTCTCCATCTGTCGGTGACTTTTACAATATTTGTTTCAGGGTGAAGATCTGACCCATATTAATACTACAGAGACATATGTGAGAGATGATGAGTGGTGTAAAGAGGAGATTCCCACATATGACTACCCAGGTGAGTAGTAACCACTGAATGCAGAGAAGTCACAGATTCCTCTCAGTCACCGGCTGTGGCTGCTTTATCGGTGGTGTAGTCCGGCCGTATTACCATGATCACCATTTTGCCTCTAGACCACAACATTCTCCTCCACCCAAAACTGTTCAACGACTTTGGGCATTGAAAGCCCTTTTCTATAGAACTTACAACCTGGAGTATCCACCTACCCCCTGGTATTAGTGTGAAGGTGAACCTTTAAAGCGAGATCTATATGATTGCTTGTACCTGACCTAATATAGGCCGAGTGCGCGCTTAAGGAGTCACACCGAACACAGAGTTAGATGTCTACTCCTTCCTCAGCAAAGGCTTGCACACAACTGAAGTTTATTCTCAAGACAAAGAGACAGGAGATGGGTGTCACACAATCTCCTGAGTAGCCAGTGTCAGTCTATGATAGGTCCATTTCACCTTCACTTCCATATATGGTATCCAGTATCTCAGCTTCTGCATTCCAAGGATTCCTTCCAGGGTGTTGTCTGAAGGCACAGACACCATCTTGGTACACCATATGTGAACTGACTTGTATAAGGGTTAATAACTGATTTCATTAGCCATTCTCTCCTTCACATTAGGAGACGCTGACCGTTACCTGCCCAGATCTGTAACTATAAAGCTAAATGACAACGTACGTAGAATGTGCTGACAAGATAGGAAATCACTTGAAGAAAAATCTTATGCTGGGCCTGTAAGAGAAAGTGGAGGGTAATGATGCTGTTTGCTTCCTAGATCCCTGAGATCTTATCGGATGAATCTTCTCTCCCTTCTGTGCTGCTGAATGTCTCATGGTCCCTACAAGACCAGGTCCAGTCTTTCTGGTCAAACTTCCCTTTTATGATCGACAACAGTAAATGTGCAGTGAGGCCAAGTGTGAATTTCTGTCCAATAACAGCAGAGTTTCCCTTTATCCTGACTTTTCAATTTGTATTAAAACCAACTAACTTCAAGGAGGATTGTGATAATCTACAGGACAAACATTCCACCTGTGCCCTGATAGAACTCTAAGCTGTGCGTGGCTGATGGCTGTAATATACATTTATTCCTGCCTGCAGGAGATGTGTTGGCTCCAGCCCTGGTGTCATGGAGTCACTCCACGTCATACATTACATTGTTTTCGATCCTAAGAAATTCAGATTACTGCACAATCTCTCCTGAAATGGGGAGCAATATTATTTCCTCTAATCTTGTGCTCAGGATTCATAGTAGCTCCAATGGTCCACCATAAATGAGGGCAACTCTGGTTTACTGTTGTATAATCTGTATTTGTAGTTTTCAGTTAATGAGATTCTCGTGCTCTGGGGCGGGGTGGTGGGCAGGGCTTTGTGGTGCTCTGATTCCATATTCATCTGTATTGGCTTATGACAGGTCGCTGATCCCTCACTGACCTGCCCCCATTATTACATAATACATATAATAGCATTGATATTATTGGTGATAATGCCTATAATATTGTGGCTATTGTGAGGCTTAGAAAAAAAAATTACATCCAGCAAAATGACACCAGCGGCGCCTGTGCAGTAACCTCTATCTCTTACTTATAGATGCTACTGCGCAGGAGCCGCCATGACCGGTGACATTTTGCTGGATGTCATTTTTTTTCTAAGCCTCACAATAACATATTGTGCCCAGCTCGTGTCTCTGGAGACCTCCCCCCACCTACCCCCGGAAATTGTTAAGTCAGCTCTACTCAAATGTGTCTGTCACTAAATAAACCAAATGCTTGAATGTCAAAACAGTTCAAAAACGTGGTCCTGTGTGGAAGATTGTAAAGCCGTCATGAAGGCATAATGCTGGCAATGATGGGCATTGTGGGTAATAATAGCGGGGATCATGCCTCATTCCTCTCTAGGAACATACACGACATCTTCTCTGGGGGATCTTTCTTGTTTCAGTTACTGGGATGAGTGCAATAAAATGTCGCTCAGTGAGTCTTCTGACATCTTCACATTCTAAAGGATGGGCGGGGACAACATTGTCAGAAACAAGATTTTCAGTGACCTTTTCCTGATAATCAAGGAAAGTATCTGCATTTCCGGCTTTTCTGGATAACACAAAAGAAATATATGTGGCCACCTGAAACAAATACATGACTAACTTTTTATACCAGACATATGATTTTCTTGATACCTGGTATGGCTGTAGAACCTGATCTGCAAGGTCCACACCCCATATATTTGTTGTAGTCAATGACAGACACAGGTTTTGGAGTAGTGGATCCCTGTTGGTCTGCAGTGGCCCTTGTGGCATCTGTGTGGATCGAGCTCAGGATGAAAATATCCTTTTTATCCTTATACTTAAGGGCAAGCAGCTCTCCATTGTGTAAAGACCCTGACTGCCCCTTTCGGAACTTTTTGCTGACCACTGATTGTGGAAACCCCTGACGGTTTTTGCAAATGGTCCCACAAGCCCCTATGTTAAGTTCAACCAGAGTTTTAAATAAGGGTATGCTGGTGTAGTAGTTGTCAACTTACAGATTGTAGCCTTTTTGTAAAAATGGAGTTATCAGCTCACAAACGATTTTTCCGGATGTCCCCAAATAAGTAGGGCGTGGCTGGAACAGGGCGGTTGGACCAATAGGACTGAAAGAATTGGCCGGAGCTGAGCCTCCCCTGCCCCCCCAAGGAGGCATAGGCGGAGGCCAGCATGACGGGGGGGTGGTCGGCTACCAGGGGGAGTACCCTGGAGTGGGGGAGTATATAGAGGAGGGGTGTGGGTGTCCCCTTCCTCTTTGGATCTGGTACCCCCAAGAAGAAGTCACCTTTACCATGTCTGATGTGGAGCGGGTGTTGGAGCAGCTGCGAGCGACGGCGCGGTCACAGCCCCCAGGCTGGCTGGCATCACGGGTGGCCGGCATTGTTCCTGGGACGTCCGGAGAGTCTGCAGCAGCAGCGGGGAGGGAACGGCGCTACAGATGGGTGAGGCATCCCGAGTGGCTCTCACCCGATTCATCCCCCAGGGCCTGGCGACGCCGCCGGAGCCCCTCCGGGGACCCTCCAGGCCGGGCGCAGCGTTCTGTGCCTGTCGCCGCTACCCGGCCTGGGAGGAATCCGCAGGCCAGGCCAGGGCCCGCGGCCTACCTCCAGCAGGGGGGCGGACGTCGGGGGAGCTTCGGCCTGCAGCCTGGCAGGGCTGCCATCATCATCCCCAGGCAGTGGGGAAACACCGAGTGTGGCAGGGGGCCACGGCGAAGGGGCCCAGCATCAGCTGTCCGCTTCGGGGGCCGCTGCAAGAGGAGGGGGACGTCTCCACACCAGGACCGCGGCATGCTCCCCTGTGGGGCCGCTAACAGCGATGCCCATGTACAGTGGCGATGGGCTCTTTTCCGGGGGCCTGTAGGCGCAGCGGGGGGCCTTTAGTGCTTCGCTGCAGGAGCCAGCCGTGGCAGCGGGAGCAGAACTCACGGTGTCCCGGTCAGCGTCCATTGCTGGGGTCCCGTCATCGGGGTCCCTCGGGGGGCCCAGTCATCATCATTTGGCTCCTCCTGTGGGGAGTCCCAGAGGTCGACAGCAAGCTGGCGAAGGTACATCCGAGGACCCAGGTTTTCCGGCTGGAGGGCACACAGCCCCCTCGCAGCCCGGTGAGTATGGCTCTGTGTCCCCTGTTTGTCTTCCAGTTGCAACATCATCCTGGTTGGGTGGGGGGCCGTTGGCGGAATCCCTCGGGGTCAGCGGGGGGTTGGGATTTGGTGGCGTAGCCGCGGCCGGGGGGGTTAGCGATGTGCTTGCGGATATGCGGAATTTGGTGTCACGTCTGGAGCGGGGTCTCGCTTCATCGTCACCAGTAGCAGCTTGGGCACAAGCTGGGAGTCCTGCGGGGCGGAGTGGGGCGGATTTGGCCGGGCGCGCAAGTGAACCGGTGTCAGTGTCGGTGCAGACTGAGAAAGAGAAAGAATGTCGCAAACACTTGGACGATAGAGCGCATGGGGAGGTGTATGTTTGTTTTGAGGGTCAGTTGGGGGCTCATTTAAAGAAAGAAGTAAAGGAGTGCATTTGGAAGGACGAGTATGTGGAAATATTTTCCCTCTTGCCATTAGAGAAATTTAATTTGGATAAGGGCAGAAGTAGATGGCGTCTGATCCCGCAAACGTTCATTAATTGGCAACAGGCGTTCGCTATTTTGGCGAGCGTCATTGGAGAAAAGTCCCCTGATAATTGCTCGGCGTTATTTTGCTATTTTGACGCCATCGGGGAGGCCTATAGGGTGTGCGGGGGTCAGGCTTGGTTGCGCTATGATGAGCAATTTCGGCAGAGGAAGGCCGTCCGTCCGGCTATCCGTTGGGACCAGAAGGACATTGGGCTGTGGATGCGGGTCATAGCTCAAAATAAATTTGGTAGCTCCTTTCATGGGGGGGCTGGGAGTACCAGCCAGAGTAGCGGCAGTTCCGGCGTCTCAGGAGGGGGCGGGCAGGTTCAAACGGGAAATCATAAGTTGGGGGTGTGCTGGCAGTTCAACGACGGCCCATGTAAATTCGGGGCGAACTGCAAATTTAAACATCTTTGCTCCAACTGCAATAGCGCGTCCCATGGAGCCGCCAAGTGTTTCAAGAAAGGGAAGCCCCGAACCGGCGGTGGTAATTCCCAAGGGGGAGACTCCAGTGAGGCTGGAAAGGATGGTCCCTTATCTAAATAGATATGGGGACAGGGAGAAGTCGGCTTTGCTGTACGCGGGTTTCAAGGACGGTTTTGTTATCCCTCACCCCTTTTGCTATTCCGCGGGTTTTAAAAAATTTGCGTTCGGCCTTGTTACATGGTTCAGTGGTTTCAGAAAAGCTGGAAAAGGAGGTTTCGTTGGGCCGTATGGCTGGCCCCTTTGTTTCCCCCCCTTTTTCGGATTTGGTTGTTTCTCCTCTAGGAGTGGTTCCGAAGAAAGAGCCGAATAAGTTTCGGCTTATCCAACATTTGTCATACCCTCGCGGGGGTTCTGTTAACGATGGTATCGATCCGGAATCTGTTCGGTGGTTTACTCCTCCTTTGATGAAGCAGCGCGGTGGGTGCGAAAATGTGGTCGGGGTGCCCTTATGACTAAAACGGACGTGGAATCCACTTTTCGTTTGCTCCCGGTTCATCTGGATAGCATGAAGTTGTTAGGTTGCTATTGGGAAGGCATGTTTTTTGTGGACAGGTGTCTACCCATGGGATGTTCGTTTTCTTGTGCGTATTTTGAAGCCTTCAGTTCTTTTTTGGAGTGGGTCGTGCGCGATGTTTCCGGTTTTGATTCGGTCATTCATTACTTGGATGATTTTTTGTGCGTGGGCTCCGGGGATCCCGATTGTTGCGAGAGACTGTTACAGGCCATCGAGTGGGTGGCGGAGCGTTTTGGTGTTCCTCTCGCGCCTGAAAAAACCGAAGGCCCCTGTACATGTTTGCGTTTTTTGGGAATTGTCATTGATACGGTGAATTGGGAGTTCAGGCTGCCTGAGGATAAGTTGGCTGATTTGCGGGCGGAGGTGGTCCGAGCGCGCAGGGTCAAGAAGTTGTCGCTGCGTGATCTCCAGTCGTTGCTGGGAAAGCTCAATTTTGCATGTCGAGTCATGCCAATGGGGCGTGTTTTTTCACGTCGTCTGGCCAGTGCGACCGCGGGTGTTCGAGCCCCTCATCATTTCATCAGGTTGTCAGCGGAACTCAGGGCCGATTTGGCGATTTGGGAGTCATTCTTGGAGGGGTACAACGGCCGTTCGTTGGTGATGGAAGAGGTGGTCAGCAGTGACTCGTTGGAGTTGTTCACAGATGCGGCTGGCGGTTTTGGTTTTGGGGCTTACTTTCGGGGGCAGTGGTGCGTGTCCCGGTGGCCTAAGGAATGGATTGCGGATGGCTTGGTGCGCAATATCACTTTGCTGGAGATCTTTCCGATTCTGGTAGCCGTCCATTTGTGGGGACTTGAGTTTCGGGATCGGCGGGTGCGTTTTAATTGCGATAACATGGGCGCTGTGTGCGCGATTAATGGTCTTACTGCATCGTCTCCCCCAGACGTTCGGGTGTTACAGCGGTTGGTTCTCCTCTGTTTGGACCTGAATGCACAAGTGACCGCGACGCATGTTCCAGGTGTTAAGAACGATATCGCTGACTCTCTCGTTTACAGTGGGATCGGTTTCGCTCTTTGGCGCCAGAAGCGGAGGTCATGGGTTTAGCTTGTTCGGAGGAGCTGTGGATAGTGGCCTACGGGCCGCGGCATCGCTGATTGAGTCGTCTTTGGCTCCAAAGACCTGGGAGGCTTACCGGGCTGTATGGTGCAAGTGGGAGGAACAGTTAGCGGCTGACGTAGCAGTCGGGCCCGGCTTGGATCAGGAGGGAGTTTTGTTGTCTTGGTTGGGGTGGGGGGCCTCCGAGGGTTGGTCGGGTGCAAAAGCCATGCGTGTTTTAGCGGGTTTGTCCTTTGGATTTCGCTTGCGCGGCTGCCGCGATTGGACGAAAACATTTTTGGTGAAACAAGCGGCGAAAGGGTTTCGCCGGTTAAAAAGCGGGGGTGACTTGAGGCGTCCGATATCTTTTGAGGTGCTTGAACGGTTGGGCGGCATTTTGGAGACGGTGTGTTCTTCACGCTATGAGGTTTTGTTATTTCGCCTAGCCTTTTCGTTGGCATTTTTTGGCGCATTAAGGGTAGGGGAACTAGTATCGGGGAACAAGCAGTCAGCCGGGGGTATATTGGCCAGGGATGTTGTGCTTACTGCGCGGGGCATTGAGTTTTGGTTGCGACGGTCTTAGATGGATCAGGCGGGTAAAGGTCGCCGAGTGGTGTTGGGCCATGTGCCCGGGTCTTTGATGTGTCCCGTTCAGTGTTTGCAGGGGTTTTGGGAGCTGGGTCCTAGTTTGAGCGGCCCCCTTTTGTGTCACGTGGATGGCTCTTGTTTGTCGAGATACCAATTTGGTGCTGTTCTCAAGAGGTCCATCCGATCGTTGGGTTTGGATGAATCCCGTTTCGCTTCTAATTCGTTCAGGATTGGGGCGACATCAGAAGCAGCAGTTCGGGGTTTGGATGTGGCTTCGATTCGGCGCATTGGTGGTTGGGCGTCCAATTGTTACCGAAGTTATGTTAGGTCGGTGGATGGTGATGGGTAAGGCGGAGGGCGGCATTCACGTTAATGGTGTTTGTGTTTGATATTGGCATCGCCTTTTTTATTCCAGGTGTCGAGCCGTTGCTGGTGTGGATTTTTGGTCATTCCTTCGTTTACTGGGGAGCGTTGCGGGTGGATGTCCGGAACGAAGGCAGACAGCTCGGTTTTTCCAGGAACACGGCCTTGGTGCGTTGGTGTGGTTTTAAGGGGATGAAATGGAGACGTGTCTTGCCGGAGATACACGAGTGCGTTCGGTTGGACCGTGCTCCAGACATCCTGGTGTTGCATGTTGGGGGGTAGTGACTTGGCGGTTCGACCTTTTCGGGAGTTGATACGGGACATCAAACAGGACTGTCTGCGCTTGTGGTTATTGTACCGAGGGGTCACTATCGTTTGGTCCGACATTGTTCCTCAGAGGTGATGGCGTTCCATGAGGTCTCTCGCTAAGGTTAATAAGGCCCGGATAAAAGTGAACAGGGCTGTGTCTTCTTTTGTTATCAGGAATGGAGGGGTGGCGGTGCGACACTTTGATTTGGAAAAAGGCGAGGGTGATTTCTGACTGGCCGATGAGGTTCATTTGAATTCGGTTGGTTCTGACATTTGGGCTCTCGGATTCCAGGAGGGTATTGAGCGGCCCATGGCATGGCGGGTTCGGGGGGTCTCGGGCCATTGAGGTGTTCAATGGGCCTTCGTTGTGGCGGTTTCGAGAGGGGGGAGTCCTTGAAGTCGGTAAAAATTGGGTGTGGAGACTCAGTGTCTAGGGTCTCCTTTGTTAAACAGGTATCTTGGGGGTGATCTGGTGAAAGGTGGGGGGGGAGTTTCCGGCCGAAGTGGCGGATCCCCGAGTAGCTTAGTGGACAAGATATATCGGTGTTGGTGCCCCCGAGCCAGTGGGGTATCGGCTGGGAGCAATCATGAGGGGTTTTTGTCCACAGCAATTTTTGGGGTTATTCACCAAGATCTTGGGGCTTCAAGGACTCCTTCTCAGGTTCATGTTATTGTTAATGTGATTTATGATTCACTGTTTGTGTTTTTGGTGTTTATAATAAAGGCTGCTGTGGCCATAACATTCCAAAAGAAATTCCGAGTCTCCGTGTTCTGTGGTGGGGATTATTGGAGGTGATGCGGGGGGGGAATTTTGGTGACAGGGTGAGATTTGTTCCCACGCCTGTCTGGTGGCAACTCGACACTACCAACGTCAAGAATTGGCCGGAGCTGAGCCTCCCCTGCCCCCCCCAAGGAGGCATAGGCGGGGGCCAGCATGACGGGGGGGTGGTTGGCTACCAGGGGGATTACCCTGGAGTGGGGGAGTATATAGAGGAGGGGTGTGGGAGTCCCCTTCCTCTTTGGATCTGGTCCCCCCAAGAAGAAGTCCCGCCCTCCCTCCCTTTGTGTTCTTGGTGTGTTGTTGGTTATTTTTATTTTGGGTCATGGCGGTTTCGAGAGGGGGGGAGTCCTTGAAGTCGGTAAAAATTGGGTTTGGAGACTCAGTGTCTAGGGTCTCCTTCGTTAAACAGGTATCTTGGGGGTGATCTGGTGAAAGGTGGTGGGGGAGTTTCCGGCCGAAGTGGTGGATCCCCGAGTAGCTTAGTGGACAAGATATATCGGTGTTGGTGCTCCCGAGCCAGTGGGGTATCGGCTGGGAGCAATCATGAGGGGTTTTTGTCCACAGCAATTTTTGGGGTTATTCACCAAGATCTTGGGGCTTCAAGGACTCCTTCTCAGGTTCATGTTTTTGTTAAAGTGATTTATGATTCACTGTTTGTGTTTTTGGTGTTTATAATAAAGGCTGCTGTGGCCATAACATTCCAAAAGAAATTCCGAGTCTCCGTGTTCTGTGGTGGGGATTATTGTAGGTGATGCGGGGGGAGGTTTGGTGACAGGGTGAGATTTGTTCCCACGCCTGTCTGGTGGCAACTCGACACTACCAACGTCATGCTCGTTTCTTTAACAAGCCCCATAGCGAATGTAAGTCCTAAAAATGTTTTCATTTCTAGGACATTAGTTGGTGTCCATAAATTTGACCTAGCATAATCGGATCGTGGATTCTGGCTGACGAATTGGGACGCATATAAATTTGTAGGACAATATGCTCTAGCAAGCTATCTGTCATAAACAAATTAAAAAAATAATTGGTCCAAAATTTTCCACCTCCACATTTATACCAGGAATGGCATTAAAATTAGGGATGAATGGAGTAGCCGAATCCGAAGCCTCCCATCTGGGAAATGCTACATCAAGAGGCAAAGCCCCTTGGACATTGGTGTGCACCAATTCACGAGCACTAGGGACAGCACTAGTACTGGGCATTGTTCCCTGAGTTGGAGACATTTCTCCAGAAGCGCTATTTGTCCTTCTTGTTGTACTGGTCCTTGTGTGTGAGGATGGACCAGAATCACTGCTCATTTCTGAGCTATCACTCTCACTGCTACTAAAACCCTCGAAATCCACATCACCATCTGACACTGCGCTTTTTTCACTGTCAGAACGTAAAAAGTGCATAAGCCTCCTCTGCACTATAATACTGACGGGCCATTTTATTTGTTTTTATTTCTTTTTCCGGAAATAGAAATCTCTGACATGACTGACGTGACCAAATTATTGGGGAGACAGTTGAGAAAAGCCTAATTCTTTAGCCTAACAGTAACTAACTTTAGCATAACACTAACCCTAACTTTAACCTAAAAGTAACCCTAACTTTACCCCAACACTAACCCTAACTATAGCGCTAACTGTAACCTGCCTTATCTGTTTTTCTATTGACAAATTATGGACCTGAGTGGGGTCTTTTTTTTCTGTGAGATGAGAATTGGTAATATTTTCGCCTACATAACATTGATTGGTTCCTTTTTTATTCGATATTTGGGAGGCAGAATGAACAAACAGTTGGACACCACACACTACTGGTTCATCCAACAAGGTTTCCTATTAGACTGTGAACAGTTATTGTCTTGGTAAATAATTAAAGTTTTTTACATAGCTTGTCATTTTTATGAACAGTTTAAGTAGAAATGTTTAAAAATATAAAACTCAAGGATATGTTATTAAAAAAAATGTTTTTTATCTTAGCAGATGACTGTACCAGGAGATCAGAAGGACAGCTCACATCTTCAATTTTTAAATCTGATGATCTTGAGATCCTACAAGATACAACTGAAGTGAATGCCATTACTCCAGATATACCATCATCCATTCACAGCAAAAATCTGTCATCTGATCCTATGAAACAGGTCCCATCTTCTGATTCATTACTGACTACTAAGGAAAATCAAAGTCACAAAAGAGGCATTAAAAAACAAACTGCTCCTAAAGCAAAGAAGTCATTTTCATGTTCAGAATGTGGGAAATGTTTTACATGGAAATCACATTTTGTTAGGCACCAAAGAACTCACACAGGGGAGAAGCCTTTTTCCTGTTCAGAATGTGGGAAATGTTTTATCAATAGATCAGAAGTGGTTAGGCACCAAAAAACTCACACAGGGGAGAAGCCTTTTTCCTGTTCATTATGTGGGAAATGTTTTAACCGGAAATCAGATTTGGTTAATCACCATAGAACTCACACAGGGGAGAAGCCTTTTTCCTGTTCGGAATGTGGGAAATGTTTTAACAAGAAAGAGCATCTTATTAGTCACCATAGAATTCACACAGGGGAAAAGCCTTTTCCATGTTCAGAATGTGGGGAATGTTTTAACCGGAAATCAAATTTGGTTAATCACCATAGAACTCACACAGGGGAGAAGCCTTTTTCCTGTTCGGAATGTGGGAAATGTTTTAACAAGAAAGAGCATCTTATTAGTCACCTTAGAACTCACACAGGGGAGAAGCCTTTTTCCTGTTCAGAATGTGGGAAATGTTTTAACAGTAAATCAGATTGTGTTAAGCACCAGAGAATCCACACAGGAGAGAAGCCTTTTTCCTGTTCAGAATGTGGGAAATGTTTTAACAGTAAATCAGATTGTGTTAAGCACCAGAGAATTCACACAGGGGAGAAGCCTTTTTCCTGTTCAGAATGTGGGAAATGTTTTGTCAACAAATCAGAATTGGTTAGGCACCAAAGAACTCACAGAGGGGAGAAACCTTTTTCATGTTCAGAATGTAAGAAATGTTTTATCCGGAAATCACAATTGGTTAATCACCAGAGAATTCACACAGGGGAGAAATCTTTTTCATGTTCAGAATGTAGGAAATGTTTTAACCGGAAATCAAATTTGGCTAATCACCTTAGAACTCACACGGGGAAGAAGCCTTTTTCCTGTTCAGACTGTGGGAAATATTTTAACCAGAAAGTGCTTCTTGATCGCCATCAGAGCAGTCACACAGAGGAGAAGCCTTTTTCATTTTCTTAATGTGGGAAATATTATACTTGGAAATCAAGTGTTAATAAACATCAGAGATGTCACATACGAGAGAAGCCTTTTTTATGTTCGTAGTGTTGAAATAGTTTTAACCAAAATTGAATCTTCTTAAATGCGTTGTCTCTTGTCATTCCTCATGTTTGCTGACAAAAGGATAAAACTAAACTTTATTAATTCCAAATCTAAAACTATACCCATAATTTGCCCCTGAAGGTTAGTCAATAGATGACTAATAGAAAAAACATATACCGTATTTTTCGCTTTATAAGGCTAGTTTCACACTTGCTTTTTTTTGCAGCGCGTTTTTCCCGCAAAAAAACGCATTGAAAAAACGCATACAAAAGCATACAACTGCTGCGATTTTTTCAAGCATTTTTATGAGCATGCATGAAAAAAACGCAGCGTTTTTAAGCGTTTGTATGCGTTTTTAGTGCGTTTTTACCGCGTTTGCGTTTTTTTCCAACATTTTTAGGTGGCCCCTCACACTACCCAAACCATGACTTTACTAACCCTAACCCTGACCCTAACCCTAACCCTGACCCTAACCCTGACCCTAACCCTTAACCAAATCATACTTAACCCTAACCCAAACCCTAAACCCTAACTAACCCTAACCCTAACCCTGACCCTAACCCTAACCCTGACCCTAACCCTAACCCTTAACCAAACCATACTTAACCCTAATCCTGACCCTAACCCTGACCCTAATCCTTAACAAAACCATACTTAACCCTAACCCTGACCCTAACCCTGACCCTAACCCTAACCCTAACCCTGACCCTAACCCTAACCCTGACCCTAACCCTTAACAAAACCATACTTAACCCTAATCCTGACCCTAACCCTGACCCTAACCCTTAACCAAACCATACTTAACCCTAACCCTGACCCAAAACCCAACCCTAACCCTGACCCTGACCCTAACCCTAACCCTAAACCCCCTTAACTAACCCTAACTCTAACCCAAACCCCTAAATTCCATGGTTAAAAAAAAAAAACGCATATGCAAAAAAACGCTTACATGAGCATGCCAGTGCGCACATATGCGCATCCATAGGCTATAATGGCCATTTTTAGCGCAAAACGTGCTCATATGTGCGCATGCGCTTTTTTGCAGGGCCAAAAAATGCAACATGATGCGCCTGGAAAATCCAATCGCACACCCCAAAAAAACGCAGCGCATGAAAATCGCATACATGCGCTTACAAGCGCGCAGGTATGCGCACCCATGTTAAATATAGGGGAAAAAACGCATGCGCAGGTTAGCGTTTTTTTCCAGCGCTAAAAAACGCAAATGTGAAACCAGCCTAAGATGCAATTTTGTTCCCCCAAATTTTGGGGTAAAGTGGGGAGTGCCAAGACAATGACAGTTCACAGTCTAAAAGAAAACCTTGTTGGATGAGCCAGTAGTGTGCGGTGTTCAACTGTTTGTTCATTCTGCCTCCCAAATATCGAATAAAAAGAAACCAATCAATGTTATGTAGGCGAAAATAATACCAATTCTCATCTCACAAAAAAACAAGTCCCCACTCAGGTCCATCATTTGTCAATGGAAAAACAGAGGTTCCCACACTATTAGTGGCTCAAAGGCTGCTGAAAACCAACAAGGTTTCTATAAACCAATCCAGCAAAATCCGCTCTCACTTCGGAGTCTTGCAGTGTGCGCAAACAACATTTAGGATCCCTGTATTTAGCAATATTATAGTGAGAAGAATCCGCTTAATATTTGGTGTGTGTCTCCTGGAGCACAATCTGGGCACTATGTGCTGGGTAAAAAAATGACAAATGTGTAATTTTCACTCTCCAACATCCACTACATGTTAATTTCCAGAAAGTGGCTGTGGAGTCAAAATATTCACTCCTCCTAAGGATTATAACCCTCAGTGAATTAATTTATAAACTGGAATCACTTTATGGGGATTTCGACTATTCTGGTTTTCTGTCATTTAGTTATATTTGGGCTTCTGCACATGGTGTGTCCAATCTCATCTGGGATCTGTTCCTGCTGTCCAGCTGGAGTAATCTGCTCCCTACTTCAGCCAATTGGAAAGTACCACACCCTACTAAAGCGCAAAGCACATGGCCGGAATCTGCCAGATACAGCGCTGTTCTCCTCTGGTTCAGTCCTCTGTGCTCAGCTTGCGGCTTGTGTATTTGTTTCCTGCTGTGACCGTGGCCCGTTTACTGACTACTCTTGTGCCTTCTGATTCTGTATTCTGTCCTTCTGGTTCTGACCCAGCTACCAGACTATTCTTCTTACCATCTAACACCACAGAATAGCAGGTAACACCATGGTCCAAGCCTAGAGGTCCCAGTGTAAGTCCAGATCCATGTAATGGTGTTATAGGGCGATGAGCAAGGCAATCCTTGGGATATGGAAAGCAGAGAAGATAGAGCCAAGCATGTTCATGGTGGACATCTTTTGAGCTGCCAGGTGACCATGAACAGTGCTCCCAATACATTGTGTCTGCAAACTATTCCAGCTAGACCTGCATTCAAATAGCTAAATGGCGCTCCTTCCCTTCTGAACACTGCCATGTGCCCAGACAGTAGTGTACAACCGTATGTAGGGTATAGTGCGAAGCTGGAAAATAATTTGTAAGATCCATTTGTTTTCTATTATCCTTTGTGAAGAATTCCAAACTTACCACCACATAAAGTGACACACGTCAGATATTAATAATGGGGCCTGATTAAGAACACAAAACTGGCTGCGGGAAGAGGTTAAATCAGAGTATAAATAGCGTATGGGTCTCGGTGACGTCACAATCTAAACTATCGTAAGGACCAATATTTTCTGTCAGATGAGTTTCATGAAGAAATATTACACATTTATAGAGAGCTGTGTATAATAGTGCAGAGCTGAGATGTCTTAACCCCTTCACCCCCAAGGGTGGTTTGCACGTTCATGACCGGGCCAATTTTTACAATTCTGACCACTGTACCTTTATGAGGTCATAACTCTGGAACGCTTCCATGGATCCCGGTGATTCTGACATTGTTTTCTCGTGACATATTGTACTTCATGTTAGTGGTAAAATTTCATTCAAATAACTTACGTTTATTTGTGAGAAAAACGGAAATTTGGCGAAAATTTTGAAAATTTCGCAATTTTCCAACTTTGAATTTTTTTGCCCTTAAATCACAGAGATACGGCACACAAAAAACTTGATAACTAACATTTCCCACATGTTTACTTTACATCAGCACAATTTTGGAACCAAAATTTTTTTTTGTTAGGAAGTTATAAGGGTTAAAAGTTGACCAGCGATTTCTCATTTTTACAACACCATTTTATTTTTAGGACCACATCACATTTGAAGCCACTTTGAGGGGTCTATATGATAGAAAATACCCAAAAGTGACACCATTCTAAAAACTGCACCCCTTAAGGTGCTCAAAACCACATTCAAGAAGTTTATTAACCCTTTAGGTGCGTCACAGGAATTTTTTTGAATATTTAAAAAAAAATGAACATCTAACTTTTTTTCATAAAAAAAATACTTCAGGTTCAATTTTTTTTATTTTACCAAGGGTAACAGGAGAAATTGAACTGCAAAAGATATTGTGCAATTTGTCCTGAGTACGCAGATACCTGATATGTGGGGGGTAACGACTGTTTCGGCGCATGGCAGAGCTCAGAATGGAAGGAGCGCCGTTTGACTTTTTCAATGCAAAATTGGCTGGAATTCAGATTGGACGCCATGTCACGTTTGGAGAGTCCCTGATGTACCTAAACAGTGGAAACCCCCTACAAGTGACCCCATTTTGGAAACTAGACCCCCCAAGGAACTTATCTAGATATGTGGTGAGAACTTTGAACCCACAAGGGCTTTACAGAAGTTTATAACGTACAGCGGTACAATTAAAAAATCATATTTTTTCCACAAAAATGATCTTTTCATCCCAATTTTTATTTTCCCAAGGGTAACAGGACCCTAAAAGTTATTGTGCAATTTGTCCTGAGTACGCTGATACCCCACATGTGGGGGTAAACCACTATTTGGGCGGATGGCAGAGCTCGGAAGGGAAGCAGCGCCATTTGACGTTTTTGGCTGGAATTGAGATCGGACACCATGTCGCGTTTGGAAAACCCCTGATGTACCAAAACAGTGGAAACCCCCCACAAATGACACCATTTTGGAAACTAGACCCCCTAAGGAACTTATCTAGATGTGTGGTGAGAACTTTGAACCCCCATGGGCTTCACAGAAGTTTATAACATAAAGCCATACAATTAAAAAATCATATTTTTTCCACAAAAATGATCTTTTCACCCTCAATTCTTATTTTTCCAAGGGTAACAGGACCCTAAAAGTTATTGTGCAATTTGTCCTGAGTACGCTGATACACCCACATGTGGGGGTAAACCACTATTTGGGCGCATGGCAGAGCTTGGAAGGGAAGCAGCGCCATTTGACGTTTTTGGCTGGAATTGAGATCGGACACCATGTAGCGTTTGGAAAACTCCTGATGTACCAAAACAGTGGAACCCCCCCACAAATGACACCATTTTGGAAACTAGACCCCCTAAGGAACTTATCTAGATGTGTGG
Source organism: Dendrobates tinctorius (assembly GCF_039654945.1). Lineage (NCBI taxonomy): Eukaryota > Metazoa > Chordata > Amphibia > Anura > Dendrobatidae > Dendrobates > Dendrobates tinctorius. The sequence continues at coordinate 2,927,754 of NW_027362061.1, read as the reverse complement.
TGAGCACTTTGAGCCCCCCAGTGCTTCACAGAAGTTTACAACGCCCGGGCGTGAAAATAAAAAATTCGTATTTTTTCCACAAACATGATCTTTTAGTCACCATTTTTTTATTTTCCCAAGGGTACCAGGAGAAATTGGACCCCAAAAGTTGTTGTCCAATTTGTCCTGAGTATGCTGATACCCCATACGTGGGAGAAAACTACTGTATGGGCACACGTAGGGGCTCGGAAGGGAAGTAGTGACGTTTTGGAATGCAGACTTTGATGGAATGGTCTGCGGGTGTCATGTTGCCTTTGGAGAGCCCCTAATGTACCTAAACAGTGGAAACCCCCCACAAATGACACCATTTTGTAAACTAGACCCCCCAAGGAACTTATCTAGATGTGTGGTGAGCACTTTGAACCCCCCAGTGCTTCACAGAAGTTTACAACGCCCGGGCGTGAAAATAAAAAATTCGTATTTTTTCCACAAACATGATCTTTTAGTCACCATTTTTTTATTTTCCCAAGGGTACCAGGAGAAATTGGACCCCAAAAGTTGTTGTCCAATTTGTCCTGAGTATGCTGATACCCCATATGTGGGAGAAAACTACTGTATGGGCACACGTCGGGGCTCGGAAGGGAAGTAGTGACGTTTTGGAATGCAGACTTTGATGGAATGGTCTGTGGGTGTCATGTTGCCTTTGGAGAGCCCCTAATGTACCTAAACAGTGGAAACCCCCACAAGTGACCCCATTTTGGAAACGAGACCCCCTAAGGAACTTATCTAGATGTGTGGTGAGCGCTTTGAACCCCCAAGGGCTTCACAGAAGTTTATATTGCCCGGGCATGAAAATAAAAAAATCGTATTTTTTTCCACAAACATGATCAATTAGTCCCCAATTTTTTCATTTTCCCAAGGGTAACAGGAGAAATTGGACCCCCAAAAGTTGTTGTCCAATTTGTCCTGAGTACGCTGATACCCCATATGTGGGAGAAAACTACTGTATGGACACACGTCGGGGCTCGGAAGGGAAGCAGTGACGTTTTGGAATGCAGACTTTGATGGAATGGTCTGCGGGTGTCATGTGCGTTTGGAGAGCCCCTGATGTACCTAAACTATTGAAACTCCCCACAAGTGACCCCATTTTGGACACTAGACCCCCCACGGAACTTATCTAGATGTGTGGTGAGCACTTTGAACCCCCAAGTGCTTCACAGAAGTTTATAACACTCGGACGTGAAAATAAAAAAATCATTTTTTTCCACAAAAATGATATTTTTGCCCCCAATTTTTTATTTTCCTAAGGGTAACAGGAGAAATTGGACCCCAAAAATTGTTTTGCAATTTGTCCTGAGTAGGCTGATACCCTACATGTGGGGGTAAAACACTGTTTGGGCGCATAGCAGAGCTTGGAAGGGAAGGAGCACCATTTGACTTTTTCAACTCAGAATTGGCTGGAATTGAGATCAGACGCCATGTTGCATTTGGAGAGCCCCTGATGTGCCCAAACAGTGGAAACCCCCAATTCTAACTCCAACCCGAACCCCAACACGCCCCTAACCCTAACCCTAGCCCTAACCCTAGCCCTAACCCTAGCCCTAACCCTAACCCTAACCCTAGCCCTAGCCCTAACCCTACCCCAACACACCCCTAGCCCTAACCCTAACCCTAATGGAAAAATGGAAATAAATACATTTTTTTATTTTATTATTTTTCCCTAACTAAGGGGGTGATAACGGGGGGTTTGATTTACTATTTATGGCGGTTTTTATGTATGGCGGCTGTCGCACGCTAAAAGACGCTTTTTATTGTAAAAATAGTTTTTGCATCACCACATACTGAGAGCTCTAATTTTTCCGCATTTTGACCCACAGAGTCATGTGAGGTCTTATTTTTTGCGGGACGAGTTGACGTTTTTATTGGTACCATTTTCGGTCACGTGGAATTTTTTGATCGCTTTTTATTCCGATTTTTGGGACGCAGAATGAACAAAAACCAGCGTTTCATGAATTTCTTTTGGGGGGGGTGCGTTTACACGGTTCCGCGTGCGGTAAAATTGATAAAGCGGTTTTATTCTTCGGGTCAGTACGGTTACAGCGATACCTCATTTAGGTCGTTTTTTTATGTTTTTGTCGGTTTTATGCAATGAAAACTATTTTATATAAAAAATAATTATTTTTGCATCGCTTTATTCAGCGAGCTATAACTTTTTTATTTTTTCGCTGATGATGCTGTGTGGCAGCTCGTTTTTTGCGGGACAAGATGACGTTTTCAGCGGTACCATGGATATTTATATGCGTCTTTTTGATCGCGCGTTATTACACTTTTTGTTTGGCGGTATGATAATAAATCATTATTTTTTGCTTCGTTTTTTATTTATATTTTTTAAGGGGTTCGCTAAAGGGGTTAACTAATGGGACAGTTTTATAGGGCGGGTCGTTACGGACGCGGCGATACCTAATATGTGTACTTTTATTGTTTTTTTTTTATTATTTCCAAAAAATGGATTTATTGGGGGAATATTTTTTTTTTTTTTTCTATTTGGCGATTTTTTTAAAATTATTTTTACACTATTTTTTATTTTTTTTTTTACTTTATTAAATAGTCCCAGGTGGGACATCACTGTCCTGTGACAGATCGCTGATCTGTCACATCACAGATCACTGTGACAGATCAGCAATCTGTCACAGGCATTGAAGAAGACTTCCTCATGCCTGCGCTTTGCAGGCACTGAGGAAGCCAGCTTCCTCAGGCCCCCGAAGGCCCACGTCGCCATCTTGGATTCGGGGGCCTGGAGGAAAGGAGCCCCTCGCAGCAGCGCTGCACATTGCGCTGCCGTGGGGGGCTCAGGGAAGCACGGAGGGAGCCCCCTCCCTGCCGATGCTTCCCTTTAACCCCCGGTACACCGCGATCGTGTTTGATCGCGGTGTGCAAGGGGTTAACGTGTCGGGGGCGGTCCGTGACCGCCCCTGACACATTGTGCCGGGTGTCAGCTGTGATAATCAGTTGACACCCGGCCGTGATCAGCGGCGCTCACCACGTGGGCGCCGCTGATCGCGGTAGACGTACTATCCCGTCCACGGTCATACTGGCCCGGGTACCGTGGACGGGATAGTACGTCGGATGTCAGGAAGGGGTTAAAGGGAACCTGTCAGCAGGATTGTGCTCAGTAACCTACAGACACTGTCAGGTCAGCGCCGTTATACTGATTACAATGATACCTGGTGATGAAATCCGTCTTGTGGTTGTTATTTAATCTGTATTTGTAGTTTTCAGTAATGAGATTCTCGTGCTCTGGGGCGGGGCTGTGGGCGGGGCTTTATGTGGTGCTCTGATTACATATTCCTCTGTATTGGCCTATGACAGGTCGCTGATCCCTCACTGACCTGCTCCCCATTTTTATGTAATGCATATAATAGTGATGAAAACATAGCTAGAATCAAAGGTAGATATAACAATCATATTTCTTGATTAGAGATACTGTCCATGAATCATGAAAAGCAATAAAGAACCTTTGGGAGCTTAGATCCCTAGAACAGAGTCAAAAGAAGGTGTGTGTATAAGTAAAGTCACAACTTCCATCTTATCCCTGCTTATCAAAAAAAGTATGACAAAGCCTTTATTTAAATCCACCAAAACAGGGCATATAAATATACATATAAAATGCTCCACACCTTATGTACAAAAGCTAATAAAATCAGGCGGACAGCAGCACAACCATGGTGCGGCCACACAGGCATGAGGTAATTAAGACAGAGAGCAACACGATGTGATAGTAACCTAAGAGGACTATTACATGTGCGAAGCTCCCTTAGGCTACTTTCACACATCAGTTTTTCGCCGTCAGGCGCAATCCGGCGTCGTGCCGGAGCGCCGGATCCGGCAAATGTTATGTAAAACCGGATGTGTGAAAGATGCCTTAATCACACATGAACATGAAAAGAGGCGTTTAGAAAGACAATCAAACCGCAAATGTACATTCAGCAAATAAACACTGGCAAATATAGGAATACGTATGCACACCACATATTGCCAAAGTGAGAGTATCGTTCCTTATTATATTACCATAGACACATGTATTGCGGAGAGAAAAAAAACAGTAACAAAATATGAAAGCCAATGCTCACATGAGATTGAACCAAACCCTCTTACCCATGTTCAAAGATGCCTGTGCGCCACGCCAAGGCCCCGACGCACGTTTCGCTCTCGCTCCCTTATTTTTGATAATCTATAGATGACTATTGTGAGGGTTAGAAAAAAAATTACAGCCAGCAAAACGTCACCAGTGGTGGCGGCGCCTGCACAGAAGCACCTATAATAAGTAAGAGATAGGTGCTACTGGACAGGCGCCGCAGGTGTCATTTTGCTGGATGTAAATTATTTTTTCTAAGCCTCACAATAGCCACAAAATTATAGGCATTATCAACAATAATATCAATGCTATTATATGCATTATGTAATAATGGGGGCCAGGTCAGTGAGGGGTCAGCGACCTGTCATAAGCCAATACAGTTGAATATGTAATCAAAGCACCACATAAAGCCCCGCCCACAGGCCTCCCACAGCCCCACCCCAGAGCACGAGAATGTCATTAACTGAAAACTACAAATACAGATTAAACAACAACCACAAGACGGATTTCATCACCAGGTATCAATGTAATCAGTATAACGGCGCTGACCTGACAGTGTCTGGAGGTTACTGAGCACAATCCTGCTGACAGGTTCACCTTAAATTTAGACATTAGGCATTTGGAAGAGGCAATGGAGAGATTCTTTTCAAGACTATCAGGGAGTTACAGGCTCACATAAGTGAGGCCGGCCGATCCCGCCACAAAATATCATACAGAATAGAGAGTCAAGGGTTCAGTGCACACTCATAAGATGTATAATGCAGAATTTCATTTATTACAGTCCAAAATACTGGTCTTACAAATGAGCGGTAGTCATAAACATAGCAACCAAGGTTGTAAAAAGCGACAACAGCTACATCAGACATTTCGCCCCTCCCGGGTCTTACTCACTGAATCACTAACAGAAAAGAATAAAATGTAAATACAACGAAACAGACAAAACTGTAAGTACGAACAAAAGAATAAGTAACATAAAAGGTAAGACCCGCTCATTTGTAAGAGCAGCTTTTTTTGGACTGTAATAAATGAAATTCTGCATTATAAATTATATGAGCGGTGAACCCTTGACTCTCTTTTATTTGGGACTTCTCAGTCCGTTACACCAGCACCTCCCCTATTAGACTGTGTGCGCCCCAATACTATACCTCTACCATCATACAGAATGAACAGGTAAAAAAGACATAATTTATTACTCTATGTAACATCCCCAACAACAACGTAAATATGGAGAACTCCAACACTAAAACAGGGTTGCCCTCATTTATGGTGGATCATTGGAGCCACTGTGAGTCCTGACCAGAAGAGTAGAGAAAGTATTAGCGCCCCCATTTCAGGAGAGATTGTGCAGTAATCTGAATTCCTTAGGATCAAAAACAATGTAATTTATGACGAGGAGTGACTCCATGACACCAGGACTGGAGCCAACACATCTCCTGCAGGCGGGAATAAATGTATATTACAGCCATCAGCCACGCACAGCTTAGAGATCTATCATGGCACAGGTGGAATGTTTGTCCTGTAGTTTATCACAATCCTCCTTGAAGTTAGTTGGCTTTAATACAAATTGAAAAGTCAGGATAAAGGGAAACTCTGCTGTTATTGGACAGAAATCCACACTCGGCCTCACTGCACATTTACTGTTGTCACTCATAAAAGGGAAGTTTGGCCAGAAAGACTGGACCTGGTCTTGTAGGGACCATGAGACATTCAGCAGCACAGAAGGGAGAGAGGATTCATCCGATAAGATCTCAGGGATCTAGGAAGCCAACAGCATCATTACCCTCCGCTTTCTCTTACAGGCCCAGCATAATATTATTCTTCAAGTGATTTTCTATCTTGTCAGCACATTCTACGTACGCTGTCATTTGGCTTTATAGTTACAGATCTGGGCAGGTAACGGTCAGTGTCTTGTAATACTACGGGGTAGGTGGATCTACCAGGTGGGAAGTTCTATAGAAAAGGGCTTTCAATGCCCAAAGTCATTTGAACAGTTTTGGGTGGAGGAGAATGTTGTGGTCTAGAGGCAAAATGGTGATCATGGTAATACGGCCGGACTACACCACCGATAAAGCAGCCACAGCCGGTGACTGAGAGGAATCTGTGACTTCTCTGCATTCAGTGGTTACTACTCACCCGGGTAGTCATATGTGGGAATCTCCTCTTTACACCACTCATCACCCCTCACATATGTCTCTGTAGTATTAATATGGGTCAGATCTTCACCCTGAAACAAATATTGTAAAAGTCACCGACAGATGGAGAAGTCCCATCTATGATCAGCTCTAATCCTACCATCTCCACCGTTCTCATTACACAAGTATAAAACATATAATACTGGTGGATAAAACAAGACTGAGCACAAGACCTTCACAGCCGTCTACACATCATAGGGGAGATCTCCTGACACCTTCTCTCCATCTACCTGATGATCCTGAGGAGCACTGGGATCTTCTTGGTTACAGTCCTGTGGAAGAAGAGGACGGGGACATCTCTCTGGTGTTGTCCTCTTACTGGATAGATCTGGAGGAAACACATACAGGGACTGAATTCATTCTCTACATACAGATAATTATAGGCCGTGTATATTTAGTCCTGTCTATTACCTGGAGATGTGAGGGGCTGGGGAACCTCCATTATGACGTTCTTGTACAGATCTCTGTGTCCTTCTAAATACTCCCACTCCTCCATGGAGAAATAGACAGCGACATCCTGACACCTTATAGGAACCTGACACATACAATGATACCGTCATCCCCCCCGATCCCTTCATAGTGTTACTGTATAATGTCCCAGCATTCCCAGCAGTGTCACCTCTCCAGTCAGCAGCTCAATCATCTTGTAGATGAGTTCTAGGATCTTCTGGTCATTGATGTCCTCATGGATCAGGGGGTGAGGTGGAGGCCCCGTGATTGGGCTCACGGGTCTTCTCCATCCCTCAGACACAGGGTCCTGACAGCGATCACTAGAGGTCTTCTTCACCACTGTGTAATCCTGGTTATGGAGAGACACATTAAAAAATCTCACTACAGACATTTCCAGAGTCCTCACCTCTCCAGTTCTGTCCATCTGTTATTCCCATAGATAAGAATGATGTAATGTGACGTCATCAGAATCTCTCACCTCTCCAGTGAGACGGAAGAGGATCTCTAGGGTGAGGTGTAACATCCTCTCCGCCATCTTGTCTCTGTCCATATCCATCCTTGATGGGTAAATCAGGAAAATTCTCTTCTGTAGAAGATCTTCACTGAGAGGATCCGATATTGTAGAGACCTGAATGAGAAGAAGATGATCCGATGTAACATCATAAGAATCCTGTGTAATAATACAATTACTGGAGATAATAAGGGAAACATATGAGGAGATTTATTATCTTACAGGGTTTAGTTTTCTTCCCTGACATCTACTAATAAAACCTATATATTTAGGCCACAGACAACAAGCAGTTTCCTCCTCGGAGTCGGCAGCTGAACACGTTCCTCATAGACTCATCTTCCATAACGCTAATTCTCGTCTCATTACCGACACTGGAATCGGCATTAGCAATACTGCAGGAGAGATTCATTACACGTGACATGAGAAATAACTCCTTCATGATGAGGACGACATCTTCATCTTCTAATACGGCTCTAGAGACAGATTTGGCCAGAGTCGGTCACTGCCTCCATCCCCACCGGCCGTCTATATGAAGGTTTCCCGTCTTCCCCGCACTGGAATCTTCTCTCACGTTAGATCTCAGCTCTGAGTCACACACAGAAGTTCGAGGCTTTTAGAAAAGATTTTTAGTTTCCACAATCAACGCGGACAGAAATGATCTGATCCCAAAGTCTCCATGTACAGTGATTTATGGGGTTTATTTCTGCCTTAGTCTTTCCTATATTACAAGAAAAACTCCAGAAAAAGCCGATATTAACACCTTTCCTACATTAGACTTACTATTCTGTCCATGTGACCTGGGACCTAAGTCCCAAGGACGGAATAGTACGTCTAGCGCGATCAGCTGCGCTCACGGGGGGAATGCAGCTGATCGTGGCCGGGTGTCAGCTGATTATCACAGCTTACACCCGACACTATGTGTCAGGGGCGGTCACGGACCGCCCCCGACACGTTAACTCCTGGCACACTGCGATCAAACACGATCGCAGTGTACCGGGGGTTTAGGGAAGCATCGGCAAGGAGGAGGCTCCCTCCGTGCTTCCCTGAGACCCCCACAGCAGCGCGATGTGCAGCACTGCGGGGGTCTCCTTCCCTGCAGGTCCCCAAATCCAAAATGGAGGCGGGGGCCTTCGGGGGCCTGCAGGGAGGCGGCTTCCTCATGGCTGCAAAGCGACAGCATGAGGAAGCCTGCAGCACTGCCTGTGACAGATCGCTGATCTCTCACAGCGATCTGTCACATGACAGTTATGTCCCCCCTGGGACAATGTAATAAAGTTAAAAAAAAAAGTGTAAAAATAATTTATAAAAAAATCGCTAAATAAATTTAAAATATATATATATTCCCTAATAAATTCATTTTTTGAAAGAAAAATAAATAAAAGTACACATATTTGGTATCGCTGCATCCATAACGATCCGCCCTATAAAACTGTCCCACTAATTAACCCCTTTATTGAACCTCTTAAAAAATAAAAAATGAAGCAAAAAATAATGCTTTATCATCATACTGCCGAACAAAAAGTGAAATAACGCGCGATCAAAAAGACGGATATAAATAACCATGGTACCGCTGAAAACGTCATCTTGTCCCGCAAAAAACGAGCCGCAATACAGCATCATCAGCGAAAAAATAAAAAAGTTATAGCTCGCAGAATAATTATTTTTTATATAAAATTGTTTTCAGTGCATAAAAGCGCCAAAACATAAAAAAAGACATAAATGAGGTATCGCTGTAACCGTACTGACCCGAGGAATAAAACAGCTTTATCAATTTTACCGCACGCGGAACGGTGTAAACGCACCCCCCAAAAGAAATTCATGAAACGCTGGTTTTTATTCATTCTGCGTCCCAAAAATCGGAATAAAAAGCGATCAAAAAAGTCACATGCCCGAAAATGGTACCAATAAAAACGTCAACTCGTCCCGCAAAAAATAAGACCTCACATGACTCTGTGGGTCAAAATATGGAAAAATTATAGCTCTCAATATGTGGTGATGCAAAAACTATTTTTACAATAAAAAGCGTCTTTTAGCGTGTGACAGCTGCCAAACATAAAAACCGCCATAAATAGTAAATCAAACCCACCGTTATCACCCCCTTAGTTAGGGAAAAATAATAAAATAAAAAATAAAAATATTTCCATTTTCCCATTAGGGCTAGGGTTAGGGCTAGGGGTGGGTTGGGGTTAGGGTTGGAGTTAGAATTGGGGTGTTTCCACTGTTTTGGCACATCAGGGGCTCTCCAAACGCAACATGGCGTCCGATCTCAATTCCAGCCAAAAACGTCAAATGGCGCTGCTTCCCTTCCGAGCTCTGCCATGCGCCCAAATAGTGGTTTACCCCCACGTATCGTACTCAAGACGAATTGCACAATAACTATTGGGGTCCTGTTGCTCTTGGGAAAATAACAATTGGGGTAAAAAGATCATTTTTGTGGAAAAAATATGATTTTTTTAATTGTACGGCTGTACTTTATAAACTTCTGTGAAGCCCTTGTGGGTTCAAAGTGCTCACCATATATCTAGATAAGTTCCTTGGGGGGTCTAGTTTCCAAAATGGGGTCACTTGTGGGGGGTTTCCACTGTTTAGGTACATCAGAGGCTCTCCAAACGTGACATGGCGTCCAATCTGAATTCCAGCCAATTTTGCATTGAAAAAGTCAAACGGCGGTCCTTCCCTTCTGAGCTCTGCCATGCGCCGAAACAGTGGTTCCTCCCCACATATCAGGTATCAGCGTACTCAGGACAAATTGCACAATAACTTTTGCAGTCCAATTTCTCCTGTTACCCTTGGTAAAATAAAAAAAATTGGACCTGAAGTAGTTTTTTTGTGAAAAAAACTTAAATGTTCATTTTTTTTAAATATTCAATAAATTACTGTGAAGCACCTGAAGGGTTAATAAACATCTTGAATGTCATTTTGAGCACCTTGAGGGGTGCAGTTTTTAGAATGGTGTCACTTTTGGGTATTTTCTATCATATAGACCCCTCAAAGTGGCTTCAAATGTGATGTGATCCCTAAAAGTAAATGGTGTTGCAAAAATGAGAAATCGCTGGTCAACTTTTAACCCTTATAACTTCCTAACAAAAAAAAAATTTGATTCCCAAATTGTGCTGATGTAAAGTAAACATGTGGGAAATGTTACATATTAAGTTTTTTGCGTGCTACGGCTCTGTGATTTAAAAGCATAAAAATTCAAAGTTGGAAAATTGCGAAATTTTCAAAATTTTCGCCAAATGTCCGTTTTTTTCATAAAAAAACGCAAGTTATATGAATGAAATTTTACCACAAACATGAAGTACAATATGTCACGAGAAAATGTCAGAATCACTGGGATCCATGGAAGCGTTTCAGAGTTATTACCTCATAAAGGGACAGTGGTCAGAATAGTAAAAATTGGTCTGGTCATGAACGTGCAAACCACCCTTGGGGGTGAAGGGGTTAAAATGTTTCTAAAGAAAAATTGTCTCCAACAATTCTTGTAAGAAGAAAAAAATAAGCAAAAAGCAGAAGACACATATTATAATTGTTGACATGTTAAACATTTATTAAAAAGAAATGAATATTTTGTGCCCCAGAACATGGATGTACACCGCAGGGACGGCACAGATGAGGCTGCAACAAAAACCCTGAAAAGCAAACATGGCATCTAAGAAGCTGTGACAGAGTTTGGCTGAATGCCCCCCACCTCCAAGTACTCGATAGTATGGGGCGGCCTAGTTACTCCGATACTTACATGCCTAATAATGGGGTCTGGGCTGCAATGTATGAAGGTCTATTAGGCCGGGCCAGAGGCAGCGTCCAATAAGTTACCTTATAACGCCCCCATACACATTAGACTAAAGTTCCATGAAAGCACTGACTTCGGGGGGTTTGGCCGACCATATAATGTATTTGGGGGCCTCCCGACAGATGATGTCAGGGCAGAGAAGGATCCGGCATCCTGAATTTCAGAGGATAATCCGTTTGTTCTTCCTGTAGATAATCCTCCTCTAGAGGAGTCTGGAGGCGACTCTCTCATACAGACCACAGGAAAGCTGGAATATTTGTGTGTATGGGGGAGTCGGGAGAGATCGCCGTCTGCCAAATGACCGTTCAGCCAACTCTGACCTCATGTGTATGGGGCCGTTAGTATTACACTGACAGGCAGTGATGATACACGGCACTACAGTAGTACAGGGCATCACCGGAGCCATCAGAGGCTTGTATGTTGTATGATCGCACTGATCAGAGGGGTTTAAAAAAGGTTTAAAGTGGAAAAATATCACAGTTTCGCCAACAGGAAATATCCATCACTATATGGAAAGCAGAGTCACTGCACAATGTTAGTTACGTCACGTCCATAACTACTTTATTATACTCTATTATCCTGTACACAGTGGAGTAGATAGAAATCACAGATCCCACAGCAATAGCTGGAATTGGACCCTCCAACGTAAAGAAAAAAAAATCTCTCTATCTATATACACTGTTCAAAAAAATAAAGGGAACACTTAAACAACAGAATATAACTCCAAGTAAATCAAACTTCTGTGAAATCAAACTGTCCACTTAGGAAGCAACACTGATTGACAATCAATTTCACATGCTGTTGTGCAAATGGAATAGACAACAGATGGAAATTATTGGCAATTATCAAGACACCCTCAATAAAGGAGTGGTTCTGCAGGTGGGGACCACAGACCACATCTCAGTACCAATGCTTTCTGGCTGATGTTTTGGTCACTTTTGAATGTTGGTTGTGCTTTCACACTTGTGGTAACATGAGACGCACTCTACAACCCACACAAGTGGCTCAGGTAGTGCAGCTCATCCAGGATGGCACATCAATGTGAGCTGTGGCAAGAAGGTTTACTGTGTCTGTCAGCGTAGTGTCCAGAGGCTGGAGGTGCTACCAGGAGACAGGCCTGTACAACAGGAGATGTGGAGGGGGTCGTATGAGGGCAACAACCCAGCAGCAGGACCGCTACCTCCACCTTTGTGCAAGGAGGAACAGGAGGAGCACTGCCAGAGACCTGCAAAATGATCTTCAGCAGGCCACAAATATTCATGTGTCTGCACAAATGGTTAGAAACTGACTCCATGAGGATGGTCTGAGGTCCCGACGTCCACAGATGGGGGTTGTGCTCACAGTCCAACACCGTACAGGACGCTTGGCATTTGCCATAGAACACCAGGATTGGCAAATTCACCACTGGCGCCCTGTGCTCTTCACAGATGGAAGCAGGTTCACACTGAGCACATGTGACAGCCGTGACAGAGTCTGGAGACGCCGTGGAGAGCGATCTGCTGCCTGCCACATCCTTCAGCATGACCGGTTTGGCAGTGGTCAGTAATGGTGCGGGGTGGCATTTCTTTGGAGGCCGCACGATGTTGGGCTGTGAGCACAACCCCCATGGAGACACAATTGTGCCTTTACCTGGAGATAAATTCCCAGTGGGGGCAATTTCCAAAATGCAATAACTTAAGTGGGGAATTCAGCTCTTTTCTCACTTAAGGGATCTGTATATGGAGTCTACAAACTACAGTGGGGAAAATAAGGATTTGTTACGCTGACAATTTTGGGGCTAAAGTCACATTTTTGTGAGGAAAAAAGTAAAATTGTCATTTTTTTCCTTCCACATTGCTTAAATTCCTGTCACACTGTCCGAATTCAGATATTGTCCTGTCAGAAAGGAGAATACAGGGAGCGAAAGGGTTAATAGGACTCACAGGAGGAACCGGCCCAGAAAGCAGAAGATCCAGGAGTGTCTGCCACTTATATGACTGCTCTGTGCACACAGGACCTGTGATGAGGTCACAGGAGGGGAGGAGTCAGGGGTCACATGATCAGGGGCCTCAGTGTGTGCAGGACTCAGTGTGCTGGAGCGCTCCCGATAATCAGCTGCGTGTGTCGCGCTGTGTGATAGTCACAGCACCTGCATGGAGGGCGACACATGCAGCTGATTATCGGGAGCGCTCCAGGGATCCGGGGTCCCGATGCAGCTATTCGGTAAGTGATATTAGCCAATAACAACTTCTCCGACGATATTCGCTCATCTCTAGTAATAACAGCTCAAAGAAATTCACCGAACTTTTCATTAAGTTTAATAGTAAGACCCTATTAAATATTGAGCACCAGCGGGATGAAGCATTGACAACGGCATGTAAAAGTGTGGGCGCCCCGGGTCAAAATGACCGTTATTGTGAGCAGTAGTAAGATGAAGATGAAATGATCTCTAAAAGGCCGAACCTCTAAGATGACACATGGCCTTTGTATTTTAGGCTAAAATAATAATAAAATATATATATATAGACTTTTTTACAATTTCATAATTGCAAAAAGGAAAAAGAGCGATGCAAAACTTTGGGCACCCTGGGAGATTTGTGTACTGAGATAATTTTGATCAAGATTTCACACCTTAATTAGCTTGTTAGGGTTATGGTGAGATCACATGGTGACCAGGAGCTACAGTCTGAGGAAATAGCTAAAAAGCCTTCACTAGACCCCTGTACAGCTGTATAATGAGGCCCAGGCTTTATAGTAAAGGGACAGGAGTGAGGGCCTGTTCCCAGGAGCTACAGTCTGAGGAAAGGGCTAAAAAGCCTTCACTAGACCCCTGTACAGCTGTATAATGAGGCTCAGGCTTTATAGTGAGGGGACAGGAGAGAGGGCCTGTTCCCAGGAGCTACAGTCTGAGGAAAGGGCTAAAAAGCCTTCACTAGACCCCTGTACAGCTGTATAATGAGGCCCAGGCTTTATAGTGAAGGGACAGGAGTGAGGGCCTGTTCCCAGGAGCAACAGTCTGGGGAAAGGGCTAAAAAGCCTTCACTAGACCCCTGTACAGCTGTATAATGAGGCCCAGGCTTTATAGTGAAGGGACAGGAGTGAGAGCCTGTGCCCAGGAGTTACAGTCTGAAGAAAGGGCTAAAAAGCCTTCACTAGACCCCTGTACAGCTGTATAATGAGGCCCGGGCTTTATAGTGAAGGGACAGGAGTGAGGGCCTGTTCCCAGGAGCTACAGACTGAGGAAAGGACTAAAAAGCCTTCACTAGACCCCTGTACAGCTGTATATTGAGGCCCAGGCTTTACAGTGAAGGGACAGGAGTGAGGGCCTGTGCACAGCAGCTACAGACTGAGGAAAGGGCTAAAAAGCCTTCACTAGACCCCTGTACAGCTGTATAATGAGGCCCAGGCTTTATAGTGAAGGGACAGGAGTGAGGGTCTGTGCCCAGGAGCTACAGTCTGAGGAAAGGGCTAAAAAGCCTTCACTAGACCCCTGTACAGCTGTATAATGAGGCCCAGGCTTTATAGTGAAGGGACAGGAGTGAGGGTCTGTGCCCAGGAGCTACAGTCTGAGAAAAGGGCTAAAAAGCCTTCACTAGACCCCTGTACAGCTGTATAATGAGGCCCAGGCTTTATAGTGAAGGGACAGGAGTGAGGGCCTGTGCCCAGGAGCTACAGTCTGAGGAAAGGGATAAAAAGCCTTCACTAGACCCCTGTACAGCTGTATAATGAGGCCCAGGCTTTATAGTGAAGGGACAAGAGTGAGGGCCTGTTCACAGGAGCTACAGTCTGAGGAAAGGGCTAAAAAGCCTTCACTAGACCCCTGTACAGCTGTATAATGAGGTCCAGGCTTTATAGTGAAGGGACAGGAGTGAGGGCCTGTTCCCAGGAGTTACAGTCTGAGGAAAGGGCTAAAACGCCTTCACTAGACCCCTGTACAGCTGTATGAGGCCCAGGCTTTATAGTGAAGGGACAGGAGTGAGGGCCTGTTCCCAGGAGCTACAGTCTGAGGAAAGGGCTAAAAAGCCTTCACTAGACCCCTGTACAGCTGTATGAGGCCCAGGCTTTATAGTGAAGGGACAGGAGTGAGGGCCTGTTCCCAGGAGCTACAGTCTGAGGAAAGGGCTAAAAAGCCTTCACTAGACCCCTGTACAGCTGTATAATGAGGCCCAGGCTTCATAGTGAAGGGACAGGAGTGAGGGCCTGTGCCCAGGAGCTACAGTCTGAGGAAAGGGATAAAAAGCATTCACTAGACCCCTGTACAGCTGTATAATGAGGACCAGGCTTTATAGTGAAGGGACAGGAGTGAGGGCCTGTTCCCAGGAGTTACAGTCTGAGGAAAGGGCTAAAAAGCCTTCACTAGACCCCTGTACAGCTGTATGAGGCCCAGGCTTTATAGTGAAGGGACAGGAGTGAAGGCCTGTTCCCAGGAGCTACAGTCTGAGGAAAGGGCTAAAAAGCCTTCACTAGACCCCTGTACAGCTGTATGAGGCCCAGGCTTTATAGTGAAGGGACAGGAGTGAGGGCCTGTGCCCAGGAGCTACAGTCTGAGGAAAGGGCTAAAAAGCCTTCACTAGACCCCTGTACAGCTGTATGAGGCCCAGGCTTCATAGTGAAGGGACAGGAGTGAGGGCCTGTGCCCAGGAGCTACAGTCTGAGGAAAGGGGTAAAAAGCCTTCACTAGACCCCTGTACAGCTGTATAATGAGGCCCAGCCTTTATAGTGAAGGGACAGGAGTGAGGGCCTGTTCCCAGGAGCTACAGTCTGAGGAAAGGGCTAAAAAGCCTTCACTAGACCCCTGTACAGCTGTATAATGAGGCCCAGGCTTTATAGTGAAGGGACAGGAGTGAGGGCCTGTTCCCAGGAGCTACAGTCTGAGGAAAGGGCTAAAAAGCCTTCACTAGACCCCTGTACAGCTGTATAATGAGGCCCAGGCTTCATAGTGAAGGGACAGGAGTGAGGGCCTGTGCCCAGGAGCTACAGTCTGAGGAAAGGGCTAAAAAGCCTTCACTAGACCCCTGTACAGCTGTATGAGGCCCAGGCTTCATAGTGAAGGGACATGAGTGAGGGCCTGTGCCCAGGAGCTACAGTCTGAGGAAAGGGCTAAAAAGCCTTCACTAGACCCCTGTACAGCTGTATGAGGCCCAGGCTTTATAGTGAAGGGACAGGAGTGAGGGCCTGTTCCCAGGAGCTACAGTCTGAGGAAAGGGCTAAAAAGCCTTCACTAGACCCCTGTACAGCTGTGTAATGAGGCCCAGGCTTCATAGTGAAGGGACAGGAGTGAGGGCCTGTGCCCAGGAGCTACAGTCTGAGGAAAGGGATAAAAAGCCTTCACTAGACCCCTGTACAGCTGTATAATGAGGCCCAGGCTTTATAGTGAGGGCACAGGAGTGAGGGCCTGATCCCAGGAGCTACAGTCTGAGGAAAGGGCTAAAAAGCCTTCAATAGACCCCTGTACAGCTGTATAATGAGGCCCAGGCTTTATAGTGAAGGGACAAGAGTGAGGGCCTGTTCACAGGAGCTACAGTCTGAGGAAAGGGCTAAAAAGCCTTCACTAGACCCCTGTACAGCTGTATAATGAGGTCCAGGCTTTATAGTGAAGGGACAGGAGTGAGGGCCTGTTCCCAGGAGTTACAGTCTGAGGAAAGGGCTAAAACGCCTTCACTAGACCCCTGTACAGCTGTATGAGGCCCAGGCTTTATAGTGAAGGGACAGGAGTGAGGGCCTGTTCCCAGGAGCTACAGTCTGAGGAAAGGGCTAAAAAGCCTTCACTAGACCCCTGTACAGCTGTATGAGGCCCAGGCTTTATAGTGAAGGGACAGGAGTGAGGGCTTGTTCCCAGGAGCTACAGTCTGAGGAAAGGGCTAAAAAGCCTTCACTAGACCCCTGTACAGCTGTATAATGAGGCCCAGGCTTCATAGTGAAGGGACAGGAGTGAGGGCCTGTGCCCAGGAGCTACAGTCTGAGGAAAGGGCTAAAAAGCCTTCACTAGACCCCTGTACAGCTGTATGAGGCCCAGGCTTCATAGTGAAGAGACATGAGTGAGGGCCTGTGCCCAGGAGCTACAGTCTGAGGAAAGGGCTAAAAAGCCTTCACTAGACCCCTGTACAGCTGTATGAGGCCCAGGCTTTATAGTGAAGGGACAGGAGTGAGGGCCTGTGCCCAGGAGCTACAGTCTGAGGAAAGGGATAAAAAGCCTTCACTAGACCCCTGTACAGCTGTATAATGAGGCCCAGGCTTTATAGTGAGGGCACAGGAGTGAGGGCCTGATCCCAGGAGCTACAGTCTGAGGAAAGGGCTAAAAAGCCTTCAATAGACCCCTGTACAGCTGTATAATGAGGCCCAGGCTTTATAGTGAAGGGACAAGAGTGAGGGCCTGTTCACAGGAGCTACAGTCTGAGGAAAGGGCTAAAAAGCCTTCACTAGACCCCTGTACAGCTGTATAATGAGGTCCAGGCTTTATAGTGAAGGGACAGGAGTGAGGGCCTGTTCCCAGGAGTTACAGTCTGAGGAAAGGGCTAAAACGCCTTCACTAGACCCCTGTACAGCTGTATGAGGCCCAGGCTTTATAGTGAAGGGACAGGAGTGAGGGCCTGTTCCCAGGAGCTACAGTCTGAGGAAAGGGCTAAAAAGCCTTCACTAGACCCCTGTACAGCTGTATGAGGCCCAGGCTTTATAGTGAAGGGACAGGAGTGAGGGCCTGTTCCCAGGAGCTACAGTCTGAGGAAAGGGCTAAAAAGCCTTCACTAGACCCCTGTACAGCTGTATAATGAGGCCCAGGCTTCATAGTGAAGGGACAGGAGTGAGGGCCTGTGCCCAGGAGCTACAGTCTGAGGAAAGGGATAAAAAGCATTCACTAGACCCCTGTACAGCTGTATAATGAGGACCAGGCTTTATAGTGAAGGGACAGGAGTGAGGGCCTGTTCCCAGGAGTTACAGTCTGAGGAAAGGGCTAAAAAGCCTTCACTAGACCCCTGTACAGCTGTATGAGGCCCAGGCTTTATAGTGAAGGGACAGGAGTGAAGGCCTGTTCCCATCAGCTACAGTCTGAGGAAAGGGCTAAAAAGCCTTCACTAGACCCCTGTACAGCTGTATGAGGCCCAGGCTTTATAGTGAAGGGAGAGGAGTGAGGGCCTGTGCCCAGGAGCTACAGTCTGAGGAAAGGGCTAAAAAGCCTTCACTAGACCCCTGTACAGCTGTATGAGGCCCAGGCTTCATAGTGAAGGGACAGGAGTGAGGGCCTGTGCCCAGGAGCTACAGTCTGAGGAAAGGGGTAAAAAGCCTTCACTAGACCCCTGTACAGCTGTATAATGAGGCCCAGCCTTTATAGTGAAGGGACAGGAGTGAGGGCCTGTTCCCAGGAGCTACAGTCTGAGGAAAGGGCTAAAAAGCCTTCACTAGACCCCTGTACAGCTGTATAATGAGGCCCAGGCTTTATAGTGAAGGGACAGGAGTGAGGGCCTGTTCCCAGGAGCTACAGTCTGAGGAAAGGGCTAAAAAGCCTTCACTAGACCCCTGTACAGCTGTATAATGAGGCCCAGGCTTCATAGTGAAGGGACAGGAGTGAGGGCCTGTGCCCAGGAGCTACAGTCTGAGGAAAGGGCTAAAAAGCCTTCACTAGACCCCTGTACAGCTGTATGAGGCCCAGGCTTCATAGTGAAGGGACATGAGTGAGGGCCTGTGCCCAGGAGCTACAGTCTGAGGAAAGGGCTAAAAAGCCTTCACTAGACCCCTGTACAGCTGTATGAGGCCCAGGCTTTATAGTGAAGGGACAGGAGTGAGGGCCTGTTCCCAGGAGCTACAGTCTGAGGAAAGGGCTAAAAAGCCTTCACTAGACCCCTGTACAGCTGTGTAATGAGGCCCAGGCTTCATAGTGAAGGGACAGGAGTGAGGGCCTGTGCCCAGGAGCTACAGTCTGAGGAAAGGGATAAAAAGCCTTCACTAGACCCCTGTACAGCTGTATAATGAGGCCCAGGCTTTATAGTGAGGGCACAGGAGTGAGGGCCTGATCCCAGGAGCTACAGTCTGAGGAAAGGGCT
Source organism: Dendrobates tinctorius (assembly GCF_039654945.1). Classification (NCBI taxonomy): domain Eukaryota; kingdom Metazoa; phylum Chordata; class Amphibia; order Anura; family Dendrobatidae; genus Dendrobates; species Dendrobates tinctorius. The sequence goes on along the minus strand of NW_027362061.1, from coordinate 2,908,682 downwards.
AAAAAGCCTTCAATAGACCCCTGTACAGCTGTATGAGGCCCAGGCTTTATAGTGAAGGGACAGGAGTGAGGGCCTGTTCCCAGGAGCTACAGTCTGAGGAAAGGGCTAAAAAGCCTTCACTAGACCCCTGTACAGCTGTATGAGGCCCAGGCTTTATAGTGAAGGGACAGGAGTGAGGGCCTGTTCCCAGGAGCTACAGTCTGAGGAAAGGGCTAAAAAGCCTTCACTAGACCCCTGTACAGCTGTATAATGAGGCCCAGGCTTCATAGTGAAGGGACAGGAGTGAGGGCCTGTGCCCAGGAGCTACAGTCTGAGGAAAGGGATAACAAGCCTTCACTAGACCCCTGTACAGCTGTATAATGAGGCCCAGGCTTTATAGTGAGGGCACAGGAGTGAGGGCCTGATCCCAGGAGCTACAGTCTGAGGAAAGGGCTAAAAAGCCTTCACTAGACCCCTGTACAGCTGTATGAGGCCCAGGCTTTATAGTGAAGGGACAGGAGTGAGGGCCTGTTCCCAGGAGCTACAGTCTGAGGAAAGGGCTAAAAAGCCTTCACTAGACCCCTGTACAGCTGTATGAGGCCCAGGCTTTATAGTGAAGGGACAGGAGTGAGGGCCTGTTCCCAGGAGCTACAGTCTGAGGAAAGGGCTAAAAAGCCTTCACTAGACCCCTGTACAGCTGTATAATGAGGCCCAGGCTTTATAGTGAAGGGACAGGAGGGATAAAACTGGGGAAAGGAGCCAGAAGAGCCGGACTGCCCATCACTAACCTGCAGAGCCGCACTCCACATATATGGCTGCTCTGTGCACAGGACCTGTGATGAGGTCACAGGAGGGGAGGAGTCAGGGGTCACATGATCTCCGGAGTGCAGACCTCCATGGAGCCTTCTCCTCAGTCAGTGACATTCCCGCCATTATTCGCCCCTCACTACTGGCACAATTACCCCGCGCCTCCTTCTCTACACAGTGTTATGTGTGGAATGTAACGTGTGATTTCTCTGGAGGGAAATAGACCCCACACATGAGGGAATTCTCCCCAGTTACCGGCCGTCTACTATATGGCGGCATATGATTGTGCTATCGACTCCGCACCAGGAGCTAAAATGCCGAAATCTCTAATGTAACCGCTATAAGAGAAGATATAACAAATTTCCCCTAAACTCACACAGCGGAGGAGGCCTCACTTGGAGCAATGTGACTCGCGCACAGAAAATCTATTCCCGGTTCTGTGATAAGTTATCGGCCGACAGGAAGAAGAAAGGTCTGAATTACAGCCCAGACTGGAGGAGAAACTGCAGAAGGTAGAATTGGCCAATCAGCGCTCTTCACCCCTATACTTATCTACACAAATACAAGATATGAAATGACAATTAGACGCCATTCTCACCACCAGAACGGAGAGGCGCTAACTTGGAGTAAAGCCGCGTTTTATCACCATGCCAATAAGCCTAATAAGATGCCGCTCGTAAGCTCAGAATGAGAGAGTCACTGCATATAATCTCCTCTATAAAGGACCCTAAGGGTCAGATCTCAGCCCACCCCGATGTCATGTATAGCACTTATAATGAATACTCCCAGAGTTTGTATTCCCCCCACAATCACCCCCCCTCACTACTGGAGTCATTCCTTCACACACTACATCTACCTAACCTGACTGAGTCCGCGGCACAACAACTCCATTTACACATCTCTGAGGAGGAAATAGTTTCATCAATCAAAAAACTAAAAAGAGGAAAGGCCCCGGGGCCGGATGGTCTTACAGCAATATATGATAAAAAATGCAGCGATGTGCTGACACCACATATAAAAACCTCTGTAATTCACTACTAAATGGCTCACAGCTGCCCCCTGAGCTCTACGTGGCGCATGTAACCGTAATCCCTAATCCTAAGAAAGATCATCTCACAACAAATTATAGACCTATATCCCTCTTATACATTGACTTCAAAATCTTTACATCCATTGTGACTAACAGGATCAATAAAATCCTCCCTCACCTCATCCATCGGGGTCAGGTTGGTTTTATACCTGCGCGACAGGCCCCAGATAATATTAGGAGAGCATTAAATATTATTCATACAACTAACCTACAGCGAAAGCGACTTCTCCTGCTTGCATTAGATATTGAGAGGGCTTTCGATTCGGCGTCCTGGACATATCTCTTTACTGTTCTATCGGAAGTCGGATTCTCCCCTAAACTTATAAAGTGCCTCCAATTGTTATATGATAGCTCTATCGCTTATGTAAAACTCCCGTCACCACACCCCCCTCCAATTAATATTCAGAGGGTACCAGGCAGGGCTGTCCTCTATCTCCGGATCTTTTTGCACTTGCAATGGAACCCATTGTGGAAGCAATAAGGAGAGATCAGAATATCCTGGGCCCTGAGAATATGGGAGACCAATATAAAGTCAGCCTCTTTGCGGATGATCTCCTGCTAACATTAATAAGTCCCCACACTACACTCCCTCACTTGTTTTCCCTCCTTCAAGAATTTGAGAAGATTTCAGGGTTAAAGATTAACATTGATAAATCCGAAGCATTATTTGTAAATTTTCCTAAGACAGAGCAAACTAATATAGCCTCCCATTTTGGGTTTATATACAAAGAACATTATCTAACATATCTGGGTATCAACTTAACAGCCAACAGGTCACCTCTGTTTAGGTGGAATTACTCTCCACTGATCCAAAACTTCCAGAGGGACCTGGATAGATGGGCTTCCTCAAAGTTATCCTGGCTCGGCAGAATACATGCATTAAAAATGGTGTCGCTGCCTCGCTTCTTATATCTATTTAGGTCCCTCCCAATTATGGTACCACCCAGAACGATCACTCATTTACACTCTACGATGTCTAAGTTTCTTTGGCTCGGAAAACAACCCAGAATTGTGCAAAAACTTATGTTCCGTCACAGAAAAGAAGGGGGTTTATCCCTCCCTAATTTTACACTTTATTACAAGTCGGCACAGATTGCTCCATTAATAAGTGCGTGTTCATATCCCAATAGTCCGAGATGGGTTATTCTGGAATCATTTCTCTCCAGACCATTCTCTTTATCAGGCCTAATGTGGACCACAGACCGACTTCCACGGGGGTTAATGAATGTGGCTCCTTTTACAGTCCACTCGTTGCTTCTTTGGAGGAAAGTCCGGTTTAAATATAACTTACAATCAATCCCTTCTCCCCTGACAGCTATATTACAAAACCCCATGTTCCCTCCAGGCTTTGAGCCACAATTTTTTTCTTGGTGGAAGCTGAAAGGTATTCATGTACTTAAACATTTGTGTTCCCCATTTAATATCTTACTTGACAGACAGGAATTTGTTAAAAAATTTGACCCTCCAGTTAGGGAGGTGTAAAATATCAGTATTTCTATAATAAAAAATATATGGATTAATTCTCTCATACAGAATCTAGCTAACAGGCTTTGCTTACGTTAGAGTGTGACTGAGCTATTCTGAGTTCCTTGGCTCACACAGCTGTCTCTCTTGTCAAATGTATAGGTCAAGATAGTCAAAGCTGTCAAAATGTGACTATTTAGAGATAATGAATGGTTCTAAAGATCTCAGACTTTAGGCTTAAATATCTCAGACTAAGGTAATGCATAAATAACTGTATACATATTGTTAAAATAACTACGGTTCACTTAATATGGAAGAACTTCTGAACATAGTGGCAAGCCACCATATGTGGTTGTAGTTTATAGTATATAAAGCCGGTCTAACTCTTGTTCAGGAGATCTCATATCCCTTGAGACTCTCGAACACCCGGACAGCTGCTCAAGACTATATGTAAGAACTGCTCGTTTTCTCTTCAAATAATTATTGCATGTCATGAACTTACTTTTCTTCATTTTTGTAATCACTTTTTGAAATGAATAATTAAAAACAAGATTTATTTTATCCTCAATTCAACACTGCCTTTACTTTTGATTCTCAACCGTGCAAGAAGATATATATATATATTTTTCTACATTTTGGCGAGCCATAGCCAGACTGATCTTTTGTGCTAATTTTGGCTGGCATTCCTTTCTCGATTGTACAAGGGGGGAGCACGAACTCTGCTAAAAAACCACCTGTTGTACAAGCCTCCTCAGGAATTCTACTATTTCACGGCACAAAAATCACACTGAACCTGAAGACGACGGGTGAGGATCGTAAAGAGCTGCATGCGTCTCATCCAGACGGAGATCTGAGGATTGCATAAGGACACAGAGGACCATCCATTGACGGGAAAGACTCTCAATAGGTGAGAAAAAATATAATGGATTTTATACATGATTATGCTAAGAAAAGTAACATAGATTTCAAGTTTGTTCATAATCATACGGATGCCCAATTATGGTCTAGTTTGTATAATCAATGTGAGGCAGAAAATGTTAAAATTGACAAAAGGTTTTTCTCAGTTAGAAAATTACAAAGGAAATTTCAAAATGTTATGCAGCTAGTTCATGTGTATAATAGCCTAGTCTTTGAGAAAACTGAACCTAACACCTATAAAACATGTATTGTCACACAAGACATTAATCACACTGACACACCAGGTGACACACAAGAGTCTGACGGGGATTACTTTGATTGTCCAAATTGTTTGATTTTGTCAGAACATATAGAACAATTGGAAGATCAAATAGATACCAGGACAGAGTTATTGTCTAAATTACGACAAGATATAAAGAGGGTTTCTGTTAACACAAGATCAACAGGTAAACAGGAGGACGATGTTGCCTCTTCATTTGTACCAAATATGCAAAATCCAGATGCTTCAGTAGAGGAATTAGAGGCAGTAGAATTACAACAGAAAAAATTACATGACAGAGCAGCACGCATTAATCTGAAAATACACGATCAGCTAATGAAAATTGTAAAGGACATTCCAAATTACAATGATAAGATGGATGCCTTTTATAATGCGGACACTTTTGAATCAAACACAGACAAATACAATCTGAATGATGAGCAAAAGAATAAAATATTCAAAGTTTGGTTACCTTCACATATGGGAAAAAGATTACAGACCACACCCAGATTAAATGATGAGAATGAAATGGCACATAGTACAAAAGAAGACAGACTTAGACAATTAGTATTGTTTACAACTGGAGAAGACATGCCTACAGTTGATATTTTAGGGAGTTTACAAACAAATATTTCTGAAGACCCATTCTCTTTTTTGGTAAAGTTTGAACAGGCCTATAGGATGGTAATGGATCTCAGGCCTCACGAAGAGCCAGCATCCATGATCAAATTTTTTGTAAAGAAGTTCAAGTACTTAGATCCTGCCTCAGTGCAATTGGCTAACACTCAGCCATCATTGCAAGAAGCAACAGTTTTTATTGACAGAATAAGGAGATCCATGAAACAAAATCAGGTCAAGGCTAAAATAGCTGTAGTTCATGAGAAGGAAGACAGTCAACTGAAACCTAGAGCCACAGTATTCTCCAAGAGCAGGGATTACATTGAGCATAGAGGTAAAAATACTACACAAAGGAACAATATCCATTGTTATTTTTGTGGTATACCTGGACACTTGAAGTGGCAGTGCAGGAAATTTTTGAGAGCAGAATCAGAGATGGGTACACAAGGAACAGGTAAGCTTGGAAGGGAAAACGGACTCATGCCAAAATCATACAACACACCTTCCGCACCTGCATTACAATCATCTGCACCTGCTCATACTGCCAACAGACAAACACAGTCACCATATGCACCATTAATCAGACAGATCAGAGAAATGACAGTGAAGGAAACAGAGTCAAGGGATAGAATTCCAAGGTCTTTTAAAAAGGACACTGGTCTTCTCCCATCTCCTTCATCTTTCTGACAATCACAGACTATTCCTGTACCACATCCATTGGAATTTGTGACTCGAGTTACATTGGATGACTGTGGAAGACCATTTATCAAAGTAAGTTTAGCAGGCCAGAATGTTGTATTTCTTATTGACACAGGAGCTCAGTTAAGTGTTACAAACCTTGATTTGAAGCTAAACCCAGATTCACCAGTTTGTACAATTGTCGGTTTCAGTGGAAAAGGTGGAACTAAAGCGACCTTAGTTCCCAATGTGATTTTGGAAATACCTAGTTCTTTCAAAACAGAAATTGACATCTGGTATTGTCGTGATTCTGAAAATATACTTGGCACAGATTTTATGCAGAAATTCGGATGGGTAGTTGACCTAGGAAATCAAGTGATCTGGAAAGATTCCAATGGTTGTAAACCGGTAGTCATTGATCCTAATGATTATAGCCATGTTGGAAGTATTTGCTTGAATGATGTGGTGTCATCTGACCATTTGTGGCCTGACACTAATGATGACAAGGTATTGACAGAAATTGTACAGCTTTTTCCTTCTCTTTGGGCTCAGTTCAGGAATCAGGTTGGAACAATGAAAGACGTTATCGTGAATGTAGAGGGGCGTGATCCCCCGCCACAGCGTCAGTATAAATTGCCTCCAGAATCAATTGACTCTATGTCAAAGATCATACAGGAATTGTTAGATCAAGGTGTTATCCGAAAGGCTAATTCTGTAAGTAACAATCCTTTGTGGTGTGTTTTGAAATCTGATGGTTCTTATCGAATGATATTGGATTTACGGATGTTCAATAAGCATACACCCAATGTCGCACCAATTGTGGCAGATACTCATGACATGATGGCAAGGTTAAATGCAAAGGCCAAATACTTCTCCGTACTGGACATTAGCAATGGTTTTTTCAGTATACCTCTTGAAAAGAGTTGTCAGTATAAGTTTGCATTTACTTTCTTGGACGAGCAATATCTGTTTTGCAGATTACCTCAAGGAGCACATTTGTCACCTAGTGTTTTTCATCAGGCATTGGCAAAGGTATTATCCAGATTTTCGAGGCCTGATTGCATTCTGCAATATGTGGATGATATTTTATTGTCTACAGAGGATAAAGAGACACATGTTTCTCTTCTGACAGAATTGTTTGAGTTGCTGCATGATGCAGGGTTGAAATTGAACACCAAAAAGGTCAAATTGATGCAGACTGAGGTCAGATTTTTAGGAGTGCTGTTGAGTCCAGGAAAAAGACAGCCACTGCAGGAAAGAATTGAGGCAATTGCTTCCCTACCAATTCCGACATCACACAAGGCATTGAGACATTTTTTAGGTCTTATGAATTATTCAAGGGATTTCATTGAGAATTTTGCAGATAAGGCCAGATCTTTATATGATCTTTTGAAAGGTGAAAACTGTGATTACTTTGGTCCTTGGGGTGATGAACAGCAAACCTCATTTGAACAATTGAAAATGAATTTACAAAATGCACCTGCTTTGTCCACAGTAGATCCTTCGGCTCCATTTGCTTTGCAAGTGCATACATCAGGAACATCTGTTTCTGCTGTATTACTGCAATTACAAGGAGAAGAGTGGAGAATTTTGGGCTATTTTTCAAAACTTCTCTCACCTGTTGAAAAAGGTTTTGAGACCTGTGCAAGACACTTGGTAGGTGTGTACTTTGCAGTCAAAGCAACCGAACATATTGTCGGGTTCAACAAAATCATTTTGCAAACTCCTCACTCTACACTAAAACTTCTCTTTGAGAATAATATCCCAGGTGTGTCACATCAGAGATTTGCTCATTGGTTATTGTCATTGTCTCCCAAACAAATTGAGGTAGATTACAAGGCCAAATATGTTCTTCCTCAGCTGATGCAATATGAAGGACAAACTCATGATTGTTTACAGTCTTTTCAGGATCCAAGTCCATCACTTTTCAGACGGAAAGCAGAGGTAACAGACGAACCAATTTTTGTAGATGGTTCCAGATTCTATTCAGATGGGCACTATTATTCAGGATATGCCATTTTTTATCCCAAAAGAGGACAGGTTGTGAAGCACAAATTACCGAGTCATTTTTCAGCTCAAAGAGCAGAGCTAGAAGCAGTAAAAATGGTACTACAGCTGAATGAAGCAGATGATCAGTGTCCCATTGTGATCTACAGTGATAGCTCTTATGTTGTAAGATCACTGACAGATTACTTGTCAGTTTGGGAAAAAAGAGGTTATGTAGATTCATCTAATAAGACTCTTGTTCACAGTGACACACTGAAGACAATTTTCAGGATAGCATCAAAAAACCCTAATGGTTTTGCTATTGTCAAGGTTCCGGCCCATAAAAAATCTGATGATGAATTATCTGTTGGAAATGCAACCGCAGATATGCTAGCCAAAGAGGCAGCCCTGACAGGAGAAGAGGTGTTTGAACCTGAACCTCTCGAGGTTTCAGCAGTTCAAAGAACAGACACGCATATCCCTTCTTTTGCGGAAGAACAAGAAAAAGACTCATCTCTTGTTGCTTCCCGGGTTGATCCAAAACCTCCCTTTGTTTGTGAAAACGGGGTTTTGTGTCATGACTTAAACGGGGAGTTGCGTCCTGTTGTCCCAAGACATCTACAGGTTGAGTTCACAAAATACAATCATGAAAGTTTGGGTCATTTGGGCCAACAAAAATTGTTAGGCATTCTCAGAGAGAAATTTTACTGGGAAAAGATGGAAGAGACAGTGCAAAGTGTTGTTCAATCATGTCTCATTTGTGCCCAAATTAATCCAAGACCAAAAGGACAGAAACCGCCACTACTCCGAATCGCACCTGCAGATGGTCCATGGTCTACGTTGCAAATCGACTACATTGGACCGTTACCATCAGGTAAAAATGGTCTCAGGTATGCATTGGTTGTGGTAGATGTTTTTTCTAAGTGGGTTGAAATTTTACCTGTCAGGAAAGATGATGCTTTGTCTACAGCTAGAGCATTAGTTAATCATGTCTTTTGTACTTGGGGGATCCCAAGAATGATCACCTCTGATCGAGGAAGTCACTTTACAGGAAAAATCATGCAAGCCGTTTGTGCTATTCTAGGGGTACGACAACAGTTTCATGTACCCTACCATCCACAGTCTGCTGGTATTGTGGAAAGGATGAATAGAACAATAAAATCCAGAATTGCCAAGATGTTATTGGACAAAGGCAATACTTGGGTTGATGCAGTACCTTTTGTACTGTTGAGTGTAAGAGGAACAACCTCTGCCACAACTCAGTTTACTCCTTTTGAACTGATGACAGGAAGAAAAATGCCATTGATTTTTCCTCATGAACCATTTTTGTCTACACCACAAAAAGATGCTGTTGCAAGGTCCAAATGGTTGCAATTGTTACAGGAAAATTTGAAAACGATTCTTCCACATGCTGCATCAAGAATGCAGAGAATGGAGCCACCATATGTATCCAAATTCAAGAAAGGGGCTCTAGTGATGATTAAAACTTTCAGGAAGAATGGACCTTGGGAAAGTAATTGGGAAGGTCCCTTTGAAATTATCGAAACCATGGGACAAGTGATGATACTTGTGCAGCGAGCATCTAAGGTGGTTAAAAATACCCGCAGACAACAAAAATTGTGGGTACATGTTGATCAATGCAAACTGTATATTGCAAAATAATGATACTGCATTTCTTTTAGGAAGAAATGGATTCCAATAAGAACTGGAATATGAAACTCCACGTCTTTGACGAAAGAGATTCAACACCAATCCTTCAGGAGAAAAAGAAATTTCCCAGGAAAAGCTACTATCTGATGGGAATCACATTTCTGCTGTTTTGTACTGTTTCAACTGTGATCTACGCTGAAGATATTTCACACCATGGAACAAATACTAGTGAAGTGAAGGAACTTTTCAAAGGAACTTTACATCCAAGGAAACCAAGAGGAACGAATCTACAAAGCTTAATAGATGAGGACATACCGGACGATTCAGTAGATATTACTGGAAACATTTGCATGGGTTTTGGTGCAAAATGCTGTATTGAGCTACACTTCATACATGACACTGACATAATATTACACGCAGCCACAGGACCTAAGACGAAGTTCACACAGTTACAAGGAGATTATATACACAATAATAAGACAGGCACATGGGAATGTAGTCCTACAGATGTGTTATTCTGGAATATAGAGATAAGAGGTGAAGAGAAAGCTGTGTGGTCAGGAGACATTACAAATGATATGATCGCAAAAGGGAAAGTTGAAACATCCAAGACAGATGCTTGGTTAAGGACACAACTATTTGGGAAAGTTTTAGATCCTTCATTTCTTTCTATTACAGAAGGAGACGAGGATTGGGTAAAAACATGGAATTTTCAGATAACCAGAGAACCAGTACAAGTACAGGTATCTGTAGTTTTTACAGTTTCAAATACTATAACTCCAGAAGTAAGGGTTACACCACAAGCAGTATATAGTCAAGAAAATATGTCTCCTTTATTACTAAAATGCAGCACGAGGTTAGAGCTACCTTCAGAATCTTTGTTAATATGGACCAAAGATAAATCATTTTTGGGAAGTTTTTCAAATGGTCCAACAAATGTTATACACAAAGGTCAATCCGGTAACGTGAGATGGTTAAATAAGGATTTTATTTTTTCTGTAGATAATCCATCTCCTAAGGATTCTGGACTTTACCAATGTTGCATTTTAACGAAATATAACTACAAACAATGTAGAGATGTAAAGGTAAATATATGGTCAGCAGTAGATAATGTATGCACACAGACAAGATTTCAACCATCTACTCCTTTTCAGATCAATCAGTTCCAAACTAAACCTCTGTTACGAGATGGAGTGTTTCTGACCATGGTATGGACCTTTAACATGTCTAACTGGAAAATCTCTTCTAGATATCCCCAGTGTCAACCACATCTCACTAACATGGAGATGGGAATAGAACAATGGTTTGGGAAAAGAACTTCAACACAGGTTAGAAGTAAGAGGGGAGTGTTAGAAGGTATTTTGGGGGGATTAGGAACAGTAGGAAGTTTAATTAACACTATGGACATTCATACACTTAAATCAGATCTGGAAAATATTGGGTATATTGGAGGAAAAGGGGTAAAGATTCAGAAAAGCTTGAATCAAGTCCTTGAAAAGATGGTTTTGAACACTGCTACTGTATTGGGATCTTCTGTATCACATCTTCAAGATGCTACTTTAGCTTTAATGGAAAGTGAACAGGAATCTCAAGTGGCCAAAACATGTCTAGAAATTCAGATTGAATATTCCACCAATCTGAAAATGATTGCACAAGCCTTACAAAGTGGAATTACCCCTTTAGGGCTAATAAGAAATTTGCCCATAGAATATAACTTTGCGTTAAACCATACAGATTTGTGGGTAAATAAGTGGTTAGGATGTGAACAGAACATTTGTGTAGGAACATCACTGATTCCAGTGTCAGGAAGAGAAGAAACCCTGGTTCCTATAGGTGTTCTGGGAATTCCTGTCAGCCCTACACAATTGTTATATTATCAATTACAGTACACAGATTTTACATTTGATGGTACAAACATTGAACAATTAGACATTTCGTCATGCTTAAATTTTGTTTCCAAGGTAATGTGTCTACCTGGACAGGATAAAGTCATTTATCATTCATGTTTCCATAATCATACTTCTTGTTATGCCAGAGTTGAGAATGTCCACACGATACATGACTTGGTGACACCAGTAAGCGCTAACAAAACTTGTTTCCAAGTCATGTCAGGAAGAGAAGCAGTTTCTGCATTCTTCTCATCTTGTGTACATGTCGAAAATCTGACAATGGGTTTATATTGTATTGAGGGAAATGTTAAAACTCTCACAAAGAAGGAAGGAAGTATTAATATTACGTCAATAGGCTCAAGACGTCTGAAAATCCTTCCGATCCAGTTCAATTTGTCACAAGTTAATAAATTCCCTTGGGATTTGTGGACAAATGAAATAAAGAAAGACAAGGGTTTATTAAATCTGCTGACAAAACAATTAAAAGAAGCTGAAATTGTATTTAGACATGAACAAGGTAATCTAAATGATATTGAACATGAATGGACGAGTATGTCAGGCTCATCTTGGTGGAGAAATTTAGGAAAATCTGTAACTAGTTGGTCACAGTCTTCAGCGAAAATGGCAGCAGGGAATGTATTGTCTAATCCGATCGTTATTTTATTTATCATAGTTTTGCTGTGTATAATATATCAAATAATTATTATGTGTAAAATTAGGAGAATTTATAAGAATATAAAGGTAGAAATGAAAAAGGAAGATGATATTTTAAGAGAGATGTTAAAACGAAAAAATATAACTCTCTGATTTAATTTTTGTTTTTACAATAGGTTTGAAAATTCAGATGACATTCAGGGCAGATGGTGATACAAGGTTTTCAGAATAAAGAATGAATGTGATACGAATGGTGAGAGAATGAGTTAGGATTGATTATGATATGTCTCAAATCATAATCAGGGGGGACTGTAAAATATCAGTATTTCTATAATAAAAAATATATGGATTAATTCTCTCATACAGAATCTAGCTAACAGGCTTTGCTTACGTTAGAGTGTGACTGAGCTATTCTGAGTTCCTTGGCTCACACAGCTGTCTCTCTTGTCAAATGTATAGGTCAAGATAGTCAAAGCTGTCAAAATGTGACTATTTAGAGATAATGAATGGTTCTAAAGATCTCAGACTTTAGGCTTAAATATCTCAGACTAAGGTAATGCATAAATAACTGTATACATATTGTTAAAATAACTACGGTTCACTTAATATGGAAGAACTTCTGAACATAGTGGCAAGCCACCATATGTGGTTGTAGTTTATAGTATATAAAGCCGGTCTAACTCTTGTTCAGGAGATCTCATATCCCTTGAGACTCTCGAACACCCGGACAGCTGCTCAAGACTATATGTAAGAACTGCTCGTTTTCTCTTCAAATAATTATTGCATGTCATGAACTTACTTTTCTTCATTTTTGTAATCACTTTTTGAAATGAATAATTAAAAACAAGATTTATTTTATCCTCAATTCAACACTGCCTTTACTTTTGATTCTCAACCGTGCAAGAAGATATATATATATATTTTTCTACAGGAGGTAATGCGACTGAACCAGATCTCCCACTTTGCAAAGCAGATCCTCCTGAGCGGTACTACTCTCAGGGCAACCAGTTTTGAAAATAAATGTCTAAATGACCCTTTGGGCAGGGGAACGATCTCATTGATCTACTATGCTATAAATTCTCCACAAGATGATAAAAAATTGAAGTATATGTTACAGTGGGAGGAGGATCTGGGGTTTGAACAGTCAATTGATGAATGGTATCGTAGCTGTGACACCCTATCATGAGGCAGTCACCAGACTTCCCTTGTGGAGACCTCCTTAAAACTATTGCACAGAGTCTATTATGTACAGGAAAAAATTCACAGCATTTTTACTAAAATCTCGGGAGACTGTTTTAGAGGCTGTGGAATATCTGGTGACATGAGACATATTTGGTGGTCTTGTACGGTGGTTTCTGGGCTTTGGGAGAAGGTGAAGCGTCTGATAGCACAGATGTATGGTGGACCGGTTGATCTAGAACCTTTTACCCTTTTACTGGGAACCAGGCATTCCCAGCTTCCAGAAAGCTTTCAGAAGCTAGTAAACTACTTATGTATGGCCACTAAAATCCACATTGCGGCAAAGTGGAAGTCGCCCTCACTGTCAATATCTGTGGTGAAAGAGAAGATGAACGACATTATGTTACTCTCATTTGGGGCCCCAGCGTTTCCTGTAGAATAAATCCCTTTCTCACACAGTCCTGTAGTAATGACTTTGTTCTCACGTTTTGTAGGAGGGTTCGTCTGACTCCATCTTGTGTTATCAGTATAAGTGCGAGAGATGAGAGACCGACGACCGCAGTTTTACCGTGTGTGTCCGGCGTCAGTTCTACAGTGTGAGAGATGCGGGGTCTGTGACCGAAGCTGGGGTTATACGGGTGTATACAGCATACACAGAGGGGTCTGTGACCGAAGCTGGGGGTATACGGGTGTATACAGCGTACAATGAGGTGTCTGCAACCGAAGCTGGGGGTATACGGGTGTATACAGCATACACAGGGGTCTGTGACCGAAGCTGGGGGTATACAGGTGTATACAGTGTACACAGGGGTCTGCGACCAGAGCTGGGGGTATACGGGTGTATACAGTGTACACAGGGATCTTTGACCGAAGCTGGGGGTATACGGGTGTATACATCATACACAGGGGTCTGCGACCAAAGCTGGGGGTATACGGGTGTATACAGCATACACAGGGGTCTGTTACCAAAGCTGGGGATATACGGGTGTATACAGCATACACAGAGGGGTCTGCGACTAAAGCTGGGGGTATACGGGTGTATACAGCATACACAGAGGGGTCTATGACCAAAGCTGTGGGTATACAGGTGTATACAGCGTACACAGGGGTCTGCGACCGAACCTGGGGGTATACGGCTGTATACAGCATACACAGGGGTCTGCGACCAAAACTGGGGATATACGGGTGTATACAGTGAACACAGGGGGCTGTGACCGAAGCTTGGGGTACACTATGTATACAGCGTACACAGAGGGGTCTGCGACCGAAGCTGGGGGTATACGGGTGTATACAGCATACACACAGGGTTCTGAGACTGAAGCTGGGGGTATACTGATGTATACAGTGTGAGAGACGTGGGGACTGTGACTGAAGCTGGGTGTACATGGGTGTATATAGTGTACACAGGGGTCTGCGACCAAAACTGGGGATAAACAGGTGTATACAGTGTACACTGTGGGGTCTCCGACCGAAGCTGGGGGTATACAGAGTACACAGAGGGGTCCACACAAACACGGCTTCGCTCTGTACACCTCATACACACACGGCTCCGCTCCGTACACCTCGTACACACACAGCTCCGCTCCGTACACCTCGTACACACACGGCTCCGCTCCGTACACCTCGTACACACGCGGCTCCGCTCCGTACAGCTCGCACACAAACGGCTCTGCTCCGTACACCTCGTACACACACGGCTCTGCTCCGTACACCTCGCACACACACGGCTCCGCTCCGTACACCTCGTACACACGCGGCTCCGCTCCGTACAGCTCGTACACAAACGGCTCTGCTCCGTACACCTCGTACACACACGGCTCCGCTCCGTACACCTCGTACACACACGGCTCCGCTCCGTACACCTCGTACACACACGGCTCCGCTCCGTACACCTCGTACACACACGGCTCCGCTCCGTACACCTCGTACACACACGGCTCCGCTCCGTACACCTCGTACACACACGGCTCCGCTCCGTACACCTCGTACACACGCGGCTCCGCTCCGTACACCTCGTACACACGCGGCTCCGCTCCGTACACCTCGTACACACGCGGCTCCGCTCCGTACACCTCGTACAGACACGGCTCCGCTCCGTACACCTCGTACACACACGGCTCCGCTCCGTACACCTCGTACACACACGGCTCCGCTCCGTACACCTCGTACACACACGGCTCCGCTCCGTACACCTCGTACACACACGGCTCCGCTCCGTACACCTCGTACACACACGGCTCCGCTCTGTACACCTCGTACACACACGGCTCCGCTCCGTACACCTCGTACACACGCGGCTCTGCTCCGTACACCTCGTACAGACACGGCTCCGCTCCGTACACCTCGTACACACACGGCTCCGCTCCGTACACCTCGTACAGACACGGCTCCGCTCCGTACACCTCGTACACACACGGCTCCGCTCCGTACACCTCGTACAGACACGGCTCCGCTCCGTACACCTCGTACACACACGGCTCCGCTCCGTACACCTCGTACACACACGGCTCCGCTCCGTACACCTCGTACAGACACGGCTCCGCTCCGTACACCTCGTACACACACGGCTCCGCTCCGTACACCTCGTACAGACACGGCTCCGCTCCGTACACCTCGTACACACACGGCTCCGCTCCGTACACCTCGTACACACACGGCTCCGCTCCGTACACCTCGTACACACACGGCTCCGCTCCGTACACCTCGTACACACGGCTCCGCTCCGTACACCTCGTACACACACGGCTCCGCTCCGTACACCTCGTACACACACGGCTCCGCTCCGTACACCTCGTACACACGGCTCCGCTCCGTACACCTCGTACACACACGGCTCCGCTCTGTACACCTCGTACACACGCGGCTCTGCTCCGTACACCTCGTACAGACACGGCTCCGCTCCGTACACCTCGTACACACACGGCTCCGCTCCGTACACCTCGTACAGACACGGCTCCGCTCCGTACACCTCGTACACACACGGCTCCGCTCCGTACACCTCGTACAGACACGGCTCCGCTCCGTACACCTCGTACACACACGGCTCCGCTCCGTACACCTCGTACACACACGGCTCTGCTCCGTACACCTCGTACAGACACGGCTCCGCTCCGTACACCTCGTACACACACGGCTCCGCTCCGTACACCTCGTACAGACACGGCTCCGCTCCGTACACCTCGTACACACACGGCTCCGCTCCGTACACTTCGTACACACACGGCTCCGCTCCGTACACCTCGTACACACACGGCTCCGCTCCGTACACCTCGTACACACGGCTCCGCTCCGTACACCTCGTACACACACGGCTCCGCTCCGTACACCTCGTACACACACGGCTCCGCTCCGTACACCTCGTACACACACGGCTCCGCTCCGTACACCTCGTACACACACGGCTCCGCTCCGTACACCTCGTACACACACGGCTCCGCTCCGTACACCTCGTACACACACGGCTCCGCTCCGTACACCTCGTACACACACGGCTCCGCTCCGTACACCTCGTACACACACGGCTCCGCTCCGTACACCTCGTACACACGCGGCTCTGCTCCGTACACCTCGTACAGACACGGCTCCGCTCCGTACACCTCGTACACACACGGCTCCGCTCCGTACACCTCGTACACACACGGCTCCGCTCCGTACACCTCGTACACACGCGGCTCCGCTCCGTACACCTCGTACACACGCGGCTCCGCTCCGTACACCTCGTACACACACGGCTCCGCTCCGTACACCTCGTACACACACGGCTCCGCTCCGTACACCTCGTACACACACGGCTCCGCTCCGTACACCTCGTACACACACGGCTCCGCTCCGTACACCTCGTACACACACGGCTCCGCTCCGTACACCTCGTACACACACGGCTCCGCTCCGTACACCTCGTACACACACGGCTCCGCTCCGTACACCTCGTACACACACGGCTCCGCTCCGTACACCTCGTACACACACGGCTCCGCTCCGTACACCTCGTACAGACACGGCTCCGCTCCGTACACCTCGTACACACACGGCTCCGCTCCGTACACCTCGTACAGACACGGCTCCGCTCCGTACACCTCGTACACACACGGCTCCGCTCCGTACACTTCGTACACACACGGCTCCGCTCCGTACACCTCGTACACACACGGCTCCGCTCCGTACACCTCGTACACACGGCTCCGCTCCGTACACCTCGTACACACACGGCTCCGCTCCGTACACCTCGTACACACACGGCTCCGCTCCGTACACCTCGTACACACACGGCTCCGCTCCGTACACCTCGTACACACACGGCTCCGCTCCGTACACCTCGTACACACACGGCTCCGCTCCGTACACCTCGTACACACACGGCTCCGCTCCGTACACCTCGTACACACACGGCTCCGCTCCGTACACCTCGTACACACACGGCTCCGCTCCGTACACCTCGTACACACGCGGCTCTGCTCCGTACACCTCGTACAGACACGGCTCCGCTCCGTACACCTCGTACACACGCGGCTCCGCTCCGTACACCTCGTACACACGGCTCCGCTCCGTACACCTCGTACACACGCGGCTCCGCTCCGTACACCTCGTACACACACGGCTCCGCTCCGTACACCTCGTACACACACGGCTCCGCTCCGTACACCTCGTACACACACGGCTCCGCTCCGTACACCTCGTACACACACGGCTCCGCTCCGTACACCTCGTACACACACGGCTCCGCTCTGTACACCTCGTACACACACGGCTCCGCTCCGTACACCTCGTACACACACGGCTCCGCTCCGTACACCTCGTACACACACGGCTCCGCTCCGTACACCTCGTACACACACGGCTCCGCTCCGTACACCTCGTACACACACGGCTCCGCTCCGTACACCTCGTACACACACGGCTCCGCTCCGTACACCTCGTACACACACGGCTCCGCTCCGTACACCTCGTACACACGCGGCTCTGCTCCGTACACCTCGTACAGACACGGCTCCGCTCCGTACACCTCGTACACACGCGGCTCCGCTCCGTACACCTCGTACACACGGCTCCGCTCCGTACACCTCGTACACACGCGGCTCCGCTCCGTACACCTCGTACACACACGGCTCCGCTCCGTACACCTCGTACACACACGGCTCCGCTCTGTACACCTCGTACACACACGGCTCCGCTCCGTACACCTCGTACACACACGGCTCCGCTCCGTACACCTCGTACACACACGGCTCCGCTCCGTACACCTCGTACACACACGGCTCCGCTCCGTACACCTCGTACATACACGGCTCCGCTCCGTACACCTCGTACACACACGGCTCCGCTCCGTACACCTCGTACACACAGGGCTCCGCTCCGTACACCTCGTACACACGCGGCTCTGCTCCGTACACCTCGTACACACACAGCTCTGCTACATCCACCCTGTAAACCCCTCCTGACCCCACACAGAAACTTCCCCTCATCCAGCACCATGACAACCAGCACAGCAGAGTCCTGCACACACTGAGGCCCCTGATCATGTGACCCCTGACTCCTCCCCTCCTGTGACCTCATCACAGGTCCTGTGCACAGAGCAGCTGTAGAAATCTCCGGCCTCGGGGGTCTCACCAGACTTCGCTGTTTTCTTGCAGGGGCCGCAGTGGATTTCATCCTGGATCCATAGAGCTGAATAGAGGAGCGATGTTCCTTCACTCTGATGGGAATTGATGGTGACGTTGATGAGTCTATGAGGAACGTGTTCAGCTGCCGACTCCGAGGAGGAAACTGCTTGTTGTCTGTGGCCTAAATATATAGGTTTTATTAGTAGATGTCAGGGAAGAAAACTAAACCCTGTAAGATAATAAATCTCCTCATATGTTTCCCTTATTATCTCCAGTAATTGTATTATTACACAGGATTCTTATGCTGTTACATCGGATCATCTTCTTCTCATTCAGGTCTCTACAATATCGGATCCTCTCAGTGAAGATCTTCTACAGAAGAGAATTTTCCTGATTTACCCATCAAGGATGGATATGGACAGAGACAAGATGGCGGAGAGGATGTTACACCTCACCCTAGAGATCCTCTTCCGTCTCACTGGAGAGGTGAGAGATTCTGATGACGTCACATTACATCATTCTTATCTATGGGAATAACAGATGGACAGAACTGGAGAGGTGAGGACTCTGGGAATGTCTGTAGTGAGATTTATTAATGTGTCTCTCCATAACCAGGATTACACAGTGGTGAAGAAGACCTCTAGTGATCGCTGTCAGGACCCTGTGTCTGAGGGATGGGGAAGACCCCTGAGCCCAATCACGGGGCCTCCACCTCACCCCCTGATCCATGAGGACATCAATGACCAGAAGATCCTAGAACTCACCTACAAGATGATTGAGCTGCTGACTGGAGAGGTGACACTGCTGGGAATGCTGGGACATTATACAGTAACACTATAAAGGGATCGGGGATGACGGTATCATTGTATGTGTCAGGTTCCTATAAGGTGTCAGGATGTCGCTGTCTATTTCTCCATGGAGGAGTGGGAGTATTTAGAAGGACACAGAGATCTGTACAAGGACATCATAATGGAGGTTCCCCAGCCCCTCACATCTCCAGGTAATAGACAGGACTAAATACACACGGCCTATAATTATCTGTATGTAGAGAATGAATTCAGTCCCTGTATGTGTTTCCTCCAGATTTATCCAGTAAGAGGACAACACCAGAGAGATGTCCCCGTCCTCTTCTTCCACAGGACTGTAAGCAAGAAGATCCCAGTGCTCCTCAGGATCATCAGGTAGATGGAGAGAAGGTGTCAGGAGATCTCCCCTATGATGTGTAGACGGCTGTGAAGGTCTTGTGCTCAGTCTTGTTTTATCCACCAGTATTATATGTTTTATACTTGTGTAATGAGAACGGTGGAGATGGCAGGATTAGAGCTGATCATAGATGGGACTTCTCCATCTGTCGGTGACTTTTACAATATTTGTTTCAGGGTGAAGATCTGACCCATATTAATACTACAGAGACATATGTGAGGGGTGATGAGCGGTGTAAAGAGGAGATTCCCACATATGACTACCCAGGTGAGTAGTAACCACTGAATGCAGAGAAGTCACAGATTCCTCTCAGTCACCGGCTGTGGCTGCTTTATCGGTGGTGTAGTCCGGCCGTATTACCATGATCACCATTTTGCCTCTAGACCACAACATTCTCCTCCACCCAAAACTGTTCAAATGACTTTGGGCATTGAAAGCCCTTTTCTATAGAACTTACAACCTGGAGGATCCACCTACCCCCTTGGATTAGTGTGAGGGTGATTCCTTAATGCGAGATCTCTATGATTGCTTGTACCTGACCCAATAAAGGCCGAGTGCACACTTAAAGAGTCACACTGAACACAGAGTTAGATGTCTACTCCTTTCTCAGCAAAGGCTTGCACACAACTGAAGTTTATTCTCAAGACAAAGAGACAGGAAATGGGTGTCACACAATCTTCTGAGGAGCCAGTGTCAGTCTATGATAGGTCCATTTCAGCTTCACTTCCATATATGGTATCCAGTATCTCAGCTTCTGCATTCCAAGGATTCCTTCCAGGGTGTTGTCTGAAGACACAGACGCCATCTTGGTACACCATATATAAGGTTTAATAATTGATTTCATTAGCCATTCTGTCCTTCACATTAGGAGACGCTGACCGTTACCTGCCCAGATCTGTAACTATAAAGCCAAATGACAGCGTACGTAGAATGTGCTGACAAGATAGAAAATCACTTGGAGAAAAATCTTATGCTGGGCCTGTAAAAGAAAGCGGAGGGTAATGATGCTGTTGGCTTCCTAGATCCCTGAGATCTTATCGGATGAATCTTCTCTCCCTTCTGTGCTGCTGAATGTCTCATGGTCCCTACAAGACCAGGTCCAGTCTTTCTGGCCAAACTTCCCTTTTATGAGCGACAACAGTAAATGTGCAGTGAGGCCAAGTGTGAATTTCTGTACAATAACAGCAGAGTTTCCCTTTATCCTGACTTTTCAATTTGTATAAAATCTACCGTATTTTTCGGACTATGTGACGCACTGTTTTCCTTCAAAAATGTGGAGTAAAATGGGGGATGCGTCTTATAGTCCGGATGTACCGGCTCTGGCTGTGGTGGGGAGGTGGGGGAACGGCATCAGCGGAGCAGCGGGTCACAGGAGGCTGGAGCCGGTGGCTGCGGCTCACTCCTGTTGCTGTGGCTAAAGAGAAATGAATATTCACTGCATTCCTCTCCCATGGGCTTTGAGGGCAATGAATATTCATTTCTCTTTAATAATAGTATCTTGATATGATTAGCCCCCAACCCCGGTCCTGGTATGCATGGCCCCATCCTTATAATTGGCCCACACCCCCATCCCCATCCACATCCTGGTATGCATGACCCCATCAGAAAACATTAAAAAACAAACCATTACACTTACCTACCCCGCGCTCCCTCACAGCGTCCTGCTCCAATGCAGCAACTGCTATATGCTTGTAAGCAGCGCATGGCAGGGACGTCACGCGCTGCTCACAAGCAGAGCACAGCTGCCAGGACTGTGCACGCAAAGGGCATTGAGTATTCATTGCTCTTCAGTAGCGAGCAGTGTCAGCCACCGGCTTCCTGCTGCTACCGGCGGTCACGTGTGCCGCTACTTAAGATAAATGAATATTCATGAATTCTCACTGTTCTCAGCACTGCTTACAAACATATAGCAGTTGCTGGCACCAGAGCAGGACACTGCAAGGAAGCGCCGGGTAGGTAAGTGTAATGGTTTTTTTTTTTTAATGTTTTGTGATGGGGCACTGCATACCAGGACGAGAATGGCCCATACATACCAGGATAAGGATGGGGGTCCGTGCATACCAGGATAGGGATGGAGGACCATGCATATTAGGATGAGGTTGGGACCCTGCATACCAGGATGGGGGTGGGGGCTACTTATAGGGATGGGGCCCTGCATACCAGGATGAGCTGGGGCCCTGCATACCAAGACGAGTTGGGGCCCTGCATAACAGGATAGGGATGGGACCATGCATACTAGGACAAGATGCGACTATGCATTCCAGGAAGAGATGGGGCCCTGCATACCAGGATAGGGATGGGAACATGCATACCAAGATAGGGATTGGACCATGCATACTAGGATGAGATGCGGCTATGCATACCTGCTGTTGGGGAGCTATTGAGGGAGGGCTAAATTAACCCTTCACGGTGAACCAAGTGATTTCCAAATTAATCCACGGGGCATTGCTAGCAACTGGGAATGACCAGACGGAGACATATGCCTCTGTATGGGAGGATCAAGGCAGATCACTAACCCTGTTTATTATGTCACCTTTTTATAGTATTTTCCTTAATTATGCAAAATACTCAGCTACCAATAGCATCGTCGTCATACATTTACTTTATAAGCCAATAGTTTTGCAAGAAAATCGGAATATGTCCCTAGTTACGTGATGTAGAGAATAGAACAATAGCACATTCATCAGGGTCTCATATCTCGTGCAAGCTGGAACAGTCTAGTTTCATTACAGCCGTGAACATTCCCCTAGTTACAAAATTTAACTCGCGAACAACAAAATGGCGTCGCAAACACAAAAATGGAGTCTTTGAGAACAAGATGTCCCATACATCTAAATACTGTACTTCACAATACCAGGATGAGGATGGGGCCCTGCATACCAGGATAGGGATGAGGGTTCCATGCATACCAGGATAGGGATGAGGGGGCCATGCATACTAGGACAAGAAATGGGCCATGCATACCAGGACGAGATGGGACAATAAATACTTTATTTTTATATAGTGCTAACATTTTCCGCAGCACTTTACACACATTATCATCACTGTCACTGAGGGGGCTCAGAATCTAAAGTCCCTATCAGTATGTCTTTGGAATGTGGGAGGAAACCCACACAAACACGGGGAGAGCATACAAACTCCTTGCAGATGTCCTTGGTGGGATTTGAACCCAGGACCCCAGCGCTGCAAGGCTGCAGTGCTATCCACTGAGCCACTGTGCTGCCCTTAGAGCGAGATGGGACTTTGCATACCAGGATAGGGATGAGGGATCCATGTATACCAGGATGGAGATGAGGGATCCATGTATACCAGGGTAGGGATGAGGGATCCATGGGTATCAGAATGGGGATGAGGGGGCCATATATACCAGGATAGGGGTGAGGGATCCATATATACCAGGATAGGGGATATTAAGTACAGAATTGACCACATTTTTTGCTTCATTTTTTTTTCCTAATTTCTTCCTCTAAACCTAGGTGCGTCTTATGGTCCAAAAAATACAGTAATTTCAAGGAGGATTGTGATAATCTACAGGACAAACATTCCACCTGTGCCATGATAGATCTCTAAGCTGTGCGTGGCTGGTGGCTGTAATATACATTTATTCCTGCCTGCAGGAGATGTGTTGGCTCCAGCCGTGGTGTCATGGATTCACTCCACATCATAAATTACATTGTTTCTGATCCTAAGGAATTCAGATTACTGCACAATCTCTCCTGAAATGGGGGCGCTAATACTTTCTCTACACTTCCGGTCAGGACTCATAGTGGCTCCAATTGTCCACCATAAATGAGTGCAGCTCGAGTTTAGTGTTCTCCCCTTGTACATACGTTGTTGTTGGGGATGTAACATATTTTTTTATTCTGTCTTTTTTTTTTTTACCTGTTCCTTCTGTATGATAGTTTGATTGTGGTGGGATCGGCCTTCCTGCCTAATGTGAGTCTGTAACTCCCTGATAGTCTTGAAAAAAATCTCTCCATTGCCTCTTCCAAATGCCTAAGATCTAAATTTAAAGGGAACCTGTCAGCCGGATTGTGCTCAGTAACCTACAGACACTGTCAGGTCGGTGCCGTTATACTGATTACAGTGATACCTGGTGATGAAATCCGTCTTGTGGTTGTTGTTTAATCTGTATTTGTAGTTTTCAGTTAATGAGATTCTCCTGCTTCGGGGCGGGGCTGTGGGCGGAGCTTTATGTGATGAATATGTAATCATCACATCTGTCCAAAAAATAAGGAAAAAAGCATCAAAAAACGGCCATAGTTTTGTTTCTTGCCTGCACTTATCCTGCCCTCACAAACCTTGTCCATGTATGCTTTTCTGAAATAAAGGACTTAGGTTTTTTATGATCCTGTAAATGGAGCGTGCTGCTTTTTTCCATATTTTTTTGGATTGTCTCGTGTGCTTCTTCAAGCAAGCACCTTCATTACCGTGCTTTCATCCTGCAAAGTGTTGCTGACTCAGAGTCCACCCACTCCACCAGTAAGTACCGTATATACTCGAGTATAAGTCAACCAGAGTATAAGCCGACCCCCCTAATTTTGCCACAAAAAACTGGGAAAACTTATTGACTCGTGTATAAGCCGAGGGTGCACAGTGTGTGGCCTCAGTTATCTGCATAGTGTGTGGCCCCAGTTATGATGCACAGTGAGTGGCCCCAGTTATGATGCACAGTGAGTGGCCCCAGTTATGCTGCACAGTGAGTGGCCCCAGTTATGATGCACAGTGAGTGGCCCTAGTTATGATGCACAGTGAGTGGCCCCAGTTATGATGCACAGTGAGTGGCCTCAGTTATGATGCACAGTGAGTGGCACCAGTTGTGATGCACAGTATGTGGCCCCAGTTATGATGCACAGTGAGTGGCCCTAGTTATCTGCACAGTGAGTGGCCCCAGTTATGCTGCACAGTGAGTGGCCCCAGTTATGATGCACAGTGAGTGGCCCTAGTTATGATGCACAGTGAGTGGCCCCAGTTATGATGCACAGTGAGTGGCCTCAGTTATGATGCACAGTGAGTGGCACCAGTTGTGATGCACAGTATGTGGCCCCAGTTATGATGCACAGTGAGTGGCCCTAGTTATCTGCACAGTGAGTGGCCCCAGTTATGCTGCACAGTGAGTGGCCCCAGTTATGATGCACAGTGAGTGGCCCCAGTTATGCTGCACAGTGAGTGGCTTGTGACTTGACTATTCTCTACTCGTCCCTTTGGTACCGCACCACCCTCTCGTGTATGACTTCTGCTTGTCTGACCTGCGTTTTCCTTTCCTCTACTAAAGTATTCCTGCGGTAGGTACAGCACATCATCTGCAGTAGTAGGACGCTAAGCCCCGCCCCCTACCGTCACATGATCGTAGATCCTGGTACTCCTTACTATTTTCCGTGCCTCAGGTCCTGTCTGTTTAAACCTTCATTACCGTGTTGGGCCCCATGCTCTCCCGCTGTGTAGGTAAGTCAGCCTGCTCAGCCGTGGCAGTTGCCGATGCTGACAGGATCCTGACATTATATCTGACCGTTACCATTTTTTTTCTCTGCTCCCTTTCTCCTGTTTGTGTGATGGATCATATGCACACTCTTTCTGAGCAGGTAAAGCACCTGACTCAGATGTCTCAGAGACTCCTGGGGGAACAACTAGCCCTGGCTCAGTCTCAGCAGCTGATCGCTCACACTGTGCAGGGGGTTTTGTCATCAGGGGCTCGGGAGGTTACAGTAATTTCCCCTGAATCTCAGGTTAAGTTACCGGATACTTTTTCTGGAGATAACAGGGAAATCAAAGTGTTCAAGGAGGGCTGTAAGCTTTTTTTTTCATTGAGACCATACTCTTCTGGGGATGAAAGTCAGAGTGGGGGTCATTATGTCTATGTTAAGGGTAGCTCCCCAGGCTTGGGCTTTCTCCCTTCCTACCACTGCCCCTGAGCATATGACTGTGGATGAATTTTTTGAGGCCTTGGGGCATATTTATGATGAGCCTGATCGGATGCGTATGGCTGAGGACAGGGTGATGAGTGTGTGTCAGGGGAAGCACTCAGCCGAGTGGTTCTGCTCAGAGTTCAGACGCTGGGCTGCTGAGGTCTGCTGGAATGATGCTGCCCTCCAGGGTTTGTTATGTAGTGGCCTGTCTGAACATCTGAAAGATGCCTTGGCTCTCCACCCTCTGCCTGAATCCCTGGAGGAGGCTATGACACAAGCCGTCTGAATGGATCACAGGCTACGGGCCAGGGGAATGATGCAGGTTGAAACGCCATTATTTTCTCAAGGAAGGGGAGCCAGTCTTACATTGGAAACCATGGAGATAGGAACCATCAACTTCAAGGAGAAAGGAAAGAGACAACGGTGCTTGGGAAAGTGCTTTTTTTCCTGTGGGGATTCCGGACATTGGAAAAAGGATTGCCCTTCTTGTCCACCAACCTGCAAGCGACTGAGCCCGGGTGATTGTCGTGGAGGTCACTCAGGCTCTCAGGTACCTTTTTCTCCATTTTCAAAAATGTTATTGCAAGTGGAACTTTGTTGTGGGAGTGTCTCCACACCCACTTCTGCTTTCGTGGATTGCGGATAGTCATTGAACTTTATTGACTCTGACTTGGTGTCCAGGTGTAAGTTAGGGACAGTTAGGCTGGAGACTCCTATCCACGTTGTTGCCATTAACAAAACACCACTGGCTAAAAATGACGTCATATTTCATACAGAAGAGTTTCTCCTTAAAGTGAGTTCCTTACACCAGGAACATATTTCATGTTTTGCTATGGACAACCTGCCTGCGGGACTGGTGTTGGGGTTCCCCTGGTTACAATTACATAATCCTGTGATTAATTGCGAATCTCGGGACATTGTTAAATGGGGTCCCTATTGTTCTGAAAAATGTCTGGTTACTGTGTCTTGTGTCGTCCGTGGGTCTGGAAGGTATTCCGGAGTGCCTAAAAGACTATACGGATGTTTTCTCCGAAAAAGAGGCTGAGGTTTTACCACCACACCGCCCTTTTGATTGTGCCATTGACCTGGTTCCAGGTGCTAAATTGCCCAAGGCCCGCTTGTATAACCTTTCGGGTCCAGAACGGGCTGCGATGAAGGAATACATTTCCGAGAGTCTCCGTAAGGGACACATTCATCCTTCTGTTTCTCTTGTGGCGGCGGGGTTCTTTTTTGTAAAGAAAAAAGACCGGGGTTTGCGCCCATGCCTCGATTTTCGTGAGTTAAATAAGATAAATGTGAGAAATAAGTATCCCCTCCCACTTATTCCTAATTTATACAACCAGTTGTCCGGAGCTAAGTGGTTTTCGACATTAGATCTACGGGGAGCGTATAACCTTATCCGAGTCCGAGATGGAGATGAGTGTAAAACTGCTTTTCTCACTACTGAAGTGTTGTTTGAAAATTTGGTCATGCCTTTCGGTCTGACCAATGCTCCAGCGGTCTTCCAAAATTTCATAAATCATGTGTTCTCTGATTTTATTGGATGGTTTATGGTGGTGTATTTGGATGACATATTGATCTACTCTCCTGATAAACAGGCTCACATTGGTCATGTTCAGGCAGTTCTCCAAAGACTTCAGGAGAACTGTCTCTTTGCTAAACTGGAGAAATGTTTATTTTTTGTTCAGGAGCTGTCTTTTCTGGGGTTCATTGTGTCTGCTGAAGGGTTTCGCATGGATCCTAATAAGGTGCAGGCCATTGTCGAGTGGGTTCAACCTTGTGATTTGAAGGCTCTGCAGCATTTCCTAGGATTCGCCAATTATTATCACAAGTTTATAAGGGGGTTCTCACAGGTGGTTAAACCCCTCACAGACATGACTCAAAAGGGGGCCGATATCAAGAATTGGTCAGCCGCAGTTTTTGAAAAAATGTTTCATGTCTGCTCCGGTTCTTATTCAACCGGACCCATCTGAACCATTTATTGTTGAGGTAGATGCCTCAGAGGTGGGGGTGGGGCCGGTATTGTCCCAGGGACCCGCCACTTTGACCAATTTGAGAACTTGCGCCTTTTTCTTGAAGAAATTCTCCCCCGCGGAGAGGAACTATGATGTTGGGAATCGAGAACTTCTGGTCGTAAAGTTGACCTTTGAAGAATAGAGGCATTTTTTGGAGGGGGCTGTCCATCCTATAACCGTAATTACAGATCACAAAATCCTAGCTTACATTGAGTCAGCTAAAAGGTTGACTCCCAGACAGGCTAGATGGTCACTTTTTTTTCCCGATTCAACTTCTCGATCACTTTTCAGCCAAGATCCAAAAATGTCAGAGCTGATGCCTTGTCACGCAGTCTAGATCCGGTGTCCCCCTCGAACCTCCATCCTCCATTCTTCAGCCTGGGGTGGTGGTGGCAGGTGTCTCTAATATGTTGGAACAGGAGATTTGGGAAGTCCAGTCTCTTGCACCTCCGGCTAAGCCGGTGGATAAACTTTTTGTGCCAGCTCGGTTTTGTCTCAAGGTCCTCCGGGAGTTCCATGACTCAGTTCTGGGTGGACATCCAGGGATCTCGGCTACCCAGAAGGCCATTGCTAGAGTATTTTGGTGGTCTTCTTTAGCCTCTGATGTTGGGGAATATGTGTCTGCATGTGATGTTTGTGCCCGTGCAAAAACCACCCATAACCGGCCGGCCGGGGAATTGGTACCACTGCCAATTCCTGAGAGACCATGGACGCATTTGTCCATGGATTTCATCACCAACCTTCCCCCCTCCAAGGGTAATGCCGTCGCTTGGGTTGTGGTGGACAGGTTTAGTAAGCAGGCACATTTTGTACCTTTGGCAGCTCTACCTAATGCGGAAACATTGTCCAGATTGTTTGTTGAGCATGTGGTGCGGTTGCATGGTGTACCCTTGAATGTGGTGTCTGATAGAGGAGTGCAATTTGTTTCCTGATTTTGGAGGGCTTTTTGTAAGAGGTTGGGTATTGGTCTGTCCTTTTCATCCGCTTATCATCCAGAGACTAATGGGCAGACCGAGAGGACCAATCAGTCTCTGGAGCAAATTCTGCGTTGCTTGACCTCAGCCTGACAGGATGATTGGTGTTCTGTGTTACTGTTGGCCGAGTTTGCGTTTAACAACCGCATTAACCAGTCTACGGGTACATCTCCCTTTTTCTGCAATTATGGGTTTCATCCACATTTTGGAGAATTTTCCTGTTTGAACTCTGGGTGTCCTGGGGCGGATGAGACTATCCAGCGGTTGGGGGAGGTATGGCGGGAGGTCCAGAGTAACATTGCGAAGGCCCAGGATAAATTTAAATTTTTTGCAGACAAAAAATGATCCGTGGGACCGGTGTTTCAGATTGGGATAAGGTATGGTTATCTACCAATAATATAAGGCTCAAGGTCCCCTCTGCGAAGCTTGGACCTAAATTTATTGGTCCCTATGAAATTATAGAAGCGGTTAACCCGGTGGCTTTTCGGTTGCGTCTCCCGCCATCTCTACGGATCCCCAATGTTTTCCATAGAGCCCTTTTGAAACCTGTGAGGTCCGGTGGGGAGGGATCATCAGCTTCCCCGCCACCGGTTTTGGTAGACGGGCAGTCTGAGTACGAGGTGGAATGAATTGTCGACTCTAGGTTGGTCCGTCATGCCCTTCAGTATCTGGTACATTGGAAAGGCTATGGTCCTGAAGAACGGTCGTGGGTTCCTGCTCGATCGGTTCATGCGGATCGGTTGGTCCAGGCCTTTCACGCCAAGTATCCTGAGAGACCTGGGGGTCCAGTGGCCCCCCATTGAGAGGAGTGTACTGTCATGATCCATGACGGGGTTTCGCTTTGGCCCGTCCTGGTCAGACAGGGGGTTAATTGTTTCTGCCTCTCTGGCAGAGGGCGGTTATTTAATGCTCACTTGACCTAGGTCCATTGTCAGTTATACTCCTGCCCTCGGCTGAGTTAGTTGACCCCTTGTGTACGTATGCCTTTTGCCTGATAACTTGTTGCTTGTTTGGTTTTGATCCGGTTCTGTCCCTGTTACGAGTTCTGCCTGTCCCTTTTGTACCGCACCTCTCTCTCGTGTATGACTCTCGGCTTGTGATTTGACTATTCTCTGCTCGTCCCTTTGGTACCGCACCGCCCTCTCGTGTATGACTTCTGCTTGTCTGACCTGCGTTTTTCTTTCCTCTACTAAAGTATTCCTGCAGTAGGTACATCACATCATCTGCAGTTGTAGGACGCTGACAGGATCCTGACAGTTATAATCCAAAGCCACTTTCTGGAAATTAACACAGTGGATCTTGGAGAGTGAAAAATTACACATTTGCCATCTTATTACCCAGCACATAGTGCCCAGATTGTGCGCCAGGAGACACACACCAAATATTAAGTGGATTCTTCTCACTATAGTACTTTCCAATTGGCTGGAGTAGGTAGCAGATTACTCCAACTGGACAGCAGGAACAGATCCCAGATGAGATTGGACACACCATATGCAGAAGCCCTAATGTAACTAAATGACAGAAAACCAGAATAGTAGAAATCCCCATAAAGTGATTCCATTTTATAAATTAATTCACTGAGGGTTATAATCCTTAAGAGCAGTGAATATTTTGACTCCACAGCCACTTTCTGGAAATTAACATGCAGTGGATGTTGGAGAGTGAAAATTACACATTTGCCATTTTATTACCCAGCACATAGTGCCCAGATTGTGCTCCAGGAGACACACACCAAATATTAAGTGGATTCTTCTCACTATAATATTGCTAAATACAGGGATCCTAAATGTTGTTTGCGCACACTGCAAGACTCCGAAGTGAGAGCGGATTTTGCTGGATTGCTTTATAGAAACCTTGTTGCTTTTCAACAGCCTTTGAGCCACTAATAGTGCGGGAACCTCTTTTTCCATTGACAGATGATGGACCTGAGTGGGGACTTGTTTTTTGTGAGCTGAGAATAGGTATTATTTTCGCCTACATAACATTGATTGGTTTCTTTTTATTCGATATTTGGGAGGCAGAATGAACAAACAGTTGAACACCGCACACTACTGGCTCATCCAACAAGGTTTTCTATTAGACTGTGAACTGTCATTGTCTTGGTAAATAATTAAAGTTTTTTACATAGCTTGACATTTTTATGGACAGTTTAAGTAGAAATGTTCA
This sequence comes from Dendrobates tinctorius, assembly GCF_039654945.1. Lineage (NCBI taxonomy): Eukaryota > Metazoa > Chordata > Amphibia > Anura > Dendrobatidae > Dendrobates > Dendrobates tinctorius. Next base: position 2,877,647 of record NW_027362061.1, on the reverse strand, counting down.
AAAATATAAAACTCAAGGATATTTTATTAAAAAATAATTGTTTTTTTATCTTATCAGATAACTGTACCAAGAGATCAGAGGGACAGCTGACATCTTCAATTTTTAAATCTGATGATCTTGAGATCCTACAAGATACAACTGAAGTGAATGCCATTACTCCAGATATATCATCATCCATTTACAGCAAAGATCCGACTACTAAGGAAAATCAAATTCGCCAAAGAGGCAATAAAAAACAAACTGCTCCTAAAGCAAAGAAGCCATTTTCATGTTCAGAATGTGGGAAATATTTTGCACAGAAATCAATTTTTGTTATCCACCAAAGAACTCACACAGGGGAGAAGCCTTTTTCCTGTTCAGAATGTGGGAAATGTTTTAACAATAAATCAGATTGTGTTAAGCACCAGAGAATCCACACAGGCGAGAAGCCTTTTTCATGTCTAGAATGTGGGAAATGTTTTGCACAGAAATCAAATTTTGTTACCCACCAGAGAACTCACACAGGGGACAAGCCTTTTTCCTGTTCAGAATGTGGGAAATGTTTTAGCAGTAAATCAGATTGTGTTAAGCACCAGAGAACTCACACAGGGGAGAAGCCTTTTTCATGTTCAGAATGTGGGAAATGTTTTGCAGATGAATCAAATTTTGTTACCCACAAGAGAACTCACACAGGGGACAAGCCTTTTTCATGTTCAGAATGTAGGAAATGTTTTAGCAATAAATCAGATTGTGTTAAGCACCAGAGAATTCACACAGGGGAGAAGCCTTTTTCTTGTTCAGAATGTGGGAAATGTTTTGCAGATGAATCAAATTTTGTTACCCACAAGAGAACTCACACAAGGGAGAAGCCTTTTTCTTGTTCAGAATTTTGGTAATGTTTTAGCAATAAATAAAATTGTGTTAAGCACCAGAGAACTCACACAGGGGAGAAGCCTATTTCCTGTTCAGAATGTGGGAAATGTTTTAACCAGAAAGTGCTTCTTGTTAGACATCAGAGCAGTCACACAGAGGAGAAGCCATTTTCATTTTCTTAATGTGGCAAATATTTTACTTGGAAATCAACTGTTAATAAACATCAGAGACGTCACATAGGGGAGAAGACTTTTTTATGTTCATGTTTGAATAATTTTAACCAAAATTGAATCTTCTTAAATGGGTTGCCTCTTGTCATTCCTCATGTTTGCTGACAAAAGGATAAAACTAAACCTTATTAATTCCAAATATAAAACTGTACCCATAATTCACCCCCTGAAGGTTAGTCAGAAGGTGACTAATAGAAAAAACATGTACCCCACAGTTCAGTATATAGGGTGAGGTGACGTGTACACACTCACTCTCCAAGCCTCTCATCTCTACGGGTTTAATCATCCACACCAAAGACGACTCATCAAGAGACTATTTAATATTGACCTATATTCAAACGAGACTAAATTAAAGAGAAAACTAAAATCATGTATCATGTTATCCGAAACAGTCAGAAAACTAGCCCCATATTGTCAGATCCCAGACCTCAAACTATATACTTCGGAAGTTTATAAGCCCCTCCAGTGTCAGGAATAGATAGTATGAATTTGAATTTACCAAATGGCTGCAATGAAACAAAGAGTGAAAAATTTAAAGGGGTCTGAATACTTTCCATAGCCACTGTATCAGTGTCATGTCGGACGCTATTCACACCACAGCGTCCGGCAGGCAGAGGTAGTTCCACCTCCGTCCACTATAGCCTCAGTGGCGCCGGCTTGAGTTTCTCAGGCTATCGAGGGTTAATCTAGCTGAAGATCAGGTTGGATGTTTGGTCACGCCCACGGTCTTTAAATAGTCGTGCTGGCCTATGGGCGTCGCCGATTATAGCTTGTGTGTCATACCAAGTGGTTCCAGTCTGGAGTGGAGGTGGTTGAGAGAGAGAGATTCATATCTGGTGTCGTATGATCCATTGTTACCTTCTCGCCTTCCCATATTTGTGTTTTGTTGTGCCCTGTTCACATTACTGTATAGTCCTGTGTGTATGCGGCGCAGTGCAGTTTAAGTTCTCCCTGTCTGTCTTTATTGTTTGGGGCTTTGGTGGTTTGTCTCCTCACTGGGTGGAGGGTGGAGGGTTAAGCTTAGGGCTGAGCAGGAGATAAGGAAAGGGTGGAGGCTCAGGCATTTGCACCATCAGCAAAAACCCTGGGTTGAGGGTCAGACAGGGTTTCCCCTAGTTAAAGGGACATCACAGGGGCCCCGGGTATTTCTGCCTTAGTTGACCTAAGCCCCGCGTGACATTATAATCGGCCCACATTTTTCAGGAGTCCATTGATCCCATAACCCGCCAGTTGGCGGCGCTGTCCTTACAGGTCTCCGAGTTGAAAGGGGCAGTTCAGCAGCAGGGCCTGGTAGTAGCAAAGGTGCAAACGGCATCTGCAGGTGTCGGTGCAGAGCCGAAGATCCCGCTGCCAGAACGATTCTCAGGGGGAACGCAGCAAATTTGTCATATTTCGGGAGGCCTGCAAGTTATACTTCCGCATGCGCCCGGTCTCCTCAGGTAATGAGGCTCAGCAGGTGGGCCTGGTGTTATCATTACTGAGTGGGGACCCCCAAGCATGGGCATTTTCCTTACCAGCTGACTCTTCTACATTTCATTCTGTCGATAATGTTTTTTCTGCACTCGGGCTCATTTATGATGATCCCGACAGATTAGCTCTAGCAGAATCTAAAATCCGCGCCCTCCGTCAGGGGGAACGTATGGCGGAAGACTATTGCTCCGAATTTCGCCGTTGGGCAGTAGACACACAGTGGAACGACCCAGCGCTGCGGAGTCAGTTTATTCAGGGGGTTTCAGTAAGAGTTAAACAGGCCCTCCTGATGTATGAGACTCCTGCATCGTTGGAGTCTGCCATGAGTTTGGTTATACGCATTGATCGCCGTTTGCGTCAGGGGGCACAGGAGACGCTACCCCTGGGGGAAAGCAGGGGTGCAAGTGTGGTTGCTGCAGGTGAGCCCACTGAGCCTATGCAAATTGCGGGGGTGTCACAGGTTAAGCGTCGCGTCCCTGGGTTCACGAAGCCCGGAGCATGTTTTTACTGTGGTAAAAGGAATCATTATGTTAACGCTTGTCCTGTGCTACCGAAGGTCACTCCGGCGGAAAACTACTAAGCTCAGTGGGTATGGAGGAGACCCAACTGAGCGTATGCATATCCTCCATGATGGTATCTCAATGTATGCTCCCTGCCAAGGTTATTATCGCGGGCAGAGAGCTACCAATATCAGTGTTTGTGGATAGCGGTTCCGCCACCAATCTCATAGATGAGGAGTTTTCACGCACTGCCGGGTTTAAGATCGAAAAACTCCCTCATCCTATTCAGGTGGTTACCATTAATGCCGCTCCCCTCCCTCAGGGGGAGATTACGGAGTTTGTGGCTGAGGTGAAACTCCACATTGGAGTCCTACATTCGGAGTGGGTTACATGTAGGATCCTCCGTAATCTCCCAGCACAAATGGTCTTGGGTTTTCCATGGTTGTCCAGGCACAACCCGGTGATTGATTGGAAAACTCAGGACATAGTCCAATGGAGTGGTTTTTGCCAGGACAATTGCTTGGCCACATGTGTGTCCGCCGTGACGCCCAGCCTTCCGGAGGCTTTGCAGGATTTCGCGGATGTTTTCTCTGAGAAGGGTTGCTCAGAACTGCCTCCACATAGAGCCTATGACTGTGCGATTAGGTTAAAACCCGGGACCAAATTACCTAAGGCCAGGATGTTTAACATTTCTGGTCCAGAGAGACAAGCTCTGAAAGACTACATCGCAGAGAGTCTGAGCAAAGGACACATCCGGCCTTCGTCCTCGCCTGTAGCAGCGGGGTTTTTCTTCATTAAGAAGAAAGATGGGGGGTTACGGCCGTGTCTGGATTTCCGGGAGTTAAATCAGATTACGATCCGTGATCCATACCCGATGCCTTTGATCCCTGATTTGTTCAACCAGGTGGCGGGGGCAAAGTGGTTTTCCAAGCTTGACCTCAGGGGGGCGTATAACCTCATAAGGGTCCGTCAGGGGGATGAGTGGAAGACGGCCTTTAACACTCCTGAGGGTCATTTTGAGAGCCTGGTTATGCCATTTGGGTTGACAACCGCGCCTGCTGTTTTCCAACATTTTATTAATGACGTGTTTGCTCATGTCCTCGGGAAATTTGTGATTTTATACCTAGATGATATCCTCATTTATTCGAGCGACTGGGACATTCATTTAGAGCATGTTAGGCAGGTGTTACAGTTGCTCCGTGAGAATAAGCTCTATGCTAAGCTGGAAAAATGCTTATTTTTTGTTCAGGAGTTGCCTTTTTTGGGATATATTGTGTCCGCGGCAGGGTTTAAAATGGACACCGCTAAGGTGCAAGCGGTGCTACAATGGGAAAGGCCTGATAATCTGAAAGCGCTCCAGCGGTTCCTTGGGTTTGCTAATTATTATAGGAAATTTATAAAACACTTTTCTACTATAGCCAAACCGCTCACGGACATGACAAAAAAAAGGTACCGATCTGACTAGCTGGTCTGAGGTGGCGATGCGTGCATTTGAGCGTCTGAAGAACAGTTTTGCTTCAGCCCCCATTCTGGTGCAACCGGACGTGTCTAAACCTTTTGTGGTGGAGGTTGATGCGTCTGAGGTGGGAGTGGGGGCAGTACTGTCACAGGGCTCATCTTTGAGTGATATGCATCCATGCGCCTACTTCTCCAAGAAGCTGTCGCCGGCCGAACGGAATTATGATATCGGCAACAGGGAGTTGTTGGCCATCAAATTGGCTTTTGAGGAATGGCGACACTTCTTGGAGGGGGCGGCTCAACAGGTCACAGTTATCACCGACCATAAGAACCTGCTCTATCTGGAGTCGGCCAAGCGTCTGTCTCCTAGGCAGGCTCGCTGGGCATTGTTTTTTACACGTTTCAATTTTCTGGTGACTTACCGTCCCGGGGCTAAAAACACCAAGGCGGATGCCTTGTCCAGGTGTTTTCCGGGGGGGAGAACCTCGGGAAGAGCCGGTACCCATTCTCCAGGAAGGTGTAGTGGTTTCGGCTCTCACAACTGAGGTAGAGGCGGAGATTGCCGAGGCCCAAGAGGAGGTACCGCCAGGACTTCCCACCAGCAAATCATTTGTACCCCTTCATCTTCGTCTTAAGGTGTTGAGGGAACATCATGACTCAGTACTGGCTGGTCATCCAGGGGTTAAGGGCACCTTGGAGCTGGTATCGCGTCGTTTCTGGTGGCCCAAAATCTGGCAGGACGTGGTCTCGTACGTGGCAGCTTGCATCACGTGCGCCAGGGACAAGTCGCCCCGAGCCCGTCCTGCTGGCACGCTACAGCCTCTGGGGGTACCTAATAGGCCATGGACAGAAATCTCCATGGATTTTATCACTGACTTGCCAGTCTCGGCGGGGAACACGGTCATCCTGGTGGTGGTTGACCGATTTTCAAAGATGGCGCATTTTGTCTCATTGCCCTCCTTGCCCAATGCGAAGACGTTGGCTCAGGTGCTTGTGCAGGAGGTGGTCAGACTCCACAGAGTTCCGTCGGACATAGTATCTGATAGGGGAACTCAATTTGTTGGAGGTTTTGGAAAGCTTTTTGCTCACATTTGGGGATCAAGTTGTCACATTCATCGGCGTTTCATCCAGTCAAATGGTCAAACTGAGAGCATGAACCAAAATCTGGAGCAGTATTAACGATGCTTTGTGTCCGACAACCAAGAGGAGTGGTGTACTTTCCTTCCTCTGGCCGAGTTCGCGTTAAATAATCACCGTCAAGAGTCATCGGGAGAGTCTCCGTTCTTTTGTGTTTACGGTCAACATCCTCAATTTTGTACCTTACGTCAGGGTGACTCGGGGGGCGTCCCGGAGGAGGACCAGCTAGGAGCTCAATTATCATCGGTCTGGAGGAGGTGAGACAGCGATTGTTGAGCATGAGTGCGAGGTACAAACGGGTGGCTGACAGTAGACGCGTGCCAGGTCCGGACCTGTGTGTGGGTGAATGGGTGTGGTTAGCGACTAAAAATATAAAACTCAAAATTCCATCTTTAAAATTGGGTCCAAGGTTTATTGGGCCTTTTAAGATTGCTGCCATCATTAACCCAGTTGCTTATCGGTTGGAACTCCCTGCAGTATACAAGATACACAACGTGTTTCACAGGGCTTTATTGAAAAAGGTGGTAGGCTCTGTGGACACGACGCCGATGCCACCTCCAGTCTTGGTGGATGGCGATTTAGAGTTTGAGGTCTCCAAGGTAGTGGACTCTCAAGTAGTGCGCCGTACTCTTCAGTATTTGGTACACTGGCGGGGGTATGGTCCGGAGGAGAGGTCTTGGGTACCAGCCTCGGACATACATGCAGATCGGCTGGTCAGTTCTTTTCACCGTCGTCATCCGGACAAGCCGGGTCCTATGAGTCTTGAGGGCCCTGGGGTCCCTCGTAGAAGACGGGGTACTGTCATGTCGGACGCTATTCACACCACAGCGTCTGGCAGGCAGAGGTAGTTCCACCTCCGTCCACTATAGCCTCAGTGGCGCCGGCTTGAGTTTCTCAGGCTATCGGGGGTTAATCTAGCTGAAGATCAGGTTGGATGTTTGGTCACGCCCACGGTCTTTAAATAGTCGTGCTGGCCTATGGGCGTCGCCGATTATAGCTTGTGTGTCATACCAAGTGGTTCTGGTCTGGAGTGGAGGTGTTGGAGAGAGAGAGAGATTCATATCTGGTGTCGTATGATCCATTGTTACCTTCTCGCCTTTCCATATTTGTGTTTTGTTGTGCCCTGTTCACATTACTGTATAGTCCTGTGTGTATGCGGCGCGGTGCAGTTTAAGTTCTCCCTGTCTGTCTTTATTGTTTGGGGCTTTGGTGGTTTGTCTCCTCACTGGGTGGAGGGTGGAGGGTTAAGCTTAGGGCTGAGCAGGAGATAAGGAAAGGGTGGAGGCTCAGGCATTTGCACCATCAGCAAAAACCCTGGGTTGAGGGTCAGACAGGGTTTCCCCTAGTTAAAGGGACATCACAGGGGCCCCGGGTATTTCTGCCTTAGTTGACCTAAGCCCCGCGTGACAATCAGTAAAAATAACTCATCTTTATTAGGTAAAGTATAAAAGAATTGCACCATTTTCCGATACCCGTCACGTCTCCATTTTTCATGATCTTGGGTTGGGTGAAGGCTTATTTTTTTGTGTGCCGAGCTGGCGTTTTTAATGAAGACCATTTTGGTGCAGATACGATCTTTTGGTCATCCTTTATTGCATTTTAATGCAATGTTGCGGCGACCAAAAAAAGGAATTCTGGCGTTTTGACATTTTTTCTCGTTACGCCATTTAGTGATCGGGTTAATTCTTTTTTATATTGATAGATCGGGCGATTCTGAACGCCGCTATAACAAATATGTGTATGTGTGATTTTTTTATTGTTTTATTTTGAAAGGGGTGTAATTTGAACTTTTATATTTTTTTAATATTTTTTAAAACTTTTTTTATTTTTGGCATTGTGAAGACATACAGCATTCTATGTTAATTAACCAGACAACTATTTTTAGCAAACGAAGAATAATAGAATGTTATCTGTATGTTGGGTTTAAATTTAAGTGTAGATTTCTGGTTGGTCAAGAAAACAGACTTTTGTTTGTGTCAGCCGGTAATATTGACATCCATACATCCAAACGACAAGAGACAGGACAGCAGCCACAACATCATCACAAGGGACACGGATCTATCATTCTATGGGAAACAACCTAGGGGTTTTCAGCCTCGGTTGGAAGAATACAGATCTGCTCCATTGACCATCGCTGAACCATGGATACGTTTGGAGAAGCCAGATTGTGATCTTTGTACCAACTGGCCTTGTACCTTGTATGGACTGTCATCTCCCTACGCTTGTCATTACCCCCTGTGTGCGTGCCACAGCTGGGGTAGTGACCCTGGAAGATCTGAAGTCACAGCTGCTATTATCCCGGCGGGTCAGTGGAGGGTGAGACTCTGTAATGTGCCCCATCTTGGGTACTGTGCTGGGACTGTTCTATGTGTTATCTGCCTGTTTTGTGGTACAGTAAAGCATTGCCCACACTGTCTTACCCTCACCCTGTGTTGTCTGAGTAGCGTTTTGCCCATGTATAAAAGGAGAGCAAGGTTCGGTGGGACGATCCCTGGTTCATGTGGTTTTGGCTAGCGGGTGGTGCTCATAGCAATCCGGCAGTGACAAGCATAGACTTCTGCTGGAGACCTCTGGTTGTCATGCCAACCCATCGGTGACCTATGATCATGTGATGGGGTCACCGATGGGTGGGATTTCCGGTGCTTGCTGGAAGTGCGCATTAAATGCCGCTGACAGAGGCTGTTCGGGGCAAATGGCAGGTGTTCAGTACAGCTGACGTGTGCCGGAAAAGATGTCAGCTCACCGCCGGAGCCCACATCAAAGGGAGGAAGTACATTTACACCCGAGGTCAGAAAGAGGTTAAAGGGGATTGTTTTTACAGAGACAGAAGTAATCAATCATGTATACATACAGATAATTACAGAAATACACAGCTTCTAATGGTAAATAGTATAGAGTTACCACAAGAAAATATAATTTGTGTAAACCATGTGTAGATATAAAAATTCAGGCAAATGTCAAATGTTAGAAATATCAGAGAAAAGAAGCGATCAAAGAGTCCAAAACCACATATATAGGAAAATATAAAATACAATTTTATTGTGATATATCAGGAAACAAGAAAACAATGGGGAAAGAGTCAAATTGACCACAAAAGCACATGGGCAAAAATGGGACACACCAAGGGTAAGAAAGACCCAAGGGATAGAGGTAGTGTAACATTGCCATAATGGCATAGATCAAAGGTGTATCGCACTTATCCCTAATCCAAGTAGCCAGACAGGATATACAAACATATAATAGTCAATAAGCTTAGCAATAGAATGAAAATTATTGCCTGTCCGGGTATAAGGGAGAGGTCCACCCTGGCTTTATAATCAATTTGTTACAATTGTTTTAATGGGTTTTGTCTCCATGAAATTGTTATGGTAAATGTCAGATGTTGTAGCGCCATCTAGTGGCTATGTGCAGAAGTGCCATCATAGAGTAACATGTATCCTAAGAGAGCGTCACTATCAAGGTGGGGATGAGATAAGTGCACCATATTTACTGAGTATAAGATAAATCCATACATAGATATATGTAACCGGATTGTAGATCTATCACTGGATATCAGTGTATAAGGGGAATAGATCCTGTGCACTTATAGATGAATAGCTTATATAATGAGAGGACACAGAGCAAAGGGTATAAATAGTGAGAGAATAAAGAGCTGACAGCGCATTACATCCCTGGGATACAGATAGGAGATATAAAGTGCAGCCAGTGCTATATGGGATATCCCAGGAATACAGCACAGCCCATATAGTGTAAAGGAGGAACCATCCTAACAAGAGATGGAGATTACAGATCCTACAGACGACATGCCGGGAGTGTACAGAGAAATATGGCAGATTCACCACTATTCCCTCTTACCAGCGTTTCGCCCCGTCAGCTTCCTCAGAGGGTACGGATAAGTGTTTCCAACACACCAAGGTCCTGCACGAATCCAGGCAAGGGGAGTAACTCTGGGGTAAAGTGGGGGTGCTCCTAAAGGAATTGGGGCTGTTCCCCGGTCACATCTTCCCCAGTGAAGCAGGAGGTTCAGGATGAAAACCTGTTGGTAAGACCAAGATGAATAATGCTGCATAGAGCCACCTGGTAGCGATCAGTCAGGTAAAGTGATAGTGAGGGGGGTCCGGAAACAAAACAATGCAGGTGAAAAGAGCCAAATGTGACCCCACCAAGTGACCAGTGAGAGTGCAACTGTGCAACGGGTAAGAAAAGAGAATAAACAGTGATATGGTAAAGATATAAAGAGAAAAGCAGCTTAATAACAGTGATGATAATAAAATCTATGGGAAGTGTTTGTGGTGAAGTGTATACACTCCTAGAAATGTTTCCTCTACAATATAGAGATATAAATGATCAGTATTAGGACGTGTAACAAAGAGGAATCTGTTATTATATAGAGAGAATGTAACGAGCAATAAATGACGGGAATAATCGGGAATGAAATTGTTATTAATAATATAATGAGATCCCAGCACCTGACACTTCCCGGGATATATGGGCTTATATTAGAATCCCAATTACCAACTGGAAAGATAAAAACAAAGGGAAAAGGGCGGAACAAAAAACAAGCCCCAAACACCTCATAACCCACAATGTAAGGGCAGAAAAATACCGGAAATATAAGTTTCTATTCACACTGCAATATTAGTCACCTGTGATCTGTGTCTCTCCCAGAAGAGAAGTCATCACAGCGTCATTCCCCGTAATAACCGTATAGAGGAGGAAATGATGGCGGAGAGAGCGTCCATTGTTAGAATAGTGGGGAGACACAGATGGGGTCCAATGCTCCTGACTGTCCGGATGTCTAGAGGATCGTCACCATCGGAGAGTAAAGTGCAGATCGGCGATCTTGTGACCGGTGTATTATGGGGAGATAAGAAACAAATAAGACACATTGAGATCAGAGAAAACTGTTCTATGTAATAAAGAGTGTAGAGAACGAATTCCACCAAACCCCCTATAGGAAAGGGGAGAAGCGGAGAACTTCATCTACACCATTGGGATGTCAGGGATTTAATCACCGGATCCATTTAGTCTGTAATTGTGACCAGATCTTTTCCCAGTCGCCCCCTATTGGTAACTAGGACCCTATCGGTGCCAGAGACACGGAGTAAGCTGGAATCACAGGTATGTGTTTTATAGTCAACTCCTCTAAATCAGAAGCCATGAACATAACGCTGACCTGACACAACTAATTTCTAACTTTCCCTGTAAGTGGCAGAAAGACGCAATTAACCCCTTCATGCTGCGGCCCATTTTCCTTTTGTTGTTTCTATTTTTCCCTCCCTTCTTCCCAGAGCCATAACTCTTTATCTCTCTGTCCACATAGACATATGAGGCTTGATGTTTGCGGGACGAGTTGTACTTTTCAATAACTCCCTTAATTTTACCACATAGTGCACTCAAAAACGAGGAAAAAATTCCAAGTGCGGTGAAATCGAGAAAAAAGCAATTCTGACATTGTTTATTGTGAATTGTTTTTGTACATTTTGTGGTAAAATTGACCATGTAATATGATTCTCCTCATCACTATGATTACAGCAACACCGAACATGTCCAGTTTTTATTATTCTTTTAGTGGAGAAAAAAAAATCTGAGGTTTGGAAAGAAACATTTTTGGAGCAGTTCCTCCATTTTCCGAGACCCGTAACATTGTTATTTTCCTCCGGTGGAGCTGTATGATGGATTATTTTCTGCAGGACGAGATAACGTTTTTATTAGTACAATTGTGATCGCTCGTTACAGCATTTTTTGTGGAATTGTGCCATCCATAAAAACATAATTTTGGTAATTCTCACATTTTTCCTATTTCCGGTGTTTACTGATCGGGTTAATTGTTTTTATGTTTTTTACAGAGGGGTAAAAGACACACAGGCAGTGCTGTACAAAAACAACAGATAATGTAACAAAAAAGAACAGCGAGCACTGAAGGAGATAAAAACTGCCAAGATCCTGTTATTAGAGAAGCCGATAAAGGCAATAATGTAGTGTTAATAGCAATGGACAATATAGTAAGGAGCAGAAAGACAGCGATCAGAGAGCAGCACAGAGAAAAACAAGCGCTGATCCCACAAATAACGAGAAGGAACAACTAAGATCTTCTCTGAGATTTCACATAGAGAAGGGACGATTGTCTAAGAAATATCAGAGAAACTCTTCCCTGAATTTCCACACAAGCCGCATTGGTGTTATATTCCTAAAGTCCACAAAGACGCAGCGCCCCCACCAGGCCGCCCGATAGTGCGCGGGGTCGGATCAGTAACAGAATCTTTCTCTACATTTATAGACCGGTGTGTGAGACCATTACTGAGATAGCACCTGCTCACATCAAGGACACCGGAGATTTATAGAGGATTGTGTCCGGTATAGATTGGCAGGAGGGTTATAAATTGGCTTTGATCGACGTCAGGAGCTTGTACGCACGAATTCCACAAATCACAGGACTGGAAGCAATAAAAAATCTATGGAAAAAACTGCTGAAACAGATGACTATATTGGATTCATCCTGGAAAGCCTGAATGTTATATTGTCCCATAAGGCCTTCTCTTTTGGGGGCAGCTGGTCCACCCAGATGACGGGGACAGCGATGGGGGCGCCAGATGCTGCAGTTTCACTAATTCGTTCTTGCCAGACTTTGGAAATAAATATATTTATAGTGTAAAACCCCCACCTGACACCTCCGTGCGGACCACCAGTACGTGGATGATGTGTTTCTGGTGTGGGCTGATACAGAAAGGGGTTAATGATTTCATTAAATATTTGAACGAGGAGAATAAGGTTAATATGAGAATTATTCACAATTTGCACAGAATAACTTAGATTTCTCAGATGTGAATAATAAAATAGTGGATGGTAGAATAATAACCAGCGCCTATAAAAACCTGCAGCCACCAATATGTCCCTCCATTCTAATAATGCGCACCTGAAACATACTAACAGAGGCCGACCATACAGCCGGTATCTGAGGCTGAGAACAATGAATAGTAGAGAAGAAGGTTTCCTACAACAAGCGAATGACCTGACAGACGACTTATTACACAGAGGTTATCCGCCAACATTATTACACTGTGCTAGAGCGATGGAGGAAACCCATGTGGGTCTAGTTACAAGATCCAGGAGGAAGAGCAGAAAAAAGGACGAGATAATAAAAGATTCCACACAACTGAGAATATTCCCCACAGAGGAGATTCCCCCACAGGGTCAGAATCGCATTGGACAACTACATTGGAAAGAAATCTTCTGGATTTATAAACTAAACCCCCTTACTCCATATGGCCTCAGTGATATTACAGATGTTACAGAGGCTCCTGCTGCACCAGCCTGGGATAAGTCAGATCATCGCCGGATCACCGCACACCTCCTGTGACCCAGCTCCACCAGCGCTGCCAATCCCCCCGGGTTTACTGAATTCAGACTGTGAGACAGACCCTCATTTGACACATTAACTTTTTCCCTATTTTCCTTCTGAATATTTGGGGTGCGTCTTATGGCCCGGTGCGGCTTATAGTCCGAAAGATACAGTATATCTTTATTCATTCTTTTAGGTGACCTCACTTCATTCATAGGCGATTTATAATATAATTATTGTATGTAAGTGTGTTCTGTTTTCTCATGAACTATAATTTATCTTTGTGTGACGGACTTTCTCATGAACTGTGACATTTTGTGCTTTGTTGGCGTTTTTTCATTCCAAAGACATACTGATAGGGAATTTAGATTGTGAGCCCCATCGGGGACAGCGATGATAATGTGTGCAAACTGTAAAGTGCTGCGGAATATGTTGGCGCTATATAAATAAAAAGATTATTATTAATATTATAAAGACTGCATATAAAACGTTCCAGGCTTGACATGTTTATCCGCTCTCAGGTTTCGTCCTGAGGAAGACGTCCTGCGTGACTGTGAAACGCGTTGTCTTTGAAAACCTATTTGAATAAACGTTTTTAGTGGAAATCTCCATCTCCGATCGTCTCCATCAGCAGCGCAGGTACAGACACATTATACCCGGATCAGCTCTTCTGCTCGGTCTTTGGCCCCGGGTCCTGCAGCAGCTGGTTTATGCATTGAGCATGGTGCAAAGGCGCCACTCCATCAGGTGAGTGTAATACTCCCCTACTCTCATTATATCTGGTTATCAGGTAAGACCCTATTTTTCGCTTCTTTGTTCCTCAGTATCTCGACTACAAGAAATCTCTGTAACACTTTCAGATTACTTGGATAAAACCAATGAAGGGACTGCTGGGACCGTAATGGGGTCCATCTGAGACCCCAATGCAGAAGCCACATGTCCTGAGAACTGGACCTGCTGGACCACAAATTGTCATTTCTCCAGGTTACCAAATAAATAGTTGTCACGTAGAACCTGGAGAACCTGTCTGACATGCTCAGCATGCTCCTCCAGAGGACGGGAGTAACTCACTATATCATCCAGGAGAATTACCACAAATCTACCAATCAGTGAGGAAAAATATATTTACTGACATTGTCACAGACTGCTGGAGCATTGGTTACCCCGAATGGCAGCATCAGGTTGGGTTTTCTTACAACGAATATTGGATTTATGTCGGGGCCTCCTGTCCCTGACAGCCGGTGTCGTTTCCCCTACAGAGGCCAATCCACAAGGGCCCTGAGGTGCGAGACTCGGGCGAGTTTCTCCCAAGTGTGACCCCGGCCTCAGCCGGACTCTGGAAGGGGGGAAATAACCGAGATTTGGGCATTTTAGCTCCTGGTGTGGAGTCGATAGCACAATCATATGCCGCCATATAGTAGACGGCCGGTGACTGGTAAGAATTCCCTCGTGTGGGGTCTATTTCCCTCCAGAGAAATCACACGTTACATTCTACACATAACACTGTATAGAAAAGGTGGTGCGGGGTAATTGTGCCAGTAGTGAGGGGCGAATAATGGCGGGAATGTCACTGACTGAGGAGAAGCCTCCATGGAGCGTCTTCACTCCGGAGATCATGTGACCCCTGACTCCTCCCCTCCTGTGACCTCATCACAGGTCCTGTGCACAGAGCAGCCATATATGTGGAGTGTGGCTCTGCAGGTTAGTGATGGGCAGTCCGGCTCTTCTGGCTCCTTTCCCCACTTTTCTCCCTCCTGTCCCTTCACTATAAAGCCTGGGCCTCATTATACAGCTGTACAGGGGTCTAGTGAAGGCTTTTTAGCCCTTTCCTCAGACTGTAGCTCCTGGGCACAGACCCTCACTCCTGTCTCTTCACTATAAAGCCTGGGCCTCATTATACAGCTGTACAGGGGTCTAGTGAAGGCTTTTTAGCCCTTTCCTTAAACTTTAGCTCCAGGGAACAGGCCCTCACTCCAGTCCCTCCACTATAAAGCCTGGGCCTCATTACACAGCTGTACAGGGGTCTAGTGAAGGCTTTTTATCCCTTTCCTCAGACTGTAGCTCCTGGGAACAGGCCCTCACTCATGTCCCTTCACTATAAAGCCTGGGCCTCATTATACAGCTGTACAGGGGTCTAGTGAAGGCTTTTTAGCCCTTTCCTTAAACTTTAGCTCCAGGGAACAGGCCCTCACTCCTGTCCCTCCACTATAAAGCCTGGGCCTCATTACACAGCTGTACAGGGGTCTAGTGAAGGCTTTTTATCCCTTTCCTCAGACTGTAGCTCCTGGGAACAGGCCCTCACTCATGTCCCTTCACTATAAAGCCTGGGCCTCATTATACAGCTGTACAGGGGTCTAGTGAAGGCTTTTTAGCCCTTTCCTTAAACTTTAGCTCCAGGGAACAGGCCCTCACTCCTGTCCCTCCACTATAAAGCCTGGGCCTCATTACACAGCTGTACAGGGGTCTAGTGAAGGCTTTTTAGCCCTTTCCTCAGACTGTAGCTCCTGGGAACAGGCCCTCACTCTTGTCCCTTCACTATAAAGCCTGGGCCTCATTATACAGCTGTACAGGGGTCTAGTGAAGGCTTTTTAGCCTTTTCCTCAGACTGTAGCTCCTGGGAACAGGCCCTCACTCCTGTCCCTTCACTTTAAAGCCTGGACCTCTTTATACAGCTGTACAGGGGTCTAGTGAAGGCTTTTTAGCCCTTTCCTCAGACTGTAGCTCCTGGGCACAGGCCCTCACTCCTGTCCCTTCACTATAAAGCCTGGGCCTCATTATACAGCTGTACAGGGGTCTAGTGAAGGCTTTTTAGCCCTTTCCTTAAACTTTAGCTCCAGGGAACAGGCCCTCACTCCTGTCCCTCCACTATAAAGCCTGGGCCTCATTACACAGCTGTACAGGGGTCTAGTGAAGGCTTTTTAGCCCTTTCCTCAGACTGTAGCTCCTGGGAACAGGCCCTCACTCTTGTCCCTTCACTATAAAGCCTGGGCCTCATTATACAGCTGTACAGGGGTCTAGTGAAGGCTTTTTAGCCTTTTCCTCAGACTGTAGCTCCTGGGAACAGGCCCTCACTCCTGTCCCTTCACTTTAAAGCCTGGACCTCTTTATACAGCTGTACAGGGGTCTAGTGAAGGCTTTTTAGCCCTTTCCTCAGACTGTAGCTCCTGGGCACAGGCCCTCACTCCTGTCCCTTCACTATAAAGCCTGGGCCTCATTATACAGCTGTACAGGGGTCTAGTGAAGGCTTTTTAGCCCTTTCCTTAAACTTTAGCTCCAGGGAACAGGCCCTCACTCCTGTCCCTCCACTATAAAGCCTGGGCCTCATTACACAGCTGTACAGGGGTCTAGTGAAGGCTTTTTAGCCCTTTCCTCAGACTGTAGCTCCTGGGAACAGGCCCTCACTCTTGTCCCTTCACTATAAAGCCTGGGCCTCATTATACAGCTGTACAGGGGTCTAGTGAAGGCTTTTTAGCCTTTTCCTCAGACTGTAGCTCCTGGGAACAGGCCCTCACTCCTGTCCCTTCACTTTAAAGCCTGGACCTCTTTATACAGCTGTACAGGGGTCTAGTGAAGGCTTTTTAGCCCTTTCCTCAGACTGTAGCTCCTGGGCACAGGCCCTCACTCCTGTCCCTTCACTATAAAGCCTGGGCCTCATTATACAGCTGTACAGGGGTCTAGTGAAGGCTTTTTAGCCATTTCCTCAGACTGTAGCTCCTGGGAATAGGCCCTCACTCCTGTCCCTTCACTATAAAGCCTGGGCCTCATTATACAGCTGTACAGGGGTCTAGTGAAGGCTTTTTAGCCCTTTCCTCAGACTGTAGCTCCTGGGAACAGGCCCTCACTCCTGTCCCTTCACTATAAAGCCTGGGCCTCATTATACAGCTGTACAGGGGACTAGTGAAGGCTTTTTAGCCCTTTCCTCAGACTGTAGCTTCTGGGCACAGGCCATCACTCCTGTCCCTTCACTATAAATCCTGGGGCCTCTTTATACAGCTGTACGGGGGTCTAGTGAAGGCTTTTTAGCCCTTTCCTCAGACTGTAGCTCCTGGGACCAGGCCCTAACTCCTGTCCCTTCACTATAAAGCCTGGGCCTCATTATACAGCTGTACAGGGGTGTAGTGAAGGCTTTTTAGCCCTTTCCTCAAACTTTAGCTACAGTGATCAGGCCCTCACTCCTGTCCCTTCACTATAAAGCCTGGGCCTCATTATGCAGCTGTACAGGGGTGTAGTGAAGGCTTTTTAGCCCTTTCCTCAAACTTTAGCTCCAGGGATCAGGCCCTCACTCCTGTCCCTTCACTATAAAGCCTGGACCTCATTATACAGCTGTACAGGGGTCTAGTGAAGGCTTTTTAGCCCTTTCCTCAGACTGTAGCTCCTGGGAACAGGCCCTCACTCCTGTCCCTTCACTATAAAGCCTGGGCCTCATTATACAGCTGTACAGGGGTCTAGTGAAGGGTTTTTAGCCCTTTCCTCAAACTTTAGCTCCAGGGATCAGGTCCTCACTCCTGTCCCTTCACTATAAAGCCTGGGCCTCATTATACAGGTGTACAGGGGTCTAGTGAAGGCTTTTTAGCCCTTTCCTCAGACTGTAGCTCCTGGGCACAGGCCATCACTCCTGTACCTTCACTATAAAGCCTGGGGCCTCTTTATACAGCTGTACAGGGGTCTAGTGAAGGCTTTTTAGCCCTTTCCTCAGACTGTAGCTCCTGGGAACAGGCCCTCACTCCTGTCCCTTCACTATAAAGCCTGGGCCTCTTTATACAGCTGTACAGGGGTGTAGTGAAGGCTTTTTAGCCCTTTCCTCAAACTTTAGCTCCAGGGATCAGGTCCTCACTCCTGTCCCTTCACTATAAAGCCTGGGCCTCATTATACAGCTGTACAGGGGTCTAGTGAAGGCTTTTTAGCCCTTTCCTCAGACTGTAGCTCCTGAGAACAGGCCCTCACTCCTGTCCCTTCACTATAAAGCCTGGGCCTCATTATACAGCTGTACAGGGGTCTAGTGAAGGCTTTTTAGCCCTTTCCTCAAACTTTAGCTCCAGGGATCAGGTCCTCACTCCTGTCCCTTCACTATAAAGCCTGGGCCTCATTATACAGGTGTACAGGGGTCTAGTGAAGGCTTTTTAGCCCTTTCCTCAGACTGTAGCTCCTGGGCACAGGCCCTCACTCCTGTCCCTTCACTATAAAGCCTGGGCCTCATTATACAGCTGTACAGGGGTCTAGTGAAGTCAATTTAGCCCTTTCCTCAGACTATAGCTCCTGGGCACAGGCCCTCACTCCTGTCCCTTCACTATAAAGCCTGGGCCTCATTATACAGCTGTACAGGGGACTAGTGAAGGCGTTTTAGCCCTTTCCTCAGACTGTAGCTCCTGGGATCAGGCCCTCACTCCTGTCCCTTCACTATAAAGCCTGGGCCTCATTATACAGCTGTACAGGGGACTAGTGAAGGCGTTTTAGCCCTTTCCTCAGACTGTAGCTCCTGAGAACAGGCCCTCACTCCTGTCCCTTCACTATAAAGCCTGGGCCTCATTATACAGCTGTACAGGGGTCTAGTGAAGGTTTTTAGCCCTTTCCTCAAACTTTAGCTCCAGGGATCAGGTCCTCACTCATGTCCCTTCACTATAAAGCCTGGGCCTCATTATACAGCTGTACAGGGGTCTAGTGAAGACTTTTTAGCCCTTTCCTCAGACTGTAGCTCCTGGGAACAGGCCCTCACTCCTGTCCCTTCACTATAAAGCCTGGGCCTCATTATACAGCTGTACAGGGGTCTAGTGAAGGCTTTTTAGCCCTTTCCTCAGACTGTAGCTCCTGGGAACAGGCCCTCACTCCTGTCCCTTCACTATAAAGCCTGGGCCTCTTTATACAGCTGTACAGGGGTGTAGTGAAGGCTTTTTAGCCCTTTCCTCAAACTTTAGCTCCAGGGATCAGGTCCTCACTCCTGCCCCTTCACTATAAAGCATGGGCCTCATTATACAGCTGTACAGGGGTCTAGTGAAGGCTTTTTAACCCTTTCCTCAGACTGTAGCTCCTGGGAACAGGCCCTCACTCCTGTCCCTTCACTATAAAGCCTGGACCTCATTATACAGCTGTACAGGGGTCTAGTGAAGGCTTTTTAGCCCTTTCCTCAAACTTTAGCTCCAGGGATCAGGTCCTCACTCCTGTCCCTTCACTATAAAGCCTGGGCCTCATTATACAGGTGTACAGGGGTCTAGTGAAGGCTTTTTAGCCCTTTCCTCAGACTGTAGCTCCTGGGCACAGGCCCTCACTCCTGTCCCTTCACTATAAAGCCTGGGCCTCATTATACAGCTGTACAGGGGTCTAGTGAAGGCTTTTTAGCCCTTTCCTCAGACTGTAGCTCCTGGGCACAGGCCCTCACTCCTGTCCCTTCACTATAAAGCCTGGGCCTCATTTACAGCTGTACAGGGGTCTAGTGAAGGCTTTTTAGCCCTTTCCTCAGACTGTAGCTCCTGGGCACAGGCCCTCACTCCTGTCCCTTCACTATAAAGCCTGGTCCTCATTTACAGCTGTACAGGGGTCTAGTGAAGGCTTTTTAGCCATTTCCTCAGACTGTAGCTCCTGGGCACAGGCCATCACTCCTGTCCCTTCACTATAAAGCCTGGGGCCTCTTTATACTGCTGTACAGGGGTCTAGTGAAGGCTTTTTAGCCCTTTCCTCAGACTGTAGCTCCTGGGAACAGGCCCTCACTCCTGTCCCTTCACTATAAAGCCTGGGCCTCATTATACAGCTGTACAGGGGACTAGTGAAGGCGTTTTAGCCCTTTCCTCAAACTTTAGCTCCAGGGATCAGGCCCTCACTCCTGCCCCTTCACTATAAAGCCTGGGCCTCTTTATACAGCTGTACAGGGGTCTAGTGAAGGCTTTTTAACCCTTTCCTCAGACTGTAGCTCCTGGGAACAGGCCCTCACTCCTGTCCCTTCACTATAAAGCCTGGGCCTCATTATACAGGTGTACAGGGGTCTAGTGAAGGCTTTTTAGCCCTTTCCTCAGACTGTAGCTCCTGGGCACAGGCCCTCACTCCTGTCCCTTCACTATAAAGCCTGGGCCTCATTATACAGCTGTACAGGGGTCTAGTGAAGGCTTTTTAGCCCTTTCCTCAGACTGTAGCTCCTGGGCACAGGCCCTCACTCCTGTCCCTTCACTATAAAGCCTGGGCCTCATTTACAGCTGTACAGGGGTCTAGTGAAGGCTTTTTAGCCCTTTCCTCAGACTGTAGCTCCTGGGCACAGGCCCTCACTCCTGTCCCTTCACTATAAAGCCTGGTCCTCATTTACAGCTGTACAGGGGTCTAGTGAAGGCTTTTTAGCCATTTTTTCAGACTGTAGCTCCTGGGCACAGGCCATCACTCCTGTCCCTTCACTATAAAGCCTGGGGCCTCTTTATACTGCTGTACAGGGGTCTAGTGAAGGCTTTTTAGCCCTTTCCTCAGACTGTAGCTCCTGGGAACAGGCCCTCACTCCTGTCCCTTCACTATAAAGCCTGGGCCTCATTATACAGCTGTACAGGGGACTAGTGAAGGCGTTTTAGCCCTTTCCTCAAACTTTAGCTCCAGGGATCAGGCCCTCACTCCTGCCCCTTCACTATAAAGCCTGGGCCTCTTTATACAGCTGTACAGGGGTCTAGTGAAGGCTTTTTAACCCTTTCCTCAGACTGTAGCTCCTGGGAACAGGCCCTCACTCCTGTCCCTTCACTATAAAGCCTGGGCCTCATTACACAGCTGTACAGGGGTCTAGTGAAGGCTTTTTAGCCCTTTCCTTAGACTGTAGCTCCTGGGAACAGGCCCTCACTCATGTCCCTTCACTATAAAGCCTGGGCCTCATTATACAGCTGTACAGGGGTCTAGTGAAGACTTTTTAGCCCTTTCCTTAAACTTTAGCTCCAGGGAACAGGCCCTCACTCCTGTCCCTCCACTATAAAGCCTGGGCCTCATTATACAGCTGTACAGGGATCTAGTGAAGGCTTTTTAGCCCTTTCCTCAGACTGTAGCTCCTGGGATCAGGCCCTCACTCCTGTCCCTTCACTATAAAGCCTGGACCTCATTATACAGCTGTACAGGGGTCTAGTGAAGGCTTTTTAGCCTTTTCCTCAGACTGTAGCTCCTGGGAACAGGCCCTCACTCCTGTCCCTTCACTATAAAGCCTGGGCCTCATTATACAGCTGTACAGGGGTCTAGTGAAGGCTTTTTAGCCTTTTCCTCAGACTGTAGCTCCTGGGAACAGGCCCTCACTCCTGTCCCTTCACTATAAAGCCTGGGCCTCTTTATACAGCTGTACAGGGGACTAGTGAAGGCTTTTTAGCCCTTTCCTCAGACTGTAGCTCCTGGGAACAGGCCCTCACTCCTGTCCCTTCACTATAAAGCCTGGGCCTCATTATACAGCTGTACAGGGGTGTAGTGAAGGCTTTTTAGCCCTTTCCTCAAACTTTAGCTACAGGGATCAGGCCCTCACTCCTGTCCCTTCACTATAAAGCCCGGGCCTCATTATGCAGCTGTACAGGAGTGTAGTGAAGGCTTTTTAGCCCTTTCCTCAGACTGTAGCTCCAGGGATCAGGCCCTCACTCCTGTCCCTTCACTACAAAGCCTGGGCCTCATTATACAGCTGTACAGGGGTCTAGTGAAGGCTTTTTAGCCCTTTCCTCAGACTGTAGCTCCTGGGCACAGGCCATCACTCCTGTCCCTTCACTATAAAGCCTGGGCCTCATTATACAGCTGTACAGGGGTCTAGTGAAGGCTTTTTAGCCCTTACCTCAAACTTTAGCTCCAGGGATCAGGTCCTCACTCCTGTCCCTTCACTATAAAGCCTGGGCCTCATTAAACAGCTGTACAGGGTTCTAGTGAAGGCTCTTTAGCCCTTTCCTCAGACTGTAGCTCCTGGGATCAGGCCCTCACTCCTGTCCCTTCACTATAAAGCCTGGGCCTCATTATACAGCTGTACAGGGGTCTAGTGAAGGCTTTTTAGCCCTTTCCTCAGACTGTAGCTCCTGGGAACAGGCCCTCACTCCTGTCCCTTCACTTTAAAGCCTGGGCCTCTTTATACAGCTGTACAGGGGTGTAGTGAAGGCTTTTTAGCCCTTTCCTCAAACTTTAGCTCCAGGGATCAGGTCCTCACTCCTGTCCCTTCACTATAAAGCCTGGGCCTCATTATACAGCTCTACAGGGGTCTAGTGAAGGCTTTTTAGCCCTTTCCTCAGACTGTAGCTCCTGAGAACAGGCCCTCACTCCTGTCCCTTCACTATAAAGCCTGGGCCTCATTATACAGCTGTACAGGGGTCTAGTGAAGGCTTTTTAGCCCTTTCCTCAACCTTTAGCTCCAGGGATCAGGTTCTCACTCCTGTCCCTTCACTATAAAGCCTGGGCCTCATTATACAGGTGTACAGGGGTCTAGTGAAGGCTTTTTAGCCCTTTCCTCAGACTGTAGCTCCTGGGCACAGGCCCTCACTCCTGTCCCTTCACTATAAAGCCTGGGCCTCATTATACAGCTGTACAGGGGTCTAGTGAAGGCTTTTTGTCCCTTTCCTCAGACTGTAGCTCCTGGGAACAGGCCCTCACTCCTGTCCCTTCACTATAAAGCCTGGGCCTCATTATACAGCTGTACAGGGGTCTAGTGAAGGCTTTTTAGCCCTTTCCTCAGACTGTAGCTCCTGGTCACCATGTGATCTCACCATAACCCTAACAAGCTAATTAAGGTGTGAAATCTTGGTCAAAATTATCTCAGTACACAAATCTCCAAGGATGCCCAAAGTTTTGCATCGCCCCTTTTTCCTTTTTGCAATTATGAAATAGTAAAAAAGTCTATATATATATTTTTATTATTATTATTTTTGCCTTAAAATACAAAAGACATGTGTCATCTTAGAGGTTCATCCTGCTGGTGCTCAATATTTAATAGGGTCTTGCTATTAAACTTAATGAAAAGTTTGGTGAATTTCTTTGAGCTGTTATTACTAGAGATGAGCGAATATCATCGGAGAAGTTGTTATTGGCTAATATCACTTACCGAATAGCTGCATCGGGACCCCGGATCCCTGGAGCGCTCCCGATAATCAGCTGCATTTGTCGCCCTCCATGCAGGTGCTGTGACTATCACACAGCGCGACACACGCAGCTGATTATCGGGAGCGCTCCAGCACACTGAGTCCTGCACACACTGAGGCCCCTGATCATGTGACCCCTGACTCCTCCCCTCCTGTGACCTCATCACAGGTCCTGTGTGCACAGAGCAGTCATATATGTGGCAGACACTCGCTGGATCTTCTGCTTTCTGGGCCGGTTCCTCCTGTGAGTCCTATTAACCCTTTCGCTCCCTGTATTCTCCTTTCTGACAGGACAATATCTGAATCCGGATAGTGTGACAGAAATTTAAGCAATGTGGAAGGAAAAAATGACAATTTTACTTTTTTCCTCACAAAAATGTGACTTTAGCCCCAAAATTGGCAGCGTAACAAATCCTTATTTTCCCCACTGTAGTTTGTAGACTCCATATACAGATCCCTTAAGTGAGAAAAGAGCTGAATTCCCCACTTAAGTTATTGCATTTTGGAAATTGCCCCCACTGGGAATTTATCTCCAGGTAAAGGCACAATTGTGTCTCCATGGGGGTTGTGCTCACAGCCCAACATCGTGCGGCCTCCAAAGAAATGCCACCCCGCACCATTACTGACCACTGCCAAACCGGTCATGCTGAAGGATGTTGCAGGAAGCAGATCACTCTCCACGGCGTCTCCAGACTCTGTCACGTCTGTCACATGTGCTCAGTGTGAACCTGCTTCCATCTGTGAAGAGCACGGGGCGCCAGTGGTGAATTTGCCAATCATGGTGTTCTATGCCAAATGCCAAGTGTCCAGTACGGTGTTGGGCTGTGAGCACAACCCCCATCTGTGGACGTCGGGCACTCAGACCATCCTAATGGAGTCAGTTTTTAACCGCTTGTGCAGACACATGAACATTTGTGGCCTGCTTAACATCATTTTGCAGGGCTCTGGCAGTGCTCCTCCTGTTCATCCTTGCACAAAAGTTGAGGTAGCGGTCCTGCTGTTGGGTTGTTGCCCTCCTACAGCTTCCACCACGTCTCCTGGTAGCGCCTCCAGCCTTTGGGCACTACGCTGACAGACACAGCAAACCTTCTTGCCACAGCTCACATTAATGTGCCATCCTGGATGAGCTGTACTACCTGAGCCATTTGTGTGGGTTGTAGAGTCCGTCTCATGTTACCATGAGTGTGAAAGCACAACCAACATTCAAAAGTGACCAAAACATCAGCCAGAAAGCATTGGTACTGAGATGTGGCCTGTGGTCCCCACCTGCAGAACCACTCCTTTCTTTTTTTTTTTATATCAATAATTTTTATTAAGATTTTATATAAAACAGATTATACACCGCAACAAACATGTGGACAGTTGAAAAAGTTGTCCTATAACAGCAGGACAATAAAATTCAAAGTACAAACAGATAATAGCTGAAAATTCTGCATAGTAGGGTTAGGGGATACAATGTGCAACATAGGAAGCAAGGGTAGGTATGATAGGTAATAAGATCACAGGTCCACCAATCAGGACTGGAAGGACGAGAATTTGGACACCACCAAGGGGAGCCAACGATTCCTTATTTTATCTTTGGTAAACATATCTGAGGTTAGAAGGAGCTCGTATTGGTAATGTTTATTGATTTTTTGGATAATTTCCAACCTAGAGGCGATAGTTATTTCTCTGCCAGACACATACGTGCTGCTATTAGAATGTGATACAATTGGTCTCAAATCATCAGGGAACATATGTAAACCGATCCCCAAAACCGCTAGCGGACCGCTCAAACCTCCAGCCAGGCCTGTAACTGAAGTAATAATGTTAGACACTTCTTCCCCTAAAGGCCGGATGAGCGGGCAATCCCACCACACGTGCCCTAGGGAACCAACACCCGAGCAGCCCTTCCAGCAGGATCGGGGATAGGAACCACGGAATTTGGAAATCTTCAGCGGGGTGTAATACCAGTCAAAGTGAACTTTCTTAAGCTGCTCAAGATGATTGATACAGGAGGAATATTTCTGCAAGTCGCCAGAAGCGGACCACCATTGGTCCGGGGTTGAGGAGAAAGCAAGAGCCCCTTCCCAGCGACTCATATGCTATTGTTTAGGACCACTATCGGGGGAATTAAACACTTTATATACAACCGAGAGGCCGTGTTTTTGAGAGGAGGAAGAACTAAAAAAACGCTGTATTGGCGAGCAAACAGCATTATGGCAGGATAAGGGAAATACACATGAATTTAAAAAATGCCGAATTTACAGGTACTGGTAGAAGTTATTTCTGTGAAGGCCAAATTCATCCATTAGGACAGAGAAGGGTTTCAACTCCTGAATTAAGATGATATCTTTGATGACCACAATACCATTCCTCACCCAACTGCCTAACGTGAGGCCATCCACATGAAACTCCGAGGCCCTAATAGAGATACTCAAATTTAATCACCTGACGAGAAGAGACCAGATCAGACCAATAAGAAAATGCCACTTTCATTGTCTGCAAGGGAAGAGGGGGCAAAGGAACCAAGCACTCGGGCCTCCAGTAGAATTCTCAAAGTCCAACGCGGGGCTAAGTATTTCTCCACAAGCACCCATTTGTGAGTACTAGAATCATCATACTACTCCCTTAACGCCTCTAGAATTGCCGCTTTATGGTACAAATAAAAATTCGGGACCCCCAGACCACCATGTGAATAACTATAAAATAAGATAGACATACGAACCACTCCTTTATTGAGGGTGTCTTGTTAATTGCCAATAATTTCCATCTGTTGTCTATTCCATTTGCACAACAGCATGTGAAATTGATTGTCAATCAGTGTTGCTTCCTAAGTGGACAGTTTGATTTCACAGAAGTTTGATTTACTTGGAGTTATATTCTGTTGTTTAAGTGTTCCCTTTATTTTATTGAACAGTGTATATAGATGGAGAGATTTTTTTTTTCTTTACATTGGAGGGTCCAATTCCAGCTATTGCTGTGGGATCTGTGATTTCTATCTACTCCACTGTGTACAGGATAATAGAGTATAATAAAGTAGTTATGGGCGTGACGTAACTAACATTGTGCAGTGACTCTGCTTTCCATATAGTGATGGATATTTCTTGTTGCTGTGATATTTTTTTTTCACTTTAAACCTTTTTTAAACCCCTCTGATCAGTGCGATCATACAACATACAAGCCTCTCATGGCTCCGGTGATGCCCTGTACTACTGTAGTGCCGTGTATCATCACTGCCTGTCAGTGTAATACTAACGGCCCCATACACATGAGATCAGAGTTGGCTGATCGGTCATTTGGCAGACGGCGATCTCTCCCGACTCCCCCATACACACAAATATTCCAGCTTTCCTGTGGTCTGTATGAGAGAGTCACCTCCAGACTCCTCTAGAGGAGGATTATCTACAGGAAGAACAAACGGATTATCCTCTGAAATTCAGGATGTCAGATTCTTCTCTGCCCTGACATCATCTGTCGGGAGGCCTCCAAATACATTATATGGTCGGCCAAACCCCCCGAAATCAGTGCTTTCATGGAACTTTAGTCTAATGTGTATGGGGGGCGTTATGAGGTAACTTATTGGACGCTGCCTCTGGCCCGGCCTAATAGACCTTCATACATTGCAGCCCAGACCCCATTATTAGGCATGTAAGTATCGGAGTAACTAGGCCGCCCCATACTATCGAGTACTTGGAGGCGGGGGGCATTCAGCCAAACTCTGTCACACCTTCTTAGATGCCATGTTTGCTTTTCAGGGTTTTTGTTGCAGCCTCCTCTGTGCCGTCCCTGCGGTGTACATCTATGTTCTGGGGCACAAAGAGATTAATTTATTTTTAATAAATGTTTAATATGTTAAAAATTATAAAATGTGTCTTTTGCTTTTTGCATATTTTTTTCTTCTTACAAGAATTGTTGGAGCCAATTTTTCTTTAGAAACATTTTAATATCGGCTTTTTCTGGAGTTTTTCTTGTAATATAGGAAAGCCTAAGGCCAGAAATAAACCCCATAAATCACTGTACATGGAGACTTTGGGATCAGATCATTTCTGTCTGTGTTGATTGTGGAAACAAAAAATCTTTTCTAAAAGCCTCAAACTTCTGTGTGTGACTCAGAGCTGAGATCTAACGTGATAGAAGATTCCAGTGCGGGGAAGACGGGAAACCTTCATATAGACGGCCGGTGGGGATGGAGGCAGTGACCGACTCTGGCCAAATCTGTTTCTAGAGCCGTAGTAGAAGATGAAGATGTCGTCCTCATCATGAAGGAGTTATGTTGTGAGCTCATTTTCGGGTTTGCCTCTGGCTTCTGGTGAGGGTTATGGAGCTGGCTGTGCTGACAGAGGAGTAGTGAGATCTCTATCTGGACTCCCTCTGTTGGTGAAGGGAGGTAATGAAGCTGATCTAAATGGCAGAGACCGGCCACCTGAGGAGGAGGACTGTGATTGGACATCAGGAATTTCTGATTGGATTTAAGGCAGCCGACTCCCTAGTTTCTTGCTGGTGATTTCTCCTGACTGTGGCTTCTGGTTTCCAGTTTGGTTCCTGCCTTCTTAAAGCTAAGTTTTCTCTGCTATTGTTCATATGATTTTTGTCTGGTTTGCTTGGTTTTTGTGTTCAGTCAGCCCTGGCTGGGACTGGGCTGAATCCCCATTTTGTCTCTGGTCAGTTGATCTCTTTTGCTCTGTCTTCAGAGTATACCTGAGTGCTGATATAGGGAATTGAAGTCTAGCGACTTCAGGGCCTTTTTCTATCAGACATGTTGGACATTTTTTGGCAGGGTTTTTTGCGTGATTGCAGACAGCAGCTTTTATTTCCTGTCCTTTCTAGTTAGTGAGGGCCCCATCGTTTGCTCAGCCTATCTTTCTATCTGTGTTTGTCTTTTCATCTTGTTTCACCATCAATACATGTTGGGGGCTGTCTATTGCTTTGGGGTCTGCTCTGGGGCAGTTTAGATTTTCCCTTTCTTTCTGTAGGCTTATTTAGTTCTCTGGCTGTAACGAGGCGTCTAGGACCACCGTAGGCACGCTCCACGGCTACTGCTAGTTGTGTGGATAGGATCAGGGGTCTGCAATCCGCTAGTTACCAACTCTCCGGTTTTCTGGGCTTAGCTTGCTTTTTGTTTTTTCCTCCTTGGTGACTCATTCATAACAGAGTTATTTCTCATGTCGCGTGTAACGAATATCTCCTGCAGTATCGCTAATGCCGATTCCAGTGTCGGTAATGAGACGAGAATTTGCGTTATGGAAGATGAGTCTATGAGGAACGTGTTCAGCTGCCAACTCCGAGGAGGAAACTGCTTGTTGTCTGTGGCCTAAATATATAGGTTTTATTAGTAGATGTCAGGGAAGAAAACTAAACACTGTAAAATAATAAATCTCCTCATATGTTTCCCTTATTATCTCCAGTAATTGTATTATTACACAGAATCATAGAATCGTAGAGTTGGAAGGGACCTCCTGGGCCATCTGGTCCAACCCCCTGCTCAAAGCAGTATTCGCTAAATCATCCCAGACAGATATCTGTCCAGCCTCTGTTTGAAGACTTCTATTGAAGGAGAACTCACCACCTTTCGTGGCAGCCTGTTCCACTCATTGATCACTCTAACAGTCAAAAAGTTTTTTCTAATATCTAATCTGTGTCTCCTCCCATTCAGTTTCATCCCATTGCTTCTAGTCTTTCCTTGTGCAAATGAGAATAAAGATGATCCTTCCGTAATGTGACAGCTAGAGTTGAGCGACTTTTGGTTTTTTAGGGTCGAGTTTCGTTTCGTGAAACCCGAGTTTTCCAAAAGTCGGGTCGAGCAAGATCGGCCGATTATAGGGAAAAGTCGGGGTCGTCCCGAAACACGAAACCCAATGTAAGTCAATGGGGAATAAAAGTTGGCAGTGAGAGGACAGGAAACACACCTACAGTGCTCATTTGAATGCCAAAAGCATCAATTCTTCTTACTTAAGCTTGTCAACCTTAATTAACTTCATAATACAAGTTACGCACTGAAAAATGGGGGTTATTTGGCTAAAGTTGTGGGGTGGTAGGGATGGCTCCAGGTTTTCATGTGCCCTGGGCGAAAGAGCGCCCCTTTAACACATACCACAACTCATCATGCTCCGATACGGCAGAGAAATAGCGGTATAGTACAATGAAAAATACTTCACTTTTTACATCTCATGACGAGGCCCATCTATTTCTCCATACAGAATCATTGGTCCCATATAATGTTTGAAACAGTATATGATGAGCTCCACATAATGCTACAGTATATGTTGGTCCCCATGGATGAAGCTCCACTGTCTTATGGGCCCAAATAATGCTCCAAACATAATGGGCCCCATTTCTAATGCTCTAGTGTATAATGGGCCCTGTAAATGCTGCTCCAGTGTCTGATGTTCACCTTTGGAATGTTCCAGTGTATGGTGGGCCCCATCTATCATTCTCCAGAGTATAGTGCTCCCCAAAAATTGCTGTCCCAACATTGAAAACAATCAAATAAGTCTCCTCGCTAGGGAATCCCTGTACTAGTCTGGACTCCTCGTCGTCCCCATCTTCCATCTCACTGCACAGTATTTCAACCTTGCAAGTGCTGTGATCCTGAGCAAGCAGGGGGGGCCCACTCGTTGGCGACGGCAGTGGTACAGGGCCCCTGATAGTACGGTGGTGTGTCTGATGGCGGGTGGGCCGAACCTGCACTTTCATCTGCAGCTTCCTCTTTGTCACCGTGTAAGATGGAACTGTATATGGGAAGGGTAACCTGAGTTTCATCAGGGTCAGATTCAGGCCGTGTAGCGTGCGAGGGGAATGTAGTGGTCTGGGTCAATGTACCAGCAGATTCATCGAGCAGTGGCTGGGCATCAGTGCACTTGTGTCGCCCCCAGGAGTACGGTCGCCACAGTGGCATTACCTTCCTCCTAGGGAGTGTGATGTCATGCTTGGGAGCAACGAAGGATCTCTCTAGCAGGTTAACTGATTGGGCGGCGTTATTCCCACGAGTCATGACCCTCCAAAACAGCGTTCATGAAGGCAAAGTGTTTGTTTTACGTGGGCAGTATGGTTGCAAAGCTGAACCTTAAAGGAATGTCCACAAGGGCACCACCAGGAGTGGAGCCTACGGTTAAAATCGACTCCACCTGGGAAACCTCAACCATGCCAGCTACAGAACAGATGCACACATTGCAAGCTTAATTCCGTTAACGAATGAGACTCCGTCATGCCCCGCGGTCCGAGTCCGGCTTACTAGAGGGACACGTGAGGCTCTGGCACATGAGATTGGCCAATAACTGGTGTGTCATGCCCTTACATGTCCGTGGCTGCATGTGCGCTACACTGAAAAGGCCAGCGTTTGTCGCTTACAGGTGCAGATAACCCGCTGAACAACGTTAGTGATGGGGATCACTGATTACAATTATTACCCGCGAACGATGATTTCCCAGTAAGTGCAGGTCAACCGCAGTTCCGGAATTAGGCCTAACCGTCATTCCTGAAAAAATGAAAAACTTACGTGTGCAAACCACAGGTGCTGTAGCTTGCTTAACAGCTCGCCAGCCGTTCTCACGCCCAGTATGGATTACACGTGATTGCACAAAGGTGAGAAAGGGTACCGTATCCCCGGATAACATGTATGGATAGCGTACACATTCAAAATATATGTCTATACATCAGGAGGCAGGCTCAGACGGTGTTAGGCCCAGTATGGATTGCACGTGATTGCACAAAGGTGAGAAAGGGTACCGTATCCCCGGATAACATGTATGGATAGCGTACACATTCAAAATATATGTCTATACATCACGAGGCAGGCTCAGACGGTCTTAGGCCCAGTATGGCTTGCACGTGATTGCACAAAGGTGAGAAAGGGTACCGTATCCCCGGATAACATGTATGGATAGCGTACACATTCAAAATATATGTCTATACATCAGGAGGCAGGCTCAGACGGTGTTAGGCCCAGTATGGCTTGCACGTGATTGCACAAAGGTGAGAAAGGGTACCGTATCCCCGGATAACATGTATGGATAGCGTACACATTCAAAAGATATGTCTATACATCAGGAGGCAGGCTCAGACGGTGTCAGGCACAGTATGGATTTGACGGCCCAGACTACACAGCGGAGGAGCAGGGAGAGGTAAAGATTGCAAATGCTGGGGCCCTGCCCAAGCAAGGGAGGCCCACTCGTGGGCGTCGGTACTGGCACTGGGCCCCTCATAGTACGGCGGTGTGTCTGACGGCGGGTGAGCACCACCACCGTCAGAGACACTTGATTGCACTATGAGGGACCCTGTGCCAGTGCCCGCGCCCAAGAGTCGGCCTACCCACCTGTCCAGGGCAACGGCACTCGCACGGTGTCGTGCGCTAGGTGGTGACCCCGGCCATGGGGGGGGAGGCAGCACAGTTAGGGAGTTTTAGAAAGTGGCATATGTTGATGTTGGACATTCAGCTGATGCAAAAGGCGAAATAGGTCAAGTCCCAGGAAGAGGTGGACCAAAGCAAGCCATTTTTCTGTCACCCTATGTGTCATCAGGGGAAGGTGGGACAAAATCCTTGGAAACCCATGCATGGTTCATTTTAATGAAGGTTAGATCATCCACATTTTGGGTTGACAGACGGGTCCTTTTTTCTGTCAGGATTGATCCAGCTGCACTGAAGACTCTTTCCGATAGCACACTTGCAGCTGGGCAAGCGAGCTCCTGTAAGGCATATTGTGCCAATTCAGGCCAGGTGTCCAGTTTAGCGGCCCAATAGTCAAAGGGGAATGACCTGTGTGGGAGAACATCGATATGGGAGGAAAAGTAGTTTGTAACCATAGTTGACAACTGCTGTCTCCTGTCACTTTCCGTCGATGCAGTATTACCAGTTGTGTGAGCGGTACTTGAAAAATCAGTCCACAACATTGTCATGAAACCCCTGTCTCCAACGCCACTTCTGCTGTGTGCACCATGAACACCTCTGCCAAGCTGCCCCTGGCCCGTACGGCTCGTGTGAGAACCATCACCGCTGCTGTGTGCTGGGAATGCCTCAAGCAACCGATTTACCAGAGTTGCTTGTTTATTAGCCAATATTAGGTCAAGGTTCTCCTGTGGCATGATGTTTTGTAATTTGCCTTTATAGCGTGGATCCAGGATGCTGGCCAACCAGTAGTCGTCATCGTTCATCATTTTGGCAATGCGGGGGTCCCTTTTTAGGATCCGCAAGGCATAATCTGACATGTGGGCCAATGTTCCCGGTGTCAATGATGCACTGCGAGTGCTGGTTGGAGGAGCACTTTCTGGCAAATCCACATCCCTCCAGTCACGCACAAACCCTGTACCAGACCTTGCCACGCCAACATTTTCACTTGCCCCACGAGATGCATCCTCCTCCCCTAAGTAATCATCCCCATCATCATCCTCCTCCTCCTCTTCTTCCTCCACCTCGTCCAGGAGAGGTCCCTGAGCAGACAATGGCTGAATGTCATCAAGGATTCCCTCCTCCTCTTCCTCCTCATCAACATTGGCTGCAGACGCCTGCTCCTTAAGGTGCGTCAAAGTTTGCATGAGCAGACGCATAAGTGGGATGCTCATGCTTAGGATGGCGTCGTCTGCGCTTACCAGCCAGGTGCATTCCTCAAAACACTGAAGGACTTTACAGAGGTCTTTCAGCTTCGACCACTGCACACCTGTCAACTCCATGTCTGCTCTCAAAGTGCCTGGCCGTGTATCCTCCCACAAATGCATTATGGCCTGCCTCTGCTCGCACAGCCGCTCCACCATGTGCAGGGTGGAGTTCCACCTTGTTGCAATGTCGATAATGAGGCGGTGGTTGGGAAGGTGGAGCAATCGCTGCAGCTTCTGCATACGAACGGAGTGTACAGGCGACCGGCGGATGTAGGCGCGCACAGTCTTCGCACCTTCTGGAGCAGGGCTGTTAACTCCGGATAATTTTTGAGGAAGCACTGCACCACCAGGTTCAAGGTGTGAGCCAAGCAAGGTATGTGGCTGAGTTTTGAAAGGGCTATGGCTGCCACAAAATTACGGCCGTTATCACTAACTACCTTGCCTACCTCAAGATGTACACTGCCCAGCCATGACTCAGTTTGTCGCTTCAAGTACTCGGCCAGCACCTCGGCGGTGTGTCTGTCGCCCAAACACATCATCTGCAACACAGCCTGCTGACGCTTTCCACTAGCTGCTCGATAGGGGGACACCTCGTGTGCAACAGTGGCAGCTGCAGATGGAGTGCTCGTACGACTGCGCTCTGTGGACGAGCTTTCGCTTCTGGAGGAGGAGGAGGAGGAGGGTCGAACGCCTACAGCCAACTGTTTCCTATACCGTGGGCTAGGCAGCACTGTCCCACCACCGCTGTCCCCTGTGGACCCTGCATCCACCACATTAACCCAGTGCGCAGTGATGGACACGTAACGGCCCTGGCCATGCCGACTGGACCATGCATCAGTTGTGAGGTGCACCTTTCCACTCACTGTCTGCTTGAGTGCATGGACAATGCGGTCTTTTACATGATGGTGGAGGGCTGGGATGGCTTTGCGAGAGAAGTGGCGACTGGGTAGGTCATAGCGTGGTACTGCATAGGCCATGAGTTCGCGGAAAGTTGCGCTTTCCACCAACCGATAGGGCATCATCTCAAACGAGATTAGTTTGGCAATGTGGGCGTTCAAACCCAGTGTACGCGGATGAGAGACTGAGTACTTTCTTGACCTACTCATAGTGTCTGGGAGGGTGAGCTGGACTTGAGAGCTGCATATGGTGGAAGTAGCGGTGGACAGGGCGGACTGAGAGAGGGTTGATGATGGTGATGGAGTTGGTGTTCTTTCTGATGGCCTAGATTCAGTATTTCGTTGATATAACAGTGGGATTCCCTGACTGCTGTGGCCTTGCAACGACACCTCAACATTTGCTGCTGTGCTAACCGGTGGGCTTACAGTGGGGGAAACAATGTAGCGTTGCTGACTACCTTCTTTGTGATCAGTTGCACATGTGGCACTTGAGGTTTGGTGTTGTGTCCACGCTTGCAAGTGCATGGTGGTTAAATGTCTAAGCATGCAACTGGTATTCAAATTTTTCAGATTTTTCCCTCGGCTAAAGGTCTTTGCACACTTCTTACAGATAACCTTGGCCTGATCATGAGGATTTTGTTCAAAAAAGTGCCACACTGCACTCTTCCTACTTTGGCAGACATTTTGCGGCCTAGAATGCTGTGATCTTTTGACCCTCTGGACAAGCTGTCCAGCAACTCTTTTGATTTTTGGAACCTGTCTTTGGAGTGCTCCGGGCCTGCCAGATAACAGCTGTTGCGATGTCGATGTCTGCTGTGGATGCTCCTCATCTGAGCTATTGGAAGCAGCACCCTCTTCCCCCAATGGATGCCAATCTGGGTCAACAACTGGGTCATCCATCACCTCCTCTTCAATGTCATGTGCACCTTCCTCTGTGTCACCGTGTATGGTGGTATAGTGTGCGGGAAGGGGCACCTGAGTCTCATCAGGGTCAGAATCTGGCTCTGTACACAGCGAGGACAATGTAGTTCTCTGAGTGAATGTACCAGCAGAATCATCTATCAGCGGCTGTGCATCAGTGCGCTCCATGTCAGATTCATCTTGGCCTGGGTAATTCACCATTTCACTTGATAATCCAAGCATGGTATGTGAAAACAGCTCCATGGAGTAATCAGTAGTATGGCCTGCGTCATCCTTCAATCTTGGTTGGGGTGAAGGACACAAGGAAAGGTGTGGTTCATGAACATGAGCCTCCAATGACGACTCCGTGCTTTTACTTTTTACAACTTCAGAAGAGGAGGCGATAGAGCTGGAGGCTGAGTCAGCAATGTAAGACAAAACTTTTTCCTGATGCTCTGGCTTTAAAAGCGGTTTGCCAGCTCCTAGAAAACTAAGCTTTCGAAGCCTTATGGAGCCAGACGATGACGCAGGCTCAACACCTCCTGCATTCGGTCCTATTTTGCTCTTGCCACTACCATCAGATCCACCACCAACACCATCATTACCAGCTGCCAACCCCCGCCCAATTCCACGGCCTCTTCCACCAGCCTTCCTCATTTTTTGTAGAAATGTAGACAAAATCCAACAAACTATATAGTAATGTAAAACAAGGTACAAGGTGTCTATAGGACAGGGGAGATTTTGAATTTCTGCACACACTTGTGGACACTGGACACTCATGGATTGTGTGAGGCCCACTGAATATCACAGCGCTATGTCACAGGCTCGATGGCACAGGTGTGAAAAAAGTGACTACAGGATAAGGGAGATTTTGAATTTCTGCACACACTAGTGGACACTGGACACTTTTGGATTGTGTGAGGCCCACTGAATATCAGAGCGCTATGTCACAGGCTCGATGGCACAGGTGTGAAAAAAGTGACTACAGGATAAGGGAGATTTTGAATTTCTGCACACACTAGTGGACACTGGACACTTATGGATTGTGTGAGGCCCACTGAATATCACAGCGCTATGTCACAGGCTCGATGGCACAGGTGTGAAAAAAGTGACTACAGGATCACAGAGATTTTGAATTTCTGCACACACTAGTGGACACTGGACACTTTTGGATTGTGTGAGGCCCACTGAATATCAGAGCGCTATGTCACAGGCTCGATGGCACAGGTGTGAAAAAAGTGACTACAGGATAAGGGAGATATTGAATTTCTGCACACACTAGTGGACACTGGACACTTTTGGATTGTGTGAGGCCCACTGAATATCAGAGCGCTATGTCACAGGCTCGATGGCACAGGTGTGAAAGAAGTGACTACAGGATCACAGAGATTTTGAATTTCTGCACATACTTGTGGACACTGGACACTTATGGATTGTGTGAGGTCCACTGAATATCACAGCGCTATGTCACAGGCTCGATGGCACAGGTGTGAAAAAAGTGACTACAGGATAAGGGAGATTTTGAATTTCTGCACACACTAGTGGACACTGGACACTTTTGGATTGTGTGAGGCCCACTGAATATCAGAGCGCTATGTCACAGGCAGAAATTGGCTAGTGTATCACAAACTACATGGTGTATGTAGAATTGGGCAGAATAGGAATCTCCCTAGAGTGTAGGTCTGTAAGAATGGAACAAGTCCTCCACTTATCCTTCCACAGTGACACACAGATAGCTTCACTGTGGCCGTGATAACAGCCGTTACACGGTACTGAGAGGAGCGTGCACGTACACGGCTGTCCGGTGTACGTAAAATTGTCAAGCTCCGTGTTTTTTAAGTATACGGAATGACACACGCTGTCTCTCTATAGTTTTGAATGTGATCAAACAGCAAATATATTTAACTGTTTGAAAGCTAGACAAAACTAGTAGGTGCAGGTCTGTAAGAACGGAACATGTCCTCGACTTATTCTCACAGAGTGACACACAGATAGCTTCACTGTGGCTGTGATAACAGCCGTTACACGGTACTGTGTGAGGAGCGTACACCGCTGTATGGTGTGAAAAAATGCACGCTCAGCACCTCAGCAGGACAAAAGAAAAATTGGGATTGCTTTTAAAAAAGCAGTTTGCAGAGCAGTGGGTAAACAGCAATGCAGCTGTCTGGAAGCCTTAGAAGGCAGTCTAACAACCAACACCGCTGATCCACCACAATATAGCCTCCCCTTGCACTGCACACACAGTGACTGGTGTGTTGTACAGGCAAAATCGCTAGCAGCAGAAGCAGTTTTTTTTTCTTCTTCCCTGCCTAACGCTCTCCCTACAGAATCAACATCAGCAACCTCTCCCTATGCTAAGATCGGCAGAAGTAAGATGGCGGTCGGCGTGCACGCCCTTTTATAACCCCTGTGACGCCCACCAAAGCAAGCCAATCACTTGCATGCCCTTCTGAAAGATGGTCGTGACCCCTGCCTATGTCATCACGTTGCCCCAGTGTCCGTGGATCCTGATTGGCTGAAAAAGAGCGCAAAACAAACTTTTGAAACGCGACTTTGGCGCGTAAGTTGCCGACCTCGTGGCCGACCTCATCCTAGGGTCGGGTTTCGTTTCATGAAACCCAACTTTGCCAAAAGTCGGCGACTTTTGAAATTTTTCGACCCATTTCGCTCAACTCTAGTCATTAGCCATTCAGGTTGATCGGCGTTTGCGTGAACGCAAAACTGCACGAGAGGTGTTGAACAAATGTCTGAACCTATGCAGTGTGATAGAGTTTTGTGTAGGGCGCAATGTCAGGAGTTCAGAAGGCGTAATAAGCTGTGTTTTTTCTGTGGAGATGCCTCGCATATTACTTCTGTCTGCCCTAAACGAGAGAAACGTTTTGCACACATTTGCTGTGGGTGGTGTTCAACCTAAGTTTCTTCTGGCGATTACTCTGATCTGCTCCCTGTCCACATTTTCCACGAAG
The DNA here is from genome assembly GCF_039654945.1 of Dendrobates tinctorius. Classification (NCBI taxonomy): domain Eukaryota; kingdom Metazoa; phylum Chordata; class Amphibia; order Anura; family Dendrobatidae; genus Dendrobates; species Dendrobates tinctorius. The sequence goes on along the minus strand of NW_027362061.1, from coordinate 2,840,280 downwards.
GCTTTTGTGGATTCGGGAGCAGCGCTGAACCTGATGGACTTGGATTTTTCTAAACGTTGTGGATTTCCTATGACACCTCTGCGGACCCCTATCTCTTTGAGGGGTATTGATGCTACTCCTTTGGTGAAGAATAAACCTCAGTTTTGGACCCAGGTGGTAATGCGGGTCGCCCCAGACCATCAAGAAATTTGCAGATTTTTGGTGTTGCATAACTTGCATGATACCATTGTTCTGGGGTTTCCCTGGTTGCAAATCCATAATCCAGTTTTGGATTGGAAATCTGTGTCTGTGGTGAGTTGGGGTTGTCGGTGTGCCCTTGGTGACGCTCCTGTTTTCTCCACCTCTCCCCAGTCGCATGATGTTCCTATTTGGCTGATTTTTATGATGTATTTAGTGAGAATGAGTCTGCGTCTTTGCCTCCTCATAGGAGTTATGACTGTGCAATTGAGCTGAGCCCTGGGTGTAAATTTCCCAAGGGTCGACTTTTCAATTTATCTGTACCCGAGCACGAGGCTATGCGATCCTATATTAAGAAGTCATTGGAGAAGGGTCATATCAGACCATCCTCTTCACCCTTAGGTGCTGGGTTTTTTTTCGTGGCCAAGAAAGATGGTTCATTAAGGCCTTGTATTGACTATCGTTCCCTCAACAAAATTACTGTTAAATATCAGTATCCGTTACCCCTGATTTCTGATCTATTCTCCAGAGTTAAAGGTGCTTGCTGGTTTACCAAGCTTGACCTCAGGGAGGCGTATAATCTTATTCGCATTAAGCATGGGGATGAATGGAAGACGGCGTTTAATACTCCGAAGGGACATTTTGAGTACCTGGTGATGCCTTTTGGGCTCACTAATGCCCCTTCTGTCTTCCAGTGCTTCATGAATGATATTTTCTGAGACTTTGTGGATAAATTTTTGATCATCTATCTGGATGATATTTTGATCTTTTCCAAGGATTGGGACTCTCATGTGGAACATGTTCGGACTGTGTTCCGGATTTTGAGGGAGATTTCCCTGTATGTCAAGGGATCAAAATGCCTTTTTGGTGTACAGAGGATTTCATTTTTGTGATTTATTTTGTCTCTGTCAACTATTGAAATGGACCCGGCCAAGGTACAGGCCATTTATGATTGGATTCAGCCCTCTTCTTTGAAGGCCCTCCAGAAGTTTTTGGGTTTTGCTAATTTTTATCATAAATTTATAGCTAATTTTTCTGGTATTGCCAAACCATTGACTGATTTGACTAAGAAGGGTGCTGATGTGCTGAATTGGTCTCCGGAGGCTGTTTCTTCCTTTTAGGAGCTGAAACGAAGGTTCACTTCTGCTCCGGTTTTGCGACAACCTGATGTCTCACTCCCATTTCAGGTAGAGGTGGACGCTTCTGAGATTGGTGCAGGAGCTGTTTTGTCCCAAAAAGATCCTGTAACATCTAAAATGAATCCCTGTGCTTTCTTTTCCCGAAAGTTCTCCCCATCCGAACGTAACTATGATGTGGGGAATCGGGAACTGTTAGCCATGAAATGGGCATTTGAGGAGTGGAGACATTGGTTGGAGGGAGCTAAACATGAAGTCATGGTCCTTACTGACCACAAGAATTTGATTTACCTGGAGTCGGCCAAACGCTTGAATCCTAGACAGGCTAGGTGGACCTTGTTTTTCACACGTTTTGATTTTGTGGTCTCTTTTCTTCCGGGCACTAAGAATGTCAAGGCAGACGCCCTCTCTAGGAGTTTCTTTGCTGATTCTCCTGTTGTGACCAAGCCTGCAACCATCTTAGGTGGGGGGTAGTTCTTTCTGCCATCTCGCCCGATTTGAGACGTGCTCTGGAAGAGTTTCAGGTGGACAAACCTGAAAGTTATCCCATTGGAAAATTGTATGTTCCTGACCAGTGGAGGAAGAGAGTGATGTCTGATGTTCATTGCTCTGCATTGGCTGGTCATCCAGGTATTTTTGGTACTAGAGATTTGGTGAGTCGGTCTTTTTGGTGGCCCGCCTTGTCTCGTGATGTCAGGAATTTTGTGCAGTCCTGTGGGACTTGCTCCCGGTCTAAACCTTGTTCTCGCCCTAGTGGGTTGTTGATGCCTTTGCCGGTGCCCAGGAGGCCATGGACCCATATTTCAATGGATTTTATCTCTGATATGCCTGTCTCTCAGAGAATAACTGTTATTTGGGTGATTTGTGATGGACCATCTTAGAGAATCTATCTTGTACCACTCCCTAAGTTGCCATCTTCCTCAGAGTTGGTGCCCTTGTTTTTGCAACAGGTGGTTTGCTTGCACGGGATTCCTGAGAACATTGTATCTGACATAGGAGTTCAGTTTGTCTCTAGATTTTGGAGGACTTTCTGTTCCAAGCTGGGAATTCAGTTGTCCTTCTCTCCTCCTCAGACCAATGGGCAGACGGAGAGAACAAACCAGACTTTGGAGTCGTATTTGAGATGTTTTATTTCTGCTGATCAGGATGATTGGGTTTCATTTTTGCCCTTGGCCGAATTTGGTTTAACCCCTTAAGCCCCAAGGGTGGTTTGCACGTTAATGACCAGGCCAATTTTTACAATTCTGACCACTGTCCCTTTATGAGGTAATAACTATGAAACGCTTCCATGGATCCTGGTGATTCTGACACTGTTTTCTCGTGACATATTGTACTTCACGTTATTGGTAAAATTTCATTCAAATAACTTGCGTTTATTTGTGGAAAAAAATGGAAATTTGGCGAAAATTTTGAAAATTTCGCAGTTTTCCAACTTTTAATTTTTATACCCTTAAATCACAGAGAAACGGCACACAAAAAACTTGATAAATAACATTTCCCACGTGTTTACTTTACATCAGCACAATTTTGGAACCAAAAATTTTTTTTGTTAGGAAGTTATAAGGGTTAAAAATTGACCAGCGATTTCTCATTTTTGCAACACCATTTTATTTTTACGGACCACATCACATTTGAAGCCACTTTGAGGGGTCTATATGATAGAAAATACCCAAAAGTGACACCATTCTAAAAATTGCACCCCTTAAGGTGCTCAAAACCACATTCAAGAAGTTTATTAACCCTTTAGGTGCGTCACAGGAATTTTTTGAATATTTAAAAAAAAAATGAACATTTAACTTTTTTTCACTAAAAAAATACTTCAGGTTCAATTTTTTTTTATTTTACCAAGGGTAACAGGAGAAATTGGACTGCAAAAGTTATTGTGCAATTTGTCCTGAGTACGCTGATACCTGAAATTTGGGGGGGAACCACTGTTTCGGCGCATGGCAGACCTGAGCAGGGAAGGAGCGCCGTTTGACTTTTTCAATGCAAAATTGGCTGGAATTCAGATCGGACGCCATGTCGCGTTTGGAGAGCCCCTGATGTACCTAAACAGTGGAAACCCCTCCAAGTGACCCCATTTTGGAAATTAGACCCCCCAAGGAACTTATTCAGATATGTGGTGAGAACTTTGAACCCACAAGGGCTTCACAGAAGTTTATAACGTACAGCGGTACAATTAAAAAATCATATTTTTTCCACAAAAATGATCTTTTCACCCCCAATTTTTTTTTCCAAGGGTAACAGGACCCTCAAAGTTATTGAGCAATTTGTCCTGAGTACGCTGATACCCCATATGTGGGTGTAAATGACTATTTGGGCGCATGACAGAGCTCGGAAGGGAAGCAGCGCCATTTGACGTTTTTGGCTGGAATTGAGATCGGACACCATGTCGCGTTTGGAAAGCCCCTGATGTACCAAAACAGTAGAAAACCCCCACAAATGACACCATTTTGGAAACTAGACCCCCCAAGGAACTTATCTAGATCTGTGGTGAGCACTTTGAACCCCCCAGTGCTTCACAGAAGTTTATAACGCCCGGGCGTGAAAATAAAAAAATTGTATTTTTTCCACAAACATGATCTTTTAGTCACCAATTTTTTCATTTTCCCAAGGGTACAAGGAGAAATTGAACCCCAAAAGTTGATGTCCAATTTGTCCTGAGTACGCTGATACCTCATATGTGGGAGAAAACTACTGTATGGGCACACGTCGGGGCTCGGAAGGGAAGTAGTGACGTTTTGGAATGCAGACTTTGATGGAATGGTCTGCGGGTGTCATGTTGCTTTTGGAGAGCCCCTGATGTACCTAAACAGTGGAAAGCCCCCACAAATGACCCCATTTTGGAAACTAGATCCCCTAAGGAACTTATCTAGATGTGTGGTGAGCACTTTGAACCCCCCAAGGGCTTCACAGAAGTTTATAATGCCCACACATGAAAATAAAAAAATCGTATTTTTTCCACAAACATGATCAGTTAGTCTACAATTTTTTTTATTTTCCCAAGGGTAACAGGAGAAATTGGACCCCAAAAGTTGTTGTCCAATTTGTCCTGAGTAGGCTGATACCCCATATGTGGGAGAAAACTACTGTATGGACACACGTCGGGGCTCGGAAGGGAAGTAGTGACGTTTTGGAATGCAGACTTTGATGGATTGGTCTGCGGGTGTCATGTGCGTTTGGAGAGCCCCTGATGTACCTAAACTATTGAAACTCCCCACAAGTGACCCCATTTTGGAAACTAGACCCCCTAAGGAACTTATCTAGATGTGTGGTGAGCACTTTGAACTCCCAAGTGCTTCACAGAAGTTTATAACGCCTGGGCGTGAAAATAAAAAAATCATTTTTTTCCACAAAAATGATATTTTTGCCCCCAATTTTTTATTTTCCTAAGGGTAACTTTTGGACCCCAAAAGTTTTTTTGCAATTTGTCCTGAGTAGGCCGATACCCTACATGTGGGGGTAAAACACTGTTTGGGCGCATGGCAGAGCTTGGAAGGGAAGGAGCACCATTTGACTTTTTCAACACAGAATTGGCTGGAATTGAGATCAGACGCCATGTTGCATTTGGAGAGCCCCTGATGTGCCCAAACAGTGGAAAGCCCCCAATTATAACTCCAACCCTAACCCCAACACACCCCTAACCCTAGCCCTAACCCTAGCTCTAACCCTAACCCTAGTCCTAACCCTAACCCTAATGGGAAAATGGAAATAAATACATTTTCTTTTAGTTTTATTATTTTTCCCTAACTAAGGGGGTGATAACGGGGGGTTTGATTTACTATTTATGGCGGTTTTTATATTTGGCAGCTGTCGCACGCTAAAAGACGCTTTTTATTGTAAAAATAGTTTTTGCATCACCACATATTGAGAGCTATAATTTTTCGGTATTTTGACCCACCGAGTCATGTGAGGTCTTATTTTTTGCAGGACGAGTTGATGTTTTTATTGGTACCATGTTCGGGCACGTGACATTTTTTGATCGCTTTTTATTCCGATTTTTGGGGCGCAGAATGAACTAAAACCAGCGTTTCATGAATTTCTTTTTGGGGGGTACGTTTACACCGTTCCGCGTGCGGTAAAATTGATAAAGCGGTTTTGTTCTTCGGGTCAGTACGGTTACAGCGATACCTCATTTAGATCTTTTTTTATGTTTTGTCAGTTTTATGCAATGAAAACTATTTTATATAAAAAATTATTTTTGCATCGCTTTATTCTGCGAGCTATAACTTTTTTACTTTTTGCGGATGATGCTGTGTGGCGGCTCGTTTTTTGCGGGACAAGATGACGTTTTCAGCGGTACCATGGATATTTATATGCGTCTGTTTGATCGCACGTTATTGCACTTTTTTCGGTGGTATGATAATAAATCATTATTTTTTGCTTCGTTTTTTATTTTTATTTTTTAAGGGATTTGTTAAAGGGGTTAACTAATGGGACAGTTTTATAGGGTGGGTTGTTATGATACCAAATATGTGTACTTTTATTGTTTTGTTTTATTTTCAAAAAAAGAATTTATTGGGGAATATTTTTTTTTTTTTTTTACTAATTTATTTAGCGATTTTTTCAAAATTATTTTTACACTTTTTTTTTAACTTTATTACATTGTCCCAGGTGGGACATCACTGTCCTGTGACAGATCGCTGATCTGTCACATCACAGATCACTGTGACAGATCAGCAATCTGTCACAGGCACTGCTGCAGACTTCCTCATGCCTGCGCTTTGCAGGCAGTGAGGAAGTCAGCTCCCTACAGGCCCCCGAAGGCCCCCGTCGCCATCTTGGATACGGGGGCCTGTAGGGAAATTAGCCCCCCGCAGCAGCGCTGCACATTGCGCTGTCGTGGGGGGCTCAGGGAAGCACGGATGGAGCCCCCTCCCTGCCGATGCTTCCCTTTAACCCCCGGTACACCGCAATCGTGTTTGATCGCGGTGTACAAGGGGTTAACATGTCGGGGGTGGTCCGTGACCGCACCTGATACATTGTGCCGGGTGTCAGCTGTGATAATCAGTTGACACCCAGCCGTGATCAGCGACGCTCACCACGTGGGCGCCGCTGATCGCTATGACGTACTATCCCGTCCCTGGAAATTAAGTCCCAGGGCACATGGATGGGATAGTACGTCTGCTGGCAGAAAGGGGTTAAATTTAATAAAAAGCTTATGGAAAAAAAAAGAGTTCTATGCCTCCAGGAGACTCATTTACTGAGGGAAAAGGTGGAGGTGGAAGAGGAGGTGGATTGGGAGAGCCTATCATTCCACGTATTCTTCATATGCTAGAGGGGTCTCGCCATTAATAGGAGCGTCTACGCCATGTGAAGAAATTGAAAGCCATGTTGATAGTGAAGGACAGTATATTTTTGTTATTTGTAGAATCTATGGACAATCACTATGTATAGCAGCTATGTACATACCACCGCCATATAGCGGGACAAAGCTATGTGAGGTTATGGAATTATGTAAGCGGGGTACGGGATTACCACTACTTATTATTGGTGATGTCAATAATGTTATAGATGAGGGGCGGGATAGACCTAAACAGAGTGCAGGTAAAAGCATTAGGAAACTGACGGTACTTGGGAATTATATTACAGAGATTGGAATGATGGACCTGTGGAGGGTGAGGAATGAGAACGCGGTGTGCTACTCTTGTTATTCGGCGACACATGGGTCTCTCTCACGAATAGATATGGCACTGGGACATGAACTAATGACACACTGGTCTGTGGAGTGGAATACCTCCCAAGGGTGATTCCAGACCATAAGCCTCTAGAATTGTCCATTAGACTGATGGGGGGGAAGAATGGGAAGGGAGGTGGGTGGAAGTTGAACCCAGTGTGGCTGGAATATATTGATATGAATACTATAAAGGAAGAACTGGAGGAGTATTGGCAGATTACTGAAGGCAGTGCTGATAGTCGGGTGGTGTGGGACGCTATGAAAGTGGTCCTAAGGGGTCTTTTGTTTCAAGAGATGTCCAGGTGTAGGTCGAAATCTCAGCTAGAAGACAGGAAAATAATAGAAACTTGGGAGAGGGTGGAGAGGGATGTGGTACTGGACCGTCAGCAGAAAATCAGAGTAGGCCAAGGGGTGCACAGGAAGAGGTTAATAAGGTGTATCTGAGGAAAGCAGAGAGGAGGAGGGCCTTCCAGAAAACGCAATTTTATGATGAAGGTGAAAAAGCGGGGCTCTGTTGTCAGTGGTGGTAGCGGTGCAGAGGGAATCGTCTTATGTATATAAATTGAAGACTGATGAGGGAAGGGAGGTGGGGGACACAGAGTATTTTGGAGGAATTTAGACGATTCTATAATCAGTTATATTCTTCGGGATCGGGGAACTCATTTAGGGACATAGAAGTTTTCTTCAGGAAGCAGGGCTCCCGAGGATTAAAGATAGTGATAGGGGGGAGACTGGAGGTGCCCGTAACAAAAGACGAGATAGAAATGGCTATTACATCTATGGCTAATAATAGGGCCCCGGGGCAGATGGTATCCGAGTGAAATTTACAATTAATTGAGATGGTAACACCCAGACTGCAAAAGGTTTTTGAAGAGACTCTTCGGGAGGGTGAATTACTGGCGTCCATGAGGGAGGCGGTGGTGGTGGTCATTCCGAAAGAGGAAAGAGATCCGGGGTTGGCAGAATCTTATAGGCCCATCTCGTTGCCGACGGTGGATGTAAAGATTTTGGCTAAAATTCTGGCTGGCCGTTTGGCGAGTGTGGTTCAGGATCTTGTCCATCCGGACCAATACGGTTTTATGCCAAAAAAGTCTACGGCGATTAATTTGCGTAGAATTTTTCTGAACTTGCAGCTGCCGTCACACAATAGGGGCAGTAGGGTTGTGGTATCATTGGATGCGCGTAGAGCATTTGATAGTGTTGAGTGACAGTATCTTTGCAGGGTATTGGAACGCTTTGGTTTTGGGCCAACCTTTATTTCATAGATATGGTTGCTATATACTTTTCCGACCGCTAGGGTCAGAGTTAATGGGCAAATGTCTGGGAGTTTTTCGCTTCATAGGGGGAATACGCAGGGGTGTCCACTGTCCCCCTACTTTTTGCAGTGGAGCCCCTGGAGCAGACAATTAGGAGGACGGCTTTGGTTAAAGGGTTCAGATATGGCTTGGTAGAAGAAAAAGTATCACTGTATGCAGATGATGTGTTGCTTTTTTTTTGGAGGATTCCGGAGAGTCGTTGTTGAGAGCAATGGATATTATTAAAACATTTAGGTCTATATCGGGATTAGAAATTAACTGGGAAAAATCCACTGTCATGGCTGTAGATGATTGTGTTGTTGATTTGCCAGTGTCAGGGGAGGGTAGTAGGTTGGCAGTGGTGTGACAGTTTAAATACCTGGGCATTCAGGTGGCACTTCTGATTTCGAGCTATGCAGATTTGAATCTGATTCCACTGCTGAGTAAGTTTTGGAGTAAAGTAGGGGTGTGGTGTAAACTGTATCTTTCAGTAGAGGGAAGAATTAATCTGATTAAGATGATTTTGATGCCCCAACTGCTATACGCCTTGCACAATGCCCCTATCTGGTTCCCTAAGCGGTGGTTTCGTACTACTGACTCTATATTTAGGGATCTTGTGTGGGAAAAAAGCAGCCAAGGATCAGACTTGAGATATTACAGAGGCCCAAGGATGGAGGGGGACTGGCACTTCCGAACCCTTGGATTTATTACTTAGCTGCGCAGGGCCAACAGATGAGGGGGTGGAGGGATGTGTCTGGGGCTGGTTCAATACAAAGGGTCTTGGTCCAGGTGACGGGGAGGGATCCCTTGGTTCAGGGGTTGGAGGCAGGGAGGTTTAGGAAGTTGGGTTTGATGTATCCTACTTTAGCGCTGATACATAAAGTCTGGGAGGCATTTAAAAAGATTAGGGGTTTGGAACACTTGACACATTTTTCCCCGATATGGCAAAACGAGACTCTACCGGAATTTGTTAAAATGGGAGAATTTAAAAATTGCATGAGACTGGGAATACAGTACATGGTTCAGGTGCAGGACGCACAGAGACTGGTGCCCTTTGGAAAGTTCCAGGAAGATTATGGGCTACGGGAGGTCTGCAGATTTCAATATGGGCAGTGTAGGCATGCTTATGGTACGCAGAGTAGGACGATGAATATGGAGATTCACAAGGATATATTGATTATGTCTGTGCAGAGGGGGGAACAAAAGGGGTAGTGTCAGGCATTTATAAGGATCTAATGCATACTTTTTAAAATAATTATCCTATTAGAGCACAGGGGAAATGGGAGGAGTTGGGTAGGATAGAGGAAGATAAATGGGAAGTGGTTATGGAATATATACCCCAACTATCGCTGAGTGAACCGGGCAGACTCTCGCAGATATATGTACTCCATAGAGTACATAGGACTCCTGGACGGCTGTATAGAGCGGGTCTGAGACAGACTTCTGAGTGTCCTCAGTGCCGAATGGAGGGGGCTGGAGTTCTCTATATGTTATGGCAGTGTCCAAATCTGAACCCATATTGGACGGCGGTGCTTAACCCCTTTCTGCCATCCGACGTACTATCCCGTCCATGGGACCTGGGCCCCTATGCCCATGGACGGGATAGTATGTCGGCGTGATCAGCGGCGCCCACGTGGTGAGCGCCGCTGATCGCGGCCGGGTGTCAGCTGATTATCACAGCTGACACCCGGCACAATGTGTCAGGGGCGGTCACGGACCGCCCCCGACACGTTAACCCCTTGCACACCGCGATCAAACATGATCGCGGTGTACAGGGGGTTAAAGGGAAGCATCGGCAGGGAGGGGGCTCCCTCCGTGCTTCCCTGAGCCCCCCACGGCAGCGCAATGTGCAGCGCTGCTGCGGGGGGCTCCTTTCCTCCAGGCCCCCGAATCCAAGATGGCGACAGGGGCCTTCGGGGGCCTGAGGAAGCTGGTTTCCTCAGTGCCTGCAAAGCGCAGGCATGAGGAAGCCTTCTGCAGTGCCTGTGTCAGATCGCTGATCTGTCACAGTGATCTGTGATGTGACAGATCAGCGATCTGTCACAGGACAGTGATGTCCCACCTGGGACTATTTAATAAAGAAAAAAAAAAAAAAAAAAAAAAAGTGTTAAAATAATTAAAAAAAAAAAAAAAATCGCCAAATAAATTAGAAAAAAAAAAAAAATATTCCCCCAATAAATCCATTTTTTGGAAATAAAAAAAAAACAATAAAAGTACACATATTAGGTATCGCCGCGTCCGTAATGACCCGCCCTATAAAACTGTCCCATTACTTAACCCCTTTAGCGAACCCCTTAAAAAATAAAAATAAAAAACGAAGCAAAAAATAATGATTTATTATCATACCGCCAAACAAAAAGTGTAATAACGCGCGATCAAAAAGACGCATATAAATATCCATGGTACCGCTGAAAACGTCATCTTGTCCCGCAAAAAACGAGCCACCACACAGCATCATCAGCGAAAAAATAAAAAAGTTATAGCTCGCAGAATAAAGCGATGCAAAAATAATTATTTTTTATATAAAATAGTTTTCATTGCATAAAACCGACAAAAACATAAAAAAACTACCTAAATGAGGTATCGCTATAACCGTACTGACCCGAAGAATAAAACCGCTTTATCAATTTTACCGCATGCAGAACGGTGTAAACGCACCCCCCAAAAGAAATTCATGAAACGCTGGTTTTTGTTCATTCTGCGTCCCAAAAATAGGAATAAAAAGCGATCAAAAAATGTCACGTGCCCGAAAATGGTACCAACAAAAACGTCAACTCGTCCCGCAAAAAATAAGACCTCACATGACTCGGTGGGTCAAAATACGGAAAAATTATAGCTCTCAATATGTGGTGATGCATAAACTATTTTTACAATAAAAAGCGTCTTTTAGCGTGCGACAGCCGCCAAATATAAAAACCGCAATAAATAGTAAATCAAACCCCCCGATATCACCCCTTAGTTAGGGAAAAATAATAAAATTTTAAAAAAAGTATTTATCTCCATTTTCCCATTAGGGTTAGGGCTAGGGTTAGGGGTGTGTTGGGGTTAGGGTTGGAGTTATAATTGGGGGGTTTCCACTGTTTGGGCACATCAGGGGCTCTCCAAATGCAACATGGCGTCTGATCTCAATTCCAGCCAATTCTGAGTTGAAAAAGTCAAATGGTGCTCCTTCCCTTCCAAGCTCTGCCATGCGCCCAAACAGTGTTTTACCCCCACATGTAGGGTATCAGCCTACTCCGGACAAATTGCAAAACAATTTTTGGGGTCCAATTTCTCCTGTTACCCTTAGGAAAATAAAAAATTGGGGGCAAAAATATAATTTTTGTGGAAAAAAATGATTTTTTTATTTTCACGTCCGAGTGTTATAAACTTCTGTGAAGTACTTGGGGGTTCAAAGTGCTCACCACACATCTAGATAAGTTCCGTGGGGGGTCTAGTGTCCAAAATGGGGTCACTTGTGGGGAGTTTCAATAGTTTAGGTACATCAGGGGCTCTCCAAACGCACATGACACCCGCAGACCATTCCATCAAAGTCTGCATTCCAAAACGTCACTGCTTCCCTTCCGAGCCCCGACGTGTGTCCATACAGTAGTTTTCTCCCACATATGGGGTGTCAGCGTACTCAGGCCAAATTGGACAACAACTTTTGGGGGTCCAATTTCTCCTGTTACCCTTGGGAAAATGAAAAAATTGGGGACTAATTGATCATGTTTCTGGAAAAAATACGATTTTTTTATTTTCATGCCCTGGCATTATAAACTTCTGTGAAGCCCTTGGGGGTTCAAAGTGCTCACCTCACATCTAGATAAGTTCCTTAGTGGGTCTAGTTTTCAAAATGGTGTCATTTGTGGGGTATTTCCACTGTTTAGGTACATTAGGGGCTCTCCAAAGGCAACATGACACCCGCAGACCATTCCATCAAAGTCTGCATTCCAAAACGTCACTTCCCTTCCGAGCCCCGACGTGTGCCCATACAGTAGTTTTCTCCCACATATGGGGTATCAGCCTACTCAGGACAAATTGGACAACAACTTTTGGGGTCCAATTTCTCCTGGTACCCTTGGGAAAATAAAAAAAATGGTGACTAAAAGATCATGTTTGTGGAAAAAATACAAATTTTTTATTTTCACGCCCGGGCATTATAAACTTCTGTGAAGCACTGGGGGGGTCAAAGTGCTCACCACACATCTAGATAAGTTCCTTAGGGGGTCTAGTTTCCAAAATGGTGTCATTTGTGGGGGGTTTCCACTGTTTTGGTACATCAGGAGTTTTCCAAACGCGACATGGTGTCCGATCTCAATTCCAACCAAAAACGTCAAATGGCGCTGCTTCCCTTTCGAGCTCTGCCATGCGTCCAAATAGTGGTTTACCCCCACATGTGGGGTATCAGCGTACTCAGGACAAATTGCACAATAACTTTTACGGTCCTGTTACCCTTGGAAAAATAAGAATTGAGGGTGAAAAGATCATTTTTCTGGAAAAAATATGATTTTTTAATTGTATGGCTTTATGTTATAAACTTCTGTGAAGCCCATGGGGGTTCAAAGTTCTCACCACACATCTAGATAAGTTCCTTAGGGGGTCTAGTTTCCAAAATGGTGTCATTTATGGGGGGTTTCCACTGTTTTGGTACATCAGGGGTTTTCCAAACGCGACATGGTGTCCGATCTCAATTCCAGCCAAAAACGTCAAATGGCGCTGCTTCCCTTCCGAGCTCTGCCATGCGCCCAAATAGTGGTTTACCCCCACATGTGGGGTATCAGCGTACTCAGGACAAATTGGACAACAACTTTTGGGGGTCCAATTTCTCCTGTTACCCTTGGGAAAATGAAAAAATTGGGGACTAATTGATCATGTTTCTGGAAAAAATACGATTTTTTTATTTTCATGCCCTGGCATTATAAACTTCTGTGAAGCCCTTTGGGGTTCAAAGTGCTCACCTCACATCTAGATAAGTTCCTTAGTGGGTCTAGTTTTCAAAATGGTGTCATTTGTGGGGGGTTTCCACTGTTTAGGTACATTAGGGGCTCTCCAAAGGCAACATGACACCCGCAGACCATTCCATCAAAGTCTGCATTCCAAAACGTCACTTCCCTTCCGAGCCCCGACGTGTGCCCATACAGTAGTTTTCTCCCACATATGGGGTATCAGCCTACTCAGGACAAATTGGACAACAACTTTTGGGGTCCAATTTCTCCTGGTACCCTTGGGAAAATAAAAAAAATGGTGACTAAAAGATCATGTTTGTGGAAAAAATACAAATTTTTTATTTTCACGCCCGGGCATTATAAACTTCTGTGAAGCACTGGGGGGGTCAAAGTGCTCACCACACATCTAGATAAGTTCCTTAGGGGGTCTAGTTTCCAAAATGGTGTCATTTGTGGGGGGTTTCCACTGTTTTGGTACATCAGGAGTTTTCCAAACGCGACATGGTGTCCGATCTCAATTCCAACCAAAAACGTCAAATGGCGCTGCTTCCCTTTCGAGCTCTGCCATGCGTCCAAATAGTGGTTTACCCCCACATGTGGGGTATCAGCGTACTCAGGACAAATTGCACAATAACTTTTATGGTCCTGTTACCCTTGGAAAAATAAGAATTGAGGGTGAAAAGATTATTTTTGTGGAAAAAATATGATTTTTTAATTGTATGGCTTTATGTTATAAACTTCTGTGAAGCCCATGGGGGTTCAAAGTTCTCACCACACATCTAGATAAGTTCCTTAGGGGGTCTAGTTTCCAAAATGGGGTCACTTGTAGGGGATTTCCACTGTTTAGGTACATCAGGGACTCTCCAAACGTGACATGGCGTCCAATCTGAATTCCAGCCAATTTTGCATTGAAAAAGTCAAACGGCGCTCCTTCCATTCTGAGCTCTGCCATGCACCGAAACAGTGGTTCCCCCCACATATCAGGTATCTGCGTACTCAGGACAAATTGCACAATAACTTTTGCAGCCCAATTTCTCCTGTTACCCTTGGTAAAATAAAAAAAATTGAACCTGAAGTATTTTTTTTATGAATAAAAAAAAAAAAAATGAACATCTAACTTTTTAATATTCAAAAAAATTCCTGTGACGCACCTAAAGGGTTAATAAACTTCTTGAATCTGGTTTTGAGCACTTTAAGGGGTGCAGTTTTTAGAATGGTGTCACTTTTGGGTATTTTCTATCATATAGACCCCTCAAAGTGGCTTCAAATGTGATGTGGTCCTAAAAATAAAATGGTGTTGTAAAAATGAGAAATCACTGGTCAACTTTTAACCCTTATAACTTCCTAACAAAAAAATTTTGGTTCCAAAATTGTGCTGATGTAAAGTAAACATGTGGGAAATGTTAGTTATCAAGTTTTTTGTGTGCCGTATCTCTGTGCTTTAAGGGCATAAAAATTCAAAGTTGGAAAAGTATTAAGTTACGTACCGGTAACGGTATTTTTCGGAAGCCCATGACAGCACCACGAGAGAGGGGATCCGCCCCATAGGAACAGGAAACCTACAGATACAAAAGGGCGGTACCTCTCCCACGCATCAGTTGGATTACAGAGCTTGAGAGGCTACCATGGTTAGTACACAACATATGATATATACAACCTATCTACCCTATTTAACAGAATTATTTCATACCATCTCCCACATAAGGTGATTCTATGAACAAACTTCTAAGGAGTGCACCCCTATATGTGAACAAGGGAGGGAACTAAGGGTGCTGTCATGGGCTTCCGAAAAATACCGTTACCGGTACGTAACTTAATACTTTATTCGGACTCCCATGACAGCACCACGAGAGAATTACAGAGATGTAAACTAATTTAGGGAGGGACTACAGCCTGCAGCACCCTTAGCCCGAAGGTGAGGTCTGAGGAGGCACCCATGTCTAACCGATAGTGGTTAAAAAAGGTGGAAGGAGATGACCAGGTGGCCGCCTTACATATTTGATCAATTGATACTCCAGATCTCTCTGCCCAGGATGATGCCATGGCCCGAGTGGAATGTGCCCTCAGGTTCTGTGGAGCCGGACCGCCACCTGCTGTGTAGGCAAGAGAGATAGCCTCCCTAATCCACCTTGCTAATGTGCGTTTTGATACTCTGTATCCTTTTCTGGAACCTTGGAAGGATAGGAATAATGCGTTCTCCTTCTTCCAAGGATCCGTGGCTGCTAAATATGTCAGTAAGCACCGCCTAATATCTAATGCCTGAAGTTTCTGCTCTTTAGGGTTGGTTGGATTAGGGAGGAAGGAAGGCAGAACTATCTCCTGTGTCCTGTGGAATTGTGTTGCTACCTTGGGAAGGTATGCTGGATCTGGCCTTAGGATCACTCTATCCTGTAAGAACTCTGTGTAAGGAGGCAATCTGGAGAGTGCCTGTATGTCGCTCACCCTACGTGCGGATGTTATTGCTACCAGGAATGCTGTTTTAAGGGATATAATCTTTAGTGAGGCGGAATCTAAAGGTTCAAACGGACTTTCTGTCATGGCTGTAAGGACTAAGTTTAAGTCCCACGGTACGCATCTGTCTTTGTGTATAGGTCTCGATCTGGCCGCTGCTCTGATGAACCTTGCTACCCAATAATCTTTTGCAGTATCAGCTGCAAACAGGGCCCCTAAGGCTGAAACCTGTACTTTTAGCGTACTTGTGGAGAGACCCAATTCGAAACCTTTCTGGAGAAATTCCAGAATATGTTTCGTGGGAATTCCATCTCTGATGTCAAAGTGAAAGGTGGATAGGAAGCGTTTCCAGGTCCTAGCATAAATATTAGTGGTGGTTAATTTTCTGCTTCTTAGGAGGGTGTCAATTAAATTCTTGGAGAACCCTCTATTTTTTAATAGTGACCTTTCAAACACCACGCCGTCAAATGAAGTCTCGCTACTTGTGGGTGGCTGACTGGCCCCTGGTAGAGGAGATCCGGAAGGTTCGGTAGTACCCAGGGATCGCCTACCGACATGGTCCTCAACCACGCGAACCAGGTCCTCCTGGGCCAAAAGGGGGCAATCAGTATGACTCTTGCCTGATCCTCTCTGATCTTCCTGACTACCAGGGGAAGAAGATTCAATGGTGGGAAGGCGTATGCCAGAGAAAAGTCCCATCTTATCAGTAGGGCATCCACCGCCAGGGGATTTTCCCTGGGGTTCAGAGAGCAGAACAATCTTTCTTTTCTGTTTTCTCTGGTGGCAAAGAGGTCTACCTCTGGCTGGCCCCATCTGCGGACAATCTGGCGGTAAATGTCTTTGTTCAAAGCCCATTCTCCTTGTCTTAGAGCCTTGCGGCTTAAAAAGTCTGCTCTTACATTGTCCTTTCCGCTGATGTGGAGCGCGGTCAAAGATAGACAATTTCTCTCTGCTATCTGGAGGAGCCGTTCTGTTATCTGCATCAGAGCGCTGGAGCGGGTTCCACCTTGGTGGTTGACATATGCTACCGCTACCTGGTTGTCCGAGTGTATCCTCACATGATGGCCCTGCAGGTAGATAATGAGTTTCTTGACTGCTCGCTCTATCGCCAATAGTTCTCTCTGGTTGGATGAGATTTCAGAATTAGAATCCCACTGGCCCTGTACCACTAGGTCCCCCATATGGGCTCCCCAACCAAAGGAACTAGCGTCTGTGGTTATAATACGGGTTATCTGTGCTATCCAGGGCACCCCTGACGCTAGGTTCTCGCTCTGAAGCCACCATCTTAGTGATGTAACAGTTGAGGGGCTTAGACACATCCGACCTTGTAAGGAGCCTCCAAGGGCCCTGCTATTAATCAAGACGTCGTTTTGAAGGGTTCTGGTATGGAACTGTGCCCACCTTACTGCTGGGATGCATGAAGTTAGAGAACCTAACAGGGACATGGCCTGTCTGAGGGTCATAGATGGGTTATCCATTGCCCGAAGAGCCTGCTCCTGTATCTTTTGTAATTTATCTAGTGGTAGCAGGCACCGCTGAGTGTCTGAATTTAGTATCAATCCTAAAAATTTCTGTATTTTTAAGGGCTGGAGTCGGGATTTCTCGTAGTTTAAAATCCATCCTAGGTTTTCTAACCTGGATCTAGCCTTTTCTATCTGGGATTTACAATGACCCATCGATTTTCCTACAATCAAGAAATCGTCTAAATATGGAATGATTAAGACGTCAACCTCTCGTAAGTGAGCCATAACTTCGGCCACTAATTTTGTAAAAACCCTGGGTGCTGCTGAGAGACCAAAGGGAAGGGCTCTATACTGAAAATGACGTACTGTGCCCTCTACTGAAACTGCCACCCTCAGGAACTGCTGGAAGTCTGTATGGATAGGTACGTGATAGTACGCGTCTTTCAAATCTATGACTGCCATAAAACAACCTTTAAACAATATTTTTATTGTTGTATTAATGGACTCCATTTTGAATTTATGATTAATCAAAAATTCGTTAAGGGAACGAAGGTTTATAATCGTTCTGAATGTGTTATCAGGTTTCTGGATTAGAAACAGGGGAGAGTAAAACCCTCTTCCTCTTTCAGCCTCTGGGACCTCTACCAGAACATTTTTCTGACATAGGCTCAAGACTTCCGCTTCTAAAGCCGCTTGTTCAAGATGAGAAGATCTTAAGGGGGTCAGTTTAAAGGTGTCCCGCGGGATCTGGGTAAATTCCAACCTAAGCCCGGTGGATATTACCTTGCGCGCCCAGTCACTATTCGTAATCTGCGACCATGCCGGGAAGAAGGATGACAGTCTACCCCCTACGGGAACCGCTAGTCATTGATTTGATTTCTTTTGATCTCTTGACGAGCGTGTAAACATATAGCCCGTACCTCGTCTCCTTCTGTCTTCCCATCTGGGTCGATCTCTAACAGGTGAAGAGTTGCGCCTTCTCCCCTGGCCAAATCTCCTTCTACCAAATGGGCGACGGTAGGACGCTGATGAAAGGTTTGGGAACTTTTTCTTGTCGTCCCCCGCCTTTTCAAGCAGCTCGTCTAGGACAGTTCCAAATAAGTATTCGCCCTCACATGGAATCGCACAGAGCTTTGCTCTGGACTGGATGTCTCCCTGCCAGCACTTTAGCCACAGGGCTCTGCGAGCTGCGTTAGAGAGACCTGCTGCTCTGGCGGCCATTCTCATTGCATCCGCTGAGGCATCTGCTAGGAAAGCTGCTCCCTCTTGGATGGTCGGTAGGGCCCCAAGAATTGTTTGTCTTGATGTACCCTGCTTTAGTTGTGACTCCAACTGGTCCAACCAGACCATCATGGACCTGGCCGTGCACGTTGAAGCCACTGCTGGTCTTAAGGACCCGGCCGCCATCTCCCAGGTGTTTTTCAGGAAGGTATCAGCTTTCCTGTCTAAGGGATCTTTAAGGGATCCCATGTCCTCAAAGGGGAGCGAGGATTTTTTTGATGCCTTCGCAATGGCAGCGTCTAATTTGGGGGCTCTGTCCCAAGAACTTACTGCCGGATCGTCGAAGGGGTATCTCCTTTTGAGGGCTGGTGGTAGCGACCCTCTTTTGTCCGGTCTTTTCCACTCTCTGTGGATCAGATCCTGTATCTTTTGGTTTAACGGAAAGACTCTCCGCTTCCTCTGTTCCAGCCCACCGAACATGACATCCTGCATGGATAAATGGGGCTTAGGCTCCTCTACCTCCATTGTCCCTCTGACTGCTTTGACCAGCTTGTCTACCCGGTCAAGAGGCAGACAAAATCGCCCCGAGTCCTCTTCTCCTGAAGAGGACGAGGGAGATGAAGCCTGGGAGTCTCTGCTTTTTCTCCACTCTGCTGAGGAATCAGACTCCGCCGGGACCTCGCCCCTTAGACTTTGCGGCTGAGACAAGGACTTTAGGGTTTCCCTCATTTCTACCCTGACACTGTCTCTCAAACTCGCCGCTACTGCAGGCGACTCTTCTGCCACCGTCTGCTGAATACAGGGGGGCACAATCTTTTGAGGCACGCGTCTGGTAATGGGCATGCACAGAGTGCGCATTCCCTATGTTTATTTTTATTTGTAGCTTTTTTTCCCTAGAAAAAGAAAAACACAGAAGGGGGGTCCCGTCACTGAGTGAACTTTCACGAAGATCACTTACCAGTGCCACAATCAAGTACCGGAGAACGAGGGGGATTTCTTTCAGCCGATGCTCCTGTCTGCCTGGAGGAGCTTTTACGAGTGGACTGGTCACTTCGTCCCGCATTACTGTCACGGGACCCTTTCTTTTTCTGTTTGACCTGCCGAAGGTCATCCAGGGGCGGCAGTGATGTCTGCCGCTGCTGCCCTTGCTTCTGTCGCTGCTGCTCTCGATCGCTTTCCATCACAACTGCTGCTGCTGCTGCACACTGCTGCATGTAGTAATGTGGCCAAGGCAAGGTACCCTGCCCGGGTCCCGCCTAAATACCCCTCCTCCGGTCAGCAGTTTCCATGCCGCGCCCCTCCCCCCCTTAATGGATCTCCCTACCCCAGCTGGCGCCCCACCGCGCGCCACCGGTGTTTCCGATGGGCGCCGCCATCTTGGGATCGCCGCGCATGCGCAGTAGCGCGCTGACCCGGAAGCGCCTCCTCCGCCCGCCCCCTGACGTCACCGCTACCCCGGAAACGCCGGAAGCTCCGCGGGACGCCCGGGAGCTCCGGAGCAGCGCCCGGTCGCAGCCCTCTGCACAGCGCTGGCAACCTATCTGCGCCGCCGGAGCCGGGAATCCCGGGGGGGAAAATACTTACCGGCGGCGGCTTAATTCCGGAGACGGCCATCCTCCGGACGCCGCTCCCTGCTGTCCACGCCACCGCCGTGATACCCATCCTGGGGCACCGTGGCGTCTTCCAGAAAATCCGAACCAAGCCGAGGTAGGAGACCCCCTCGCTACCGGTGTCGGCTGGCCGGCCTGGGATCCCATTCTTCTGTAGGATCCCGTCCCCTCAGGAACAGGAAACCAACTGATGCGTGGGAGAGGTACTGCCCTTTTGTATCTGTAGGTTTCCTGTTCCTATGGGGCGGATCCCCTCTCTCGTGGTGCTGTCATGGGAGTCCGAATAAATTGCGAAATTTTCAAAATTTTCGCCAAATTTCCGTTTTTCTCACAAATAAACGCAAGTTATTTGAATGAAATTTTACCACTAACATGAAGTACAATATGTCATGAGAAAACAATGTCAGAATCACCGGGATCCATGGAAGCGTTCCAGAGTTATGACCTCATAAAGGTACAGTGGTCAGAATTGTAAAAATTGGCCCGGTCATGAACGTGCAAACCACCCTTGGGGGTGAAGGGGTTAATGCCATAGGAGGCGCGTATGGTTGTAGGATTGAGAGGGATCCTGTGGTGTGTATACTGGGATATGTGGAGGAGGTCCAGGTACATAATAAATATAAGGTGGCTATAGCTAGATTATTATATATTGCGCAAAAACTGATCGCCAGACACTGGATAAATGAAGATCCGCCGACACTGAGGGAATTTTTCAGACAATCTGACTATATTGTGAATATGGAAAAAAACATTTACATTAAGAGAAAAGGCAAAAGAACATCTGAGACACTGTGGACACCTTGGGTGGAGAGAAGATGACCCTGAACTTAGGTTACACCATGCATTATCTGCTGCTCTTGTATGTAATGGGGGGAGGGGAAAGGAATTTCTGAAACTAATGACCATTGTTAATGCTGTTCTCATTGCGATTTTTGTTCTTTTGTACCTTGAATTTGGTTAAATAAAAATTTATCTGATTTAAAAAAAACTATATGGGCCCACTCACCCTGATAGTGCATTTGTTTGGAGGTCTGGGCAGGTCGGCATCTCTGCTTTTTGCTGTGGTTTTGAACATTTGACATTTGCCTGAATTTTTATATCTACACATGATTTACACAAATTATATTTTCTTGTCTTAACTCTATACTATTTACCATTAGAAGCTGTGTATTTTTGTAATTATTTGTATGTATACATGATTGATTACCACTTCTGTCTGTAAAAACAATCCCCTTTAACCCCTTTCTGACATCGGGTGTAAATGTACACTGATGTCGGACTCCCTCCATTTGATGTGGGCCCAGGCGCTGAGTCCACATCTTTTCTCGCACATGATGGGCCAGAAATCCCGCACATTGGTGACCCTGTCACGTGATCACGGGTCACCAATGAGTTGGCATGACAACCAGAGGTCTCCAGCAGACTTCTATGGTTGTCACTGCCAGATCCTATGAGCTCTGCCCAGTGGTTGGCGCTCATAGCAAGTGAGCAACTCTGCTACATACAGGTGATCTGATCACTGCCTGTATGTAGCAGAACCGATCGGGTTATAGCAGCTTCTAGCCTCCCATTGAGACTATTGAAGCATGCCTGTGGAGACATGGGGTGGTCAGCGGGTGCCGCGGTCCGCTGGCTGAAACCACATGAATCAGGAATCGTTCCACCGAACGCCGGCTCTCCCTTTAACATGGGCATAACGCTACTCAGACAACACGCAGTGAGGGTAAAACAGTGTGGGCAATGCTTTATTGTACCACAAAACAGGCAGCTAACACATAGAACAGTCCCAGCAAAATACCCAACAGAGTGCACATTACAGAGTCTCACCCTTCCGCTGATTCACTCCCAGGGTCGCTACCCCACCTGTGGCACGCACAGAGAGGAGGTAATGACAAGCGTAGGAAGATGACAATCCATACAAGGTAAAAGGCCAGTTGATCCGAGTATCACAACCTGGCTTCTCCAAACGTATCCATGGTTCAGCAATGGTCAATGGAGCAGATCTGTATTCTTCAAACCGAGGTTGAAACCCCTAGGTTATTTCGTGTAGAATGATAGATCCGTGTCCCTCGTGATGTAAAAACTATATGAAGTATATAGTTTGAAGTCTTGGATCTGCCTATATGTGGCTAGTTTTCTGTTTCGGATAACAGGATACATGATTTTAATTTTTTTTTGTCCAGTCTCGCTTGAATAATATAGGTCAATATTAAATAGTCACCTGATGAGTCGCCTTTGGTGAGGACGATGAAACCCTTAGAAATGAGAGGCTTGGAGAGTGAGTGTGTATACGTCACCTCACCCTATTTACTGAAATATGGGGTATATGTGTTTTTCTATTAGTCACCTACTGACTAACCTTCAGGGGGTTAATTATGGGTATAGTTTTACATTTGGAATTAATAAAGTTTAGTTTTATCCTTTTGTCAGCAAACATGAGGAATGACAAGAGACAACCCATTTAAGAAAATTCAAGTTTGGTTAAAACTATTCCAACATTATGAACATAAAAAAGGCTTCTCCCCTATGTGACATCTCTGATGTCTAACAAGAACCACTTTCCGGTTAAAATATTTCCGAGATTCTGAACAGGAAAAAGGCTTCTCCCCTGTGTAAGTTCTCTGGTGAGGTGGCTCAGTAGTTATCTCTGCAGCCTTGTAGTGCTGTAGTCCTGGGTTCAACTCCTACCAAGGACAACATCTGCAAGGAGTTTGCATGTTCTTCTCGTGTTTGCGTGGGTTTCATCCTGCATTTCAAAGACATACTGATAGGGATTTTACATTGTTATCCCCATTGAGGACAGTGATGATAATGAGTGCAAACTGTAAAGGGCTGCGGAATATGTTAGCGCTATATAAAAAGAAAGATTATTATTAGTAAGATTCCATTTCTGGTTAAAACATTTCCACATTATGAACAGGAAAAATGGCTTCTCTGATGTGATCAAGATTTATTTTCCATTTAACAAGAAAGAAGTTTCTCCCCTGTGTGTTATTTGGTGTGGAACAAGACTCGCTTTCTGGTTAAAAATTGTTCCACATTCTGAACATGAAAAAGATTTCTCCCCTTGGGTGAGTTCTCTGGTGCCTAACACAATCTGATTTAGTGCAAAAACATTTCCCACATTCTGAACATGAAAAAGGCTTCTCCCCTGTGTGAATTTTCTGGTGTCTAACAAAATGTGATTTATGTGCAAAACATTTCCCACATTCTGAACAGCAAAAAGGCTTCTCCCCTGTGTGAGTTTTATGGTGATTAACCAAATCTGATTTCTGGTTAAAACATTTCCCACATTCTGAACAGGAAAAAGGCTTCTCCCCTGTGTGAGTTCTATGGTGATAAACCAATTGTGATTTGCGGTTAAAACATTTCCCACATTCTGAACAGGAAAAAGGCTTCTCCCCTGTGTGAGTTCTATGGTGATTAACCAAATCTGGTTTCTGGTTAAAACATTTCCCACATTCTGAACAGGAAAAACGCTTCTCCCCTGTGTGAGTTCTATGGTGATTAACCAAATCTGATTTCTGGTTAAAACATTTCCCACATTCTGAACAGGGAAAAGGCTTCTCTCCTGTGTGAGTTCTCTGGTGAGTAACAAAATGTGATTTCTGTATAAAACATTTCCCACATTCTGAACAGGAAAAACGCTTCTCCCCTGTGTGAGTCATATGGTGAGTAACCAAATGTGATTTCTGGTTAAAACATTTCCCACATTCTGAACAGGAAAAACGCTTCTCCCCTGTGTGAGTTCTATGGTGATTAACCAAATCTGATTTCTGGTTAAAACATTTCCCACATTCTGAACAGGAAAAAGGCTTCTCCCCTGTGTGAGTTCTATGGTGATTAAGCAAATTTGATTTCCGGTTAAAACATTTCCCACATTCTGAACAGGAAAAAGGCTTCTCCCCTGCGTGAGTTCTTTGGTGTCTAACAAATTGTGATTTCCATGTAAAACATTTCCCACATCCTGAACATGAGAATGACTTCTTTGCTTTAGGAGCAGGTTGTTTTTTATTGCCTCTTTTGTGACATTGATTTCCCTTATTAGTCAGTAATGAATCAGAAGATGGGACCTGTTTCATAGGATCAGATGACAGATCTTTGCTGTGAATGGATGATGGTATATCTGGAGTAACAGCAATCACTTCAGTTGGATCTTGTAGGATCTCAAGATCATCAGATTTAAAAACTGAAGATGTCAGCTGTCCCTCTGATCTCCTGGTACAGTCATCTGCTAAGATAAAAAACAATTACGGTATTATTTATTAATAAAATATCCTTAAGTTTTATATTTTTGAACATTTCTACTTAAACTGTCCATAAAAATGGCAAGCTATGTATAAAACTTTAATTATTTACCAAGACAATGACAGTTCACAGTCTAATAGAAAACCTTGTTGGATGAACCAGTAGTGTGCGGTGTTCAACTGCTTGTTCATTCTGCCTCCCAAATAACAAATATAAAGAAACCAATCAATGTTATGTAGGCAAAATAATACCAATTCTCATCTCACAAAAACAAGTCCCCACTCAGGTCCATCATCTGTCAATGGAGAAACAGAGGTTCCCACACTATTAGTGGCTCAAAGGCTGTTGAAAAGCAACAAGGTTTCTATAAACCAATCCAGCAAAATCCGCTCTCACTTCGGAGTCTTGCAGTGTGCGCAAACAACATTTAGGATCCCTGTATTTAGCAATATTATAGTGAGAAGAATCCACTTAATTTGTGGTGTGTGTCTCCTGGAGCACAATCTGGGCACTATGTGCTGGGTAATATAATGACAAATGTGTAACTTTCACTCTCCAACATCCACTGCGTGTTAATTTCCGGAAAGTGGCTGTGGAGTCAAAATATTCACTCCTCCTACACACGTGGTCTAGATTGTTGGTACCCCTCGTTTAATGACAGGATAACCCACAATGGTCACAGAAATAACTTGAATCTGACAAAAGTAATAATAAATAAAAAATTTATGAAAATGAACAAATGAAAGTCAGACATTGCTTTTCGGCCATGCTTCCACAGAACTTAAAAAAGTAAAACTCATGAAATAGGCCTGGACAGAAATGATGGTTCCCTTAACTAAAATATTTTGTTGCACAACCTTTTGAGGCAATCACTGCAATCAAACGATTACTGTAACTGTCAATGAGACTTCTGCACCTCTCGACAGGTATTTTGGCCCACTCTTCAAGAGCAAGTGCTCCAGTTCTCTCGTGTTTGAAGGTTGCCTTTTCCAGACGGCATGTTTCAGCTCTTTTCAAAGATGCTCATTAGGATTTAGGTCAGTGCTCATAGAAGGCCACTTCAAAATAGTCCAATGTTTCCTCTTAGCCATTCTTGCGTGTTTTTAGCTGTGTATTTGGGTCATTATCCTGCTGCAAGATCCATGACCTGCGACTGAGATCAAGATTTCTGACATTGGGCAGCACATTTCTCTCTAGAATCCCTTGATAGTCTTGAGATTTCATTGTACCCTGCAGATTCTAGACACCCTGTGCCAGATGCAGCAAAGCAGCCCCAGAACGTAACAGAGTCTCCTCCATGTTTCACAGTAGGAACAGTGTTATTTCTGTGATATGTTTCATTTTTCCATCTGAGAACATAGAGCTGATGTACCTTGCCAGAAAGTTCCATTTTTATCTCATCTGTCCATAGGAAATTCTCCCAGAAGATTTGTAGCTTGTCAACATGAAGTTTGGCAAATTCCAGTCTGTTTTTTTATGATTTTTTTTCAACAATGGTGTCCTCCTTGGTCGTCTCCCATCAAGTCCACTTTGGCTCATACAACAGATGGTGGGATCGGACACTGATGCTCCTTGAGCTTGAAGTTCACCTTTAATCTGTTTAGAAGTTTTTCTGGGCTCTGTTACCATTCATATTATCTGACTCTTTGGTTTGTCATCAATTTTCCTCATATGGTCATGTCCATGGAGGGTGGCTACAGTCCCATGGATATTAAATTTCTGAATAATATGTGCAACTTTAGTCACAGGAACATGAAGCTGCTTGGAGATGGTCTTATAACTTTTACCTGTGACATGTTTGTCTATAATTTTCTTTCCAATCTCCTGAGACAACTCTTTCCTTCGCTTCCTCTGGTCCATGTTGAGTGTGATTCACACCATGTCACCACACAGCACAGGGAGTATCTGTAGCCTCTATACAGGCCACTCACTGATTGCAGTATTGTAGACACCTGTGATGCTAATTAGTGGACACACCGCGATTTACACATTCTGTGGAAACCTGGTTGAAAAGCAATGTCTGACTTTCATTTGTTCATTTTCATAGATTTTTTATTTATCATTACTTTTGTCAGATTCAAGTTATTTCTGTGACCATTGTGGGTTTTTCTGTCATTAAAAGAGGGATACCAACAATTTTGACCCCGTGTGTATAGATTATAACCCTCAGTGAATTAATTTATAAAATGGAATCACTTTATGGGGATTTCGACTATTCTGGTTTTCTGTCATTTAGTTATATTAGGGCTTCTGCATATGATGTGTCCAATCTCATCTGGGATCTGTTCCTGCTGTCCAGCTGGAGTAATCTGCTCCCTACTTCAGCCAATTGGAAAGTACCACACCCTACTAAAGCGCAAAGCACATGGCCGGAATCTGCCAGATACAGCGCTGTTCTCCTCTGGTTCAGTCCTCTGTGCTCAGCTTGCGGCTTGTGTATTTGTTTCCTGCTCTGACCGTGGCCCGTTTACTGACTACTCTTGTGTCTTCTGATTCTGTCCTTCTGGTTCTGACCCAGCTGATTATTCTTTTTGCCATCTAACACCACAGAATAGCAGACCATGGTCCAAGCGTAGGGGTCCCTGTGTGATTCATATAACAGCGTTAAAGGGCGATGAGCAAGGCAATCCTTGGGATATGGAAAGCTGAGAAGATAGAGCCAAGCATGTTCATGGTGGACATCTTTTGATCTGCCAGGTGACCATGAACAGTGCTCCCAATACATTGTGTCTGCAAACTATTCCAGCAAGATCTGTATTCACATAGCTAAATGGCGCTCCTTCCCTTCTGAACACTGCCATGTGCCCAGACAGTAGTGTACAACCGTATGTAGGGTATAGTGCGAAGCCGGAAAATAATTTGTAAGATCCATTTGTTTTCTATTATCTTTTGTGAATAATTTATCACCACATAAAGTGACACACGTCAGATATTAATAATGGGGCCTGATTAAGAACACCAAACTGGCTGCAGGAAGAGGTTAAATCAGAGGATTTTGGACACTACTGTAATCAAACACTGTGACTATAGACAATAACATCTACTGAAATGATCAAACTCCACAGTCTCCATCAGTAATAAATGAGCAGCTAGTGGTGAAACCTCTCTGGGTAATTAGGGTATGGGGCTCGGTGACGTCACAATCTAAACTATCGTAAGATCCAATATTTTCTGTCAAATGAGATTCATGAAGAAATAATATATATTTATAGAGAACTGTGTATAATAGTGCAGAGCTGAGATGTCTTAAAGGGAACCTGTCAGCAGGATTGTGCTCAGTAACCTACAGACACTGTCAGGTCATCGCCGTTATACTGATTACAATGATACCTGGTGATGAAATCCGTCTTGTGGTTGTTGTGTAATCTGTATTTGTAGTTTTCAGTTAATGAGATTCTCGTGCTCTGGGGCGGGGCTGTGGGCGGGGCTGTGGGTGGGGCTTTATGTGGTGCTCTGATTCCATATTCATCTGTATTGGCTTATGACAGGTCGCTGACCCCTCACTGACCTGCCCCCCATTATAACATAATGCATATAATAGCATTGATATTACTGTTGATAATGCCTATAATATTGTGGCTATTGTGAGGCTTAGAAAAAAAATTACATCCAGCAAAATGTCACCGGTGATGGCGGCGCCTGTCCAGTAACCTCTATAAGTAAGAGATAGAGGCTACTGGGCAGGGGCCGCCGGTGACATTTTGCTGGATGTAATTTTCTTTCTAAGCCTCACAATAGCCACAATATTATAGGCATTATCTATATTATATATATATATTTACCTTAAATTGTCTGTCATCCGCTTCCGTCTGGATGTTCTCGAATCCCACAATCCACTGCGCCGCAACGGAAGTACGCCAACCGCCATATTGGAATACCAAAGTGATGGGTATTCCAATATGGCACCCGCTGGTGATACCAGGCCCTTCCACAGTACCATCAGTGGGATATCGCCGGGACCCTCCCGCCACCACCGGACCCGCCGCTGCCTGCACACCCACCTCTGTCACAGCCGGCAGGAAAGACCGCAGCTTGCGGCCTATGCTGGAGATGGGGTGCGAGCGCCCTCTGGTGACGCCGCACCCCATCTCCAGCACAGGCCGCAAGCCGCGGAATTTCCTGCCAGCTGGCCTCTACTAGAACCCCCCCGCCGTTGCCTGCCCACCATGTACATACACACACACGTACTCACATACACACATGTACTCATATACGTACTCACATACGTACTCACATACACACACACATCTACAGCACAGGCCGCAAACCACCCTCTTTCCTGCCGGCTGTGACTGCACGGAGGTGGGTGCGCAGGCAGCTGCGGGACACACACACACATGTACACACACATACACTTCCCTCTCGATGCGATAACATCGGGCACACCTCTAGTCAACAATAATATCAATGCCATTATATGCATTATGTAATAATGGGGGCAGGTCAGTGAGGGATCAGCGACCTGTCATAAGCCAATACAGATGAATATGTAATCAGAGCACCACATAAAGCCCCGTCCACAGCCCCGCCCACAGCCCCGCCCCAGAGCACGAGAATCTCATTAACTGAAAACTACAAATACAGATTACACAACAGTAAACCAGAGTTGCCCTCATTTATGGTGGACCATTGGAGCTACTATGGATCCTGAGCAGAAGATTAGAGAAAATAATATTGCTCCCCATTTCAGGAGAGATTGTGCAGTAATCTGAATTCCTTAGGATCAGAAACAATGTAATTTATGACGTGGAGTGAATCCATGACACCAGGGCTGGAGCCAACACATCTCCTGCAGGCGGGAATAAATGTATATTACAGCCATCAGCCACGCACAGCTTAGAGATCTATCATGGCACAGGTGGAATGTTTGTCCTGGAGATTATCACAATCCTCCTTGAAGTTAGTTGGCTTTAAAACAAATTGAAAAGTCAGGATAAAGGGAAACTCTGCTGTTATTGGACAGAAATTCACACTTAGCCTAAATGTGCAGTGAGGTTATGTGCACACGTTGCGGAACTCCAGCGGAAGTTACCGCGAGAATTCCGGAATTCCATTCCGTATGAAAATCGCATTTTTAATTCCCGCGATTTTCCCACGGAAAAACTAGCGTTTTGCAAGTGTAATTAGCTTGCAGAATGCTAGCGTTTTCCAAGCGATCTGTAGCATCGCTTGGAAAACTGATTGACAGGTTGGTCACATTCGTCAAACATAGTGTTTGACAAGTGTGACCAACGTTTTACTATTGAGGCTGCCTATACGGCATCAATAGTAAAAGATCTGATGTTAAAAATAGTAAAAGAAATAAATAAAAAAATCGGGCCATATTCACCTTCCGGCGTCCCGCGCAGCGTCCCCAGGCCTCCGCGATCCTCCGGCAGGTCCCGTTCCCAGTGATGCTTTGCGGCAATGACCTTTGACGTCGCGGTCTCGCGAGATCGCTACATATTCGCAACACGCGACATCAGCAAAGGCATCGCAATGCATTACTGGGAACGGGAGCTGCCGCGTGTATTGCTGAGGCCTGGGGACGCTGCGCGGGACGCCGGAAGGCGAATATAACCCGATTTTTTCATTTTAATTCTATTTTTTACAGGGATATGGTACCCAGAGCCTGGAGGGCAGTCTCCTCTCCTCCGGACCGTGGGTACCATCCGCAAATGTTCTGCTTACTTTTCGCATGGTGGGCACAGCCACATGCTGAAAGTAAGCAGAACAATGCATTCCTATGTGGGCGGAATCGCCGCGATTCCGCAAATTAATGAGCATGCTGCGGATTTTACCGCGAAGCGATTCCGCCGCGGGAAAACCCGCAGCATTAGCACAGCATTGCAGAATCCCATAGGATTGCATGGGTTGCTGTTTTTTCGCGTTTTCGTGGCAAAATCGCACGGTAAAAACCACCGCAAAAAAAAATGCGATGTGTGAACGCAGCCTTACTGTTGTTGATCATAAAAGGGAAGTTTGGCCAGAAAGACTGGACCTGGTCTTGTAGGGACCATGAGACATTCAGCAGCACAGAAGGGAGAGAAGATTCATCCGATAAGATCTCAGGGATCTAGGAATCCAACAGCATCATTACCCTCCGCTTTCTCTTACAGGCCCAGCATAAGATTTTTCTTCAAGTGATTTTCTATCTTGTCAGCACATTCTACGTACGCTGTCATTTGGCTTTATAGTTACAGATCTGGGCAGGTAACGGTCAGCGTCTCCTAATGTGAAGGAGAGAATGGCCAATTCCTGTCTCTTTGTCTTGAGAATAAACTTCAGTTGTGTGCAAGCCTTTACTGAGAAAAGAGTAGACATGTAAGGCCGGGATCACACTACTGTGTGTGATGTGAGAAACTCGCACGAGTCTCTCGCATCAACAGCCATGTGTTTCTATGCAGCCGCAGCTCCGGTCCTGAGTACAGGCAGCAGTGCCGGATGTTGATGCGAGAGACTCATGCGTTTCTTGCCTAACTCTGTGTTCGGTGTGACTCTAAGCGCGCACTCGGCCTATATTGGGTCAGGTACAAGCAATCATATAGATATCGCTTTAAGGGATCACCCTCACACTAATCCCAGGGGGTAGGTGGATCCTCCAGGTTGTACGTTCTATAGAAAAGGGCTTTCAATGCCCAAAGTCATTTGAACAGTTTTGGGTGGAGGAGAATGTTGTGGTCTAGAGGCAAAATGGTGATCATGGTAATACGGCCGGACTACACCACCGATAAAGCAGCCACAGCCGGTGACTGAGAGGAATCTGTGACTTCTCTGCATTCAGTGGTTACTACTCACCTGGGTAGTCATATGTGGGAATCTCCTCTTTACACCACTCATCACCCCTCACATATGTCTCTGTAGTATTAATATGGGTCAGATCTTCACCCTGAAACAAATATTGTAAAAGTCACCAACAGATGGAGACGTCCCATCTATGATCAGCTCTAATCCTGC
The DNA here is from genome assembly GCF_039654945.1 of Dendrobates tinctorius. Lineage (NCBI taxonomy): Eukaryota > Metazoa > Chordata > Amphibia > Anura > Dendrobatidae > Dendrobates > Dendrobates tinctorius. Next base: position 2,809,138 of record NW_027362061.1, on the reverse strand, counting down.
CATCTCCACCGCTCTCATTACACAAGTATAAAACATATAATACTGGTGGATAAAACAAGACTGAGCACAAGACCTTCACAGCCGTCTACACATCACAGGGGAGATCTCCTGACACCTTCTCTCCATCTACCTGATGATCCTGAGGAGCACTGGGATCTTCTTGGTTACAGTCCTGTGGAAGAAGAGGACGGGGACATCTCTCTGGTGTTGTCCTCTCACTGGATAGATCTGGAGGAAACACATACAGGGACTGAATTCATTCTCTACATACAGATAATTATAGGCCGTGTGTATTTAGTCCTGTCTATTACCTGGAGATGTGAGGGGCTGGGGAACCTCCATTATGACGTTCTTGTACAGATCTCTGTGTCCTTCTAAATACTCCCACTCCTCCATGGAGAAATAGACAGCGACATCCTGACACCTTATAGGAACCTGACACATACAATGATACCGTCATCCCCCGATCCCTTCATAGTGTTACTGTATAATGTCCCAGCATTCCCAGCAGTGTCACCTCTCCAGTCAGCAGCTCAATCATCTTGTAGATGAGTTCTAGGATCTTCTGCTCATTGATGTCCTCATGGATCAGGGGGTGAGGTGGAGGCCCCGTGATTGGGCTCAGGAGTCTTCCCCATCCCTCAGACACAGGGTCCTGACAGCGATCACTAGAGGTCTTCTTCACCACTGTGTAATCCTGGTTATGGAGAGACACATTAATAAATCTCACTACAGACATTTCCAGAGTCCTCACCTCTCCAGTTCTGTCCATCTGTTATTCCCATAGATAAGAAGGATGTAATGTGACGTCATCAGAATCTCTCACCTCTCCAGTGAGACGGAAGAGGATCTCTAGGGTGAGGTGTAACATCCTCTCCGCCATCTTGTCTATGTCCATATCCATCCTTGATGGGGAAATCAGGAAAATTCTCTTCTGTAGAAGATCTTCACTGAGAGGATCCGATATTGTAGAGACCTGAATGAGAAGAAGATGATCCGATGTAACACCATAAGAATCCTGTGTAATAATACAACGACAGCAGCAATCTGCAGAGTCGGGAGATATGCCAAATATATATATATATATACATACACATATCTATATCTATATACTAGCTGAAGAGCCCGGCGCTGCCCGGGCATAGTAGCTGTGGTTAGTTATGGCAAATTATAATTATCCTCCATCCCATAGTCCTGTGCCCATATACCCATCATACATATCCTCCATCCCATAGTCCAGTGCCCATATACCCATCATACATCCTCCATTCCATAGTCCCGTGCCCATATACCCATCATACATATCCTCCATCCCATAGTCGAGTGCCCATATACCCATCACACATCCTCCATCCCATAGTCCCGTGCCCATATACCCATCATTCATATCCTCCATCCCATAGTCCCGTGCCCATATACTCATCATACATATCCTCCATCCCATAGTCGAGTGCCTATAGACCCATCACACATCCTTCATCCCATAGGCCCATGCCCATATACCCGTCATACACATCCTCCATCCCATAGTCCCGTGCCCATATACCCATCATACATATCCTCCATCCCATAGTTCAGTGCCCATATACCCGTCATACATATCCTCCATCCCATAGTTCAGTGCCCATATACCCATCATACATCCTCCATCCCATAGTCAACCATTATGACATCATAATGAGTGGCGGGGCTTGCAACCTATGATGACATCAGCGTCGCCATGGCAACCATTATGACATCATAATGAGGGGCGGGGCTTGATACACACACTTTTTCCCCAGTATGTAGATTTTGTGGCTGTAGCTGCAACGGTGCGGATGCCAATCCCGGACATACATACATACACACATACATACACACACACATACATACACACACACATACATACACACATACATACATACATACATACACACACACTTGAGCTTTATATATTAGATATATATAATTTCACCATCAAAGAAAGTAAGGACTGCAGCACCCACTGATCCATATTGAAAGTCCGTAGTTTATTTGTAGCAAAAGTGTAAAACTTCATGGCCGGGAGGCTCAAGAAAGGAGTGAGCAAACTCTGACGACGGCCTAACAGCGCTTCCACGGGTCAGCTATATATAATCGTCTAATTCTGTCTGTCTGTAACGGAAATCCTGCGTCGCTGATTGGTCGCGCCTGGGGACATCACTGAAGGTGGAGGAAGATGGCGCCCGCAGCAGTCCTCCACAGGAACTTCACCAACGATGTGCCCTGCCTTAATTTGAGCAGAGGAGGGTGAAAACCCCCCGGTCAGCAAGGGGCAAGCCTAAGGAAGGACGCAGATGCTGTTCAGAAGGAAATTTCCACACCCCCGAACACCGGGTAACAGTGACGTCACCACAGAGTAGGAAGATGGCGCATGCAGCAGGCAGACACGGAACCTTCACCAGCGGTGTGCCCATGGAGAACAAGGTCAGATGAGGGTCCAGCCCCCCGGTCTGCAAGGGGCAATCCCAAAGTCGATCCCAGAAGCCTTTCCAAAGCAATTTTCTACACCGCCCGAACATATATATTTGGCAGAGTCCTATCTCCCGACTCTGCAAATTGCATGCTGTCGTTATAGGCCCAGACCAGATGGTATGGAGATGAATGAGGGAGACCAAAGTTCAAAAATAGACTTTCCTTTACTTAACAAGACCTTAATGAGAAGTATATACATCAGACGGCAGGCACAACACTTTATGAATGCTTCTTCTGCGTTATGCAGTCAGGAACTTTCCGGTGACATGCGGCAGTACATAACCTTTGTTATAAGCAACAATAGTGCAGCAAACCTGAGCTAATGACCTCTTCCTGCTCTGTGTCTCCGCTATGCTCCCTGCCTGGAATCCGAATTCTTACTGCCATTATATCTTTGCTTTCCTTCAGAACGTACTATCTGATGTCTCCCTCCTGACACACAACACCATACCAATTCAGGAGGACGGCAATCAGATAGACCAAAGGCCTGGATTTCTCACTTTCTATCTGACTCATCACAAGGACATTGTTCTCCTGTGTGGCCATGTAGCTCAGTATGAGGTCTCCCACACAGTATGACGGCCCCACAACACCTCACACAGAACTATGGCCAGAGATGAGCGAATATTTCAATGCTCGATTCACGATCGCCGAATTTGCAATATTTGCTGATTTACTCGCAGAACATAGCGGAAAATGCACAACACAAAAGCCGGTGTTTCCCAAGCTGTGTGGCAATGTGGTAAACACCGGTGTAGCACTTCTGATTGGTGGTAAACTCATCTCCGCCGGTCACAGAGCCGCGGTTCCCACACTGTCAGAACACAGCATGCCCGCTCAGCTGTGATCGGAGGTAAAAAGTTTATCTCCGGTCACTGGTGTTGTTATGGAAATATATATGTATTTCATCTACAGTTGTGGCCAAAAGTATTGACACCCCTGCAATTCTGTCAGATAATACTCAGTTTCTTCCTGAAAATGATTGCAAACACAAATTCTTTGTTATTATCTTCATTTAATTTGTCTTAAATGAAAAAACACAAAAGAGAATGAAGCAAAAAGCAAAACATTGATCATTTCACACAATACTCCAAAAATGGGCCAGACAAAAGTATTGGCACCCTCAGCCTAATACTTGGTTGCACAACCTTTAGCCAAAATAACTGCGACCAACCGCTTCCGGTAACCATCAATGAGTTTCTTACAATGCTCTGCTGGAATTTTAGACCATTCTTCTTTAGCAAACTGCTCCAGGTCCCTGATATTAGAAGGGTGCCTTCTCCAAACTGCCATTTTTAGATCTCTCCACAGGTGTTCTATGGGATTCAGGTCTGGACTCATTGCTGGCCACCTTAGAAGTCTCCAGTGCTTTCTCTCAAACCATTTTCTAGTGCTTTATGAAGTGTGTTTTGGGTCATTGTCCTGCTGGAAGACCCATGACCTCTGAGGGAGACCCAGCTTTCTCAGACTGGGCCCTACATTATGCTGCAAAATTTGTTGGTAGTCTTCAGACTTCATAATGCCATGCACACAGTCAAGCAGTCCAGTGCCGGAGGCAGCAAAGCAACCCCAAAACATCAGGGAACCTCCGCCATGTTTGACTGTAGGGACCGTGTTTTTTTCTTTGAATGCCTCTTTTTCTCCTGTAAACTCTATGTTGATGCCTTTGCCCAAAAAGCTCTACTTTTGTCTCATCTGACCAGAGAACATTCTTCCAAAATGTTTTAGCCTTTTTCAGGTAAGTTTTGGCAAACTCAAGCCTGGCTTTTTTATGTCTCGGGGTAAGAATTGGGGTCTTCCTGGGTCTCCTACCATACAGTCCCTTTTCATTCAGATGCCGACGGATAGTACGGGTTGACACTGTTGTACTCTCGGACTGCAGGGCAGCTTGAACTTGTTTGGATGTTAGTCGAGGTTCTTTGTGCAGATGTTGGATAATCTTGCGTTGAAATCTCTCGTCAATTTTTCTTTTCCGTCCACATCTAGGGAGGTTAGCCACAGTGCCATGGGCTTTAAACTTCTTGATGACACTGCGCACAGTAGACACAGGAACATTCAGGTCTGTGGAGATGGACTTTTAGCCTTGAGATTGCTCATGCTTCCTCACAATTTGATTTCTCAAGTCCTCAGACATTTCTTTGGTCTTCTTTCTTTTCTCCATGCTCAATGTGGTACACTCAAGGACACAGGACAGAGGTTGAGTCAACTTTAATCCATGTCAACTTGCTGCAAGTGTGATTTAGTTATTGCCAACACCTGTTAGGTGCCACAGGTAAGTTACAGGTGCTGTTAATTACACAAATTAGAGAAGCATCACATGATTTTTCAAACAGTGCCAATACTTTTGTCCACCCTCTTTTTTATGTTTGGTGTGGAATTATATCCAATTTGGCTTTAGGACAATTCTTTTTGTGTTTTTTCATTTAAGACAAATTAAATGAAGATAATAATACCAAAGAATTTGTGTTTGCAATCATTTTCAGGAAGAAACTGAGTATTATCTGACAGAATTGCATGGGTGTCAATACTTTTGGCCACAACTATATGAGGGCCAGTATGTATAGCTGGGGGTGCAGGATGGATATCTGGGGGCCAGGCTGGACAAGGGACATAAGGGGATCAAAATGGGGCATATTATAAAATAAAGTGGGCAAGGCTGGAGCATATTATAAAATAAATGGGGCCAGGCTGGGCGAGATTATTAAATAAAGGGGACAGGATGAGGGACTAAATTACTGCTTGAAGGCCAGAATGAGGAACACGCTATATTAGTTTATGGTGATAAGTGGGAAACATAATTTCTTTAGGGTCCAATTAGGGACATTATTACTACTGTAATATAATTTACTTTTTAGGAAATACTGTACATTTGGGATCTGCACAACGGAGGCAAGCGCAAGCAAAAAGCAACAGGATTAACCTCCTCTAAAATTTCGTAAGGTCCAATAAACTTGGGACCCAACTTAGCAGAAGGAACCTTCAACCTTATATTCTTGGTGGATAACCATACCTTATCCCCCACCTGGAATGCCGGCCCCACCAAGCGTAGTTTATCCGCAAAAAATTTATACTTGCCCTGAGCCTCCCCAATGTTCCTCTGGACCTCCCTCCAGACCTCCACCTACCGCAGAATGGTCGAATCAGCCCCTGGACACTCCTTTGGAAGAAAAAAGGGGGGAGCTGACCTAAGCACCATCTTATCTTGCGGAAAGCGAGGAACGGTACTCTGCACGACAGCGCCAACTCCGACAATCGCTTAACTGAGGTGACTGTTTCCAAAAACAACCCCTTCTATGAACGAAATGGTAAGGGAACGACCTGTCGTGGCTCAAAGGGAGCTTCCTGCAGAACACTGAGGACCAGGTTAAGATCCCTGGTGCCCATTGGCGCCTTATAGGGAGGTACTAGATGAGAGACTCCCTGGATGAAAGCCTTTACCTGCATATTAGTAGCCATTCTACACTGGGATAGGAAGGACAATGCCGATCTCCGACTCCTAAGAGAGCTTGGGCTAATCCTGAGTCTAGGCCCGACTGGAGAGAGGCCAAGATGTCGGGAATAGAGAATGTCCGGGGCGAAAGACCATGCTCTCGACCCCAAGTAAAGAACAACTTTCAGGAGTAACGATAGACTCTCGCCAAGGTATGCTTCCTGGCGCTAACCATTGTAGCGACCACCTCGTGGTGACAACCCCGCTTGAGCTAGAATCCAAGATTCAACGGCCATGCCGTGTAACACAGGGCCTCCGAGTTCGGGTGGCAGATCGATCCTTGGGACAGCCGATCCGCACGCTGCGGCAATCGCCACTGGATGTCGGTGAGCCGCTGTATCAGATCTGCATAGCATGCCTGTCAGGGCCCATCTGGTGCCCGCAGCTCTGCTGGTACCTTTTCCACCTTGACCTCTCCTGGAAGCGATGGCAACGGAGGAAACTGGTATGGAAAGGCGAAACTGGTCCCCTGGTGGAACCAACGCCTCCACCCCGAACACTCGAGGGACCCGTGCCCGAGCAACGAACACGGGCACCTTGGCGCTCATTTTGGACGCCATCAGCTCTTCATCTGGTGTCCCTCATCGTTGCAAACATGCTGAACAACCTCGGGTGCAGGGACCCCTCCCCAGCCACGACCTCCTGTAGGCTGAGGAAGTAGACTGTCCAATACTCTACCCCTGGGATGTGGGCCGCCAAAGATACCGCTGGATGTTCTCGGCTTACTGACGGACGTGTCCCGTCTCACGCATGGTTGTCCAGCTGCGCGTGCCCCCTTGATGATTTACGTAAGCCGCTGCCGTGGCATTGACTGACTCCGAACGGGTGGTTCGGCTAGGAAGTGCCGAAAATACCGCAGTGTCCGCCGGACTATACGTATCTCCATCAAGTTGACCTGGAGGCGTGCCTCCTGTCGCGACCATTGGCCCGAGTCGTGTGGTGATGAAAACTGCTCCCCAGGCCCAGGAGTCTGGCATCTGCAGTGACCACTAGCCAGTGCTCTGGGGGAAAAAGGTTTACCCTGAAGGAGTGAAGATCTGACCGTCCACCACTCCAGTGATTGTCTGATCTGAGAGAATAGCTGGAACCGCTGATCGAGGGCGAATGGATTCTTATCTCAATCTGAGAAAAGAGCCTGCTGTAGTGGGTGGAGAAGGAAACTGGGCAAACGGAATCGCTTCCCTTGCTGCCACCATCCTCCCCAGCAGCCTCATCCCGAAAAGAATGGAGCGAGGAACTGGCTGCTGGCGCCTCCGGACTCCCTGCTGGAGCGGTACGGCTCTCTCCTGAGGGAGACTCACCAGCCCTCGGGAGGTATCGAAGATCATTCCTAGGAAGAAAAATCTGTGGGTTGGGACCAGGGATGACTTTTCCCTGTTGACCAACCATCCTAAGCGGAATAGTGTATTTAGCGGAATGCTAACATTCTCCTTGCATGCTCAAAAAGAGGGACCCTTCACCAAGAGGTCGTCTAAGAATGCAAGACGACTATGCCCCGAGAGCGTAAGACGGCCCTCACGCCTACCCTTAGTTTGTGAACCCTCAGCTGTGGTGCTAGCCCGAAGGGCAGCGCCGCAAACTAAAAATGTTGGCCATTGATGGCGCCCCGAAGAAGCTTCTGATGCAGAGGAGAAATGCAGGTAGGCATCCTAAAAACCGACTTAGGCTATGTATTCTCTCTGCATCCTGCCCGATATAACCGAACGAAGCTATTCCATCCAGAAATGTGTGATCCTGATGAACTTGATCAGGAGCCTCAGGTCCAAAATCATCCTGACTGTCCCGTCCTTTTCGGGAACTGCGAAGAGATTGGAATAAAACTTCTGAGCCCTTTCGAGCTCTGGTATGGAATAACGACCTGTTGTCCTGGAGTGACCTGACGGCCCCCCCCTGCAACATCCCTGCCCTGGACTGTACCTTGGTAAGTCGGGCAGACAAGAAACCGTCTTGGGGGTTCCTGACAAACTGTAAGACACCAGTTTCGTCCCCCATGAGTCGTGTGCTAACTCGACCCAGAATGACGAAATAAGAGCAGGCGCCCGCCTGCCCTGTTGATGTCGCCCATAATGCTCCCCGAGCCATTTGGCTGGGGGTTCTTGGTACCTCTCGACCTGGCGGGCGCGGAACTCTCCACCGGATTGGGTCTACATGAGACCTGTCGCTCCCTATCCTGGCTGGGGCGACTTGGACCGGCCGAACTGGCTGCCGACGTCCACCCGGAGTTGTGAAAAACCCGAAACTATGTCGGAAACTAGGAAAAAAGGTTGCTGCGGAAGGAAGCTGCTCTTTCCTCCTGCCGCGTCATAAACGCGCTGATCCAAATTTTTCCCCCAAACCGACCCTTAATAGGGTACGGAAGTCAGAGACCTCTCGGAAATAGAATCCTCTCTTTAAGCCCTTAATAAAAAGGGCTTTCTTAATGGCTACTGCGTTAGCGGCTGCCGATGCTGCACAAATGGCCGTAATCAAGGAGGCCTTGATCAAGTAGTCTCCGGCCATAGGAACTGATTTGTGACCTCTAACACCTCCGCAGGCAGGTCTCTATCTCGCAAAACCTTATTCAGTAACTCTGATGGGGGCTCCTGGGCATGTTTGGGCTTAGATTCAGGCTGCCTAGCAGCCGCCACCTGCTGCTCGGCCTAAAATGGCCGGTGGCCCTCGCACAGTTACTCTACCGGAGATGCATGCAGCGTAACAAATAAATAATGTGTGCTCTTTACCCTCCCTGGCCATATTGCATGAGCAAGGCATTTTTCTTTTTTTTTTTTTTTTTTTAGAGAGGGAACCAGGGGGGGGGGGGGCAGGCCCCCTGCGTGTCTAGTGTGCATCTGCAGCTCAGCTGCGCCTTACCCGCTCCTGCTTCCTCCACGCCACCGCTCCTGCGCACCTCTCTGGGGCAGGCCGACCACTTTATCTCCCGCGGCCTATCCCACCCCGAAGCCGGGGCCTCAATTAATACGGCGCCTGCCCGGCTCTAAGGGGCGGGCCGCCGGAAGTGACATCCCGACAGAGGCGGGACTTCTGCCGCGGCCTAGCTCCGGCCAAAGCCGCTGGCTCAATTTACAGCCTCCGTCCGCGGGAACCTTCCAGAGGATTTGGCTGACTGTGGCCGAGGACGCCGCAGCCGGAAACGCCGCAGCAGCGCGACTGCTAGAGGCGCCCGGCTCCGCAGCAGGAATGGTTGGAGGCGGTGGCGGAGGTGGTGGCGACGGGCGCCAGCTTACCTGCAGGAGGAAGCACCGGGAAGGATTTTCTGCACGCTCCCAGCACACCGCTGCTGTCCGCATCTCTCTGCCCAGGAGCCCCCCCACACGGCCGGTGATTTGCGATCTCTGACGACTCCACCAGGTATACCGGGGAGGAGAGGGGTGGTGGGGGATCCAGGACGGTGCAGGCACCCTAACTCCGTCTAGCTACAGCCGAGGAGAGGGACCGTCCGCCGCCTTGCAGCACCTCCGTCTAGCGTTGGTGGAGCAGTGGGGGCCGCACAGACTAGTCTTATGCCTCTGTGAAAGCCCATGGCTTCATACCTAGGGGTGGACAGGGCTAAGTCTGGCATAGTGTCCAACGTCGCGGGAGAGGAAACGTGGAGGGACACTCGCACGTGGTCGCCCGTTGATGGTTTGGGGAAATCGGATCCTTTCAATAGGATGCGTTGCCCCTGTCTTATCTTCATAAAATAACAAACACGGAAAAAATAGATGTCTGGGGAAAAGTCCCAGAGATGTCCCTCGGTGCGGGAAAGGATACGCGGAGCGATGCTCAAAGCGTGCTCGCCCGTTGTTGGTTTGGGGAGATCGGACCCTTTCTATAGGATCCGTCGCCCCTGTCTCCTCTTCACAGCGAGAGAACCAAAAAAGAATTAGTCTGGAGAAACCCAGACTGCGTGTGCCTCCAAAGACACTAAGCAAAAAACTGGTTTCTGCCCGCAATCAGGGCGAGGGTGTATGCGGCGGGGGAGGAGCTAACTTTGTGTTGTATTGCCTAGTGTCAGCCTCCAGATGGCAGTAGCATACACTCACAGTACCTGTGTCCCCCAATGAGACGAAGGAGAAAATTCTTTTTGTGTCTTTTCATTTAAGACAAATTAAATGAAGATAATAATAACGAAGAATCTGTGTTTGCAATCATTTTCAGGAAGAAACTGAGTATTATCTGACAGAATTGCAGGGGTGTCAATACTTTTGGCCACAACTGTAGATCTCATTTGCCTGCTATAGGCTATATACTTATATACTCATTCATATGCACCTAGATATAATCACAGCTGTCCTGAACTTTATAATCGGTTGCTAATGATGACCTAACCCAATGAGCCAGGGCCTGGGGAGCTGATGTTACCTCATGATAGCATTGTCTTGTGACATTTGTCCCAGACATACAGAAGAGGAAGGCCAGATGTGCCAGCCGATATCTGAACATTGCTGACATTGTAAGACAAGGGGCAGTAAATCATCTGATTCTTAAATCACCTCAGGTCGGACACCCATATATGTACATGTATTTAAACTGACCAATTAGATAAGAAGTTCAGCCTTTATGTTAATGAGTAACCACTCCTTTCTGTACGAACTGATAAAACCAAGTATATTCAATAAACTTCCAGAGTTTTGCTGGAATGGATTGCTGCTAACTAGGTGTGGCGTCTTTCCTTCCTTGAGCGCTCAATAAGACTTTGTCTAATTAGCACAGACCACAGCACGCACAAGGGTATATCTACCTAATCAATCAAATTTCCATGCCAATTGGCGCCCAGACGCGAGGCTGTGGACGAAAACGCAAGGGGATCCTGCTGACCGGAGAGGACAGAGGTGCCAGCCAATGCCTTGGCTCATGGGAACGGAGATTAGCACAACTCCATAAGTAAGGTAAGAAAATCTAGTTATCTTACCTGAATGTTCCCTGTGCCCAGTCCGGGTCAGCAACTCTAGCCGTCAGTGTGGTCACCAAACCAAGGCAGTGTAAAAAGGTCCACCCTTATCCAAACCCTGGGATAAGCTAAGTGTCTGCTGTGGTCCTGTGTGTTTTGATCCGGAGAGAGCTGGTGGAGACACGGTGACTGATTTGTGCTTGTGGCTGCTGGGAAACCGATAACAGGGGAGTTTGACTTGCTCAGATAGGTCCTCACAAATACACCTGGACACAGGGGAAGGACAGGAGAAGCCTTGCCCAGGGACAGGTGGTGGGGTCTTAGGGTACCGTTACACCTAGCGATGCACCAGCGATCCCGACAACGATATGGATCGCTGGTGCATCACTAAGTGGTCGCTAGTGAGCTGCCACACAGGCAGATCTCACCAGCGACATTGCAGGGGTCGGGGGTCGCTACTTACCTGTCAGACGTGGCGATCCTGACATCCTCCCGCCCGGCTCCACACCTCGCTCGTCGGCACCACAGGAAGCGCAGCAGGAAGTGGCCGACGAGAAATGGTCCAGGGAGTTCTCGCGCGACCAACGAAGAGCAGCGGGGGAGCGGGTCGGAGGTAAATATCACATGCAGCGATATCGCTAGCAATATCGCTGCAACGTCACAAAATCGGTGACTTTACAGCGATATTGCTAGCGATATCGCAGTGTGTAACGGGGGCTTTACAGAGTTATCACAAGGCGAATCTCACATCAAGCTATCACAACAAACACCCGTGCATAGGAAGGGACAACAGCGCCCATGCCAGGCACGCAGTGGTATTAGCTTAGGGGAGATATTGCAAGCCAAACCACTTGACAAATTGCCACCAACACACCTGGTCACAGGGAAGGACAGGAGAAGCCGGCCCAGGTATCAGGTGGTGGCAATTTCGTGGGATTTATCACATTCCTGTTATGGATGAGCCAGCCAGGACGTCCGAAACAGCATGGTAAACATTCCCGGGTCACCGAGCGTAGTGCACCCAGTGTGGTTGGCAGTTATCGGTTACCAGCAGCTGTTTGACATACGCGTCAAAAAACAAGGGCTTCGATCTCTCCCCAGACGTCTATATGTGCATCAACCTGGTTTTTTCACTGCAGTTCTCCACAAAGATCTGAAGCAGAAAAAGTTTTTCCTTTTTTATTGTACACTTCCTCTTTTGCCTACAGGGTGTGCCCAAGATATACCGTATTTTTCGCTTTATAAGACGCTCCGGATTATAAGACGCACCACAATTTTTGAGGAGAAAAATAAGAAAAAAATATTTTTTAATAAAATGGTGGTGCCTCTTATAATCCTTGCATCTTATTGCTTACCGGGGTTGGTGGCTGCGGTGTAGAGGGGTCCCAGGCTCGCTGCTGGAGGAGGCAGGCGTGGAGTGATGCTGCAGGCCGCATTCAGGGATGAGGGGGGGCTCCGATGTGTGCTGTTGCTGCTGCAGAGTCTTGTGCTGGTGTCAGGTTTCTCCACTTGTCCGGCGGTTGGAAGCCGGTGCTGCGGGTGCTCCGGTGCGGCGTTGTGTGCCCATCGATGCCCGGGGCTCTGCCGACATTGTTCGACAGACCAGAGCCCCAGCATTTCCTCGGTTCCCTGTATATGTGCGCTGAAGTGCCGGTAAAAAAAAAATGGCCGCCGGCGCGTGCGCAGATGGGATCTCGGGACCAGTTCTCGAGAGATGAGATCTGAAATCTCATCTCTCGAGAGCTGGATCCCGAGATCCCATCTGCGCACGCGCGGCGGCCATTTTTTTGCAGGCACCACCGCGCGCACACAGGGAACCCAGGGAAAATGGCCGCCGGCGCGTGCGCAGATGGGATCTCGGGACCCACCTCTCGAGAGATGAGATTTCAAATCTCATCTCTCGAGAACTGGGTCCCGAGATCCCATCTGCGCACGCGCCGGCGGCCATCTTTTTACCGGCACACAGGGAACTGAGGAAATGCCGGGGCTCTGGCCTGTCGCTCAATGTTGGCAGAGCCCCGGGCATCGACGGGCACACAACGCGGCACCGGACACACCCGCAGCAGCGGCCAGCAACCGCCGGACGCCCCCGATCACAGCCTAGGTAAGGCATGTCCGCTTTGTAAGACGCACCCCTGTTTTCCCCCCAAATTTTGGGGGAAAAAAAGTGCGTCTTACAAAGAGGAAAATACGGTATATATTTTTTTTTTCATATTTGTACTCTGTTTTTCCCTATTTTATGTTTTATCTTGCATTTTTGGTGGAGATTCTTGTTACTGTAGTGTGAGAATTTTCGGGAAAGTTGGGTCTTTTTGAGTATATCACTGCAGTCTCCGTTAGGTTTTCTTTTTCTCTCTCTTCCATTGTTCTCAGAAGATTTCACTGAGAGACGCAGGCAGAAAAAAGGGAAGTGTGTGTTCTGCAGTCAGCACACTTTTTATATTGTTGGACGTGTACTTGCATCGATCTTTGATTTTTTCGGAGTGGTTTCTAAGTTTTATCAACTTTTTGATTTGTTTTTCCTTTTAAAAATCTTTTACTCCCTGATCATTTTTCTCTTTTTCTTTTGGGTTTTTCCATTTTTGAGTTTTGTTATGTCTTTTTGATTTTCACTTCTCAGAGATTTTTCCTTTTCTTTTATTTTTTAAAAAGAGAATTTTTACCTGCTTTTGGTTATTCCTGTGTTCTCTTGTCAATTTTGATTTTCCATTTTGTGTCCACTACTTTTGAAGTTTTTTACTAAATATTTTTGTTTTGTTTTTCCTTCCTTTTTAAGCAAGTTAAAAGGGGTTACAAAGTTTTTAAAGTTTTGATCACTTTTTTCAGTTTTTAAAACCGACATAGTATTTGGTTTTGCAAGAACAGTTTCCTTCAAAGCTGTAGCATGGCATGATGTATTGAAAGGAAAAAGTGAAGTAGCTAGTAATTGCCGTCTGCATTTCTTAAAGTGACAGCGGATTTTACAGCGTAGAAGGTGCTAACAGATAGTGTGAACAGGAAAGGATCGGTTTTTTTTTACGTGTAGAGAAAAAGTGTTTTCAGCGGCATTCTAATCTGTGCCGTCTGAGAGGTACCACAGATCTAAGCATGCCTTCTGTGACGGCAGAAGGGGGGCAGCAGGTCGCTCCTCCCACCATCTCCTCTCTCCCCACTCTTCCCTCCTCCCATCTCTCTCACCTCCCTCTATCTCCGCTATTCTCACTCCCAACTCCCCTCTCTCATCTATTTTTCCTCCTATACCTCCTCTATCTCTCCCCCCCTCTCTCTCTCCCATCTCTCCTCCCTCTCCACCTTCCTCACCAACACCCATCTCTCATCCTCTCTCCTCCCCCTTATCTCCACTTTCCCCCCCTCTTTTGTCTCCTCCCCACTCTCCTCCTATTCCAAATCTCTCCTCCACCCTCCCCTGCTCCTCTCTCCCCCACCCACCTCTCAGTTCATCGTCACCAGCTGGCCCAGTGCCAGATCCAGACAATGAGGTGTCCCTATTTCCACAAGGCACCCTCTCTAAAGAGACAGCTATGACACAGGGAGAAGAAAGTGAATCACTCCCCACACATAACAACACAGGTGCCCTCCCTATACAAGAGCTAGCAGAAGGGAGGTGTGTGCCATCAGAGACTGCACCTGCTAAGTCTAACACGGAGCTGCAGTCTCAGAAGGGGGGGGGGGGGGGAGTACTACCCACACACAATGGCACAGTTCCTCCTCTGATGAACATGAAGAGGAGATTATAGTACTAGGAGAAACTCACAGACACCAAGTAGGCAGGGGCAGATAGAGCCAGAACTCTTACACTATGTGCCCTTCACCCCCTAGTCAGGTGTTCAGTATTCTAAGAAATCTGCCAAACCCAGATATGGACCCCATGCCATTTTACCGAAGAATGCAGCAGAGCCAGCAGACATATGCTGCAACCTGGAGTGATCTCTGGTCCATAATGGAGATAAAAGCAGGTGAAACACTCTGGCCAATCATGAAGGAACACTTCAAGCTTCCATCAGAATTAGATGTGCATTCCTGGGAATCAGGATCAAAGCTAATTGAACAGCTCAGAGAGTGGGCCAAAGCCAGACAAGCACTCAGACTGCATAACATGAGCCAGGCCGAGACAGAGTCTGTAGACGAGTTTCATGGCAGAGTGAGGCAAGTATTCCAAATTTTAGGCTTCACTATTCATGATCAGATACACGGACAAATGTTGGCACAAGCCTTTGTGCATGGACTAAGAGAACCAATCAAGAAACTACTGATAGTGGCCAGGCCTGAGTACAGGACAATAGCAGTAGATGTCCTGCTCGCAGTAGCCAGAAGAATTGAGTCCCTCCCAGGAGTGCGGAGGACAGGCCCTCCTGTGGTGGCCACTGACGTGAAGGAGCAACTATCACACACAGGAGAGCTAGCAAGTGTTTCAACTGTGGCAACCTTGGCCATTTAAGAAACCAGTGCACAGCACCCCGGCAACCCAGGTCATTCCGCAGAGGAATAGGCCAAGAAAGAAACACAGAAGACAATGAAGAACCCTGTCCATAGGACAGAGGCAAACCAGGTCCGCCAGACGTCACGCCGCTGACATGTGAAACCCCATCAGCGGACCCAATACCTCAAATCACTGGGGGCTGTCATATTTTTCCTTGTGGACACTGGTGCAGTCAGAAGTGATCCCCGACCCCACCAGTCTATCAGAGCACTGTGTGTCTTATATAGAGACTGCAGGTCAAGACAGACGTTCCCCAGCTTGCAAGCCCCTGAGCATGTGGACACAGCCAGGACACTCCATCCCGTTCCAGTTTATGGTGGAGACCTGCCCACCACACCTGATGAGAGCAGACCTACTGCAGGAACTGAAGGTGACCAAAGTGTCCCATGAAAATGTGACCTTGACCTCCTGTCCACCCCGGGCCCAGGAAGAATCAATCATGCCCATGCTGGTGGCCCTACAAGAGCCTCGCTCGAACAACCGGTTCAAGCCTGCCCAAGGAGGTGCTGGACATAGCACCCGGAAGCCTATGGTCCAAGGGAGACTTCAAGTCGTGCCAGTGCGGGTGTCACTCAAGTCTGGAACCCCGGACGCTCAGAAGGCCCAGCATCCGCTGCTCATCGCCCAGAGTCAAACTGCCTCTGAACAACTGGAGGTCTAAGTGGAACTGCGGTTCAAGAAACGGCCTAAGAACTTTGGCATGGGCCAGGAAAACTCTCAACCCAGAGGGACCACACCAGCTTCGTGAGATGGCTGCACTGCTTCCGGCTCCAGCGCCAGAGGATCATCTTGGACAAGATTCTGAAGGTGCTCCCTGAAGTTAATCCAGGCCCTGGACCAGAAGACAGCCACTCAGCTCCTCAAACTGGTTAACAAAAGCTGACCTGAGATCAAGCTGGGTGAAAGGAACTGCTGCTGGCTGGTAAAGAAGACGCCCCAGCAAAAAGACCCCCTGTGAAAGCAAGACAGCTCAGCTGGACGTCATCTCTGATGAAGAGGACCCCAGTATAACGGCTTGTTTTCCTGCTGGCCCTGTGCCAGAAGATGGGAGTCACTCACGGCACTGTGTAGAGCAAGGTCAGATTGAGCCGCCTCACCCATGGGAATCATCATGCAGTCCCAGCTTTTCTATTCAAGAGGAAGACTGTGAAAGGAGAACCAGACTGGGTTGAATGGTGCATAACCTGAGGGCTGTGAGCAAAGCAACCATGTTTGAAACCCCAGTTGTGCCAGATCTGCACACTCTGCTGACAAACGTGCCAGCCACGGCAACGGTGCTCACGGCAATGGATCTGCCCGAAGCTCTCCTCAATGCCCCCCCCCCCAACCTGGACGACCAGTTCCTGAAAACGCACAAGGGGGTGCGAAACAAATGGACAGTGATGCCCAAGAGGGCCCGGATCAGCCTTTCACAGCTCGCCAGAGCATTGTCCTCCATCCCCGTCAACTGGATTGCGGAGCATGCAGAAGTCATCGACATCGCTACCTGCACAGCGCTTTCCATGTCTCCTCTACTCTGCCTGGCGGAGCAGCAACGTAAGTTCTGCGAAACAGAGTCCAGTGGTGTCAAAAAGCAAGTTCCTGAAGACATCGTATCGCCCACTACACAAAACACTTGACAGATGACCGGAAGACCGCGGAGGAGAAGATGGCTCCCTCAACAACTCCGAAGATGCAGGCCTTCCTTGGTTCAGTCTCGTACTGCAGAACTTGGATCCCTGGTGCTCCTTGCTTAATGCAGCCTCTGTACAATTGCATCAACGCATTGCAGCCTTCACCTCGTACAGGAAACTGAAAGACTTCATAGTCTCTGCGCCAGCTCTAGGCCTCCCTGACAACGAGAAGCCATCCCGTCTGTGTCAAACAGAAAAGGAAGGACAAGGATGGAGAAGGTCATGCTACTGGCCTAAAACAGACCCGCCGAGGAAAACCAGAGGCCTCTAGACTACCTCTCAGCCGGTCTGGATCCAGTTGCAAGGGGGGGGCCCTCCTGCATGAAAACAATATCTGCAGCACATGCCCTCCTGACAAGGCTGCTCTCCACCACTTTTCAGTGCTCTCAGCCGTTACCTGTCTCTACTCCCACTCCCAAGGGGGGATGCGGATACGGACCCTCAGATGAAAAGTCTGCAAGATACTGTAGATTGCTCCAGTTTTGTAGATGATGAAGGAAGGTTCCACACGGGATGTGCAGTGACCAGCAATCAAGACATCCTATGGTCCAGAAGTTTGTATATCCAAGAGCCGAAGAAGCGGAACTGGTAGAGCTGACGAAAGGCCTGCCAGATTGCGAGGAACAAAACTTCCAGGTACTCGCATGGCATGGCACCCGACTTCGGACCCATCTGGGCTGCAAGAGACTTCATCACAGCAAGCGGATCGACCATGAAGCATCATGGAGCCATCAGAGACCTGCTGGACGCTCTTCAACTACTAAAAGTGGTGGCAGTGTTGAAGGTCAAGGCACACGGAAACCAAAACACAGTAGAGACACGGGGCATCAACAGCAGACGTGGCAGCCAAAGAAGCAGCCAAGAGGAAGACAATATGGAAAATGGGAAAGGTCGTAGAACCGGACGGCTACTATAAGACGACTGAAGACGAGAAAACCTGACAAAATGACTTCCCGAAACCTGTACAAGAAGTAGCAGGATCAGACTCGGAAGGAGAAGGAAAGCTGGATGCTGTAGGGCAAAAGCACTGGGCTCCAAGAAACCTGTTTACCTCAAAAGGTCTACCTCAAAACGTCTACCTCTAGACAGACCCAGTCTACCTCAAAGTGTGTACCCTACGGTGGTTCAATGGGCACATGGCCCCCGCACAGAAGTGAAGACACAGATGAATGACCTGATTAGACTGGACTCTCACCTTAACAGCCAAATTCCCAGCAGCTGTTTGGCCTCCGACAAATTCAACATCGGACAAGCGGGAAAAGTTCCCCCACATCATCTGGCCTGAAGACTTCCCAGTAAGGATCCGGTTGGCGAAGACTACTGCAAAGATGCTACTCTCAAAAATAGTGTGCAGATATGGGGGTTCCAGAAGCAACAGCAAGTGATCAGGGACCCACATACACAGCAAACCTGACACAAGAGATCTGATCAGCAGTAGGGTCAGACTTAGGCCTACACACACTACCCACCATCCTACACCATAGACTAAGTGGGACACTCAAGAGCAGCATGCTAAAAAATTTGCCCAAGAGACAGACAAACCCTGACATTAGACACTCCCATAGGCTCAGAAAAAGCTGTCACCAATATGAAACTTTATTTGGGTCTAACCCCCAGGTTAGGGGTATTCTTTACTTAGCAGTTGACTATGCAAAATGATACTTTGTCTGCATGTGTAATTGAATTTATCAAGAATCTTTCTAATGTCCATTTTCGAGTTTTCTCCTTCATTGCCAGGTCCAGATTCGGTGCCTGGTATGCACACCCTGAGGTCAGGAGACTGCTGAGTGTTGGTGGAAAAAGTCCGTAAAGAGAAGCACTCAATTCCAGATTTGATGGCCCTTCTCCAAGTGCTGACGCCACCAACCTGGAAGGAAAACCCCCACCTGAATCCACGTACCGCATTGCAGGAAAAGGCCTTCATACCAGAAGATACATCTGAGCTGGAATGATGCCGTGGATGACCTACGTGACTGAATAAATCACCTACCTGATAGAGAATACACATGCACTGACTGCATAGACTGCTAACTAAAAGACTTTGATTACATTGCACAAAACCCCCGTTAGGGACAGATCTCCTGACCGCCCATTTGCGAAAGTCTGTACAGAGGAGGATGTATGCGCTAGGCGTGCGTCACTCCACTGGCAGCATAAAAGAGTTGCAGCGCTTTGGGCCAGGAGCAGGACTTTAGGGCAAGTGATATCTAAGGGGGAATGGTTATGGAAATATATATGTATTTCATCTAGAACTCACTTGCTTGCTATAGGCTATATACTTATATACTCTATATACTCATTCATATGCACCTAGATATAATCACAGCTGTCCTGAACTTTATAATCAGTTGCTAAAGATGACCTAACCCCATGAGCCAGGGCCTGGGGAGCTGATGTTATCTCATGATAGCATTGTCTTGTGACATTTGTCCCAGACATACAGAAGAGGAAGGCCAGATGTACCAGCCGATATCTGAACATTGCTGACATTGTAAGACAAGGGGCAGTAAATCATCTGATTCTTAAATCATCTCAGGTCGGACACCCATATATGTACATGTATTTAAACTGACCAATTAGATAAGAAGTCCAGCCTTTATGTTAATGAGTAACCACTCCTTTGTACGAACGGATAAAACCAAGTATATTCAACAAACTTCCAGAGTTTTGCTGGAATGGATTGCTGCTAACTAGGTGTGGCGTCTTTCCATCCTTGAGTGCTCAATAAGACTCTGTCTAATTAGGACAGGCCACAGCAAGCACGAGGGTACATCTACCTAATCAATCAAATTTCCATGTCAGTGTCAGCTGTAATCCTGCCATCTCGACCGTTCTCATTACACAAGTATAAAACATATAATACTGGTGGATAAAACAAGACTGAGCACAAGACCTTCACAGCCGTCTACACATCATAGAGGAGATCTCCTGACACCTTCTCTCCATCTACCTGATGATCCTGAGGAGCACTGGGATCTTCTTGGTTACAGTCCTGTGGAAGAAGAGGACGGGGACATCTCTCTGGTGTTGTCCTCTTACTGGTTAGATCTGGAGGAAACACATACAGGGACTGAATTCATTCTCTACATACAGATAATTATAGGCCGTGTGTACTTAGTCCTGTCTATTACCTGGTGATGTGAGGGGCTGGGGAACCTCCATTATGACGTCCTTGTAGAGATCTCTGTGTCCTTCTAAATACTCCCACTCCTCCATGGAGAAATAGACAGCGACATCCTGACACCTTATAGGAACCTGACACATACAATGATACCGTCATCCTCCTGATCCCTTAATAGTGTTACTGTATAATGTTGGTCTGTCATTCCAAGGATGTCGTTCTAAGGATAACATCTGAAATATGCCTGAAAATGACTCCCTGCTATAGATGCTTCATTATTATTATTACTATGCTTCACTATTACTATCACTCTGACAGTCGATCTGCTTCATCCACAGGTATGTGTTCTGGCTGCAATACCATCATCACCCATCTTTCCTGAACCCCAATCACCCCTGAATCTGTCTGCTATCAATGGTATGTGTTCTGGCTGCAATACTATCTCCCTTAGCATTTCCTCTTGTTACTTCTAATTAATCATCTCCTGTGTCTGCATCCAGTCCCCCTACTGCTCCTCCCTTTCAGATCACACCTGGGCCCTTTCATGTGCTGTTTAGTATAAATTCAGACTAAAGCCCCCGTCACACATAGCGATGCACCAGCGATCCCGACAACGATATGACCTTGTCAGGATCGCTGGTGTGTTGCTATATGATCGCTGGTGAGCTGCCAAACAAGCAGATCTCATCAGCGATCAGGACCAGCGACGACGCGGGTAACAAGCATGCTCGTCGCTTAGTTACTCGCTGTGTACCTTGGATACCAGCGTGCTGGCACTGGGAGCTGGTATCCAAGGTACACAGCGGGTAACTAAGCGACACGCGTGCTTGTTACCCGCGGTTTACCTTGGATACCAGCTCCAGCTCGCTGATCGATCGTCTCATGCTGCCACACGCAGCAATGCATGCTGGCCAGCGGGAGACCAACGATCAAAAAAATGTCCAGGGCATTCGACCACAATCAGCGATACCTGGCGGGGGGGGGGGGGCGGTAGCTGATACGTCACACACTTTATTTTATATTTACTGATACGTCACACACAGCGAGATCTCTAACTTGTGACTCAGCAGCGACCTCGCGACCTCGCTAGCGATCTTGCTGTGTGTGACGGGGGCTTAAGAGGTCTGCCTGACCTCGGTCTGTTATTCCAAGGATGTCTTCTAAGGATAACATCTGAAATGAGCCTGAAGTGACCAGAAGGTACGACAAACCGCTGCGTTTACATGTTCTAAATTTCTTTTGCCTTCTAAATTATTCTCACCATGCTGACATACGCACTAACAGTTTTGGCTCCACTACTCACTCTCCTTCGTTATCCATAAACCCCAGCACCCGCTAACCAAATAATAATCTCTTCTTCCCTCTTGCCTCCCCACCTGACCTCCTCTGCTGGCCTGCTCCTCGACCACAGAGCTCTCCTAATAAAATACAAAACAAGCCACCCACCCTCCTCCCACATGCTCTCCCTCTTTCTGCTTCTCCTCACTGCTGGCGATATATCTCCCAACCCTGGACCCCCACAGCCCACACCTCCCATTATTACCCCCCTTCTGTCGTTCCCAAACCAACACAAACACCAGAAATCTTTCCCACCTCAAATCCGTGCCCTTGACACCCACCACCCTGCTCCCACTCTCTGGATCACTCTGGAATGCCCGCTCCGCCTGCAATAAACTCCATGTGATTCACGACCTCTTTACCTCTCATAATTTTTCCTTCCTTGGCCATACCGAAACATGGCTGACACCCTCCGACACAGCCTCCCCTGCTGCGCCGTGTTACGGCGGCTTCCACTTCACCCACACTCCTCGCCCTGGCAACAGACATGCTGGAGGAGTGGGCCTTCTCCTTTCTTCCAATTGCACCTTCAACCCAATCCCACCTCTATCCTCCCTTATCCTCCCCTCTTTTGAAGTCCACTCTGTCTGCATCTACTCTCCCTCCAACCTCCAAGTGGCCATCATATACCGACCTCCAGGCCCGACCAATGCCTTCATTGACCAATTCTCAACCTGGCTCCTTCACTTTCTCTCTGCTGACATTCCATTCCCACCATCATCATGGGTGACTTCAACATCCCCATTGACACCCACCATTCATCAGCCTCCAAACTCCTGTCCCTTACTTCATCTTTTGGACTTACTCAGTGGTCCTCCTCAGCAACCCACACAGACGGACATACATACATTAGACCTGGTCTTCACCCTCCTCTGCTCTCTTTCTAACTTCACCACCTCCCCTCTCCCTCTACCTGACCACCATCTACGCACTTTCTCATCCCTGTCCTCCTCCTGTCACCCATGTCCAGCAGCATGCGCACCCCCGCACAAACCTCACATCTAGACACTCGCACACTCTCTGACTCTATTCTACCACTGTCCTCCATATCTTCACTCCACGACACAGACACTGCCACTACTTTCTACAACGCCACTCTTGCATCAGCCATCGACTCGGTCACCCCTGTCATGCATAACAGAGTGCGACGAATCAATAGACAACCCTGGCACAATAACACCACTAAAAAGCTTCGGCAAGCATCCAGAATTGCAGAACGACGCTGGAAGAAAACACATTCGCAAGACGACTTCACTGCACTAAAACAAG
Source organism: Dendrobates tinctorius (assembly GCF_039654945.1). NCBI lineage: Eukaryota > Metazoa > Chordata > Amphibia > Anura > Dendrobatidae > Dendrobates > Dendrobates tinctorius. The sequence continues at coordinate 2,786,404 of NW_027362061.1, read as the reverse complement.
CAACACTTGTATTCAAATCTGCCCTCACCTCTGCTAAGCAGGCCTACTTTACATCCCTTGTATCTTCCTTATCCCACAATCCCAAACAGCTGTTCAATACTTTTAACTCCCTCCTCCGCCCACCACTGCCCCCTCCGACTTCCCTCATCTCTGCCGAGGACTTTGCCGCACACTTCAACAACAAGATAGACCAAACAAGGCAAGTCTTTATTGCTCAACCACCACAACCCTTTTGCACACCAGACCAATGCCCAAACCCCATAACCTCCCTATCTAACATCACTGAAGGGGAGCTTGCTCATCTTCTCTCCAAATCACACCTCACCACTTGTGCACTTGACCCTATTGCCATCCCACCTCCTCCCCAACCTCACCACCACACTTATCCCATCCCTAACCCACCTCTTCAACCTATCACTAACTTCTGGTACCTTCCCTTCTGCTTTCAAACATGCCACAATCACGCCTATCCTTAAAAAGCCAACCCTCGACCCAACAGCCACGTCCAGCTATCGCCCAATATCGCTGCTCCCATTCACTTCTAAACTCCTGGAGCAGCATGTCCACGCTGAACTTTCCTCCCATCTCTTATCTAACTTGCTCTTTGACAATCTAAAATCTGGCTTCCACCACCATCAATCCACTGAGACAGCCCTGACAAAAATTACCAACGACCTACTTACAGAAAAAGCTAACGGACAATACTCTATAATCCTCTTTCTAGACCTGTCCTCTGCTTTCAACACAGTTGCCCACTGCCTCCTACTACAGATCCTCTCCTCCTTCGGCATCAAAGACCTCGCCCTATCCTGGATTTCCTCATACCTTTCCAACTGCACATTCAGCGTCTCCCACTCCCACACTACCTCCTCATCCCACCCTCTCTCTGTTGGAGTCCCCCAAGGCTCTGTTCTAGGACCCCTACTCTTCTCAATCTATACACTTGGCCTGGGGCAACTCAAAGTCCCACGGATTCCAGTACCACCTTTATGCTGATGATACTCAGACCTAACTCTCTGGCCCAGACATCACCTCTCTGCTCTCCAGAATCCCGGAGTATCTATCACCTATATCCTCCTTCTCCTCTCGCTTCCTCAAACTCAACGTCGACAAATCCGAACTAATCATCTCCCCCCTCCCCATCTCACAGATCTTCCTTACCCGACCTTTCTATAATAATTGACAACATCACACTTTCCCCACTACCGGAGGTCCGCTGCCTTGGAATAACCCTTGACTCTACCCTTTTCTTCAAACCGCACATCCAAACTCTCTCCACCTCCTTTCGCCTCCAGCTCAAAAATATTTCCAGAATCCGTCCCTTCCTCAACCCTCAATCTACTAAACTACTTGTGCATGCCCTCATCATCTCCCGCCTCGACTATTGCAACATCCTTTTCTGTGGCTTCCCTGCTAACACCCTTGCACCTCTCCAGTCCATCCTTAACTCTGCGCCTGACTAATTCATCTCTCTCCTCGCTACTCCTCCGCTTCTCCCCTCTGCAAATCTCTTCACTGGCTCCCATTCCCTCAGCGTATCCAATTCAAATTACTAATAATGACCTACAAGGCCATCTATAACCTGTCTCCGCCATACATCTCTGAACTAATCTCCTGATACCTTCCATCACGTAATCTCTGGTCCTCCCAAGACATCCTTCCCTCCTCCACACTTATTCGCTCCTCACCCAACCGCCTCCAAGACTTCTCCCAAATAGCCCCCATCCTCTGGAATTCCCTGCCCCAACACGTCCGGCTATTATCCACACTTGGATCCTTCAGACGGAACCTGACAACCCACCTCTTCAGGAAAGCCTACAGCCTGCAATAATCCCCGCTGCCTCCTCACCACTACTGGAGCTACCGCCTCACCATCACTGGAACTGCTGCAACCCCCCAACCTACTGTCTCCTTCCCCACCATCCTGTAGCATGTAAGCCCGAAAGGACAGGGTCCTTTCCCCTCTGTCATTGATAGTTTGCTTACTGTAAGTGATATCTGTAATTTGTATGGAACCCCTTCTCATGTACAGCACCATGGAACCAATGGCGCTATATAAATAAATAATAATAATGTTCCAGCATTCCCAGCAGTGTCACCTCTCCAGTCAGCAGCTCAATCATCTTGTAGATGAGTTCTAGGATCTTCTGGTCATTGATGTCCTCATGGATCAGAGGGTGAGGTGCAGGCCCCATGATTGGGCTCAGGGGTCTTCCACATCCCTCAGACACAGGGTCCTGACAGCGATCACTAGAGGTCTTCTTCACCACTGTGTAATCCTGGTAATGGAGAGACACATTAATAAATCTCACTACAGACATTTCCAGAGTCCTCACCTCTCCAGTTCTGTCCATCTGTTATTCCCATAGATAAGAATGATGTAATGTGACGTCATCAGAATCTCTCACCTCTCCAGTGAGACAGAAGAGGATCTCTAGGGTGAGGTGTAACATCCTCGCCGCCATCTTGTCTCTGTCCATATCCATCTGTGATGGGTAAATCAGGAAAATTCTCTTTTGTAGAAGATCTTCACTGAGAGGATCCGATATTGTAGAGACCTGAATGAGAAGATGATCCGATGTAACATCATAAGAATCCTGTGTAATACAATTACTGGAGATAATAAGGGAAACATATGAGGAGATTTATTATCTTACAGGGTTTAGTTTTCTTCCCTGACATCTACTAATAAAACCTATATATTTAGGCCACAGACAACAAGCCGTTTCCTCCTCGGAGTCGGCAGCTGAACACGTTCCTCATAGACTCATCTTCCATAACGCTAATTCTCGTCTCATTACCGACACTGGAATCGGCATTAGCAATACTGCAGGAGAGATTCATTACACGCGACATGAGAAATAACTCCTTCATGATGAGGACGACATCTTCATCTTCTACTACGGCTCTAGAAACAGATTTGGCCAGAGTCGGTCACTGCCTCCATCCCCACCGGCCGTCTATATGAAGGTTTCCCGCCTTCCCCGCACTGGAATCTTCTATCATGTTAGATCTCAGCTCTGAGTTACACACAGAAGTTTGAGGCTTTTAGAAAAGATTTTTTGTTTCCCCAAACACAACAGACAGAAATGATCTGACCCCAAAGTCTCCATGTACAGTGATTTATGGGGTTTATTTCTGGCCTTAGGCTTTCCTATATTACAAGAAAAACACCAGAAAAAGCCGATATTAAATGTTTCAAAAGAAAAATTGGCTCCAACAATTCTTGTAAAAATGAGAAGAAAAAAAAAAATGTAAAAAGCAGAAGACATGTTATTATATTTTAACAAGTGAAACTTTTTTTTTTTTACAAATTAACTCTTTTGGGCCCCATAACATAGATGTACACTGCAGGGACGGCACAGGAGCGGCTGCAACAAAAACCCTGACAGTATAACCACTTGCTGATGTGAAAAGCAAACATGGCATCTAAGAAGGTGTGACAGAGTTTGGCAGAATGTCCCTCCGCCCCCAAGTACTCGGCGGCCTAGTTACTACTATACTTATGTAAGAAGATGAGCCAGGACAGAGTCAGCGGTTCTCGGTACACTTTGGGGCCACAACTATTGGGATTGTCACCACTGTTGCCGAGGGACGATTACTTTGAGTGGGGAGGACCTTTGCACTGGACAGAAGGGGGCGTGGGGGAGATAAAAGGGGCTGAACGAGGGAACAGGGGAGAATTGTCTGGAACGGCGACGGGAGAAGGAGAAGGTTGACTCCTTCCCCACTGCTCCGACTGTTAATTCCTCATCAGCTATTCCCCAGCGGTTTGACGTGCCCACTGACTGTGTCCTTACTGAGCTGTCCCCAGACCTTCCTTTACCGGACGGCTCATTCCCGCTCTCAGTGAAAGACAATCTGACTCGCTCTGTTCCTAGCGACTAGTTCAGAGGTTTGCATGCTGCCGCAGCCTGCGAGCGTGCATGCTGTTCGTGTACTGCATCATTCCAGAGGAATCAACAAAAGAGACTGTTTCTACATTCCAATGCACTCAAGCCCAGTGAGCCTGGATACACGGGCCCGGTCGGGAGACAGTACTTTTCGTCCCTCCGTAACAGGGTCAGAGACATTGTAGACGATTTACGACGCCGGCTGTAGATATTCCAGCCTCTCCCCAACAAGAACTGCAAGCGATAAGTTCTCTCTTTTTCGTACTTTTTTCCAAATATTGTGTTTTTGTGCAAATCCTGTTGTTGTGTTCCTGCGTTTTCCCACTGTTGATTTCATCTCCCTGGGCGGAGTATTCCTTGTACCACAATAACCTGTTGTAGTAAACCCTGCTAACCCCTTCTCTTCCTCCGGCTCTTCACTGCATCCAACGAACCTCATTTCCAGTGCCCTCTTACATTTGGCGTAGTCGGCAAAATGCAGTCCAATTGCACAGAAGCGGCAGAACAGGCGGCTAGGCCCAGAACCAGTATCTCCCTGGGGGGCCATGCTGAGTAAGTTGCCTAAATATACGGGGTCCAATACTATGTTGTGGAGTGAACGAAGCGCATGAGGGGTATGATGAGAATGCACCCTATGAGCCCCGCACTCAAGGCCGAGGTGGCCATTAAGGCTTTGGATGGAGAGGCTAGAGACTCCGTGAAGCTGCATATCCCCCGAGATCGTGATATGTTTTACCAAAGTGCTCCAAATTTTAGAGGTGACCCATGGGGACCCCACTCACATAGGAAAACTTAGGACTCGCCTGTTTAGCCGCATGCAAAGAGAGGGGGAGACTGTTACACAGTATATGAATACGCTGCAAGAGTTACACACCACCATTGTTAGAAAGGACTGAGTGGTGATAGGGTCAGCAGATATCGTGTTGCGTGACTTGTTGGTGACTGGCCTGCGGGATGCTCTGACCAAGCAGACCCTGAGAGAGCAGGTATGGGCGGACTCTCGTATCACTTTTGCGGACATAGGAAAAGAGGCCCGCTTACGTGAACAGGAGCAGGGGGTGACAGTCCCAGTAGGGAAGGTCCAGAGTTGTGATGCAGCAGAGCAGTAAAGATTGTTGCTGAACCCCAATGGGTTGAAGAGATGAGAACGGAGCTGTTGAATATTCAAGGGGAACTGGCTCAAGTAAAGGAGAAAGTTGAAATCGGTCAGTACGCAGCCGGGGGCCAAAGTGAAACAGAAGCCCATTGCCAGAAGATGCCAGAAGGTTTCGCCGGCTGAGGCCCTTCGCTTGCTATAACTACGGAGAAGTGGGACATATGGCCAGGGAATGTCCACGGAGGAACGGGTCCCGGCCACACCATCCGTTAAACTAGAGGGCTCCGAGCCTGGGGGATGTTGCCAGGAACCAGAATGGAAAGGAAGAAGTAGTGAAAGTCCCACAAATCTGTGGTCTACGTGGCTGTTGGTCTGGGCCGAGTTAGATGGTCGAGCCGTGCTTTGCCTGGTAGATACTGGGTCCCAAGTGACCACGATGCCATGCCTGAAGCGTATTTCCGACGACACTTCCCAGAGACTCTCCGGCCTGAGTGGGGCCAGGTAGTGAAGCTGACAGCGGCAAACCACTTGCCCATCCCAGTCGCAGGGGTGGTGTGGATGCATGTCTCCTTGTGTGGGAAAGATCTTGGACGGAAGGGTATAGTGCTGACACTGGGGGAAGCGTCACCCTGGGGATGAATATCCTGAGAGTTTGGAAAACTGCTCATCGATGAACCTTCTCATTTGTCTCTGAAACAGTGGAGTCCGCATACCCCCCAGCGACAAGTGTTTCAATGGTTAATTCGTACAGCTCAAGCTTAGGGAGGCCTCTAGTCAGGGGAAACATTAGAAAAAGTGGTTGTGCCGGCCTCCACTAAACTCACCCTACCACCAGGACAGATCATACTGACTTGCCTGCAGGACTCTTAGCGGCCCGGACACTGGCCATGGTGTGTGAAGGGACGGTTCCTGTATGCTGCGTTAATTTGACAGATCAGGAATTTGTCCTTCCACACAGGGGTGAAGTGGCACGGGTAGTGGGAATAACCTCAAGAAATTATACATCCACAGACCATACAGTTGGCAGTAAATCCAGAAAACCTGTGGTCGGTAAAGGTCACCACTTCTCCGACAGCCGAACCTCAATACATCCAGGAGGGTCGACGCATACTGGAACAGATGTGCGCCAAACTATCTGAACTCACCCCCACCTAGGTACAACAAGTGGAAGAGTTACTGCGGCGACACCAATCCATGTTTGCGAAACATGAGGATGACTTTGGCTGCACTACAGCGATTACCCACAAAACACAAACGGGGGATACGGCACCCATTCAAGAATGTTATTGGCAGATTCCCCCTCAGTTATATCAGGAAGTAAGAGAGATCTTCGGTCAGATGCTACAGGCGGGCATCATCAGGGAGAGCCAAAGTCCGTGGGCATCCCCATTGTGCTGGTGCGAAAGAAGGACAGGACACTAAGGTTCTGTGTAGACTACCGTAAACTCAACGCCTGTACCGTGAGGGATTCATACCCTCTGCTCCGGATTGAGGAATCTCTGTCTGTATTGGGGAAAGCCAAATTTTTCTCGAAGCTGGATCTTGCCAGTGGCTAATGGCAAGTGCCCATATCGGAGAAGGACCAGGCAAAAATGGCCTTTATACTACCTATGGGCCTCTTTGAATTCAAAAGGATGCCATTTGGCCTGGCCAATGCCCCTGGTACATTCCAACGACTGCTGGAGAGGTGCCTAGGTGATTTGAACTTTGAAGCCACACTCATTTACCTGGATGGCATCATATTATATGCTGCCTCATTTGAAGATCACCTACGGAGACTAGAGCAATTTCTGAGCTGTCTGCAGAAGTATGGACTGAAGGTGAAACCCCAGAAATGCCACTTGTTCCAGAAGAAGAAAGCGCTGACTGAAGCTGCGGTACTGTCCTATGCGGACTTCTTTATACTGTTCATTCTCCGCACCCACGGACTCTTGCACGGACTTGAGGCTGTGTTGTCACAGGTCCAGGATGGGAAGGAGAGGGTGACTGCCTATGCTAGTCGGTCCCTTCACGATTCCGAGCGCAACCCGGACAACTACTTTTCCTTCAAGCTGGAATTATTGGCATTAGTGTGGGCTATGACGGAGAGATTTGTAGAATACCTGTCTGGCTCGGAGGTGTTGGTGCGCACCGATAATAATCTATTAGCACATCTCGAGAACGCCAAGTTATTGGGCTCTGGAACAGCGCTGGGTGGCCCGGATGGCGAAGGTCTGATATAGAATCGCTTACAGGAGGGGGCGGAGAATACCCACACCAACACCCTATCCAGAGCAAAGCATGCGACACCTGGAAAGAGTAAAGATCAGATGCTGGAGGAGGAGATTCCACCGGTTTCGGAAGACCGCTGGGAGGGTGGTGGCCACGCTGGACCAGATACGGACCCCCCACCATGAAGGAGTATTGAGAAAATCTCAGGATAAGTGGGTCCGGTTGCAGCAGGAAGACCGTGAACTTGCCCTGCTTAGACAATGGGTGACACTGAAGAAGCTGCCTAATCAAGAACAGAGGCGTACTCTGACTTCAGAAGCACTGAAGATAATCTGGCAGTAGGAGCACCTCCAGATGAGAAACGGGCTGTTATATGGGAAGGTTCAACTGCAAAAAGAGTTAGGAGCCTCCTGGTAGGTGGTGATTCCGGAGACAGTGCTGTCTACAGTGGCCGCTGAATCTCATGAAAAATTAGCTCACTTCGGTCATGAAAAAACTTTCCAGTGGCTGCAGCGGTTTGTCTACCACCCTCGGTTAAGAACAGCGGTTGAAGAGGCTTGCAGTCTCTGTCGGGCATGTGAGTTGGCCAAATCCCCAGAAAAGAGAGCTCCTACACAAACTGTAGTAATGGATGAGCTAAAATAGATCTATCAGCTTGACAGGTCTCATAGCACACCGTACCACCCTCAGGGAAACTGGGCCTGTGAACGGTTTAACCATATTCTAATCAAAATGTTAAGGACCCTGGAAGACGATAGGAAGGCTCGGTGGCCCGAGTACGTGTTACCGGTTACACGCCCTACTCCTTGTTGTTTGGCTTAACAGGAAAGACGTCACGGAACTAGAGATGGACCCGGAGGACTACCCACGGACGGGGGAGTCTTGCTGGATCTGAGAACATCAAAACCCACTTAACACCAGACACTATATCCAGAATGAATAAAACTTGGATACAATGGTAGAAGCATGTTATGTACATGTCCTATTCTAGGGGGTGGCCGTTATGATACATGGATCTTTGAGATGGTCAGTTCAAATGTTCAAGAGGGACCTGGAGGGCAGATTTATTATTATATACAGTATGCATTTATAGATATGGTACCTTATGTACTACTCAATATTTGTAATCTGCCACCGGCAAAAATGGATGTAGTCCAACAGGCTGCAATTTTTGTATCACAGTATCCTGATGCCAAGATGTTATGTCTGGGTGATTTTAATATGTTTCTTAACACGTACTTGGATGAATGAGTGCTGCACACTCTAGGCCTAGTAATCAGGACACTACTGTGTTAGATGCTTTCATAACAGAGATGGGCTGGATTGATTTGTGGAGACAGCAGCATCCTCTTAAGAAAGAATTCTCCTGTTATACGCCATCTGTTCACTGTTTATCCAGAATTGATCATGCATTTGGGAATAATGCTGTATTATCGGATCTGCGTGAAATTGAGTACTTTCCTAGGGCAGCATCAGCCCATGCTCCATTGGTGAAGTGCCTTCATCTAGGTGGCCCTAACAGACCTAAGAGGCTCCGCATACATCCGTTTTGGCTATCCCTCATAGGGGAACAAGACAGAATAATAGACCAATTAGAGGCATTTAGACCATGCTGATTTCCCTGACAGATTGCTAGTGTGGGATACACTTAATGCATAATTGAGGGGATGTGTCAGGTCCACGATTTCATATATTAAAAGGAAATCCTGTATTGGGGAGCAGAGACTTGCTGAGGAGTGTAAATTATTGGAAGCTGAGTATATCAATAACCCCTCTGATGATTCTTTACATCGGTGGCTTGGGAAGGGGAGGATTTGATACAATTACAGGATAAAGCCCAGAGAAGACTTTTTTTCTCTTTACAAACTTATTTTGAATTGAATAACCAATTGTGTAAATTCTTAGCATACATAGTCCAACAATATCAAATGTCTCCATCCATTCTGGCCATTAATACAAGAGAGGGAACTCCGCTACCTACCGTATATACTCGAATATAAGCCGAGATTTTCAGCCCGTTTTTTGGGGCTGAAAGTCCCCCTCTCGGCTTATATTCGAGTCATATACACCGGGGGTCAGAAGGGGAGGGGGGCGGGGGTGTCAGGTCATACTTACCCGTCCTGACGCTGTCTCTTGAGCCCCCAGCTTCTCCCCGTGCTCTCTCTTCCTGCCTTCAGCGGTCACGTGGTGCCGCTCATTAAAACTCATGAATATGCGCATATTAATGAGCGGCACCATGTGACCGCTGAAGGCAGGAAGAGAGAGCGCGGAGAAGCTGGGGGCTCAAGACACAGCGTCAGGATGGGTAAGTACAGCGATACTCACCTGTCCTGCGTCCATGGCTGCTTGCTGCTGTCTGTCATCGGTCAGTGACTTCAGACAGCAGAGGGTGCGGTGACGTGGTTAGTGCGCGCCGCGCCCCCTGCAGTGTGAACGTCACTGACCGATGACGTGGCAGATAGTGGTGAGCAGCCATGGACGCAGGACAGGTGAGAATCTGACACCCAGCGACGGAGAGGTGAGTATGTCATTTTTTTATTTTTACATGCAGCAGCAGCAGCACATGGGGGCAGCACATGGGGGAACAATATGGAGCTTCTAATGGGGGCAGCACATGGGGGAACAATATGGAGCTTCTAATGGGGGCAGCACATGGGGGAACAATATGGAGCTTCTAATGGGGGCAGCACATGGGGGAACAATATGGAGCTTCTAATGGGGGCAGCACATGGGGGAACAATATGGAGCTTCTAATGGGGGTAGTATATGGGGGAACAATATGGAGCTTCTAATGGGGGTAGTATATGGGGGAACAATATGGAGCTTCTAATGGGGGCAGTATATGGGGGAACAATATGGAGCTTCTAATGGGGGCAGCACATGGGGGAACAATATGGAGCTTCTAATGGGGGCAGTATATGGGGGAACAATATGGAGCTTCTAATGGGGGCAGTATATGGGGGAACAATATGGAGCTTCTAATGGGGGCAGCATATGGGGGAACAATATGGAGCTTCTAATGGGGGCAGTATATGGGGGAACAATATGGAGCTTCTAATGGGGTAGTATATGGGGGAATAATCTATGGAGCTTCTTATGGGGGCAGTATATGGGGGAATAATCTATGGAGCTTCTTATGGGGGCAGCATATGGGGAATAATCTATGGAGCATTTCCCATCCTAGGCTTATACTCGAGTCAATAAGTTTTCCCAGTTTTTTGTGGCAAAATTAGGGGGGTCGGCTTATACTCGAGTATATACGGTAAATCTGACCAAATCGCAGACAGATGTGAAGAATACTTTAGAGAGTTATATCAGGGCTGTGGAGTCGGAGCTCATTTTGGTGGAGTCTGAGTCGGTATAAAATGGACCGACTCAGAATCCTAAAATATATAATAAATTGGGTACAGTAATTCAATGCAGGATGTGCTGAATATTTTTTCATAGGAGTTTGGGAAAGTTATGAAATGTCCTATAAATGGCTGTTATATTCCTGATCTAAGGCTACATTCACACACAGCGTTTTTGCTGCGTTTTTTGAGGATACGTTTTTCAGCAGGCAAAAGCTGATCATCTTTTTAAAAAACTGCATCACCTGAAAGGTTTTTGAGCTCATAGATAATGTTTTCAATAGCAAAAGCAGATTAGAAATCTGCTCTATCCATTTATCCATATCTGTCTATCCATATCGTATCTGTACCAAAAAGAATGAAAACCGGGTAGTACACCAATATACACTCACTGGCCACTTTATTAGGTACACCATGCTAGTAACGGGTTGGACCCCCTTTTGCCTTCAGAACTGCCTCAATTCTTCGTGGCAGAGATTCAACAAGGTGCTGGAAGCATTCCTCAGAGATTTTGGACCATATTGACATGATGGCATCACACAGTTGGCGCAGATTTGTCGGCTGCACATCCCTGATGCGAATCTCCCGTTCCACCACATCCCAAAGATGCTCTATTGGATTGAGATCTGGTGACTGAGGAGGCCATTTGAGTACAGTGAACTCATTGTCATGTTCAAGAAACCAATCTGAGATGATTCGAGCTTTATGACATGGCGCATTATCCTGCTGAAAGTAGCCATCAGATGTTGGGTACATTGTGGTCATAAAGGGATGGACATGGTCAGCAACAATACTCAGGTAGGCTGTGGCGTTGCAACGATGCTCAATTGGTACCAAGGGGCCCAAAGAGTGCCAAGAAAAAATTCCCCACACCATGACACCACCACCACCAGCCTGAACCGTTGATACAAGGCAGGATGGATCCATGCTTTCATGTTGTTTACGCCAAATTCTGACCCTACCATCCGAATGTCGCAGCAGAAATCGAGACTCATCAGACCAGGCAACGTTTTTCCAATCTTCTACTGTCCAATTTCGATGAGCTTGTGCAAATTGTAGCCTCAGTTTCCTGTTCTTAGCTGAGAGGAGTGGTACCCAGTGTGGTCTTCTGCTGCTGTAGCCCATCTGCCTCAAAGTTCGACGCACTGTGCGTTCAGAGATGCTCTTCTGCCTACCTTGGTTGTAACGGGTGGCAATTTGAGTCACTGTTGCCTTTCTATCAGCTCGAACCAGTCTGCCCATTCTCCTCTGACCTCTGGCATCAACAAGGCATTTCCGGCCACAGAACTGCCGCTCACTGGATTTTTTTTCTTTTTCGGACCATTCTCTGTAAACCCTAGAGATGGTTGTGCGTGAAAATCCCAGTAGATCAGCAGTTTCTGAAATACTCAGACCAGCCCTTCTGGCACCAACAATCATGCCACGTTCAAAGGCACTCAAATCACCTTTCTTCCCCATACTGATGCTCGGTTTGAACTGCAGGAGATTGTCTTGACCATGTCTACATGCCTAAATGCACTGAGTTGCCGCCATGTGATTGGCTGATTAGAAATTAAGTCTTAACACACAGTTGGACAGGTGTACCTAATAAAGTGGCCAGTGAGTGTATATTCTGTTCTATCTAAATATCTTGATTATTGGATCATAAAAATGATTAAATGTCTGAGGTTCACATTGTACTACAATAAATTTTTCACTTAAATATAAGCAATATGTGTGGGAGTCGGAGTTGGAGTCGGTGTAAGGGAAATTGAGGAGTCGGAGTCGCAGGTTTGGCTTACCGACTCCACAGCCCTGAGTTATATGACTCTCAACTGAATCCCACTATAGAAGAGATTGATGAGGACTTGGACCATATAGAATTTCCTAAACTTTCTGGTGAGGATCGGGCATTCTTGGATAGAGATATCACGTTGGAGGAAATTCGGGAAGCGGCCATGTCTCTCTCCAATGGGAACACTCCGGGCCCTGATGGCATGCCCATAGAACTATATAAAAGATACATCGATCAGACAGGGCCGGGTCTGCTGCAAACCCTCTCCGAAGCACTTGTAAAACACTCGCTTCCCCAATCCTTTTATGATGCCACTGTAGAGGTAATTCCAAAGCCAGATAAACCTTCTGAGGAGTGTGGTGCTTATCGCCCTATATCCCTGCTTAATACAGACTATAAAATACTCACTAAACTTATAGCTAATAGAAAGCGGTAATACTAAGCATTGTACACGAAGATCAATCCGGCTTTATGCCAGGAAGATCTACTTCCTCTAATGTTAGAAGGGTACAGGTTCTAATGCAGATAGGCCACAAATATAGGAAACCTCGGGCGATAGCCTCTTTAGATACAGCCAAGGCTTTTCATTCATTGGAGTGGAAATTTTTGCAACGTGTGCTTCTGAAATTTGGCTTCTCTGACAAATTTTACAAGTGGATTGAACGACTCTCTTACATGCCGAGAGCGAATATACTTGTTAATGGCTCGCTATCTGAGTATTTTAATCTGGGTAGAGGGACTAGACAGGGCCGCCCACTATCCCCAATGCTCTTTGCCCTCGCGATTGAACCAACTGCACTTAGGATTAGACAAGATCTTTTGGTGGAAGGAATTAATGTTAATTCTAGGGTGGACAAGGTGGGATTATATGCTGATGATCTGGTTCTCTTTCTAGATAAAATAGAGCACTCTCTTCCAAGAGCAATTCACCTTATCAATCGTTTTGGAGAATTGTCAAGTCTTAAAATTAATTGGAGTGAATCTGTAGTCATGCCGCTAGTCGGTAACATAACCGTACGATATAATTCCTTATGGAAACATATTATATAGACACAGAGGATGTCCCCAGAAGTTCCGTAGGATTTGGGAAAGGTGGTGTAACTCACCCATGTCACACTTGGCTCCTAATGCCATGGTCTCCTCCATCTCGGATACAGTCCCTGATGTATATCCCTTCCAGAGTATGAGAGTGATGATATGTGTGGGCTTGAGAATATGTGTCTATTATAACCTGACCTGGTACGAGCTCATAACTCTGATAATGATCCTGTTGGTGAGGAGGAGCAATGCTTTATAGAGCACATTATGGTGAATGCTATGTCTCATTCGTTTTGTTTATTATAGAAAGTGTGATATTATATCTCTGTCCCTGTGGACGGTGATTATACGGATTATTCTGATCTTACACTGCATTGTCATATGTTTGTCATCTTATTTTGTGGAATCTTTCAATAAAAAGAGTTTAAAAAAAAGAAATAATCCGTCACTATATGGAAAACAGAGTCACTGCACAATGTTAGTTAGGTCAGGACCTTATCAATTTTATTGTACATACTCGTACATACATGCACACAGGGTCGGACTGGCCTGGGGGGTATCGGGGAAATCCCCAGTGGGCCCTTGGTTGTGGGAAGGAAAGGAGAAGAAGAGAAGAAGAAAAAAATGTCTACAGTTTTTAGGGGCGCGGGCCCTTTAAAAGCACAGGCAGAGTATGTGCAGGGGTGCGTGCACGCAGCGGTCATTACATGAACCACTGTGCCGAGCGTCTCGATCAATACTGAAGAGTGTGCGCCCGTCATCACCGGCATATGACATCAGTGTCATGTGTCATTCAGCGCCGGCCTCTGCTATGTCGGCGGCCATTTTACTTTGTGCGCTCTGGACCTGAGGAGGAGGACGCTGTACAGCGCTGGAAGCGCAGGAAGGTAAGAGGAATCTTTTTTTTTGTCCCCTCAACTCTGTACATGAAGCCAGGACAAAGGGCCAGGATGGCTACACATGGGGGGGCAGGATGGAAACACATGGGAGGCCAGGATGGATACACATGGGGGGGCAGGATGGAAACACATGGGAGGCCAGGATGGATACACATGGGGGGGCCAGGATGGAAACACATGGGGGGGCCAGGATGGATACACATGGGGGGGGGGGGGCGCAGGATGGATACACATGGGGGACCAGGATGGATAAAAATCGGGGCCAGGATGGAGACACATGGGGGGCCAAGATGGATACACATGGGGGGGCAGGATGGAGACACATGGGGGGGCCAGGATGGATACACATGGAGGGGCTAGGATGGATACACATGGAGGGGCTAGGATGGATACACATGGGGGGCAGGATGGATACACATGGGGGGCAGGATGGATACACATGGGGGGCAGGATGGGTACACATGGAGGGGCCAGGATGGCTACATATGGGGGGCAGGATGGCTACATATGGGGGGCCAGGATGGGTACACATGGGATGGCAGAATGGATACACATGGGGGTCAGGCTGTATACATATAGGGGCCAGAATAGAGGCACATGAGGGGCTAGGATGGATACACATGGGGGACCAGGATGGATAAAAATCGGGGCCAGGATGGAGACACATGGGGGGCCAAGATGGATACACATGGGGGGGCAGGATGGAGACACATGGGGGGGCCAGGATACACATGGAGGGGCCCGGATGGATACACATGGAGGGGCTAGGATGGATACACATGGGGGGCAGGATGGATACACATGGGGGGCAGGATGGATACACATGGAGGGGCCAGGATGGATACACATGGGGGGCAGGATGGCTACACATGGGGGGCCAGGATGGGTACACATGGGATGGCAGAATGGATACACATGGGGGTCAGGCTGTATACATATAGGGGCCAGAATAGAGGCACATGAGGGGCTAGGATGGATACACATGGGGTTCCAGGATGAATGCACATGGGAAGCCAGGATAGATACACATGGGGGGTGCCAGGATGGAGACACATGGAGGGCCAGGATGGATACACATGGGGGGGCCAGGATGGAGACACATGGGGGGGGGGGCAGGATGGAGACACATGGGGGGCCAGGATGGCTACACATGAGGGCCCAGGATGGAGACACATGGGGGGACAGGATAGTTACACATGGGGGGGACAGGATGGAGGCACATGGAGGTCAAGCTGGAGACACATGGGGGCCAGGATGGAGACACATGGGGGCCAGGAGGGAGACACATGGGGGGCCAGGAGGGAGACACATGGGGAGGGGCTAGGATGGATATATATGGGGGGGCAGGTTGCATATATGGGGGGCAGGACAAAAGACCAAGAAGCATATATATGGGTGTCCAGGATGCACATACATGGTGGTCCAGGATTCATATACTGTAGATGGGGAGCCAGGAAAAGGGACCAGGAAGGATATATGGGGGTCCAGGAAAGATATATGGGAGACACAGGATTAGGCCGGGGTCACACTAACCGACGCAAAATACGGTCCGTAGTTTACAGGCGTAATACGGATGACTGACCCCTAAATAGTGCTCCGTATGTCATCCGTAAGCAAGGTGTGGTTGCGTATGTTGCGCATGTCAGCATCCGTATGTAATCCGTATGGCATCCGTATGCCGAGATTTTCTCGCCGCCTTGCAAAATGGACATATAATGGAGCCCTACGACAGGGTTTCTAACAGAAACAAAATAATAGATATAGACACATAGAATGCATATATATATATACATATATATATATATATATATACATATATATATATATATATATATATATATATATATATATATATACACATACACACACTCACTGGCCACTTTATTAGGTACACCATGCTAGTAAGGGGTTGGACCCCCTTTTGCCTTCAGAACTGCCTCAATTCTTCGTGGCAGAGATTCAACAAGGTGCTGGAAGCATTCCTCAGAGATTTTGGACCATATTGACATGATGGCATCACACAGTTGGCGCAGATTTGTCGGCTGCACATCCCTGATGCGAATCTCCCGTTCCACCACATCCCAAAGATGCTCTATTGGATTGAGATCTGGTGACTGAGGAGGCCATTTGAGTACAGTAAACTCATTGTCATGTTCAAGAAACCAATCTGAGATGATTCGAGCTTTATGACATGGCGCATTATCCTGCTGAAAGTAGCCATCAGATGTTGGGTACATTGTGGTCATAAAGGGATGGACATGGTCAGCAACAATACTCAGGTAGGCTGTGGCGTTGCAACGATGCTCAATTGGTACCAAGGGGCCCAAAGAGTGCCAAGAAAAAATTCCCCACACCATGACACCACCACCACCAGCCTGAACCGTTGATACAAGGCAGGATGGATCCATGCTTTCATGTTGTTTACGCCAAATTCTGACCCTACCATCCGAATGTCGCAGCAGAAATCGAGACTCATCAGACCAGGCAACGTTTTTCCAATCTTCTACTGTCCAATTTCGATGAGCTTGTGCAAATTGTAGCCTCAGTTTCCTGTTCTTAGCTGAGAGGAGTGGTACCCAGTGTGGTCTTCTGCTGCTGTAGCCCATCTGCCTCAAAGTTCGACGCACTGTGCGTTCAGAGATGCTCTTCTGCCTACCTTGGTTGTAACGGGTGGCAATTTGAGTCACTGTTGCCTTTCTATCAGCTCGAACCAGTCTGCCCATTCTCCTCTGACCTCTGGCATCAACATGGCATTTCCGGCCACAGAACTGCCGCTCACTGGATTTTTTTTTCTTTTTCGGACCAGTCTCAGTAAACCCTAGAGATGGTTGTGCGTGAAAATCCCAGTAGATCAGCAGTTTCTGAAATTCTCAGACCAGCCCTTCTGGCACCAACAATCATGCCACGTTCAAAGGCACTCAAATCACCTTTCTTCCCCATACTGATGCTCGGTTTGAACTGCAGGAGATTGTCTTGACCATGTCTACATGCCTAAATGCACTGAGTTGCCGCCATGTGATTGGCTGATTAGAAATTAAGTCTTAACACACAGTTGGACAGGTGTACCTAATAAAGTGGCCAGTGAGTGTATATATACACACACATACATACATACACACACACATATACACACACACAAGTCATTGAGATAAACATATATATATATATATATATATATATATATATATATACACATATACACATATATGTATATTTATATATTTCACAGAGTTCTTCATAGCAGAATAGCCGTTAATTAAATTGCCGGCTTCTATCAAATCCTTCCCCAACCCGACATGAAATGACACATGGTTTACATTCAGTAAACCATTTCATTTCATGTTTTTTTTATATGTCCTTGACTAATAATTAGATGAGGGTTTGTGTGCAAAATTTTGGATTTGTAGTTGTTATTTTAAGGGGTTAATTCGTTGCTAAAAATGCGTGGGCTTCCCATTGTCCTGTAGCGGTGGCGAATGGGTTAATCCAACAAAGGGTTAATGTCACCTTACAATCGAATGGTGACATTAACCCTTTGTTAGATTAACCCACTCGCCACCAATATAGGGCAATGGGAAGCCCACGCATTTGTCACAATGAATTGTGTGTATATATCTATTCTTTCTTTCTATATTAAACCTGTCAGTGTGAGTTTACTGTATAGCGCACTGAATTGCCGGCTTTTCTAAAAGACACCGGGTGCGTATATCTCGCAAGTCACATGTGTTGTCCGTGTGTAATGCGTATTTTTAGCACACCCATAGACTTGCATTGGCGTATTACGGGCGTAGTACGCTGACAATCGCAGCATGCTGCGATTGGCACGAACCGTAGAATACGACCGAGAAATATACGGCTGTTGGGAGCAAACCCATAGAGAATAATTGGTCCGTGTGTAATGCGTGATTTTAGCGCCTCTCACTCGTCCGTATTCCTCGCCAGTGTCACCCCGGCCTAAAACACATATACAGTTGTGGCCAAAAGTATTGACACCCCAGCAATTTTGTCAGATAATTCTCAGTTTCTTCCTGAAAATGATTGCAAACACAAATTCTTTGGTATTATCTTCATTTAATTTGTCTTAAATGAAAAAAACACAAAAAAGAATGAAGGAAAACGTTGATCATTTCACACAAAACTCCAAAAATGGGCCAGACAAAAGTATTGGCACCCTCAGCCTAATACTTGGTTGCACAACCTTTAGCCAAAATAACTGCGACCAACCGCTTCCGGTAACCATCAATGAGTTTCTTACAATGCTCTGCTGGAATTTTAGACCATTCTTCTTTAGCAAACTGCTCCAGGTCCCTGATATAGAAGGGTGCCTTCTCCAAACTGCCATTTTTAGATCTCTCCACAGGTGTTCTATGGGATTCAGGTCTGGACTCATTGCTGGCCACCTTAGAAGTCTCCAGTGCTTTCTCTCAAACCATTTTCTAGTGCTTTATTTAGTGTGTTTTGGGTCATTGTCCTGCTGGAAGACCCATGACCTCTGAGGGAGACCCAGCTTTCTCACACTGGGCCCTACATTATGCTGCAAAATTTGTTGGTAGTCTTCAGACTTCATAATGCCATGCACACAGTCAAGCAGTCCAGTGCCGGAGGCAGCAAAGCAACCCCAAAACATCAGGGAACCTCCGCCATGTTTGACTGTAGGGACCGTGTTTTTTTCTTTGAATGCCTCTTTTTTTCTCCTGTAAACTCTATGTTGATGCCTTTGCCCAAAAAGCTCTACTTTTGTCTCATCTGACCAGAGAACATTCTTCCAAAACATTTTAGCCTTTTTCAGGTAAGTTTTGGCAAACTCAAGCCTGGCTTTTTTATGTCTCGGGGTAAGAATTGGGGTCTTCCTGGGTCTCCTACCATACAGTCCCTTTTCATTCAGATGCCGACGAATAGTACGGGTTGACACTGTTGTACTCTCGGACTGCAGGGCAGCTTGAACTTGTTTGGATGTTAGTCGAGGTTCTTTATCCAACATCTGCACAATCTTGCGTTGAAATCTCTCGTCAATTTTTCTTTTCCGTCCACATCTAGGGAGGTCAGCCACAGTGCCATGGGCTTTAAACTTCTTGATGACACTGCGCACGGTAGACACAGGAACATTCAGGTCTTTGGAGATGGACTTGTAGCCTTGAGATTGCTCATGCTTCCTCACAGTTTGGTTTCTCAAGTCCTCAGACAGTTCTTTGGTCTTCTTTCTTTTCTCCATGCTCAATGTGGTACACACAAGGACACAGGACAGAGGTTGGGTCAACTTTAATCCATGTCAACCGGCTGCAAGTGTGATTTAGTTATTGCCAACACCTGTTAGGTGCCACAGGTAAGTTACAGGTGCTGTTAATTACACAAATTAGAGAAGCATCACATGATTTTTCAAACAGTGCCAATACTTTTGTCCACCCTCTTTTTTATGTTTGGTGTGAAATTATATCCAATTTGGCTTTAGGACAATTCATTTTGTGTTTTTTCATTTAAGACAAATTAAATGAAGATAATAATACCAAAGAATTTGTGTTTGCAATAATTTTCAGGAAGAAACTGAGAATTATTTGACAAAATTGCAGGGGTGTCAATACTTTTGGTCACAACTATATGAGGGCCAGTATGTATAGCTGGGGGTGCAGGATGTTTATCTGGGGGCCAGGCTGGACAAGGGACATAAGGGGATCAAAATGGGGCATATTATAAAATAAAGTGGGCAAGGTTGGAGCATATTATAAAATAAATGGGGCCAGGCTGGGCGAGATTATTAAATAAAGGGGGCCAGGATGAGGGACTAAATTACTGCTTGAAGGCCAGAATGAGGAACACGCTATATTAGTTTATGGTGATAAGTGGGAAACATAATTTTTTTAGGGTCCAATTAGGGACATTATTACTACTGTAATGTAATTTACTTTTTAGGAAATACTGTACATTGGGGATCTGCACAACGGAGGCAAGCGCAAGCAAAAAGCAACAGGATTAACCGCCTCTAAAATTTCGTAAGGTCCAATAAACTTGGGACCCAACTTAGCAGAAGGAACCTTCAACCTTATATTCTTGGTGGATAACCATACCTTATCCCCCACCTGGAATGCCGGCCCCACCAAGCGTAGTTTATCCGCAAAAAATTTATACTTGCCCTGAGCCTCCCCAATGTTCCTCTGGACCTCCCTCCAGACCTCCACCTACCGCAGAATGGTCGAATCATCCCCTGGACACTCCAAATCAAGCTGGGAAAACTCACCAAAATGAGGGTGAAAACCATAATTACAGAAGAACGGGAAAGTACGAGTGACTGATTGACACGATTATTAAACGCAACACAAATTCTGCCATGGGTAAAGAAGAGCACCAATCATCCTGTCAAGATGTGGAAGACACCGTAAAATCTGCTCCAAAGACTGATTGTTCCTTTCAGTCTGACCGTTGGTCTCGGGATGATAGACTAATGTAAAGGTCAAACTGATACCCAGCCTTTTTTCAAAAAGCCCTCCAGAACTTAGACACAAACTGATACAATACACCCCTTCAAACAATTAGGACCCCAATTAACAATGTCCTGGGATTCCCAGTCAATAATCGGGTTATGTATTCATAACCAGGGAAACCCCAACATCAATCCCGCAGGAAGATGGTCCAGAACAAAACATGTAATACGTACTTGACGACAGGACCCCACCTTGAGGATAATCTCCTCTGAGACAAACTTAATAACATTATTAGCAAGAGGTGTCTAATCAATAGCCACGATATTAATGGGAGTTCCCAACCTGACTGTCCCTAACTTACATTTGGCCACCAATTCAGAGTCAATCAAGTTCAAAGATGACCCGCAGTCCACAAAAGCCGAAGTGGGAGTACAACAGTTCTGGACATAAAGTTCCACTTCCAGCAGTAACTTAAACAATAAGGAAAAAGGTACCTGAGAGTCTGGGCAACCTTCTCAATAGTTACCCAGACTTAGGCGTTTCCCGGCACATTGGGAAAAGGAGGAGGGGCAGTCCATTTTCCAGTGTCCCGGACTACCACAGTAGAAGCAGAGTCTCTCTTTCCATAGTCGTTTCCTCTCCTTTTCTTTGACAGTGGTGGCCCCCACCTCCATGGGCTCGGAATGTAACGTTGAGATTAATTGGAAGTAATGGAACTTCCAGCTGGATAACACCCCTCTCCCATAGTCTTCGATCTATCCGGATAAACTGAGTCATAGCCTCCTCCAAGGAATTAGGTGGTGGATGGAGAGCCAGAGCATTCTTCAGATGATCAGACAGTCCCCTCTGGAACTGGCACCTGAGAGCAGAGTCGTTCCAGGACACCTCGGGGTACTGTCATCTAAACTCCGAACAATACCACTCGGCTGAGTGCTTTCCCTGAACAAGATCCATGATAGTGTCCTCTGCCAACCTGACATGGTCCAGTTCGTCATAGATAAGTCCTAAGGACTCAAAAAAACCTATCCACCGACATCCGTTCAGGGGCAGTAGGGGCAGCAAAAAAGCCCCGGACTGAGGATCCTCCCTGAGCAAAGATACAATTATCCTCACCCGCTGACTCATCCCCACAGGATCAAGGTCAAATAATAATTTGCAACTCTCACTGAACGTACGAAACTTATCCTTCTCACCAGAAAAGGTGTCAGGCAGCTTGACTGAGGGTTCGGGAGAGTGCAAGGCGACATCTACAGAATCACCAGTCTTACCAACAACATGGGGGGGCATCCAGCACAGTCTTGTAGTCTCCATCAACTCTTTCTGCAATTGAATATGGGACGTGGCCAGGGCCCAGTGTTCTACCAACAATTCCCGCAACATCTGAGTCAAACTGGACACCTGATCCGCCAAGTTACGAAGCAGATCCATAACCATGGGAAAAAAATGATAAACACCTTTAAATATACTAGTCAGTTATAATGTAATGCTGCTGTAGCGCAGTAGTGCTTAACCCCCACCAGGGGGTGCTGATGAGAGAAGAAAGGTTGCACTCACAGCATAGCACCACAGTGCAGCAGCACAGGTGCCACTACGTGGCAAGAGAGTGGTCAGACGAGCCGGGTCATTAATGGACAAGGAACACAGTACAAGAGGAAAGAGCAATACATGTGGTCAGCTACAAGCCAGAGAAGTCAGAGCCAGTCGGGAGCAGAGATGCCAGAGACGTGAGACAGTAACACAGGTCAGAGGACAAGACGGGTCAAATACCAAGAGGTCACAGCACAGGGAGCAAACACGAAGATGAGCAGGGTAGCAGGAGTGGGGAAGGCATGGGTGCTCAGGAAACGGGCAGAGGACAAATCAGGGTGTAACGGAGTCAGCCGGTCAAGCCAGGGGCAGGAACTATAACTGACGCTGCCTGCAGGCAGCAGGGAACTGAAATAGTCAAACAGATCCCAAAACGATGCAGAGAAAGTTAACCCCCACACGACCAGGCCAGGGAGAGAATAGCAAGAAACAAACCCCGACTTTGATCATGACATCAGACCTGCCACTCCATTTTAAAATGGAGATAAGTGTCCTATCAAAAATAAAACTTCCTCATTCTTCTGATCGGTGCAGTTTCTAATGGTCGGATCTAAGTGATCACCTATCTTGTGGAGCCCATGGATCAATAATAACTTGCTTTAACCAAAGAACCCCATTAATGTAATCTACCACAATTATACATCCCAGTTATGGGGGCGCACAATAGATGTGCAGGAGCCGCCTGTGTTTTACAGTCGATGGTCCACTATAATCAGGATAACGACTGACAAATATTTGCATATAGCTGTAGGGTGGGCCCCTAGGGTCCATTCCCACTGTGGGCCCCAGACACCCCAGTCCGACCCGGTATATACATATATATATTTGGAGGAGTCATATCTCCCGACTCTGCAGATCGCATGCTGGTGTTGTACTTGGTAAGCCCGGACCAGAGGTTATGGAGATGAATGAGGGAGACCAAAAGTTCAAAAATAAACTTTCCTTTACATAGCAAGAACTTGATGAGAAGCATATACATCACATTACGGTTGTAACACTTGCTTCTTCTGCATTATGCAGAGTCAGGAACTTTCCCATTTCCTGTGGCGGTACATAATTTTTGTTATAAGTCACAATAGTCCAGCATACCTGAGCTAAGGATCTCACCCTACTCTTTGTCTTCGCTATGCTCCCTGCCTGGAATCCAGATTCCCACTGCCATTATATCTTTGCTTTACATCAGAACGTACTATCTGATGTCTCCCTCCTGACACACAACACCATATCAATTAAGGTCTGCAATCAGATAGACCAAAGGTCACTAATCACAAGGACATTGTTCTCCTGTGTGCCCATGTAGCTCAGTATGAGGTCTCCCACACAGTATCACGGCCCCCACAGCACCTCACACAGTATTATGGCCACCACACCCTGCTACAGAAAATAAGGACCCCTAGTCAGTATGGAGGAATTTACAGTCCATCACAACCCTTTACTTTATGGCCCGTACCAGCCACACATTCAGTATGAGAGTCCCAACAGCTCATCTCTTAATATTAAGCCTCAACAATTCCTGATTTAAAAAAAACACACACACTACTCACCCAACCCAGTTCCCGCGGTGAACTGCTCCGGTCTGTGCGGTGTGAGCACTGAGGCTCCATACTACAGGTGTGATGTAGTGACGTCATTGTGCCTGCAGTGCAGGGAGTCTCAGACTCACAGGTGAAGGCTGAATGGAGGATCAGGAGCTTTGGACTCCCTGACTCACTATTCTATTCAATGGTATCACCGTCATGGGAGTGTGGATATCGCTGAAATTGTGATGATGGGAATGAGAGGGTGACCAATACCAAACCCCACGAGCCCTCTCAATGTATGGGCGTCATAGTAACCGAGTGGGCTACCTTTATGGATGATACACTCCTGCATAACCAACTACTGTATGGTAAATATCTCATAGATCCTGGGTTCATTAGTATCTGCACCAAGAATGAGGCTAAGTGAGTATTTGTTAAACAGCTGTGAGGTTGTCGGTGGGGTGGATGGTACCATCTTGTGCATGTAGGGGGCAGTACTGTGGGAACATTAGAAAGTGGGGGGGGAAGGCAGTACTGTGCAAACATTATGCTGTGTGTATGGCAAGCTGCTATTGTGGGAACATTTTAATTTTACTATGTAGGGGGATGGCGGTACTTTGGGAGCATTATACTGTGTGGTGGGATGGTGATACTGTGAGATTATACTGTGTGTGGTGGGATGGTGATACTGTGAGAAGATTATACTGTGTGTGGTGCGATGGTGATACTGTGAGATTATACTGTGTGTGGGGGGATGGTGATACTGTGAGAAGATTATACTGTGTGTGGTGGGATGGTGATACTGTGAGAAGATTATACTGTGTGTGGGGGGATGGTGATACTGTGAGAAGATTATACTGTGTGTGGGGGGATGGTGATACTGTGAGAAGATTATACTGTGTGTGGTGGGATGGTGATACTGTGAGATTATACTGTGTGTGGGGGGATGGTGATACTGTGAGAAGATTATACTGTGTGTGGAGGGATGGTGATACTGTGAGAAGATTATACTGTGTGTGGTGGGATGGTGATACTGTGAGAAGATTATACTGTGTGTGGTGGGATGGTGATACTGTAAGAAGATTATACTGTGTGTGGTGGGATGGTGATACTGTGAGAAGATTATACTGTGTGTGGTGGGATGGTGATATTGTGAGATTATACTGTGTGTGGGGGGATGGTGATACTGTGAGAAGATTATACTGTGTGTGGTGGGATGGTGATACTGTGAGAAGATTATACTGTGTGTGGTGGGATGGTGATACTGTAAGATTATACTGTGTGTGGTGGGATGGTGATACTGTGAGAAGATTATACTGTGTGTGGTGGGATGGTGATACTGTGAGAAGATTATACTGTGTGTGGTGGGATGGTGGTACTGTGAGAAGATTATACTGTGTGTGGGGGGATGGTGATACTGTGAGAAGATTATACTGTGTGTGGTGGGATGGTGGTAATGTGAGATTATACTGTGTGTGGTGGGATGGTGATACTGTGAGATTATACTGTGTGTGGTGGGATGGTGATACTGTAAGAAGATTATACTGTGTGTGGTGGGATGGTGATACTGTGAGATTATACTGTGTGTGGTGGGATGGTGATACTGTGAGAAGATTATACTGTGTGTGGGGGGATGGTGATACTGTGAGAAGATTATACTGTGTGTGGTGGGATGGTGATACTGTAAGAAGATTATACTGTGTGTGGTGGGATGGTGGTACTGTGAGAGGATTATACTGTGTGTGGGGGGATGGTGGTACTGTGAGAAGATTATACTGTGTGTGGGGGGATGGTGATACTGTGAGAAGATTATACTGTGTGTGGGGGGATGGTGATACTGTGAGAAGATTATACTGTGTGTGGGGGGATGGTGATACTGTGAGAAGATTATACTGTGTGTGATGGGATGGTGATACTGTGAGATTATACTGTGTGTGGTGGGATGGTGGTACTGTGAGAAGTTTATACTGTGTGTGGTGGGATGGTGATACTGAGATTATACTGTGTGTGGTGGGATGGTGGTACTGGGAGAAGATTATACTGTGTGGTGGGATGGTGGTACTGGGAGAAGATTATACTGTGTGTGGTGGGATGTTGATACTGTGAGATTATACTGTGTGTGGTGGGATGGTGATACTGTGAGAAGATTATACTGTGTGTGGGGGGATGGTGATACTGTGAGAAGATTATACTGTGTGCGGTGGGATGGTGACACTGAGATTATACTGTGTGTGGTGGGATGGTGATACTGTGAGATTATACTGTGTGTGGTGGGATGGTGGTACTGTGAGATTATACTGTGTGTGGTGGGATGGTGATACTGTGAGAAGATTATACTGTGTGTGGGGGGATGGTGATACTGTGAGATTATACTGTGTGGTGGGATGGTGATACTGTGAGATTATACTGTGTGTGGTGGGATGGTGATAATGTGAGATTATACTGTGTGGTGGGATGGTGATAATGTGAGATTATACTGTGTGTGGGGGGTTGGTGATATTGTGAGAAGATTATACTGTGTGTGGTGGGATGGTGATACTGTGAGAAGATTATACTGTGTGTGGTGGGATGGTGATACTGTGAGAAGATTATACTGTGTGTGGTGGGATGGTGGTACTGTGAGAAGATTATACTGTGTGTGGGGGGATGGTGATACTGTGAGAAGATTATACTGTGTGTGGTGGGATGGTGGTAATGTGAGATTATACTGTGTGTGGTGGGATGGTGATACTGTGAGATTATACTGTGTGTGGTGGGATGGTGATACTGTAAGAAGATTATACTGTGTGTGGTGGGATGGTGATACTGTGAGATTATACTGTGTGTGGTGGGATGGTGATACTGTGAGAAGATTATACTGTGTGTGGGGGGATGGTGATACTGTGAGAAGATTATACTGTGTGTGGTGGGATGGTGATACTGTAAGAAGATTATACTGTGTGTGGTGGGATGGTGGTACTGTGAGAGGATTATACTGTGTGTGGGGGGATGGTGGTACTGTGAGAAGATTATACTGTGTGTGGGGGGATGGTGATACTGTGAGAAGATTATACTGTGTGTGGGGGGATGGTGATACTGTGAGAAGATTATACTGTGTGTGATGGGATGGTGATACTGTGAGATTATACTGTGTGTGGTGGGATGGTGGTACTGTGAGAAGTTTATACTGTGTGTGGTGGGATGGTGATACTGAGATTATACTGTGTGTGGTGGGATGGTGGTACTGGGAGAAGATTATACTGTGTGGTGGGATGGTGGTACTGGGAGAAGATTATACTGTGTGTGGTGGGATGTTGATACTGTGAGATTATACTGTGTGTGGTGGGATGGTGATACTGTGAGAAGATTATACTGTGTGTGGGGGGATGGTGATACTGTGAGAAGATTATACTGTGTGCGGTGGGATGGTGACACTGAGATTATACTGTGTGTGGTGGGATGGTGATACTGTGAGATTATACTGTGTGTGGTGGGATGGTGGTACTGTGAGATTATACTGTGTGTGGTGGGATGGTGATACTGTGAGAAGATTATACTGTGTGTGGGGGGATGGTGATACTGTGAGATTATACTGTGTGGTGGGATGGTGATACTGTGAGATTATACTGTGTGTGGTGGGATGGTGATAATGTGAGATTATACTGTGTGGTGGGATGGTGATAATGTGAGATTATACTGTGTGTGGGGGGTTGGTGATATTGTGAGAAGATTATACTGTGTGTGGTGGGATGGTGATACTGTGAGATTATACTGTGTGTGGTGGGATGGTGGTACTGTGAGAAGATTATACTGTGTGTTGGGATGGTGGTACTGTGAGATTATACTGTGTGTGGTGGGATGGTGATACTGTAAGATTATACTGTGTGGGGGGATGGTGATACTGTGAGAAGATTATACTGTGTGTGGTGGGATGGTGATACTGTGAGAAGATTATACTGTGTGTGGTGGGATGGTGATACTGTGAGAAGATTATACTGTGTGTGGTGGGATGGTGATACTGTGAGAAGATTATACTGTGTGTGGTGGGATGGTGATACTGTGAGATTATACTGTGTATGGTGGGATGGTGACACTGTAAGAAGATTATACTGTGTGGTGGGATGGTGACACTGTGAGAAGATTATACTGTGTGTGGTGGGATGGTGATACTGTGAGATTATACTGTGTGTGGTGGGATGGTGATACTGTAAGAAGATTATACTGTGTGTGGTGGGATGGTGATACTGTGAGATTATACTGTGTGTGGTGGGATGGTGATACTGTGAGAAGATTATACTGTGTGTGGGGGGATGGTGATACTGTGAGAAGATTATACTGTGTGTGGTGGGATGGTGATACTGTAAGAAGATTATACTGTGTGTGGTGGGATGGTGGTACTGTGAGAGGATTATACTGTGTGTGGGGGGATGGTGGTACTGTGAGAAGATTATACTGTGTGTGGGGGGATGGTGATACTGTGAGAAGATTATACTGTGTGTGGGGGGATGGTGATACTGTGAGAAGATTATACTGTGTGTGATGGGATGGTGATACTGTGAGATTATACTGTGTGGTGGGATGGTGGTACTGTGAGAAGTTTATACTGTGTGTGGTGGGATGGTGATACTGTGAGATTATACTGTGTGTGGTGGGATGGTGGTACTGGGAGAAGATTATACTGTGTGGTGGGATGGTGGTACTGGGAGAAGATTATACTGTGTGTGGTGGGATGTTGATACTGTGAGATTATACTGTGTGTGGTGGGATGGTGATACTGTGAGAAGATTATACTGTGTGTGGGGGGATGGTGATACTGTGAGAAGATTATACTGTGTGCGGTGGGATGGTGACACTGAGATTATACTGTGTGTGGTGGGATGGTGATACTGTGAGATTATACTGTGTGTGGTGGGATGGTGGTACTGTGAGATTATACTGTGTGTGGTGGGATGGTGATACTGTGAGAAGATTATACTGTGTGTGGGGGGATGGTGATACTGTGAGATTATACTGTGTGGTGGGATGGTGATACTGTGAGATTATACTGTGTGTGGTGGGATGGTGATAATGTGAGATTATACTGTGTGGTGGGATGGTGATAATGTGAGATTATACTGTGTGTGGGGGGTTGGTGATATTGTGAGAAGATTATACTGTGTGTGGTGGGATGGTGATACTGTGAGATTATACTGTGTGTGGTGGGATGGTGGTACTGTGAGAAGATTATACTGTGTGTTGGGATGGTGGTACTGTGAGATTATACTGTGTGTGGTGGGATGGTGATACTGTAAGATTATACTGTGTGGGGGGATGGTGATACTGTGAGAAGATTATACTGTGTGTGGTGGGATGGTGATACTGTGAGATTATACTGTGTGTGGTGGGATGGTGATACTGTGAGAAGATTATACTGTGTGTGGTGGGATGGTGATACTGTGAGAAGATTATACTGTGTGTGGTGGGATGGTGATACTGTGAGATTATACTGTGTATGGTGGGATGGTGACACTGTAAGAAGATTATACTGTGTGGTGGGATGGTGACACTGTGAGAAGATTATACTGTGTGTGGTGGGATGGTGGTACTGTGAGAAGATTATACTGTGTGTGGTGGGATGGTGATACTGTGAGAAGATTATACTGTGTGTGGTGGGATGGTGGTACTGTGAGAAGATTATACTGTTTGTGGTGGGATGGTGGTACTGTGAGATTATACTGTGTGTGGTGGGATGGTGATACTGTGAGAAGATTATACTGTGTGTGTGGGGATGGTGATACTGTGAGATTATACTGTGTGGTGGGATGGTGATACTGTGAGATTATACTGTGTGTGGGGGGATGGTGATACTGTGAGAAGATTATACTGTGTGTGGGGGGATGGTGATACTGTGAGAAGATTATACTGTGTGTGGTGGGATGGTGATACTGTGAGAAGATTATACTGTGTGTGGTGGGATGGTGATACTGTGAGAAGATTATACTGTGTGTGGTGGGATGGTGATACTGTGAGAAGATTATACTGTGTGTGGTGGGATGGTGATACTGTGAGAAGATTATACTGTGTGTGGTGGGATGGTGATACTGTGAGAAGATTATACTGTGTGTGGTGGGATGGTGATACTGTGAGAAGATTATACTGTGTGTGGTGGGATGGTGATACTGTGAGAAGATTATACTGTGTGTGGTGGGATGGTGATACTGTGAGAAGATTATACTGTGTGTGGGGGGATGGTGATACTGTGAGAAGATTATACTGTGTGTGGTGGGATGGTGATACTGTGAGAAGATTATACTGTGTGTGGTGGGATGGTGATACTGTAAGATTATACTGTGTGTGGTGGGATGGTGATACTGTGAGAAGATTATACTGTGTTTGGTGGGATGGTGATACTGTGAGAAGATTATACTGTGTGTGGTGGGATGGTGGTACTGTGAGAAGATTATACTGTGTGTGGTGGGATGGTGGTACTGTGAGAAGATTATACTGTGTGTGTGGGGATGGTGATACTGTGTGTGGTGGGATGGTGGTACTGTGAGAAGATTATACTGTGTGTGGTGGGATGGTGATACTGTGAGAAGATTATACTGTGTGTGGTGGGATGGTGATACTGTGAGAAGATTATACTGTGTGTGGTGGGATGGTGATACTGTAAGATTATACTGTGTGTGGTGGGATGGTGATACTGTGAGATTATACTGTGTGTGGTGGGATGGTGGTACTGTGAGAAGATTATACTGTGTGTGGTGGGATGGTGGTACTGTGAGATTATACTGTGTGTGGTGGGATGGTGATACTGTAAGATTATACTGTGTGGGGGGATGGTGATACTGTGAGAAGATTATACTGTGTGTGGTGGGATGGTGATACTGTGAGAAGATTATACTGTGTGTGGTGGGATGGTGATACTGTGAGATTATACTGTGTGTGGTGGGATGGTGATACTGTGAGATTATACTGTGTATGGTGGGATGGTGATACTGTAAGAAGATTATACTGTGTGTGGTGGGATGGTGATACTGTGAGAAGATTATACTGTGTGTGGGGGGATGGTGATACTGTGAGATTATACTGTGTGTGGGGGGATGGTGATACTGTGAGAAGATTATACTGTGTGTGGTGGGATGGTGGTACTGTGAGATTATACTGTTTGTGGTGGGATGGTGGTACTGTGAGATTATACTGTGTGTGGTGGGATGGTGATACTGTGAGATTATACTGTGTGTGTGGGGATGGTGATACTGTGAGATTATACTGTGTGTGGTGGGATGTGATACTGTGAGAAGATTATACTGTGTGTGGGGGGATGGTGATACTGTGAGATTATACTGTGTGTGGTGGGATGGTGATACTGTGAGAAGATTATACTGTGTGTGGTGGGATGGTGATACTGTGAGAAGATTATACTGTGTGTGGTGGGATGGTGATACTGTGAGAAGATTATACTGTGTGTGGTGGGATGGTGATACTGTGAGAAGATTATACTGTGTGTGGTGGGATGGTGATACTATGAGAAGATTATACTGTGTGTGGTGGGATGGTGATACTGTGAGATTATACTGTGTATGGTGGGATGGTGATACTGTAAGAAGATTATACTGTGTGTGGTGGGATGGTGACACTGTGAAAAGATTATACTGTGTGTGGTGGGATGGTGATACTGTGAGAAGATTATACTGTGTGTGGTGGGATGGTGATATTTTGGAAATATCTTTTGTGTGAGATGCCAGTACTGTGGACACATTATACCGTGTGAGCGGCATCATATATACGGCATAATGGGTGTTAGAAGGAGAGTCATAAGTACAAATCCTCAGGGCTGTGCGGCATTTGTACATAGACTGCCATCTGCCGTCCAGACGGGACCATGTGGAATCAATGGGAAGAGGGAGAGTTTCAGGAAGGAAGAGTCTAGATGGTGCACCAGGTCAGTTGACCTTGATGACGCACTTTCATGTTATTATAAAGGCCATTGCCCCAAAGGAAAGGGGTGCGAGGAGGAATCTGAGGTACCGGCCATGGTAAAGTGCCCGAGGCAGCTGGGTGTGGGGCAGAACCCTGCTTACAGGGGCATAATGGGGGCATTACACTGTGTGGGGCCAAGAAAGGGGCCCTGTACTATGAGAACACTCCGTCTCCTCACTGCCTGTCCTCCATAGTGGGGTCGTATGTATCTATTACAGGAAACAGAAACGTGAGGATTCTTATAGAGTCTCAGTGCAGAAGGGGTTAATGTCCCCCGCGCTCAGTAATGGGGGGGAATCTCCACATACCTCCACCTGCAGAGCCGCACTCCACATATATGGCTGCTCTGTGCACAGGACCTGTGATGAGGTCACAGGAGGGGAGGAGTCAGGGGTCACATGATCTCCGGAGTGCAGACCTCCATGGAGCCTTCTCCTCAGTCAGTGACATTCCCGCCATTATTTGCCCCTCACTACTGGCACAATTACCCCGCGCCGCCTTTTCTACACAGTGTTATGTGTGGAATGTAACGTGTGATTTCTCTGGAGGGAAATAGACCCCACACAGGAGGGAATTATCACCGGTTACCGGCTGTCTACTATATGGCGGCATATGATTGTGCTATCGACTCCACACTAGGAACTAAAATGCCCAAATCTCGGTTATTTCCTCCTTCCAGAGTCCGGCTGAGGCCGGGGTCACACTTGGGAGAAACTCGCACCTCAATACCCGGCACTGCCCCGGCCCTCAGACCGCAGCACATAGAAATCCATGGAGCTGAACGCTCCGGTCCCGAGTGCCGGTGGCAGTGCCGGGTATTGAGGTGTGCGCCTCGTGCGAGTTACTCTCATGTCTGACCCCGGCCTATATGTGATTATATGCTAATGTCAGAATTTATATGTGGGAAGGACGACACAACCCGGCGCCGTATTTGGCATTGATGCTGCCCGAGGCGCTGTGAGTGGTCGCTCCCCCTATTGGGAAGTCAGGCAACAGTCTCCTGCAGCCGTCAGTGTCACACGGACAAATTCTATCCGGAGTTTTCACACCTACAGGACACCATTATAGTCTATGAGGCCACATGGAGGTGATTTCTCACTGTGCGCCTGGGCAAAACTTACAGAGATTTCTCCGTTTTTTTACAGTACAACATATGAAAAGTGCTAATACAAGTCTATGGGTCCAGAAAACCTATCACACGGGTAGTATTAGTATACAGCGTGTGCGCCATCCGTGTGCTGCCTGTGATTAACACTGCGAAGTATAACAGAGGCTCCATCATTTATTTATCCATCTGTGAGAACCACGGACGATAACTGATGGTAAAAACGGGCGCGTGGACCGTACACCGATGGCGCGCGGACACCGATGGCGCGCGGACACCGATGGCGCGCGGACACCGATGGCGCGCGGACACCGATGGCGCGCGGACCGGGTGTGTGATAGAGGGGAGCGAGAGGGTGCAGGGGGTGTGTGATAGAGGGGAGCGAGAGGGTGCAGGGGGTGTGTGATAGAGGGGAGCGAGAGGGTGCAGGGGGTGTGTGATAGAGGGGAGCGAGAGGGTGCAGGGGGTGTGTGATAGAGGGGAGAGAGAGGGTGCAGGGGGTGTGTGATAGAGGGGAGCGAGAGGGTGCAGGGGGTGTGCTCCCCTCAGTACACTGATGACACACAGGCCGTACACTGATGACACACAGGCCGTACACTGATGACACACAGGCCGTACACTGATGACACACAGGCCGTACACTGATGACACACAGGCCGTACACTGATGACACACAGGCCGTACACTGATGACACACAGGCCGTACACTGATGACACACAGGCCGTACACTGATGACACACAGGCCGTACACTGATGACACACAGGCCGTACACTGATGACACACAGGCCGTACACTGATGACACACAGACCGTACACTGATGACACACAGACCGTACACTGATGACACACGGACTGTGTCACACACAGGATGTGTGTCATAGAGGAGAGTAAGAGGGTGCAGGGGGTGTGTGATAGGGTGCAGGGGGGTATGTGAAAGAGGGGAGCAAGAGGGTGCAGGGGGTGTGTGATAGAGGGGAGCAGGAGGGTGCAGGGGGGGTGTGACAGAGGGGAGCAAGAGGGTGCAGGGGATGTGTGATAGAGGAGAGCAAGAGGGTGCAGAGGGTGTGTGATAGAGGGGAGCGAGAGGGGGCAGGGGGTGTGAGATAGAGGGGAGCAAGAGGGTGCAGGGGGTGTGTGATAGAGGGGAGCAGGAGGGTGCAGGGGGTGTGTGATAGAGGGGAGCGAGAGGGTGCAGGGGGTGTGTGATAGAGGGGAGCGAGAGGGTGCAGGGGGTGTGTGATAGAGGGGAGCGAGAGGGTGCAGGGGGTGTGAAAGAGGGGAGCGAGAGGGTGCAGGGGGTGTGAAAGAGGGGAGCGAGAGGGTGCAGGGGGTGTGACAGAGGGGAGCGAGAGGGTGCAGGGGGTGTGTGATAGAGGGGAGCGAGAGGGTGCGTGATAGAGGGGAGCGAGAGGGTGCTCCCCTCTATCACACACCCCCTGCGCCCTCTCGCTCCCCTCTATCACACACCCCCTGCGCCCTCTCGCTCCCCTCTATCACACACCCCCTGCGCCCTCTCGCTCCCCTCTATCACACACCCCCTGCGCCCTCTCGCTCCCCTCTATCACACACCCCCTGCGCCCTCTCGCTCCCCTCTATCACACACCCCCTGCGCCCTCTCGCTCCCCTCTATCACACACCCCCTGCGCCCTCTCGCTCCCCTCTATCACACACCCCCTGCGCCCTCTCGCTCCCCTCTATCACACACCCCCTGCGCCCTCTCGCTCCCCTCTATCACACACCCCCTGCGCCCTCTCGCTCCCCTCTATCACACACCCCCTGCGCCCTCTCGCTCCCCTCTATCACACACCCCCTGCGCCCTCTCGCTCCCCTCTATCACACACCCCCTGCGCCCTCTCGCTCCCCTCTATCACACACCCCCTGCGCCCTCTCGCTCCCCTCTATCACACACCCCCTGCGCCCTCTCGCTCCCCTCTATCACACACCCCCTGCGCCCTCTCGCTCCCCTCTATCACACCCCCTGCGCCCTCTCGCTCCCCTCTATCACACACCCCCTGCGCCCTCTCGCTCCCCTCTATCACACACCCCCTGCGCCCTCTCGCTCCCCTCTATCACACACCCCCTGCGCCCTCTCGCTCCCCTCTATCACACACCCCCTGCGCCCTCTCGCTCCCCTCTATCACACACCCCCTGCGCCCTCTCGCTCCCCTCTATCACACACCCCCTGCGCCCTCTCGCTCCCCTCTATCACACACCCCCTGCGCCCTCTCGCTCCCCTCTATCACACACCCCCTGCGCCCTCTCGCTCCCCTCTATCACACACCCCCTGCGCCCTCTCGCTCCCCTCTATCACACACCCCCTGCGCCCTCTCGCTCCCCTCTATCACACACCCCCTGCGCCCTCTCGCTCCCCTCTATCACACACCCCCTGCGCCCTCTCGCTCCCCTCTATCACACACCCCCTGCGCCCTCTCGCTCCCCTCTATCACACACCCCCTGCGCCCTCTCGCTCCCCTCTATCACACACCCCCTGCGCCCTCTCGCTCCCCTCTATCACACACCCCCTGCGCCCTCTCGCTCCCCTCTATCACACACCCCCTGCGCCCTCTCGCTCCCCTCTATCACACACCCCCTGCGCCCTCTCGCTCCCCTCTATCACACACCCCCTGCGCCCTCTCGCTCCCCTCTATCACACACCCCCTGCGCCCTCTCGCTCCCCTCTATCACACACCCCCTGCGCCCTCTCGCTCCCCTCTATCACACACCCCCTGCGCCCTCTCGCTCCCCTCTATCACACACCCCCTGCGCCCTCTCGCTCCCCTCTATCACACACCCCCTGCGCCCTCTCGCTCCCCTCTATCACACACCCCCTGCGCCCTCTCGCTCCCCTCTATCACACACCCCCTGCGCCCTCTCGCTCCCCTCTATCACACACCCCCTGCGCCCTCTCGCTCCCCTCTATCACACACCCCCTGCGCCCTCTTGCTCCCCTCTATCACACACCCCCTGCTCCCCTCTATCACACACCCCCTGCACCCTCTCGCTCCCCTCTATCACACACCCCCTGCGCCCTCTCGCTCCCCTCTATCACACACCCCCTGCACCCTCTCGCTCCCCTCTATCACACACCCCCTGCGCCCTCTCGCTCCCCTCTATCACACACCCCCTGCACCCTCTCGCTCCCCTCTATCACACACCCCCTGCGCCCTCTCGCTCCCCTCTATCACACACCCCCTGCACCCTCTTGCTCCCCTCTATCACACACCCCCTGCACCCTCTTGCTCCCCTCTATCACACACCCCCTGCACCCTCCTGCTCCCCTCTATCACACACCCCCTGCTCCCCTCTATCACACACCCCCTGCGCCCTCTTGCTCCCCTCTATCACACACCCCCTGCCCCCTCCTGCTCCCCTCTATCACACACCCCCTGTCCTCCCCATGTTCCCTGTTCCCGCCATTACCTCTCACAAGTTTCCGATCTCCTGCAGCTTCCAGCCTGCAAAACTCTCTGGCTCCTCCCCCATTGCGCCACATGGTCGTGACGTCACCGCAGGTCCTGTACCGTCTATTCAGATGTCATGTCTTCCGGTTAGGCGGGGATGTGGCAGACACTGAGGCCCCTGATCATGTGACCCCTGACTCCTCCCCTCCTGTGACCTCATCACAGGTCCTGTGTGCACAGAGCAGTCTTATATGTGGCAGACCCTCCTGGATCTTCTGCTTTCTGGGCCGGTTCCTCCTGTGAGTCCTATTAACCCTTTCGCTCCCTGTCTTCTCCTTTCTGACAGGACAATCTCTGAATTCGGACAGTGTGACAGGAATTTCAGCAATGTGGAAGGAAGAAATGACAATTTTCCTGTTTTCCTCACAGAAATGTGACTTTCCCCCCAATGTCTCATTGTCCTAAAGGTGACAGGAGCGCTGAGGCCGCACAGTGCGCCGTGTGTCCTGAGTGCCGATACCCCACAGGCTCGGGAGGGAAGGGGCGCCATTGTGGCTGGGATAGACGGCGGACGCCGTGTGACGTGTGAAGAGCTCTGACACCAGAACAGCAGAGACCCCACAAGTGGCCCCATGTTACCCCCTCCACCTCTGGGGGGCTCATCTAGGGGGCAGGGAGGATTATTAACCCTCAGGGGGTCACATTATCAGAGCCCCCAATAAGAGGCGCCATGTTACACCCCCCACCTCTCAATTACTCATCTGTCTCCCAGAATTTTATACCATTGGGCGACGAAGACAAAATAATTACATTTTACCACAAAAAAACAGTTTTCTCCCCAGAGTTTACCTTTATACAAGGGGAAATAGGTAAGAATGGCCCCAAAATGTGTCCGACAATTCCCGATGACTGTCCGGCGCTTCATGCCCACCCGGCGAGGCTTGGGAGGGAAGACGCTATTGGATTCCTGGAGAACACATTTTCTTAGGATACAGTGGGGAGAATAAGTCTTTGATGTTCTGCCGATTTTCCAGGTTTCCCCCTACAGAGAATGGAGAGGTCGGTAATTGTTATTGTAGGAATACTTCACCTGTGAGAGACAGAATCTAACAATAAATAACAGAAGATCACATCCTATGATTTCTAAGGAATTAATGGGAATTTTATTGCATGAAATAAGTATTTGACACAATAGAAAAACAGGATTTTTGCCCCCCCCCCCCCCCATTCAGATCTTCTCCAGATATTTCAGTTTTCGGGTCCGTCACTTGGTAACATTGAGTTTCCGCTCCTCCAAAGATTTTCTGCTGGGTTCAGGTCTGGAGACCGGCTAGGCCACTCCAGGACCCTGACATTCTTTAGTAGCCGCTCCTTAGTTTCCCTGTCTGTGTGTTCCGGGTCATTGTTCTGCTCGCAGACCAAGCCTCCACCCATCTTCAATGCTGTTACTGAGAGAAGGAGGTTGTTGGCCAAAATCTCCCGATACATGACCCCATCCATCCTTTCTTCAATACGTTGCAGTTGTCCTGTCCCCTTTACAGAAAAGCCCCCCAAAGTATGATGTTTCCCCCACTAGGCTTCACGGTTGGGACTGTGTTCTTGGGGTTGTACTCATCCTTCTTGTTCCTCCTCACATATGTAAGGAGTTGATACCCAAAAATTCTCTTTTGGTCTCATCTGACCACTTGACCTTCTCCCATGCCTCCTCTGGATCATCCAGATGGTCATTGGCGACCTTCAAATTGGCCTGGACATGTGCTGGCGTGAGCAGGGGAACCTTGTGTGCCTTGCAGGATTTTAATCCATGACAGCGTCCTGTATTACTAACTGTAATGTTTGAGACTGTGGTCCCAGCTCTCTTCTAGTCACTGACCAGGTCCTCGTCCCATGTAGTTCTGGCCTGATTCCTGACCTTTCTCAGAATCACCCTTACTCTACGAGGCGAGATCTTGCATGGAGCCCCAGACTGCGGAAGATCAGTCATCTTGTATTTCTTCAATGTTTCTAATAATTGCACCAACAGTTGCCTTCTCACCTAGCTGCTTGCCTATTGTCCTGTAGCTCATCCCAGCCTTGTGCAGGTCTACAATTTTTTCCCTGGTGTCCTTAGACAGCTCTTTGGTCTTGGCCATTGTAGAGAGGTTGGGAGTGTGATTGAGTGTGTGGACAGGTGTCTAGTATACAGGTAATGAGATTAAATAGGTGCAATTAATACAGGTAATGAGTGCAGAGGAGGCTTCATAAAGAAAAACTAACAGGTCTGTGAGAGCCAGAATTCTTGCTAATTGGCAGGTGATCAAATACTACTTTCCTGCAATAAAATGTAATTTAATTATTTAGAAAACATACAATGTGATTTTCTGTTTTTTATTTTTACATTTTGTCTCACAGTTGAAGTGTACCTGCAATAAAAATTACAGACCTCTTCATTCTTTGTAGGTGGGAAAACTTGCAAAATTGCCAGCATAACAGATACTTATTTCCCCCACTGTAGTTTGTGGACTCCATATACAGTATGTGGGCCGTGCTATATACTATGTGGGCCGTGCTATATACTATGTGGGCCATGCTATATACTATGTGGGCTGTGCTATATACTATATGGGCTGTGCTATATGCTATGTGGGTTGTGTTATATGCTATGTGGGCCGTGCGATATACTATGTGGACTGTGCTATATACTATGTGGGCCGTGCGATATACTATGTGGACTGTGCTATATACTATGTGGGCCGTGCGATATACTATGTGGACTGTGCTATATACTATGTGGCTGTGCTATATACTATGTGACTGTGGTATATACTATGTGGGCTGTGCTGTATACTATGTGGGCTGTGTTATATACTATGTGAGCTGTGTTATATACTATGTGGGCCGTGCTATATACTATGTGGGCTGTGCTGTATACTATGTGGGCTGTGCTGTATACTATGTGGGCTGTGTTATATACTATGTGGGCTGTGTTATATACTATGTGGACTGTGTTATATACTATGTGGACTGTGCTATATACTATGTGGACTGTGTTATATACTACGTGGGCTGTGCTATATACTATGTGGGCCGTGTTATATACTACGTGGGCTGTGCTATATACTATGTGGGCTGTGCTATATACTATGTGGGCTATGCTATATACTATGTGGGCTGTGCTATATACTATGTGGACTGTGTTATATACTACGTGGGCTGTGTTATATACTATGTGGGCTGTGCTATATACTACGTGGGCTGTGTTATATACTATGTGGGCTGTGCTATATACTATGTGGGCTGTGTTATATACTATGTGGGCTGTGCTATATACTATGTGAGCTGTGCTATATACTATGTGGGCTGTGCTATATACTATGTGGGCTGTGCTATATACAACGTGGCTATGCTATACTATGTGGGCTGTGTTATAATATTATTGGGAGGTATATTATATTCTATGGGGGAGGCTGTGTTACATACTATGTGGCTGTGTTATATACTATGGGGGCTACATTATATTCTATATGGAGGACTATAGGGAGTGTATTATACTATATAGAGGACTATGGGGCACGTATTATATGGAGGACTATGGGGTGTGGATTGTACAATATGGAGGACTGTGGTGCACATTATAATGTATGGCGGACTATGGTGTGAATAATACTAAACAAGCAAAATGCTGCATATTCATCGAGTGATTGGATTGTTTATGCTGCAAGAAAAATCATTGTTCTCAGCAGCACATCGCCGGTGTAAACTGTAGATGTGCTGCTGATAACATGATACTGTATGGGGACAGATTCATCTAATAGTGATTGTTCCGTTCCCATCATTATTCCTCAGCCGGTGTAAAGAGGCCGGGAAACAAGTGTGGAACGATTTCAATATTGTCGATCACGCTTGTTTAGCGGCCTGAACTCAGTGCATGTAACTACAACCGAAATGCTCCTGTGTGATGTGCAATATGTCAGCATTTGGGCCCCATTTTAAACTTTGCCTAAAATCGGCCCTGCGTGTCACGTTAAGTTTGTAAAACCATTTAGCTCCAGATAATTGTATAAACAGGTCAGGTATAAGGGGTAAAGGATAGGGAAGGGGAACCGTGACTCACAGGCACAGCCCTCCATCCTTCTACCAAACCCCCCACGGTGACCGGAGAGGAGCATGGCCGTATATGAGCCTCAGCCGGACTCTGGAAGGGAGGAAATAAACAAAATTTTGGCATTTTAGTTTCAATAAATTTGTATTTAGAAACTTATTAAACCAAGTCCAAGTTATGATCTCCCATGCAAGGGAGCGTAAACTAACAATTTACCACACATTCAATAAACTTCAAATAATATAAGGGAGACAGGACATAGACAGGGGTAGGGAAAGGCACAAAGGATTTATTTATACGATATCCAATAATCTATAATGGTGTCATCAATAACCAATCCAGGGCGATTAAAGCGGTTATGCAACCCACTATTGTAGGATCATATATGAATCCCGTCCCAGGCCGTGACAAGTTCTCAGTTGGCTACAGAGAGAGCCTCAGAGCCTGATCCAGTCGAGTATCTGAGTGAAGCTCCATCCAGGGATGCCAAACCCTGAAGAAAGAATCCCACCTGTCGGTTCTAGTTTCTTCTATTCTTTCATATAACATAATGTTGTTCATCTTCTCTTTCACCATAGATATTGACAGTGAGGGCGACTTCCACTTTGCCGCAATGTGGATTTTAGTGGCCATACATAAGTAGTTTACTATCTTCTGAAAGCTTTTTGGAAGCCGGGAAGGCCTGGTTCCCATTAAAAGGGTAGAAGGTTCCAGATCAACCGGTCCACCATACATCTGTGCTATCAGACGCTTCACCTTCTCCCAAAGCCCAGAAACCACCGTACAAGACCACCAAATATGTCTCATGTCACCAGATATTCCACAGCCCCAAAACAGTCTCCCGAGATATTGGGGAAAATGCTGTGAATTTTTTCTGGTCCATAATAGACTCTGTGCAATAGTTTTAAGGAGGTCTCCACAAGGGAAGTCTGGTGACTACCTCTTCATATGGTGTCACAGCTACGATACCATTCATCAATTGACTGTTCAAACCCCAGATCCTCCCCCCACTGTAACATATACTTCAATTTTTTATCATTTTGTGGAGAATTTATAGCATAGTAGATCAATGAGATCGTTCCCCTGCCCAAAGGGTCATTTAGACATTAATTTTCAAAACTGGTTGTCCTGAGAGTAGTACCGCTCGGGAGGATCTGCTTTGCAAAGTGGGAGATCTGGTTCAATCGCATTACCTCCCTAACTGGAGGTTCAAATATTTGAACAAATTCCTGTCTGTCAAGTAAGGCTGTGTTCACACACAGCGTTTTTTTAGCGGTATTTTTAGCGGTTTTTCCAATAAAACCGCTAAAAATAAGCTTCCCATTCATTTCTATGCATTTTTCACCACGAAAAAAACCGCATCACGGTAAAAAACGCAGCATGCTCAATAATTACGCAGATTTTTCCGCGTTTCTGGCTAGTTATATGCGTTTTGAAAACGCAGAAAAAAAACGCACAAAAAACACGCGCAGAAAAAACCGCGCGGTTTCTGGAAAGGGAGTCAGGTTTTTCAGCAGAAAATTTCTGCTACATGTGCACTTAGCCTAAGATATTAAATGGGGAACACAAATGTTTAAGGCTATGTGCACACGTAGCAGAAATTTTCTGCTGAAAAACCTGACTCCCTTCCCAGAAACCGCGCGTTTTTTTCTGCGCGTTTTCCGCGTGGTTTTTTTTGCGTTTTTTTCCGCGTAGTTTCTAGACACATGGAAAAAGCCAGAAACGCGGAACAAAACACGAAATTAATGAGCATGCTGCGTTTTTTACCGCGATGCGGTTTTTTTTTTCGCGGTAAAAAACGCATCAATGTGCACAAAAAGTTCAAAATTAATGGGAAGCTTCTTTTTCGCGTTTGCCAAAAAAACCGCGGGAAAAACCGCGATAAAAACGCTGTGTGTGAACACAGCCTAAGTATATGAATACCTTTCAGCTTCCACCAAGAAAACATTTGTGGCTCAAGGCCTGGCGGGAACATGGGGTTTTGTAATATGGCTGTCAGGGGAGAAGGACTTGATTGTAAGTTATATTTAAACCGGACTTTCCTCCAAAGAAGCAACGAGAGGACTGTAAAAGGAGCCACATTCATTAACCCCCGTGGAAGTCGGTCTGTGGTCCACATTAGGCCTGATAAAGAGAATGGTTTGGAGAGAAATGATTCCAGAATAACCCATCTCGGACTATTGGGATATCAACACGCACTTATTAATGGAGCAATCTGTGCCGACTTGTAATAAAGTGTAAAATTAGGGAGGGATAAACCCCCTTCTTTTCTGTGACGGAACATATGTTTTTGCACAATTCTGGGTTGTTTTCCTAGCCAAAGAAACTTAGACATCATAGAGTGTGAATGAGTGAACGTTCTGGCTGGTACCATAATTGGGAGGGACCTAAATAGATACAGTCATATGTAAAAGTTTGGGCACCCCTATTAATGTTAACCTTTTTTCTTTATAACAAGCTATTTCAGTTTCATATATCTAATAACTGATGGACTCAGTTATATTTCTGGATTTTAATGAGGTTTATTGTATTAACAGAAAATGTGCAATCTGCATTTAAACAAAATTTGACTGGTGCAAAAGTATGGGCACCCTTATCATTTTCTTGATTTGAACACTCCTAACTACTTTTTACTGACTTCCTGAAGGACTAAATTGGTTTTGTAACCTCATTGAGCTTTGAACTTCATAGCCAGGTGTATCCAATCATGAGAAAAGGTATTTAAGGTGTCCACTTGCAAGTAGTTCCCCTATTTGATTCTCCTATGAAGAGTGGCATCATGGGCTCCTCAAAACAACTCTCAAATGATCTGAAAACAAAGATTATTCAACATAGCTTTTCAGGGGAAGGATACAAAAAGTTGTCTCAGAGATTTAACCTGTCAGTTTCCACTGTGACGAACATAGTAAGGAAATGGAAGAACACAGGCACAGTTCTTGTTAAGCCCAGAAGTGGCAGGCCAAGAAAAATATCAGAAAGGCAGAGAAGAAGAATGGTGAGAACAG
The DNA here is from genome assembly GCF_039654945.1 of Dendrobates tinctorius. NCBI lineage: Eukaryota > Metazoa > Chordata > Amphibia > Anura > Dendrobatidae > Dendrobates > Dendrobates tinctorius. Next base: position 2,743,085 of record NW_027362061.1, on the reverse strand, counting down.
TCAAGGACAATCCACAGACCACCTCCAAAGACCTGCAGCCTCATCTTGCTGCAGATGGTGTCACTGTGCATCGGTCAACAATACAGCGCACTTTGCACAAGGAGAAGCTGTATGGGAGAGTGATGCGAAAGAAGCCGTTTCTGCAAGCATACCACAAACAGTCGCCTGAGGTCTGCAAAAGCACATTTGGACAAGCCAGTTACATTTTGGAAGAAGGGCCTGTGGACTGATGAAACAAAGATTGAGTTGTTTGGTCATACAAAAAGGCGTTATGCATGGAGGCTAAAAAACACAGCATTCCATGAAAAACACTTGCTACCCACAGTAAAATTTGGTGGAGGTTCCATCATGCTTTGGGGCTGTGTGGCCAATGCCGGCACCGGGAATCTTGTTGAAGTTGAGGGTCGCATGGATTCAACTCAGTATCAGCAGATTCTTGACAATTATGTGCAAGAATCAGTGACGAAGTTGAAGTTACGCAGGGGATGGATATTTCAGCAAGACAATGATCCAAAACACCGCTCCAAATCTACTCAGGCATTCATGCAGAGGAACAATTACAATGTTCTGTAATGGCCATCCCAGTCCCCAGACCTGAATATCATTGAACATCTGTGGGATAATTTGAAGTGGGCTGTCCATGCTCGGCGACCATCAAACTTAACTGAACTGGAATTGTTTTGTAAACAGGAATGGTCACAAATACCTTTATCCAGGATCCAGGAATTCATTAATAGATACAGGAAGCGACTAGAGGCTGTTATTTTTGCAAAATGAGGATCTACGAAATATTAATGTCAATTTTATGTTGAGGTGCCCATACTTTTGCACCGGTCAGATTTTGTTTAAATGCAGATTGCACATTTTCTGTTAGTACAATAAACCTCATTTGAATCCAGAAATATAACTGAGTCCATCAGTTATTAGATATATGAAACTGAAATAGCTGTTGCAAAAAACAAAATTGTTATAAAGAAAAAAGGCTAACATTAATAGGGGTGCCCAAACTTTAACATATGACTGTATAAGAAGCGAGGCAGTGACACCATTTTTAATGCATGTGTTCTGCCGAGCCAGGATAACTTTGAGGAAGCCCATCTATCCAGGTCCCTCTGGAAGTTTTGGATCAGTGGAGTGTAATTCCACCGAAACAGAGGTGACCTGTTGGCTGTTAAGTTGATACCCAGATATGTTAGATACCGTATTTTTCAGACCATAAGACGCATTTTTTTCCCTCAAAATTTTGGGGGAAAGTGGGGGGTGCATCTTATGGTCGCAATATACTAACCTGCGGTGCGGTGGTGGCAGCGGGCGGGGCTCTGCGGTGCGGTGGTGGCAGCGGGCGGGGCTCTGCGGTGCGGTGGTGGCAGCGGGCGGGGCTCTGCGGTGCAGGGTGGCGGCGAGATCTGAACCCGCGCATGCGCCGTCCCCGGACCGGCGGCCATCTTTCCGGCAGCCATGTTCCCGGAGGCCACCGCAACATGGCGGCAGCCAGCAAGGGATGTGCGGGGGACTCCGGGCTGCGAGGAAATGCCGGCGGAGCCGCCGCCCCTGCACCGGAGCACAGCCCGCCACCACCCTCACCCAGCACAGGCCACCTGCCCCTGCCCCAGCACAGCTGCCCCAGCACAGCTGCCCCTGCCCCAGCACAGCTGCCCAGCATAACCAACCTGCCCCAGCACAGAGCCGTCACCGCACGAGCCTGGACCACTGAATGACCCCTGTGAATACTCCTCCACCTGTGCCGGATCCCTTCCCAGGTAAGCTGAATTCGGACTGTAAGACGGACCCCCATTTGACACATTATTATTTTTTTCCCTATTTTCCTTCTGAAAATTGGGGTGCGTTTTATGGTCCGGTGCGTCTTGTAGTCCGAAAAATACAGTAATGTTCTTTGTCTATAAACCCAAAATGGGAGGCTATATTAGTTTGCTCTGTCTTAGGAAAATTTACAAAAAATGCTTTGGATTTATCAATGTTAATCTTTAACCCTGAGATCATCTCAAATTCGTGAAGGAGGGAAAACAAGTGAGGGAGTGTAGTGTGGGGACTTATTAATGTTAGCAGGAGATCATCCGCAAAGAGGCTGACTTTATATTGGTCTCCCATATTCTCAGGGCCCAGGATATTCTGATCTCTCCTTATTGCTTCCACAATGGGTTCCATTGCAAGTGCAAAAAGATCCGGAGATAGAGGACAGCCCTGCCTGGTACCCTCTGAATATTAATTGGAGGGGGATGTGGTGACGGGAGTTTTACATAAGCGATAGGGCTATCATATAACAATTGGAGGCACTTTATAAGTTTAGGGGAGAATCCGACTTCCGATAGAACCGTAAAGAGATATGTGCAGGACACCGAATCGAAAGCCGTCTCAATATCTAATGCGAGCAGGAGAAGTCGCTTTCGCTGTAGGTTAGTTGTATGAATAATATTTAACCCTCTCCTAATATTATCTGGGGCCTGTCGCGCTGGTATAAAACCAACCTGATCCCGATGGATGAGGTGAGGGAGGATTGATCCTGTTAGTCACAATGGATGTAAAGATTTTGAAGTCAATGTATAAGAGGGATATAGGTCTATAATTTGTTGTGAGATGATCTTTCTTAGGATTAGGGATTACGGTTACATGCGCCACGTAGAGCTCAGGGGGCAGCTGTGAGCCATTTAGTAGTGAATTACAGAGGTTTTTATATGTGGTGTCAGCACATCGCTGCATTTTTTATAATATATTGCTGTAAGACCATCCGGCCCCGGGGCCTTTCCTCTTTTTAGTTTTTTGGTTGGTGAAACTATTTCCTCCTCAGAGATGTGTAAATGGAGTTGTTGTGCCGCGGACTCAGTCAGGTTAGGTAGATGTAGTGTGTGAAGGAATGACTCCAGTAGTGAGGGGGGTGATTGTGGGGGGAATACAAACTCTGGGAGTATTCATTATAAGTGCTATACATGACATCGGGGTGGGCTGAGATCTGACCCTTAGGGTCTTTTATAGAGGAGATTATATCCAGTGACTCTCTCATTCTGAGCTTACGAGCGGCATCTTATTAGGCTTATTGGCATGGTGATAAAACGCGGCTTTACTCCAAGTTAGCGCCTCTCCGTTCTGGTGGTGAGAATGGCGTCTAATTGTCATTTCATATCTTGTATTTGTGTAGAGAAGTATAGGGGTGAAGATCGCTGATTGGCCAATTCTCACTCCTGCAGTTTCTCCTCCAGTCTGGGCTGTAATTCAGACCTTTCTTCTTCCTGTTGGCCGCTAACTTATCACAGAACCGGGAATAGATTTTCTGTGCGCGAGTCACATTGCTCCAAGTGAGGCCTCCTCCGCTGTGTGAGTTTAGGGGAAATTTGTTACATCTTCTCTTATAGCGGTTACTTTAGAGATTTGGGCATTTTAGCTCCTGGTGTGGAGTCGATAGCACAATCATATGCCGCCATATAGTAGACGGCCGGTAACTGGTGAGAATTCCCTCCTGTGTGGGGTCTATTTCCCTCCAGAGAAATCACACGTTACATTCCACACATAACACTGTGTAGAGAAGGCGGCGCGGGGTAATTGTGCCAGTAGTGAGGGGCGAATAATGGCGGGAATGTCACTGACTGAGGAGAAGGCTCCATGGTGGTCTGCACTCCGGAGATCATGTGACCCCTGACTCCTCCCCTCCTGTGACCTCATCACAGGTCCTGTGCACAGAGCAGCCATATATGTGGCGTGTGGCTCTGCAGGTTAGTGATCGGCAGTCCAGCTCTTCTTTCTCCTTTCCCCACTTTTCTCCCTCCTGTCCCTTCACTATAAAGCCTGAGCCTCATTATACAGCTGTACAGGGGTCTAGTGAAGGCTTTTTAGCCCTTTCCTCATACTGTAGCTCCTGGGGACAGGCCCTCACTCCTGTCCCTTCACTATAAAGCCTGGGCCTCATTATACAGCTGTACAGGGGTCTAGTGAAGGCTTTTTAGCCCTTTCCTCAGACTGTAGCTCCTGGGAACAGGCCCTCACTCCTGTCCCCTCACTATAAAGCCTGGGCCTCATTATACAGCTGTACAGGGGTCTAGTGAAGGCTTTTTAGCCCTTTCCTCAGACTGTAGCTCCTGGGAACAGGCCCTCACTCCTGTCCCTTCACTATAAAGCCTGGGCCTCATTATACAGCTGTACAGGGGTCTAGTGAAGGCTTTTTAGCCCTTTCCTCAGTGTGTAGCTCCTGGGAACAGGCCCTCACTCTTGTCCCTTCACTATAAAGCCTAGGCCTCATTATACAGCTGTACAGGGGTCTAGTGAAGGCTTTTTAGCCCCTTCCTCAGACTGTAGCTCCTGGGAACAGGCCCTCACTCCTGTCCCTTCACTATAAAGCCTGGGCCTCATTATACGGCTGTACAGGGGTCTAGTGAAGGCTTTTTAGCCCTTTCCTCATACTGTAGCTCCTGGGGACAGGCCCTCACTCCTGTCCCTTCACTATAAAGCCTGGGCCTCATTATACAGCTGTACAGGGGTCTAGTGAAGGCTTTTTAGCCCTTTCCTCAGACTGTAGCTCCTGGGAACAGGCCCTCACTCCTGTCCCCTCACTATAAAGCCTGGGCCTCATTATACAGCTGTACAGGGGTCTAGTGAAGGCTTTTTAGCCCTTTCCTCAGTCTGTAGCTCCTGGGATCAGGCCCTCACTCCTGTCCCCTCACTATAAAGCCTGGGCCTCATTATACAGCTGTACAGGGGTCTAGTGAAGGCTTTTTAGCCCTTTCCTCAGACTGTAGCTCCTGGGGACAGGCCCTCACTCCTGTCCCTTCACTATAAAGCCTGGGCCTCATTATACAGCTGTACAGGGGTCTAGTGAAGGCTTTTTAGCCCTTTCCTCAGACTGTAGCTCCTGGGAACAGGCCCTCACTCCTGTCCCCTCACTATAAAGCCTGGGCCTCATTATACAGCTGTACAGGGGTCTAGTGAAGGCTTTTTAGCCCTTTCCTCAGTCTGTAGCTCCTGGGATCAGGCCCTCACTCCTGTCCCCTCACTATAAAGCCTGGGCCTCATTATACAGCTGTACAGGGGTCTAGTGAAGGCTTTTTAGCCCTTTCCTCAGACTGTAGCTCCTGGGAACAGGCCCTCACTCCTGTCCCTTCACTATAAAGCCTGGGCCTCATTATACAGCTGTACAGGGGTCTAGTGAAGGCTTTTTAGCCCTTTCCTCAGTGTGTAGCTCCTGGGAACAGGCCCTCACTCTTGTCCCTTCACTATAAAGCCTAGGCCTCATTATACAGCTGTACAGGGGTCTAGTGAAGGCTTTTTAGCCCCTTCCTCAGACTGTAGCTCCTGGGAACAGGCCCTCACTCCTGTCCCTTCACTATAAAGCCTGGGCCTCATTATACGGCTGTACAGGGGTCTAGTGAAGGCTTTTTAGCCCTTTCCTCAGACTGTAGCTCCTGGGAACAGGCCCTCACTCTTGTCCCTTCACTATAAAGCCTGGGCCTCATTATACAGCTGTACAGGGGTCTAGTGAAGGCTTTTTAGCCCTTTCCTCAGACTGTAGCTCCTGGGAACAGGCCCCCACTCCTGTCCCTTCACTATAAAGCCTGGACCTCATTATACAGCTGTACAGGGGTCTAGTGAAGGCTTTTTAGCCCTTTCCTCAGTCTGTAGCTCCTGGGAACAGGCCCTCACTCCTGTCCCTTCACTATAAAGCCTGGGCCTCATTATACAGCTGTACAGGGGTCTAATGAAGGCTTTTTAGCCCTTTCCTCAGACTGTAGCTCCTGGGAACAGACCCTCACTCCTGTCCCGTCACTATAAAGCCTGTGCCTCATTATACAGCTGTACAGGGGTCTAGTGAAGGCTTTTTAGCCCTTTCCTCAGACTGTAGTTCCTGGGATCAGGCTCTCACTCCTGTCCCTTCACTATAAAGCCTGGGCCTCATTATACAGCTGTACAGGAGTCTAGTGAAGGCTTTTTAGCCCTTTCCTCAGTGTGTAGCTCCTGGGAACAGGCCCTCACTCTTGTCCCTTCACTATAAAGCCTAGGCCTCATTATACAGCTGTACAGGGGTCTAGTGAAGACTTTTTAGGCCTTTCCTCAGACTGTAGCTCCTGGGAACAGGCCCTCACTCCTGTCCCTTCACTATAAAGCCTGGGCCTCATTATACAGCTGTACAGGGGTCTAGTGAAGGCTTTTTAGCTGTTTCCTCAGACTGTAGCTCCTGGGAACAGGCCCTCACTCTTGTCCCTTCACTATAAAGCCTGGGCCTCATTATACAGCTGTACAGGGGTCTAGTGAAGGCTTTTTAGCCCTTTCCTCAGACTGTAGCTCCTGGGAACAGGCCCCCACTCCTGTCCCTTCACTATAAAGCCTGGACCTCATTATACAGCTGTACAGGGGTCTAGTGAAGGCTTTTTAGCCCTTTCCTCAGACTGTAGCTCCTGGGAACAGGCCCCCACTCCTGTCCCTTCACTATAAAGCCTGGACCTCATTATACAGCTGTACAGGTTTCTAGTGAAGGCTTTTTAGCCCTTTCCTCAGTCTGTAGATCCTGGGAACAGGCCCTCACTCCTGTCCCTTCACTATAAAGCCTGAGCCTCATTATACAGCTGTACAGGGGTCTAGTGAAGGCTTTTTAGCCCTTTCCACAGACTGTAGCTCATGGGAACAGACCCTCACTCCTGTCCCGTCACTATAAAGCCTGTGCCTCATTATACTGCTGTACAGGGGTCTAGTGAAGGCTTTTTAGCCCTTTCCACAGACTGTAGTTCCTGGGATCAGGCTCTCACTCCTGTCCCTTCACTATAAAGCCTGGGCCTCATTATACAGCTGTACAGGGGTCTAGTGAAGGCTTTTTAGTCCTTTCCTCAGACTGTAGCTCCTGGGAACAGGCCCTCACTCCTGTCCCTTCACTATAAAGCCTGGGCCTCATTATACTGCTGTACAGGGGTTTAGTGAAGGCTTTTTAGCCCTTTCCTTGGACTGTAGCTCCTGGGATGAGGCCCACACTCCTGTCCCTTCACTATAAAGCCTGGGCCTCATTATACAGCTGTACAGGGGTCTAGTGAAGGCTTTTTAGCCCTTTCCTCAGTGTGTAGCTCCTGGGAACAGGCCCTCACTCTTGTCCCTTCACTATAAAGCCTAGGCCTCATTATACAGCTGTACAGGGGTCTAGTGAAGGCTTTTTAGGCCTTTCCTCAGACTGTAGCTCCTGGGAACAGGCCCTCACTCCTGTCCCTTTACTATAAAGCCTGGGCCTCATTATACAGCTGTACAGGCGTCTAGTGAAGGCTTTTTAGACCTTTCCTCAGACTGTAGTTCCTGGGATCAGGCTCTCAGTCTTGTCCCTTCACTATAAAGCCTAGGCCTCATTATACAGCTGTACAGGGGTCTAGTGAAGGCTTTTTAGTCCTTTCCTCAGACTGTAGCTCCTGGAAACAGGCCCTCACTCCTGTCCCTTTACTATAAAGCCTGGGCCTCATTATACAGCTGTACAGGCGTCTAGTGAAGGCTTTTTAGCCCTTTCCTCAGACTGTAGCTCCTGGGAACAGACCCTCACTCCTGTCCCTTCACTATAAAGCCTGGGCCTCATTATACAGCTGTACAGGGGTCTAGTGAAGGCTTTTTAGCCCTTTCCTCAGACTGTAGCTCCTGAGATCAGGCCCTCACTCCTGTCCCTTCACTATAAAGCCTGGGCCTCATTATACAGCTGTACAGGGGTCTAGTGAAGGCTTTTTAGCCCTTTCCTCAGACTGTAGCTCCTGGGAACAGGCCCTCACTCCTGACCTTTCACTATAAAGCCTGGGCCTCATTATACAGCTGTACAGGGGTCTAGTGAAGGCTTTTTAGCCCTTTCCTCAGACTGTAGCTCCTGGTCTCCATGTGATCTCACCATAACCCTAACAAGCGAATTAAGGTGTGAAATCTTGATCAAAATTATCTCAGTACACAAATCTCTAAATGTGCCCAAAGTTTTGCATCGCCCCTTTTACTTTTTGCAATTATGAAATTGTCTATATATATATATATATATATATATATATATATATTTTTATTATTGTTGCCTAAAATACAAAGGCCATGTGTCATCTTAGAGGTTCGGCCTTTTAGAGATCATTTCATCTTCATCTTACTACTGCTCACAATAACGGTCATTTTGACCAGGGGCGCCCACACTTTTACATGCCGCTGTCAATGCTTCATCCCACTGGTGCTCAATATTTAATAGGGTCTTGCTATTAATCTTAATGAAAATTTCGGTTAATTTCTTTGAGCTGTTATTACTAGAGATGAGCGAATATTGTCGGAGAAGTTGTTATTGGCTAATATCGCTTACCGGATAGCTGCATCGGGACCCCGGATCCCTGGAGCGCTCCCGATAATCAGCTGCATGTGTCGCTCTCCATGCAGGTGCTGTGACTATCACACAGCGCGACACACGCAGCTGATTATCGGGAGCGCTCCAGCACACTGAGTCCTGCACACACTGAGGCCCCTGATCATGTGACCCCTGACTCCTCCCCTCCTGTGACCTCATCACAGGTCCTGTGTGCACAGAGCAGTCATATATGTGGCAGACACTCCTGGTCTTCTGCTTTCTGGGCCGGTTCCTCCTGTGAGTCCTATTAACCCTTTCGCTCCCTGTATTCTCCTTTCTGACTAGGACAATATCTGAATTCGGACAGTGTGACAGAAATTTAAGCAATGTGGAAGGAAAAAATGACAATTTTACTTTTTTCCTCACAAAAATGTGACTTTAGCCCCAAAATTGGCAGCGTAACAAATCCTTATTTTCCCCACTGTAGTTTGTAGACTCCATATACAGATCCCTTAAGTGAGAAAAGAGCTGAATTCCCCACTTAAGTTATTGCATTTTGGAAATTGCCCCCACTGGGAATTTATCTCCAGGTAAAGGCACAATTGTGTCTCCATGGGGGTTGTGCTCGCAGCCCAACATCGTGTGACCCTCCAAAGAAATGCCACCCCGCACCATTACTGACCACTGCCAAACCGGTCATGCTGAAGGATGTTGCAAACAGCAGATCGCTCTCCACGGCGTCTCCAGACTCTGTCACGTCTGTCACATGTGCTCAGTGTGAACCTGCTTTCATCTGTGAAGAGCACAGGGCGCCAGTGGTGAATTTGCCAACCCTGGTGTTCTGTGGCAAATGCCAAGCGTCCTGTACGGTGTTGGGCTGTGAGCACAACCCCCATCTGTGGGCATCGGGCCCTCAGACCATCCTCATGGAGTCGGTTTCTAACCGTTTGTACAGACACATGCACATTTGTGGCCTGCTGAAGATCATTTTGCAGGGCTCTGGCAGTGCTCCTCCTGTTCCTCCTTGCATAAAGGTGGAGGTGTTGGTCCTGCTGCTGGGTTGGTGCCCTCCTACGGCCCCCTCCACATCTCCTGGTGTACTGGCCTATTCCTGGTAGCGCCTCCAGCCTCTGGACACTACGCTGACAGACACAGCAAACCTTCTTGCCACAGCTCGCATTGATGTGCCATCCTGATTGAGCTGCACTACCTGAGCCACTTGTGTGGGTTGTAGAGTCCGTCTCATGCTACCACGAGTGTGAAAGCACAACCAACATTCAAAAGTGACTAAAACATCATCCAGAAGCATTGGTACTGAGATGTGGTCTGTGGTCCCCACCTGCTGAACCACTCCTTTATTGAGGGTGTCTTGATAATTGCCAATAATTTCCATCTGTTGTCTATTCCATTTGCACAACAGCATGTGAAATTGATTGTCAATCAGTGTTGCTTCCTAAGTGGACAGTTTGATTTCACAGAAGTTTGATTTACTTGGAGTTATATTCTGTTATTTAAGTGTTCCCTTTATTTTTTTGAACAGTGTATATAGATAGATAGATTTTTTTTCTTTGCATTGGAGGGTCCAATTCCAGCTATTGCTGTGGGATCTGTGATTTCTATCTACTCCACTGTGTACAGGATAATAGAGTATAATAAAGTAGTTATGGACGAGACGTAACTAACATTGTGCAGTGACTCTGCTTTCCATATAGTGATGGATATTTCTTGTTGATGAAACTGTGATTTTTTTTTCCACTTCAAACCTTTTTTTAAACCCCTCTGATCAGTGCGATCATACAACATACAAGCCTCTGATGGCTCCGGTGATGCCCTGTACTACTGTAGTGCCGTGTATCATCACTGCCTGTCAGTGTAATACTAACGGCCCCATACACATGAGATCAGAGTTGGCTGAACGGTCATTTGGCAGACGGCGATCTCTCCCGACTCCCCCATACACACAAATATTCCAGCTTTCCTGTGGTCTGTATGAGAGAGTCGCCTCCAGACTCCTCTAGAGGAGGATTATCTACAGGAAGAACAGACGGATTATCCTCTGAAATTCAGGATGCCAGATCCTTCTCTGTCCTGACATCATCTGTCGGGAGGCCCCCAAATACATTGTATGGTTGGCCAAACCCCCCGAAGTCAGTGCTTTCATGGAACTTTAGTCTAATGTGTATGGGGGCGTTATAAGGTAACTTATTGGACGCTGCCTCTGGCCCGGCCTAATAGACCTTCATACATTGCAGCCCAGACCCCATTATTAGGCATGTAAGTATCGGAGTAACTAGGCCGCCCCATACTATCGAGTACTTGGAGGCGGGGGGCATTCAGCCAAACTCTGTCACACCTTCTTAGATGTCATGTTTGCTTTTCAGGGTTTTTGTTGCAGCCTCATCTGTGCCGTCCCTGCGGTGTACATCTATGTTCTGGGGCCCAAAAAGATTAATTTCTTTTTAATAAATGTTTAACATGTTAAAAACTATAAAATGTGTTTTGCTTTTTACATATTTTTTTCTTCTTACAAGAATTGTTGGAGCCAATTTTCTTTAGAAACATTTTAATATCGGCTTTTTCTGGAGTTTTTCCTGTAATACAGGAAAGCCTAAGGCCAGAAATAATCCCCATAAATCACTGTACATGGAGACTTTGAGATCAGATCATTTCTGTCCGCGTTGATTGTGGAAACAAAAAAATCTTTTCTAAAAGCCTCAAACTTCTGTGTGTGACTCAGAGCTGAGATCTAACGGGATAGAAGATTCCAGTGCGGGGAAGACGGGAAACCTTCATATAGACGGCCGGTGGGGATGGAGGCAGTGACCGACTCTGGCCAAATCTGTCTCTAGAGCCGCAGTAGAAGATGAAGATGTCGTCCTCACCATGAAGGAGTTATTTCTCATGTCGCGTGTAATGAATCTCTCCTGCAGTATTGCTAATGCCGATTCCAGTGTCGGTAATGAGACGAGAATTAGCGTTATGGAAGATGAGTCTATGAGGAACGTGTTCAGCTGCCGACTCCGAGGAGGAAACTGCTTGTTGTCTGTGGCCTAAATATATAGGTTTTATTAGTAGATGTCAGGGGAGAAAACTAAACCCTGTAAGATAATAAATCTCCTCATATGTTTCCCTTATTATCTCCAGTAATTGTATTATTACACAGGATTCTTATGATGTTACATCGGATCATCTTCTTCTCATTCAGGTCTCTACAATATCGGATCCTCTCAGTGAAGATCTTCTACAAAAGAGAATTTTCCTGCTTTACCCATCAAGGATGTATATGGACAGAGACAAGATGGCGGAGAGGATATTACACCTCACCCTAGAGATCCTCCTCCGTCTCACTGGAGAGGTGAGAGATTCTGATGATGTCACATTACATCATTCTTATCTATGGGAATAACAGATGGACAGAACTGGAGAGGTGAGGACTCTGGAAATGTCTGTAGTGAGAGTTATTAATGTGTCTCTCCATTACCAGGATTACACAGTGGTGAAGAAGACCTCTAGTGATCGCTGTCAGGACCCTGTGTCTGAGGGATGGGGAAGACCCCTGAGCCAAATCACGGGGCCTCCACCTCACCCCCTGATCCATGAGGACATCAATGACCAGAAGATCCTAGAACTCATCTACAAGATGATTGAGCTGCTAACTGGAGAGGTGACATTGCTGGGAATGCTGGGACATTATTACTATTTATTTATAAAGCACCATTGGTTCCATGGTGCTGTACATGAGAAGGGGTTACATAGAATTACAGATATCACCGACAGTAAACAAACTAACAATGACAGACTGATACAGAGGGGAGAGAGGACCCTGCCCTTTCGGGCTTACATGCTACAGGATGGTGGGGAAGGAGACAGTAGGTTGGGGGGTTGCAGCAGTTCCGGTGTTGGTTGAGGTGATATCTGCGGTAGTGGTTAAGAGGTAGTGGAGTCATTGCAGGCTGTAGGCTTTTTTGAAGAGGTGGGTTTTCAGGTTCCGTCTGAAGGATCCGAGTGTGGTTGATAGCCGGACGTGTTGGGGCAAAGAATTCCAGCGAATAGGGACACTTCGGGAGAAGTCTTGGAGGCGGTTGGGCGAGGAGCGAATAAGTGTGGAGGAGAGAAGGAGGTCTTGGGAGGACCAGAGATTACGTGAGGGAAGGTATCAGGAGATTAGTTCAGAGACATATGGGGGAGACAGGTTATAGATGGCCTTGTAGGTCAGTATTAGTAAATTGAATTGGATACGCTGAGGGAATGGGAGCCAGTGAAGAGATTTGCAGAGGGGAGAAGCAGAGGAGTAGCGAGGAGAGAGATGAATTAGTCAGGCGGCAGAGTTAAGGATGGACTTGGGAGATGCAAGGGTGTTAGCAGGGAAGCCACAGAAAAGGATGTTGCAATAGTCGAGGTGGGAGATGATGAGGGCATGCACAAGTAGTTTAGTAGATTGAGAGTTGAGGAAGGGACAGATTCTGGAAATATTTTTGAGCTGGAGGCGGCAGGAGGTGGAGAGAGCTTGGATGTGCGGTTTGAAGGACAGGGCAGAGTCAAGGGTTACTCCCAGGCAGTGGACCTTGGGTAGGGGGGAAAGCGTGATGTCAATTGTTATAGAAATGTCGGGTAAGGAAGATCTGTGAGATGGGGGAAAGATGATGAGTTCAGATTTGTCCACATTGAGTTTGAGGAAGCGAGAGGAGAAGAAGGAGGATATGGCTGATAGACACTCTGGGATTCTGGAGAGCAGAGAGGTGACGTCTGGGCCAGAGAGGTAGATCTGAGTATCATCGGCATAAAGGTGGTACTGGAATCCATGGGACTCCATGTTGCCCCAGGCCAAGTGTATAGATTGGGAAGAGTAGGGGTCCTAGAACAGAGCCTTGGGGAACTCCAACAGAGAGAGGGTGGGATGAGGAGGTAGTGTGGGAGTGGGAGACGCTGAATGTGCGGTTGGAAAGGTATGAGGAAATCCAGGATAGGGCAAGATCTTTGATGCCGAAGGAGGAGAGGATGTGTAGTAGGAGGCAGTGGTCAACTGTGTTGAAAGCAGAGGACAGGTCTAGAAGGAGGAGTATAGAGTGTTGTCCCATAGATTTGGCTGTAAGTAGGTAATTGGTAATTCTGGTCAGGGCTGTCTCAGTGGAATGATGGGGGCGGAAGCCAGATTGTAGATTGTCAAAGAGCAAGTTAGATGAGAGGTGGGAGGAAAGGTGAGCGTGGACATGCTGCTCCAGGAGTTTAGAAGCGAATGGGAGCAGCGATATTGGGCGATAGCTAGATGTGGCTATTGGGTCGAGGGTCGGCTTTTTAAGGATAGGCGTGATTGTGGCATGTTTGAAAGCAGAAGGGAAGGTACCAGAAGTAAATGATAGGTTGAAGAGGTGGTTTAGGGATGGAATAAGAGTGGTGGCGAGGTTGTGGAGGAGGTGAGATGGCATAGGATCAAGTGCACAAGTGGTGAGGTGTGATTTGGAGAGATGAGCAAGCTCCCCTTCAGTGATGTTATATAGGGAGGTTATGGGGTTTGGGCTTTGGTCTGGTGTGTAAAGGGGTTGTGGTGGTTGAGCAATAAAGACATGCCATGTTTGGGCCATCTTGTTTTTGAAGTGTGCGCAAAGTCCTCGGCAGAGATGAGGGAGGTTGGAGGGGGCAGTGGTGGGTGGAGGAGGGAGTTAAAAGTACTGAACAACTGTTTGGGGTTGTGGGATAAGGAAGATACAAGGGATGTAAAGTAGGCCTGTTTAGCAGAGGTGAGGGCAGATTTGAATGCAAGTGTTGCTTGTTTGAGTGCAGTGAAGTCGTCTTGCGAATGCGTTTTCTTCCAGCGCCGTTCTGCAATTCTGAATGCTTGCCGACGCTTTTTAGTGGTGTTATTGTGTCAGGGTTGTCTATTGATTCGTCGCACTCTGTTATGCATGACAGGGGCGACCGAGTCGATGGCTGATGCAAGAGTGGCATTGTAGAAACTAGTGGCAGTGTCTGTGTCGTGGAGTGAAGATATGGAGGACAGTGGTAGAATAGAGTAAGAGAGTTTGTGAGTGTCTAGATGTGTGAGGTTTCTGTGGGGGTGCGCATGCTGCTGGACATGGGTGACAGGTGAGGAGGACAGGGATGAGAAAGTGCGTAGATGGTGGTCAGATAGAGGGGAGGTGGTGAAGTTAGAAAGACAGCAGAGGCGGGTGAAAACCAGGTCTAATGTATGTCCGTCTGTGTGGGTGGCTGAGGAGGACCACAGAGTAAGTCCAAAGGATGATGTAAGGGACAGGAGTTTGGAGGCTGCTGAATGGTGGTTGTCAATGGGGATGTTGAAGTCACCCATGATGATGGTGGGAATGTCAGCAGAGAGAAAGTGAAGGAACCAGGTGGAGAATTGGTCAATGAAGGCAGTGGTCGGACCTGGAGGTCGGTATAGGACGGCCACTTGGAGGTTGGAGGGAGAGTAGATGCGGACAGAGTGGACTTCAAAAGAGGGGAGGATAAGGGAGGGTAGAGGTTGGATTGGGTTGAAGCTGCAATTGGAAGAAAGGAGAAGGCCCACTCCCCCGTCATGTCTGTTGCCAGGGCGAGGAGTGTAGGTGAAGTGGAGGCCGCCGTAACCTAGCACAGCAGGGGAGGCAGTGTCCGAGGGTGTCAGCCATGTTTCGGTGAGGCCAAGGAAGGAAAAATTACGAGAGGTAAAGAGGTCGTGAATCACATGGAGTTTATTGCAGATGGAGCTGGCATTCCAGAGTGATCCAAAGAGTGGGAGCAGGGTGGTGGGTGTCAAGGGCATGGATTTGAGGTGGGAAAGATTTCTGGTGTTTGTGTTGATTTGGGAACGATAGAAGGGGGTAATAATGGGAGGTATGGGCTGTGGGGGTCCAGGGTTGAGAGATATATCGTCAGCAGTGAGGAGAAGCAGAGAGAGGGAGAGCATGTGGGAGAAGGAGGGTGGGTGGCTTGTTTTGTATTTTATTAGGAGAGCTCTGAGGTCAAGGAGCAGGTCAGCAGAGGAGGTCAGGTGGGGAGGCAAGAGGGAAGGAGAGATTATTATTTGGTTAGCGGGTGATGGGGTTTGCGGATAGCGAAGGAGAGTGAGGAGTAGTGGAGCCAAAACTGTTAGTGCGTATGTCAGCATGGTGAGAGTAATATAGAAGGCAAAAGAAATTTAGTACATCTAAATGCAGCAGTTAGTCATACCTTCTGGTCACTTCAGGCTCATTTCAGATGTTATCCTTAGAAAACATCCTTGCAATGACAGACCGAGGTCAGACAGACCTCTTAGTCTGAATTTATACTAACTTAACAGCACATGAAAGGGCCCAGGTGTGATCAGAAAGGGAGGAGCAGTAGGGAGACTGGATGCAGACACAGGAGATGATTAATTAAAGTCACAAGAGGAAATGCAAAGGGAGATAGTATTGCAGCCAGAACACATACCAGTGATAGCAGACAGATACAGGGGTGATTGGGGTTCAGGAAAGCTGGGTGATGATGGTATTGCAGCCTGAACACATACCAGTGATAGCAGACAGATACAGGGGTGATTGGGGTTCAGGAAAGATGGATGATGATGGTATTGCAGCCGGGATACATACCATTGATATCAGACAGATACAGGGGTGATGATGGTATTGCAGCCGGGATACATACCATTGATAGCAGACAGATACAGGGGTGATTGTGGTTCAGGAAAGATGGGTGATGATGTTATTGCAGCCAGAACACATACCTGTGGATGAAGCAGATCAATTGTCAGAGTGATAGTAATAGTGAAGCATAGTAATAATAATAATGAAGCATCTAGAGCAAGGGAGTCATTTTCAGGCATATTTCAGATGTTATCCTTAGAACGACATCCTTGGAATGACAGACTGACATTATACAGTAACACTATGAAGGGATCGGGTGATGACGGTATCATTGTATGTGTCAGGTTCCTATAAGGTGTCACGATGTCGCTGTCTATTTCTCCATGGAGGAGTGGGAGTATATAGAAGGACACAGAGATCTATACAAGGACGTCATAATGGAGGTTCCCCAGCCCCTCACATCTCCAGGTAATAGACAGGACTAAATACACACCGCATATAATATATGTAGAGAATGAATTCAGTCCCTGTATGTGTTTCCTCCAGATCTATCCAGTAAGAGGACAACACCAGAGAGATGTCCCCGTCCTCTTCTTCCACAGAACTGTAACCAAGAAGATCCCAGTGTTCCTCAGGATCATCAGGTAGATGGAGAGAAGGTGTCAGGAGATCTCCCCTATGATGTGTAGACGGCTGTGAAGGTCTTGTGCTCAGTCTTGTTTTATCCACCAGTATTATATGTTTTATACTTGTGTGATGAGAACGGTAGAGATGGCAGGATTAGAGCTGACACCAGTGACCGGAGGTAAACTTTTTACCTCCAATCACAGCTGAGCGGTTATGCTGTGTTCTGACAACGTGGGAACCACGGCTCTGTGACCGGCGGGGATGATTTTACCGCCAATCAGAAGCGCTACACCGGTGTTTACCGCACCTTCACACAGCTTGGGAAACACCGGCTTTTGTGCTGTGCATGATCGGCTATATTCTGCTATTAAATCAGCAAAAGTGTTGTGCCTGCCATCTGATGTATATACTTCTCATCAAGTTCTTGTTAAGTGAAGGAAAGTCTATTTTTTAACTTTGGTCTCCCTCATTCATCTCCATACTATCTGGTCTGGGCCTACAACGACAGCATGCAATCTCCGGAGTCGGGAGATATGACTCTGCTATAATGTGTGTATATATATATATATATATATATATATATAATTATACTATACTAGATGGTGGCCCGATTCTAACGCATCGGGTATTCTAGAATATGTATGTAGTTTATTTATGAAGATTTAAGAATAATGCAATGAATGTTTGGGCGGTGTAGAAAATTGCTTTGGAAAGGCTTCTGGAATCGACTTTGGGATTGCCCCTTGCAGACCTGGGGGGCTGGACCCTCATCTGACCTTGTTTTCCCTGGGCACACCGCTGGTGAAGGTTCCCTCTCTGCCTGCTGCACGCGCCATCTTCTTCCTTTGTGGTGACGTCACCGCTACCCGATGTTCGGCCGGTGTGGAGATTTCCTTCTGAACAGTATCTGCATCCTGCCTTATGCTTGCCCTTTGCCGAACGGGGTTTTTCGCCCTCCTCTGCTCAAGTTAAGGCAGGGCACATCGTTGGTGAAGTTCCTGTGGAGGACTGCTGCGGCGCCATCTTCCTCCACCTTCAGTGTCGTCCCCGGGCGCGACCAATCAGCGACGCGGGATTTCCGTTACAGACAGAATTAGACGAATATATATATGTACACTAGATGGTGGCCCAATTCTAACGCATCGGGTATTCTAGAATATGGCCAAATTCGCATGCGTTTTGCCACAGAAAACATGCGTTTTTCACGCGCGGAATTCAAGCGCATACCAAACGATTTGAAGCATCGCTTGGAATGTGATTGACAGGTTGGTCACACTTGTGAAGCATAGTGTTTTTGACAATTGTGATCAACTTTTTACTATTGATTGAAACCACAATTTTTTGCAAGTATTTAAATAGGCACTTCAACACATGAATCCACACTTGCGGGTAAAAAAGAATATTACTCCTTCTTATCCAAAATGAAGCGAACCACAATTATATTACAAACATGTAACTTTATTAAACAAAATAAAGACATTTAAAATTGGCTACATATTCATTGTTTCCTGATAACCTACCCCAAAAGGGGAAAAAAACAGCAGACAATTATCTCTGTTTTGTTTAATAAAGTTACATGTTTTTAATATAATTGTGGTTCGCTTCATTTTGGATAAGAAGGAGTAATATTCTTTTTTGTCCGCAAGTGTGGATTTTTACTATTGATGATGCCTATGCAGCATCAATAGTAAAAGATAGCATGTAAAAAAGAATAAAAAAAAATTAAAAAAAGGTTATTCTCACCTTCCGACGGTCCCCGGACTCTTTCTTTCCTCTCCACGCTCCCGGCATCTTCCGTTCCCAGTTATGCTTAGCGCGAATTACCGGAGATGACGTCACTCTCGAGAGCGCGATGCTTGCGAGATTGCGACGTCATCAGCGGTCTTTCTCGCAAAGCATTACTGGGAACGGAAGATGCCGGCTGCGTGGTTAGAGGCGGGAGAGCTCCGGGGGCCGTCGGAGGGTGAGTATATCACTATTTTTTGCTTTAATTCTATTTTTACAGGTTTATGGTACCCACGGTCCAGAGGAGTCTCCCAACTCCTAACGCCGCTGATCTCCCGACGGTAGCGGTGGCGTGTGTCCTTCAAATTCCGGACTGCGCCTGCGCACTGCGCCTGTCGCTGATTGGTTGCGGCCTGCCGGCCACGACCAATCAGCGACACGGGATTTCCGTTACAGACAGACAGAGTTAGACGATTATATAAATAGAGATATATATATATATATATATATATATATGTTATATATAGCTGACCCGTGGAAGCGCTGATAGGCCGTCATCAGAGTTTACTCACTCCTTTCTTCAGCCTCCCGGCCATGAAGTTTTAAACTTTTGCTACAAATAAACTACGGACTTTCAATATGGATCGGTGAGTGCTTCAGTCCTTACTTTCTTTGATGGTGAAATTATATATATAGATATATTCTGTATATATGTGTGTATGTGTATATATATGTTTGGCAGAGTCATATCTCCCGACTCTGCAGATTGCTGCTGTCATTGTATTATTACACAGGATTCTTATGATGTTACATCGGATCATCTTCTTCTCATTCAGGTCTCTACAATATCGGATCCTCTCAGTGAAGATCTTCTACAAAAGAGAACTTTCCTGATTTACCCATCAAGGATGGATATGGACAGAGACAAGATGGCGGAGAGGATGTTACACCTCACCCTAGAGATCCTCTTCCGTCTCACTGGAGAGGTGAGAGATTCTGATGACGTCACATTACATCATTCTTATCTATGGGAATAACAGATGGACAGAACTGGAGAGGTGAGGACTCTGGAAATGTCTGTAGTGAGATTTATTAATGTGTCTCTCCATAACCAGGATTACACAGTGGTGAAGAAGACCTCTAGTGATCACTGTCAGGACCCTGTGTCTGAGGGATGTGGAAGACCCCTGAACTCAATCACGGGGCCTCCACCTCACCCCCTGATCCATGAGGACATCAATGACCAGAAGATCCTAGAACTCATCTACAAGATGATTGAGCTGCTGACTGGAGAGGTGACACTGCTGGGAATGCTGGGACATTATACAGTAACACTATGAAGGGATCGGGGGATGACGGTATCATTGTATGTGTCAGGTTCCTATAAGGTGTCAGGATGTCGCTGTCTATTTCTCCATGGAGGAGTGGGAGTATTTAGGAGGACACAGAGATCTGTACAAGGACATCATAATGGAGGTTCCCCAGCCCCTCACATCACCAGGTAATAGACAGGACTAAATACACACGGCCTATAATTATCTGTATGTAGAGAATGAATTCAGTCCCTGTATGTGTTTCCTCCAGATCTATCCAGTAAGAGGACAACACCAGAGAGATGTCCCCGTCCTCTTCTTCCACAGGACTGTAACCAAGAAGATCCCAGTGCTCTTCAGGATCATCAGGTAGATGGAGAGAAGGTGTCAGGAGATCTCCCCTATGATGTGTAGACGGCTGTGAAGGTCTTGTGCTCAGTCTTGTTTTTTCCCCCAGTATTATATGTTTTATACTTGTGTAATGAGAGCGGTGGAGATGGCAGGATTAGAGCTGATCATAGATGGGACTTCTCCATCTGTCGGTGACTTTTACAATATTTGTTTCAGGGTGAAGATCTGACCCATATTAATACTACAGAGACATATGTGAGAGATGATGAGTGGTGTAAAGAGAAGATTCCCACATATGACTACCCAGGTGAGTAGTAACCACTGAATGCAGAGAAGTCACAGATTCCTCTCAGTCACCGGCTGTGGCTGCTTTATCGGTGGTGTAGTCCGGCCGTATTACCATGATCACCATTTTGCCTCTAGACCACAACATTCTCCTCCACCCAAAACTGTTCAAATGACTTTGGGCAGTGAAAGCCCTTTTCTATAGAACTTAAAACCTGGAGGATCCTCCTACCCCCTGGTATTAGTGTGAGGGTGATCCCTTAAAGAGAGATCTATATGATTACTTGTACCTAACCCAATATAGGCCGAGTGCGCGCTTAAAGAGTCACACCGAACACAGAGTTAGATGTCTACTCCTTTCTCAGCAAAGGCTTGCACACAACTGAAGTTTATTCTCAAGACAAAGAGACGGGAAATGGGTGTCACACCATCTTCTGAGTAGCCAGTGTCAGTCTATGATAGGTCCATTTCAGCTTCACTTCCATATATGGTATCCAGTATCTCAGCTTCTGCATTCCAAGGATTCCTTCCAAGGTGTTGTCTGAAGACACAGACGCCATCTTGGTACACCATATCTGAACTGACTTATATAAGGTTAGCTGCGTTGTACAGTACCATGAAAGTGAATGTAAATTGAAAAACGCTGTGCACATGCTGCAGAAAAATCTGCGTGGAAACGCTGCGGGTTCATGTCAATTCTTTGTGCGGATCTGCAGCGTTTCTGCACCCATTGACTTGCATTAAGTCGGGCATATCCGGAGCAAAACCGCAGATCTAAAAAATATCTGCGTTTTTGCTGTGGATGAAACGCTGCAGATCGGGAGGGGGGGGAAGAGTGGGGGCGGCGTGTCGGCGGAGACTGTCTGCTTGTGTATGTGTGTGGGCGGTGACTGTGTGCGTGTATGGGCCTGTGTGTGCGGGGGTCATCAGGCGGTCTGCCGGGCTGTGCGAAGGTCATTAGGCATATGTCAGGGCTGTGCGGGGGTCATTAGGCATATGTCGGGGCTGTGCGGGGGTCATCGGGCGGTCTGCTGGGCTGTGCGTGGGTCATTAGGCATATGCCGGGGCTGTGCGGGGGTCATTAGGCATATGTCGGGGCTGTGCGGGGGTCATTGGGCGGTCTGCGGGGCTGTGCGGGGGTCATTAGGCACATGCCGGGGCTGTGCGGGGGCTGTGCGGGGGTCATTAGGCATATGTCGGGGCTGTGCGGGGGTCATCGGGCGGTCTGCTGGGCTGTGCGTGGGTCATTAGGTATACGCCGTGGCTGTGTGGGGGTCATTGCGCGGTCTGCCGGGCTGTGCGGGGGTCATTAGGCATATGTCGGGGCTGTGCGGGGGTCATTGGGCGGTCTGCCGGGCTGTGCAGGGGTCATTAGGCATATGCCGGGGCTGTGCGGGGGTCATTGGGCGGTCTGCCGGGCTGTGCGGGGGTCATTAGGCATATGCCGGGGCTGTGCGGGGGTCATTGGGCGGTCTGCGGGGCTGTGCGGGGGTCATTAGGCATATGCCGGGCTGTGCGGGGGTCATTAGGCATATGTCGGGGCTGTGCGGGGGTCATTGGGCGGTCTGCTGGGCTGTGCAGGGGTCATTAGGCATATGCCGGGGCTGTGCGGGGGTCATTGGGCGGTCTGCCGGGCTGTGCGGGGGTCATTAGGCATATGCCGGGGCTGTGCGGGGGTCATTAGGCATATGCCGGGCTGTGCGGGGGTCATTAGGCATATGCCGGGGCTGTGCGGGGGTCATCGGGCGGTCTGCTGGCTGTGCGTGGGTCATTAGGCATACGCCGTGGCTGTGCGGGGGTCATTGGGCGGTCTGCCGGGCTGTGCGGGGGTCATTAGGCATATGTCGGGGCTGTGCGGGGGTCATTGGGCGGTCTGCGGGGCTGTGTGTACTACAAGTCCCATCGGGCTATGCCTGCTACACTGTCAGTGCTTATACACTTAGATTGGAAGGAAGGATCATCCCCGCGCTGCCGCAAGAAGAATTCCAGAAATTGTAGAGGTGTTAACGTGGTTTCTTCTACGTGTTTGGGGGGTTCAGGTGACCCCTTCATCAGGACATACCACAAATATTGTACCAAATCATTCTCAAACACTATCCGAAGCCAGGAAACATCTAGAAAAGATTAAATTACAAATTAATCTAATTTAAAGATAAAACCACTGCTGCCCCGAAGACACTGAGAGGTAATAATAAATCTGGGACCAAAGGAGCCAACTCTAATTCGGATCTGTCCAGTTCTCTCCCTCTTTCACTTCTTGAGTTATCCATTCATGATACCACTCCAAGCATGTTGGTACCTTCACTAACCACTATCTCATTAGGTCCTGACGACCCTGATACCTCCACTCCACCAGCCCCACCAATGACACTATTGTAGTGGATCATTCAGATGCCTCTAAATCCGGGACGGTTCCTCTTTTACCCCGGGCAATAAAAAAACTCCCAACTGAACCAATTTTTTGTACCCAAAACCGTAAAAATAAAAAGCACTACAGAGGAACTAGGGGAGGGAGAAAAAGAGGAAAAATACCACCTTAACCCCTCCATCGCTAATGAATTAACTTCTAATATTTGTAATCTTTCTGACTACAAACTCTCTGAAAGTGCGGAATCCCTCCTATCTAGAGGATTGTCCTTCTGTCTCTCCAACAAACCTAAGGATTTTAATTTATTTTTAGATTTACAAATTTTCATAAGGAAATTAAACCTTAAAAGACATTTCTTTATTAAGGAAAATAAATCCAACCCTCCAACCAACACAGAAAATACTGAAGAAACAGATGAATGTTTTCACCTGAACGTACCTGCTAAGTCTAAATTTTATCCTGTTGAGGACAAAAGCCACCATCTATCTATTATCTATCTATCTACCCTTCTATCTATCTCTCTATCTATCTATCTATCCTTCTATCTATCTATCTATTATCTATCTATCCTTCTATCTATCTCTCTATCTATCTATCTATCTATCTATCTATCTATCTATCCTATAGCTATCTATCTATTTCTCTATTTATTTATCCTTCTATCTATTTATCCTTCTATCTATTATCTATGTATCTGTGTGTTATGGAGTGTGGGTTGGACAAATGTAAATGAGGAGGTTGGACAGAAATGACATCACAAATCTTTTTTTTTTGTTAAATAAGATATCTTTATTTAGCTTACAAAAACGCATACAAATCCGCCTGAAAAACCGCAGCAAAAAGGCATCAAAGACGCAACTGAGTTTTCTCCCAAGAACTGTGGATTTTGTGCGGAAAAATCCGCGGCAAAATCTGCAACGTGTGCACGCAGCCTATATGTTGTTTGCGCACACTGCAAGACTCAGAAGTGAGAGCGGATTTTGCTGGATTGGTTTATGGAAACCTTGTTGCTTTTCAGCAGCCTTTGAGCCACTAATAGTGCGGGAACCTCTGTTTTTCCATTGACAGATGGACCTGAGTGAGGACTTGTTTTTTGTGAGATGAGAATTGGTGTTATTTTCGCCTACATAACATTGATTGGTTTCTTTATATTTGATACTAGATGTGTGCCCGATGCTATCGCATCGGGAGGGCAGTAACATCACGATGGGGGCAGCTTTGTGGTGCTGGGGGTGGCGGCCCACCCACTTCCATGCAGTCACAACTGGCAGGAAAGACTTTGTTTTGCGATCTGTGCTGGAGATGGTGTGCGGCGCTTCCAGA
This sequence comes from Dendrobates tinctorius, assembly GCF_039654945.1. Classification (NCBI taxonomy): domain Eukaryota; kingdom Metazoa; phylum Chordata; class Amphibia; order Anura; family Dendrobatidae; genus Dendrobates; species Dendrobates tinctorius. Next base: position 2,719,259 of record NW_027362061.1, on the reverse strand, counting down.
GGGTGGCCGCACCCAATCTCCAGCACAGGCCTCAAGTCGCAGTCTTTCCTGGTGACTGTGACTGCATGGAGGTGGGTGGGGAGGCAGCGGTGGGATCCGGCGCATGTAGTCAGACAGTGGGTCCTGGCGGGGGTCTGGCGGTGGCATCCCTCTCATTACTCCCCCCTCATTACACCCTCTCATTATACCCCCTTTATTACACCCCTCTCTTTATACCCCCTCGTTACACCCCTTTAACAGCCTCATGATCGCAGTGATGGCCGGGATCCGAGCGGTGGCCGGGATCCGAGTAGCGGTCGGGATCCCAGCGCCGGTAGGGATCACAGTGGCAGCCTGGATATAAGCGGCAGCTGGGATCCCAGAGGTATTCGGGATCGCAGCTGCGTCCTGGATCTGAGCGGCATCACTTGGGTGTACCAAAATAGCGGTCGGCGTACTTCCGGTGCGGCGCAGTGGATTGTGGGATTCGGGGACATCCAGATGGAAGTGGATGACAGACAATTTAAGGCAATTATATATATACATTTGGGAGGCAGAATGAACAAACAGTTGAACACCGCACACTACTGGCTCATCCAACAAGGTTTTCAATTAGACTGTGAACTGTCATTGTCTTGGTAAATAAAGTTTTTTACATAGCTTGCCATTTTTTAAGTAGAAGTGTTGAAAAATATAAACCTCAAGGATATTTTATTTAAAAAAATTGTTTATTATGTTAGATGACTGTACCAGGAGATCAGAGGGACAGCTGACATCTTCAATTTTTAAATCTGATGATCTTGATATCCTACAAGATACACCTGAAATGAATGCCGTTACTCCAGACACATCATCATCCGTTCACAGCAAAGATCTGTCATCTGAACCTATGAAACATGTCCCATCTTCTGATTCTTTACTGACTACTAAGGAAAATCAAAGTCACAAAAGAGGCATTAAAAAACAAACTGCTCCTAAAGCAAAGAAGTCATTTTCATGTTCAGAATGTGGTAAATATTTTACACGGAAATCAGATTTTGTTACTCACCAGAGAATTCACACAGGGGAGAAGCCTTTTTCATGTTCAGAATGTGGGAAATGTTTTAATCATAAAGGGAATCTTAATGAACACCATAGAACTCACACAGGGGAGAAGCCTGTTTCATGTTCAGAATGTGGGAAATGTTTTATCAATAAATCAGTTTGTGTTAAGCACCAGAGAATCCACACAGGAGAGAAGCCTTTTTCATGTTTAGAATGTGGGAAATGTTTTGCACATAAATCACATTTTGTTACCCACCAAAGAACTCACACAGGGGAGAAGCCTTTTTCCTGTTCTGAATGTGGGAAATGTTTTGCACATAAATCACATTTTGTTACCCACCAAAGAACTCACACAGGGGAGAAGCCTTTTTCCTGTTCAGAATGTGGGAAATGTTTTAACACTAAATCAGAATGTGTTACGCACCAGAGAACTCACACAGGAGAGAAGCCTTTTTCATGTTTAGAATGTGGGAAATGTTTTAACACTAAATCAGATTGTGTTATGCACCAGAGAACTCACACAGGAGAGAAGCCTTTTTCATGTTCAGAATGTGGGAAATGTTTTATCAATAAATCAGTTTGTGTTAAGCACCAGAGAACTCACACAGGGGAGAAGCCTTTTTCATGTTCAGAATGTGGGAAATGTTTTAACCTTAAAAGGAATCTTGATGAACACCATAGAACTCACACAGGGATGAAGCCTGTTTCATGTTCAGAATGTGGGAAATGTTTTAGCAGTAAATCAGCCTGTGCTAAGCACCATAGAATCCACACAGGAGAGAAGCCTTTTTCATGTTCAGAATGTGGGAAATGTTTTATCAGTAAATCAGCTTGTGCTAAGCACCATAGAATCCACACAGGAGAGAAGCCTTTTTCATGTTCAGAATGTGGGAAATGTTTTAAACTTAAAAGGAATCTTGATGAACACCATAAAACTCACACAGGGGAGAAGCCTGTTTCATGTTCAGAATGTGGGAAATGTTTTATCAGTAAATCAGCTTGTGTTAAGCACCAGAGAACTCACACAGGAGAGAAGCCTTTTTCATGTTTAGAATGTGGGAAATGTTTTAACAGTAAATCAGATTGTGTTAAACACCAGAGAACTCACACAGGAGAGAAGCCTTTTTCATGTTTAGAATGTGGGAAATGTTTTAACCAGAAAGGGAGTCTTGATGAACACCATAGAACTCATACAGGGGAGAAGCCTTTTTCATGTTCAGAATGTGGGAAATGTTTTACAAGGAAATCAAATTGTGTTAAGCACCAGAGAACCCACATACAGGAGAAGCCTTTTTCCTGTTAATGTGGGAAATTTTTTAACCAGGAAGCGCTTCTTGATCGCCATCAGAGCAGTCACACAGAGGAGAAGCCATTTTCATTTTCTTAATGTAGGAAATATTTTACTTGGAAATCAACTGTTAATAAACATCAGAGATGTCACATAGGGGAGAAGCCTTTTTTTATATTCATAATGTTGGAATAGTTTTAACCAAAATTAAATGTTCTTAAATGGGTTGTCTCTTGTCATTCCTCATGTTTGCTGACAAAAGGATAAAACTAAACTTTATTAATTCCAAATATAAAGCTATACCCATAATTCACCCCCTGAAGATTAGTCAGAAGGTGACTAATAGAAAAAACATATACCCCACATCTCAGTATATAGGGTGAGGTGAGGTTTACACACTCACTCTCCAAGCCTCTCATTTCTGCGGGTTTCATCGTCCTCACCAAAGGCGACTCATCAAGAGACTATTTAATATTGACCTATATTCAAGCGAGACTAAGCGAAAAAAAAAACTATAATCATGTATCATGTTATTCAGAACAGTCAGAAAACTAGCCACATATTGGCAGATCCCAGACCTCAAACTATATACTTCGGAAGGTTATAAGCCCCTCCAGTGTCAGGAATAGATAGTATGAATTTGAATTTACCAAATGGCTGCAATGAAACAAAGAGTGAAAAATTTAAAGTGGTCTGAATACTTTCCATACCCACTGTATCAGTAAAAATAACTCCTCTTTATTAGGTAAAGTATAAAAGAATTGCGCCATTTTCCGATATCCGTCGCTTCTCCATTTTTCATGATTTCAAGTTGGGTGAAGGCTTATTTTTCATGTCAAGCTGACTTTTTTAATGGATGCCATTTTGGTGCAGATACGATCTTTTGGTCGTCCTTTACTGAATTTTAATGTTGCGGTGACCAAGAAAAGTAATTCTGGGGTTTTGACATTTTTTCTCGTTACGCCATTTAGCGATCGGGTTAATTCTTTTTTATATTGATAGATCGGGCGATTCTGAATCCGGCTATAACAAATATGTGTATGTTTGATTTTTTATTGTTTTATTTTGAAAGGGGCGAAAGGGGGGTGATTTGAACTTTTATATTTTAGTATTTTTAAAAACATTTTTTTCTACTTTTGGCATTGTGAAGACATACAGCATTGTATCTTAATTAACCAGATGACTATTTTTAGCAAACGAAAAATAATAGAATGTTATCTGTATGTTGGCTTTAAATTTAAGTGCTGATTTCTGTTTGGTCAAGAAAACAGACTTTTGCTTGTGTAAGCCGGTAATATTGACTTTTATTGTGCGCTTATCCTTGATCACTAGTGATGTTTGCTGATATGCTAATTATGCATTGTGTTATGGAGCCAGTTTGCTGACTTCTAAAGCAGAGAGGGAAAAACTATGCAAATAGTTTAAATAATCAAGTAATGCAATAATCTCATCTCCATTCTTACCCTTTATGTAAACACTGAATGAGGGACACTTGTTAAGTCTAAAAATAGGTTACATGCCTCTGTATAAAGAGACTGAGAGAGAGAAACAGCCAGAGAGATTCTGCCAAGATATCTATACATCCAAAGGACAAGAGACAGGACAGCAGCCATATTTTCACAAGGGACATGGACCTATCATTCTATAGGAAACAACCTAGGGGTTTTCAGCCTTGGTTGGAAGAATACAGATCTGCTCCATTGACCATCACTGAACCATGGATACGTTCGGAGAAGCCAGATTGTGGTCTTTGGATCAACTGGCCTTGTACCTTGTATGGACTCAATGGACTGTCATCTTCCTACACTTATTGTTACATCCTCTCTGTGTGCGGGCCACAGGTGGAGTAGTCGACCCTGGAAGATGAAGCCAGGTTGTGATCCTTGGATCAACTGGCCTTGTATGGACTGTCATCTTCCTACACTTGTTGTTACCTCCTCTCTGTGTGCGTGCCACAGGTGGGGTAGTGACCCTGGAAGGTCTGAAGTCACAGCTGCTATTATCCCGGCGGGTTAGTGGAGGGTGAGACTCTGTAATGTCCACCATCTTGGGTACTGTGCTGGGACTGTTCTTTGTGTTATCTGCCTGTTTTGTAGTTCAATAAAGCATTGCCACACTTTTATCCTCACCCTGTGTTGTCTGAGTAGCGTTTTGAACATGTTAAAAGGAGAGCGGGAGTTCAGCAGGACAATGCCTGGTCCATGTGGTTTTGGCTAGCGGGCGGCGCTCATAGCATTCCGGCAGTGCCAAGCATAGAGGTCTGCTGGAGACCTCTGGTTGTCATGCCAGCCCATCGGTGACGAGGTCACCGATGGTGGGATTTCCGGAAATCTTGCTGGAAGTGCCGCTGTCAGAGGCTGTTAGGGGCAAATGGCAGATGTTCAAAACAGCTGACATGTGCCGGAAAAGATGTGGGCTCACCCCCGGAGCCCACATCAAATGGAGGAAGTACATTTACGCCCGATGTCAGAGAGGGGATTGTTTTTACAGAGACAAAAGTAATTAATCATGTACAGTATACATACAATTACAAAAATACACAGCTTCTAATGGTAAATAGTATAGAGTTACGACAAGAAAATATAATTTGTGTAAACCATGTGTAGATATAAAAATTCAGGCAAATGTATATATCACCTGGAGGCTGTGCTGGGCTGCATGCTCTTATCATCTCCCACGTCGACTACTGCAACCTCCTACTCTCTGGCTCCCCTCTAGCACTCTGGCTCCGCTCCAGTCCATCCTACACTCTGCTGCCCGACTAATCCACCTGTCTCCCCGCTATTCCCCAGCCCCCCCCTATGCCAGGCCCTTCACTGGCTTCCTATTGCCCAGAGGCTCCAATTCAAAACCCTACCCATGACATACAAAGCCATCCACAACCTGTCTCCTCCATACATCTGTGACATGGTCTCTAGGTACCTACCCGCATGCAACCTTCCATCATCTCAAGATCTCCTTCTCTACTCCCCCCTTATCTCTTCTTCCCACAACCGCATACAAGACTTCTCCCGTGCTTCCCCCATACTCTGGAACTCTCTGCCTGTAAAAAATGCGTATTCTTGTAAAATACTTAGGACTAGTTACCAGATGAAAATGTAGTGGTTTATGTGAATTCTTCCATCAAAGAAGATTATTACAGAAAAACATAAAAATAGGTGAAAGATTGTCCATTAGTTCATAGCATGTATTCTTTCTCTGGGATCTCACATGGCAAATGGCGTCTGTCTCTCTTAGGCTTCTTACGTAGTAAAGTTGCATCTCAGCTGTCTGTCCATTCAATGCTATGTCCGTGCAGAGATGACATCTTCGCGTCTGTGTCTCATGATGGGGAGGGAGCAACAGCGACCTCTAGAGTAAACCCCCACCTTAAATATACATCTTTCAAAGCATGTGATCTCCACATATGGAGTTGTCTTTAACATGAGCTAAACTTAAATATGTAGTGGAGTTGACATTTAACATGAGCTAAACATGCTAAAATAACACATGCAGTGTCAGCGGAAGGCACTGTTCAGCACAGAACTGAGTGTAATAAGAAATTAACGGATTATTAATATTTAACAATTCCCCCTTTTGAGGGAGACAGACATTAATTGGAACCCTCAAAATATAATGAGATCTTCTTTCTTCTTTTCTTCTTCTTTGATAAAATAGTTTAATATCAATAATAATAATATCAGATTATTGTTATACGTACTCGATGACATAATTGATGTGAATTCATGTTATGGTAAGCCGTGAACAATATTCATATAAAATATGTATAATTATACTTCCCTAAACCTAAATTGAAGCATCTCAGGTTCAGTCATCATCATCTGATGTCATCCGGTCTTCATTTTGATGTCTTCTTGGTTCTTTTAAAAAACACAGTTTTTCGATAGCATATAGATGTTGTAGAAATCGTGTTGTGTCAAGTCAAAGTCCATAAATTCAAATGTTGATAACAAAGTCTATAGATGAAATGCAGCTTTAATATCTGTGCAGTGTCACCTTTAAAAACCTGGGCTTACATTGGCTCGCCTTGGATATTCTGGAATCCTCCATCGGTACTGGTCTTTGAACAGCTGTGATGTCTTTGGTCAGCAAAGCAAGGGTTAAAATGACTCTTCCTTGCTAAACATAGCACCATAACCAGTCCTCAGTCCCAGTGGCGGATCTTAATAGGGGCGGATGGGGCGGTCGCCCCGGGCCCAAGGTTTTTTGGGGGCCCAGGGAGCAGGGGCGGGCTGGGCCGGGTGGCAGAGGGGCAAATGCCCCCCCCCCGGGCCACTCCCCCAGCACCTGTACAGGGCCGGCCGTGCCCTGTGCTGTGACGCCGCCGGCAGCAGACAGCCGCCCGCGTCACAGTCTATGGGGCCGGCCGGGTCCGGGAGCTGTGCACGGCCGTCGCAGTCATCTTCGGCTGCTCAGCTCCGGCTCCCTCCGGCTGCACTTCCGGGTCAGATGTCGGGCATGTGCAATGACGTCATCGTGCACGCCCGACATGTCCCGGAGGATGCTGAAAGCAGAGGCGCTGCTGGGGAGCGAGCCGGCTGTGAGGTAAGTATGGGGAACTTTTTTATTTATAAAATGAATTAAATGGGGGAGGGGGTGAGTGGGGGCTGTACACAATGAAGGGGGGGTGACTGGGGCCTGTATCTGATGAAGGGGGGGTGACTGGGGCCTGTATATGAAGGGGGGTGACTGGGGCCTGTATCTGATGAAGGGGGGGGTGACTGGGGGCTGTATATGATGAAGGGGGGTGACTGGGGGCTGTATATGATGAAGGGGGGGTGACGGGGCTGTATATGATGAAGGGGGGTGACTGGGGGCTGTATCTGATGAAGGGGGGTGACTGGGGGCTGTATCTGATGAAGGGGGGTGACTGGGGCCTGTATCTGATGAAGGGGGGTGACTGGGGGCTGTATATGATGAAGGGGGGTGACTGGGGGCTGTATATGATGAAGGGGGGTGACTGGGGGCTGTATATGATGAAGGGGGGTGACTGGGGGCTGTATATGATGAAGGGGGGTGACTGGGGGCTGTATATGATGAAGGGGGTGACTGGGGGCTGTATCTGATGAAGGGGGGTGACTGGGGCCTGTATATGATGAAGGGGGGGTGACTGGGGCTGTATATGATGAAGGGGGTGACTGGGGGCTGTATATGATGAAGGGGGGTGACTGGGGGCTGTATATGATGAAGGGGGGTGACTGGGGGCTGTATATGATGAAGGGGGGTGACTGGAGCTGTATATGATGAAGGGGGTGACTGGGGGCTGTACGTGATGAAGGGGGTGAGTGGGGCTACACAGGATGAAGGGGGTTGAGTGGGGCTAGACATGATGAAGGGGGTGAGTGGGGTTGTACATGATGAAGGGGGTGAGTGGGGGCTTCACATGATGAAGGGGGTGAGTGGGGCTGTACAGGATGAAGGGGGGGTGACTGGGGTTGTACGGGATGAAGGGGGTGAATGGGGGCTTCACATGATGAAGGGGGTGAGTGGGGCTTCACAGGAAGAAGGGGGGATGAGTGGGGGCTTCACATGATGAAGGGGGGTGAGTGGGGCTGCACATGATGAAGGGGGGGTGAGTGGGGCTGCATATGATGAAGGGGGGTGAGTGGGGCTGAACATGATTAAGTGGGGGATAAGTGGGGCTGCACTTGATGAAGTGGGGGATAAGGGGGACTGCACATGATGAATTAAGGGGTAAGTGGGACTGCACATGATGAATTAAGGGGTAAGTGTGACTGCACATGATGAATTAAGGGGTAAGTGGGACTGCACATGATGAATTGGGGGTAAGGGGAACTGCACATGATGAATTAAGGGGTAAGTGGGACTGCACATGATGAATTGGGGGTAAGGGGGACTGCACATGATGAATTGGGGGTAAGGGGCACTGCACATGAAGTGGGGGTAAGGGGGACTGCACATGAAGTGGGGGTAAAATTAGCTGCACATGATGATGGGGGAGTGGGGCTGCACATGAAGTTGGGGGGGAAGGGGACTGCACATGATGAAATGGAAGGGGGGATAAGGGGCTGCAAATGATGAAGCGGCACTGCAGATGAAGTGAGTGGGTGATAGGGGACTGCAATGGATGAAGTAAGGGGACTTCAAATTAAAGTGGGGACATTAAAGTGGATCCCCTATGGCCAGGATCACGTTGGGCGATTTTGTGCGTATTGGCCATAGGCCTACAGCTTATGTGCAACGTCTTTTTAGGCCGTGTCCACACGTGGTGGAATGGTGGCGGGTTTTCCGTATGGACCCGCAGCAAACCAAGTGCTGCGGTCCGTACGGCTGTCAATTCCTGCACGGGGACCGCAGCGCTCAGGTGGGAAGGGGGGTACAGGGGCCCAGGTTTTATGAACAGCCCCGGGCCCATAGTCCACTTAATCCGCCACTGCTCAGTCCTAATGCACAGGACATATGTCAGGGTTGTAGCTTCCTGACAATTACCTTATTGTTCACCAGCCTTCATTGAAGCTTTTCAGGTGGAACTTGGTAAGAACGTGATAACACCGTTCATCTCAGCATCATAGGATTATCGTCCTCTAGTTGTCAGGTTAGATACTTAATTGTGACTGTCAGTGGTGGATACTGCACTTGTGGCTGTCAGTGGTGAATACTGCACTTGTGACTGTCGGTGGTGGATACTGCACTTGTGGCTGTCGGTGGTGGATACTGCACTTGTGACTGTCGGTGGTGGATACTGCACTTGTGACTGTCGGTGGTGGATACTGCACTTGTGACTGTCGGTGGTGGATACTGCACTTGTGACTGTCGGTGGTGAATACTGCACTTGTGGCCGTCGGTGGTGGATACTGCACTTGTGGCCGTCGGTGGTGGATACTGCACTTGTGGCCGTCGGTGGTGGATACTGCACTTGTGGCCGTCGGTGGTGGATACTGCACTTGTGGCCGTCGGTGGTGGATACTGCACTTGTGGCCGTCGGTGGTGGATACTGCACTCGTGGCCGTCGGTGGTGGATACTGCACTCGTGGCCGTCGGTGGTGGATACTGCACTCGTGACCGTCTGTGGTGGATACTGCACTCGTGACCGTCTGTGGTGGATACTGCACTCGTGGCCGTCGGTGGTGGATGCTGCACTTGTGGCCGTCGGTGGTGGATACTGCACTCGTGACTGTCAGTGGTGGATACTGCACTCGTGACCGTCTGTGGTGGATACTGCACTTGTGGCCGTCGGTGGTGGATACTGCACTTGTGACTGTCGGTGGTGGATACTGCACTTGTGACTGTCAGTGGTGGATACTGCACTTGTAATTGACACAGTCTATTACTCAGAAATCATAGCTTTGTTACCTTCTGGGACTTCTGGATCGCGGTGTTTTTCTTCTTGCTACTGGTAAGAATCAATTGAATTTAGAAATATGAAAAGTCTTTATTAACATAATTTCAGTTCTTGCTTGAAGTCTTCATTCCCTATTCTATACCAAACCTGGTAATTTTCCTAACCTATAATATCACAGCGTACCATAGCAATCAGTAACATCCATATAATTATTATCAGAATTTGTACCATATATGGATTTCAAAAACAATAATAAACCAATAATAAGTGATGATACATTATTATCCATATTCTTCATGTGTTAGAACATTTTTATGTCATAGGTGTAATTACCTTTTTCAACCCATAGGTGTCAATGTGTTTTATGTAACCAGTGTTTTCATCTTTATTATTCAACTTTATTAATAGAATATATTTATTATACTAATAATATGTGGGAATGTATAGCCATGAACCAAAATAAGAATATATAAATGAATGAATGAATAAAAGAATTGTTGCATAGAATTCAGAACTGAAACATTTTCCTTTGTAATAGAACCATATCATCGCTATATTTAATGAAGCAATATTCTATACTAGACATTACTTTATTAAATATTGATGGTTTTTTTCTTGATTGACAGAAAAAATAAAAATTTAGGAATTCAAATAAAAATAGAATAATAAAATTGAAAATGAAAAACAAGAATAAAAATAAGGCCTTTATATTGATACCAAATGCAGAGTAGTTATGTCCTCAGTAACATATACTCTTAATATTTCCATGATCTCGATTATTTCATAATTGTCATAAACTTGTTACCAAAATATCCAAATTATGCAACTTTGCATGTAATACTCTTCTCAGTGTAAATAAATGACTCTTTATAATACTTAATGTTATTATACCCAATACTTATACCATTGTACCTTATTAATATTTCTTTTTTATTAAAATGTGTGAAGAAGAGGTATTAATCTAATGTGATGATGAAGTCAGGATCAAAAACATATTTCCCCCTTAATACCAAAAAATATTGTTTTATGAAATAATTCATTTATCAAACCAAAATGAAAAATAATTAATTTATAAATTATGTGAATTTATACTTGCTTATACCATTATTTGTCTGAAGATGTGTAACCATTAAAATTAATTTGAATATCATAAAATTATCCTTTGGAAAAATTAATTTAAATGTAGATTTTCTTAAACCATTTTGATGTGCGATTGCACCTATCCACAATTAACTAAATCAAGAAATAATTACTAAAGAAATCTAGAAATATATGCTGTGTAGATAATATTTCATTATATCTTAATATTCTAAGAATTTAACTGATCTGCATATTTCTCCTAAAGACAAAGTTTTTCCTCATACAGAACCTCGAGGCGTCTCATACATCAAATGTATCACATTACTCCTAAGCAGCTGCTCATACACGCATCATCTGTCACTCAGACTGTGTCACATATAAGTTCACACCACAGATTTCACATACGAAGGTGTATTTTAACCCAAATTATCCTAATTATCAATGCGCATTGTAAACTATTACATTTAGTATCTTAATATTTCTTGGTAAATTCCCCAAATACACATGACATAAATATATGTTGTATAGCTATACTTGAAACTTTAGGCCTAGGAAAAAAAATTCCTTTGATATGCAAAAGTTGAGACTCCTTAAAAATTCTTTTTCTAAAGAACAAGGACATGGTATACTGGTATACTTATTATTAGAACAAAGTTCAAATTTCACATGTTGTAGTTGTCATTCATGCCATGCAGTAAAGGCATACACACAGAACACATTTAAAATTGTTAGTTATATGAATATTATTTAAGTGTTAAATATATAAAATCATGCAATTATTATAACTTCCTGTGTAAATAAAGGCATAAATCCTTGTAAGAGAATTTTTCGCGATTAAGTCCTGCTTTAAAATGAAAATTCTAAGGAAAAATAAAAGAGAAGGTTAATATATTCATAATTCTAAATATTACTGGAGTAGATTTTAATTTTCACTACAAAATACAGTTCTACAAATTCAAATAAAGAATCTTTTTGTGACGCAATAACACGAGATGCAGGATTTAAAAACCAAAATTTGGTTACAAAAGTCTTTATGAGGGACTGTGTCTTGACATTCTCACTCAGCATTCTATACAGGCGTTCATATATGGACATGAATGTGTAGGTACATTCCTTCCGACCAATCCTTAATTTTTGAAGAATATCAATATCTGGATAATTTTCATTTGATGCACAAAAAAATCAGAATTTTTAATCTGTCTTTATCATTTAAGTTCTCATGTGTTTCACCAGATAACTTTAAAGTCAATCTCCTAGCAAAATTTACAGGGATCCACATTTTGAACAACTGATTCTTCTCTTCGTTAGTTAAATCAAATTTCTCAGCACAGCTTTCAAAAACCTCAGAGTTTCTACAAACATGGATTTTGTTATCACATGCAGGAATGATTTTGCATATTTTTAACACATTTTTCCTTACTTTACTTCAGAGTTGGGCCTCTGAGTGGTCTATTCTTAGTGGTCCGTCTTTCCCTTGTACGTCCTCTACATCAAATCTGAAGTCTCCTCCTACTTCTCCATCTTGTTCCACGTCTGCAAGGTCACCTTGAATGGCTGCTACAGACACTTGATTACAGTCTTGTTCAATCTCCCTAACTTTACAGCCAATCTCGGGAACATCACTATTTTCCTTCACACAGCAATCATCTTTGGATTTCTCTGACACCGACCTATGAAATATACCATTTGTAGAATATTTTTTAATCTCTTTCTCTATTGAAAAGCTTAGTATCTATCTTTAGATTTTCCACTTCACATTCTGCATATAAGCTGAGCCATAATACTTCTGAATTAGACTCATCTACAGACTTAAATTTCAATTTACTCTGCTTAGAATAACAAGTAATGACATCCATATTTCTTACCTTGAAATATCTCAGCTTGTCGTTCCTTTGATGGACAACGCTGGGCTCTTGTCTTCACACGTCTGGCTTCAGCACGTCTGGCACTTGTAGTACTTCTCAATCCATCTGGCAATTCTTAGTCCTCACTTCTAGGTTCTGTCTGATTCTTGTGAGTAGTGGAGTTCCTCATAACTTGCACATATGACTGACGTTAGCAAAGTTCAATCCCCCTTTTGGGCAAGTTGAGGGAAATCCGCAAAAAAAGTACAAAAATTCAGATCCTGGCTGGCTCGCCAATGTAAAAAATGCGTATTCTTGTATAATACTCAGGACTAGTTACCAGATAAAAATGTAGTGGTTTATTTGAATTCTTCCATCAGAGAAATAACTATTACAGAAAAACATAAAAAATAGGTGAAAGAGAGATTGTCCATTAGTTCATAGCAAAGCAACATGTATTCTTCCTCTCTGGGATCTCACATGGCAAATGGCGTCTGTCTCTCTTAGGCTTCTTACGTAGTAAAGTTACATATCAGCTGTCTGTCCATTCAATGCTATGTACGTGCAGAGATGACATCTTCGCGTCTGTGTCTCAAGATGGGGAGGGAGCAACAGCGACCTCTAGAGTAAGCCCCCACCTTAAATATACATCTTTCAAAGCACGTGATCTCCACATATGGAGTTGACCTTTTACCATGAGCTAATCTTACATATGTAGTGGAGTTGACATTTACCATTTGCTAAAATAGCACATGCAGTGTCAGTGGAAGGCAATTGCCAGAACAGAACTGAGTGTGATAAGAAATTAACAACCAAATTATTAATATTTAACATCTCGTCCCATTATTAATAGATAATGTGTCGGATAGAAGGCCGTCTCCCCTAATTATCAGTTTAGGGTCAGTGTATAAGGAGAGAATGATACATAACAAGAAAAGTCCCAACCCAATATGTCATAGAGTGATCTTGAAGAAAGTCCGGGCACTATGTCCAACGCTTCTTCAGTGTCGGCAGAAACAAGGCACATTGGGATCCCCGGGGTTTCCGCATTTGACATTAATAACAATGTTTTCTCACGAGCTTCTCTGTCCTTAATAAAGCCAACCTGATGGTCGGTAACAATTGGGGGCAGGTAGTGGGAGAGCCGGGCTGTAATCACTTTAGAGAATATTTTCACATCTACAGTAATTAGTGATATTGGATGAAAATTAGGGCAGACATTTGGTTCTTCTCCAGGCTTTCAAAAACAATGTTATGTCAGCCTCAAGTAATTAAGGGGCAGAGAGGGAGTCTTCTGAGATATTACTGAACACTTCTCCTAAAATGGTAATAACTGGGGTGCAAACCTCTTATAAAATCTATTATTGCCTCCAGGGTTCTTCCCGATAGGGTATGATTTAATGGCCTCTCCGATCTCTTCCTCAGTGACAGCTTTGTCTAGTTCCTCCAGCTCAGGGGTCTGTAAGGAAGGAAGAGCAGCGTCCATAATATATTTGTCAATTTGTCTTTCCAGAATATTAGGTGGCATGTCGTGGTATTATCCATGGATATTATAGAGCGAGCTATAACAGCAAAAACATGCCTCAGCTTTATTTTCTTTATTTTGGATACATACGTATGTCCCTTGCATGCATGGATATAACCTCCTTGCCAATGAGAGACCACATTTATCTGTGGATTCGTACGAGTACCTTCTCATGTGATCTTGGTATTTTCTATACGTTTCATCTATTAACAACTTTATCGTCTTTCTTTTTTCAATCAGATAATTTTTATTGAACAAAACAAAGAATTACTAACATTTTGTTTTTCTTATACAAACATTGTGAGAAAAATAATAAAAAAAATAAAAACCAGTAAACAATACAACAACCGGTTACAATGATATAAATCCCAATTTCGCTCTATAGTAGAGGGTGTACAGCAGTGAATAACGCTGTGCATCCCCTGTAGTCCCAGAGCGTCTCTCCCAAACCCCCCTCCAGCCCCCTTCTCTCTTTCTCCCTACAGTCAGGTTAGAAGTTGAGAGTGAGTGGGAAGGGGCCGATTACAGCACAGCAGAGATCAGAGCAGAGCCATGAAGATGCCTGCCACCCTGTGTGTCTGTGTCATCTCCTCCTGAGTACTCATCATGGCTGCTTGTAAAGCACTGTCCTGGGAAAGGATCTGTACAAGTGAAACCACAGAACCTGGTAAGTATACATGCATATGTGTATCTGTGTGTGTACATGTGCAGTATACTGTGTGCCTGTATATGTGTATATAGTATGTGTGTGCATATATACAGGATATAGTATGATTGTGTATATCTGGTGCATGTGAGTTTATATATATGTATATACATGTACATACAGTATATAGTATGTGTATGTATATTATATTTGTATACTGCATGTGTGCACTATATTGTGTAAATATATAAACTGTATATGTATGTGAGCATACTGTATATACTGTATATAAACTGAATGTGTGTATATACTGTATATATGTGCTTATATACACAGTATGTGTGTACTGTATATACAGCATATAGTGTATGTTTCTATATTTATAAAGCATAAATAATGTGTGTACATGTATAGTGTGTATCTGTGTATATGTGCTGCATATATCATCCTGTAATTGTAGTGTCGCCATTAGAGTTGAGCGAAACGGGTCGACAAAAATTCAAAAGTCGCCGACTTTCGCCAAAGTCGGGTTTCATCAAGCGAAACCCGACCCCAGCGTGAGGTCGGCCACGCCAAAGTCGCGTTTCACATGATGCTTGAGCGCCCTTTTTGCAGCCAATCAGGAAGAACGGACACTGTGGGCAACGTGATGACATAGGCAGCGGTCACCACCATCTTGGAGAAGGGCATGCAAGTGATTGGCTTGCTTTGTGGGGCGTCACAGGGGGTATAAAAGGGTGGGGACGCCGACCGCCATGTTACTCATGCTGATCTCAGAATAGGGAGAGCTGCTGCTGCTGATTCTGTAGGAAGAGCGTTAGGCAGGGAAGAAGATACCAAAAACTGATTCTGCTGCTAGCGATTTTGCCTGTACAACACACCAATCACTGTGCAGTGCAAGGGGAGGCTATATCTTGGTGCATCAGCTCTGTTGGTTATTAGGCTGCCTTTTAAGGTTCCCTGGTAGCTGCATTGCTGTGTGCACACTGCTGAGCAAACTGCTTTTTTCAAAGCAATCCAGATTTTATTGTTTTGTCCTTGTGAGTTACTGAGCGTTCATTTTTTACACACCGTACAGCGGTGTACGCTCCTCACACTGTACCGTGTAACGGCTGTTGTCACGGTCAACATTGAAGCTAGATACGTGTGTGACTCTGTAAGGAAAAGCCGAGGAGTTTGTCTGTTCTTACAGACCTACACCTTATAGTTTTGTCCGTTTTTCAAACAGTATAGTATATTTGCTGTTTGATTAGATTCAAAACTAGAGAGAGACAGCGTGCGTCAGTCCGTATCCAAAAACACGGAGCTTGACAATTTTACATACACCGTACAGTGGTGTACGTGTACGCTCCTCTCTCAGTACCGTGTAACGACTGTTATCACGACCACCTTTCTAACAGCATAGAGAATCTGCCTTTCACATTGCGGTGTTAAATAAACAGGGCCTGACTGAATCCAACAGTGTCCTGAAGTGTGCAGTCATGGCCAAAAGTTTTGAGAATGACACCAAAATTAAATTTTCACATGATCTGTTGCCCTCTGGTTTTTATTTGTGTTTGTCTGATGTTTACATCACATACAGAAATATAATTGCAATCATATTATGAGTGCCAAAAGGTTATATTGACAGTTAGAATGAGTTAATGCAGCAAGTCAATATTTGCAGTGTTGACCCTTCTTCTTCAGGACCTCTGCAATTCTCCATGGCATGCTCTTAACCAACTTCTGGACCAAATCCTGACTGATAGCTGTCCATTCTTGCATAAGCAATGCTTGCATTTTGCCAGAATTTGTTGGATTTTATTTGTCCACCCGTCTCTTGATGATTGCCCACAAGTTCTCAATGGGATTAAGATGTGGGGAGTTTCCAGGCCATGGACCCAAAATCTCTATATTGTGTTACATGAGCCATTTAGTGATCACCTTTGCTTTATGGCAAGGTGCTCCATCATGCTGGAAATGGCATTGTTGGGCGCCAAACTGCTCTTGGACGGTTGGGAGAAGTTGCTCTTGAAGGACATTCTGGTACCATTCTTTATTCATGGCTGTGTTTTTAGGCAAGACTGTGAGTGAGCCGATTCCCTTGGCTGAGAAGCAACCCCACACATGAATCGTTTCAGGATGCTTAGCAGTTGGCATGAGACAAGACTGGTGGTAGCGCTCCCCTCTTCTTCTAAGCTGTTTTCCAGATGTCCCAAATATTCGAAAAGGGGATTCATCTGAGAAAATGACTTTACCCCAGTCCTCAGCAGTCCACTCCCTGTACCTTTTGCAGAATATCAGTCGGTCCCTGATGTTTTTTATGGAGAGAAGTGGCTTCTTTGCTGCCTTCCTTGAAACCAGGCCATGCTCAAAGAGTCTCCGCCTCACAGTGCATGCAGAAGCACTCACACCAGCCTGCTGCCATTGCTGAGCTAGCTCGGCACTGCTGGTAGTCCGATCCCGCAGCTGAAACAGTTTTAAGATATGGTCCTGGCATTTGCTGGTCCTTCTTGGGCGCCCAGGAGCCTTTAAGGCAACAATGGAAGCTCTCTCCTTGAAGTTCTTGATGATGCGATAGATTGTTGACTGAGGTGCAATCTTTGTAGCTGCGATACTCTTCCCTGTTAGGCCATTTTTGTGCAGAGCAATGATGGCTGCACGTGTTTCTTTAGAGATAACCATGGTTCACTGAAGAGAAACAATGGTACCAAGCACCAGCCTCCTTTTAAAGTGTCCAGTGGTGTCATTCTTACTTAATCATGACTGATCGCCAGCCCTGTCCTCATCAACACCCACACCTGTGTTAATGGAACAATCACTAAAACAATGTTAGCTGCTCCTTTTAAGGCAGGAATGCAATGATGTTGAAATGTGTTTTGGGGGTTAAAGTTCATTTTCTTAGCCATTATTGACTTTGCAAGTAATTGCTGTAAAGCTGATCACTCTTTGACATTCTGGAGTATATGCAAATTGCCATTAGAAAAACTGAAGCAGTAGACTTTGTAAAAATTAATATTTGTAGCATTCTCAAAACTTTTGGCCATGACTGTAGATAGATTCCAATTCTCCACAGTCCTCCATACACCTTTCTAACAGCATAGAGAATCTGCCTTTCACATTGCGGTGTTAAATAAACAGGGCCTGACTGAATCCAACAGTGTCCTGAAGTGTAGATAGATTCCAATTCTCCACAGTCCTCCATACACCTTTCTAACAGCATAGAGAATCTGCCTTTCACATTGCGGTGTTAAATAAACAGGGCCTGACTGAATCCAACAGTGTCCTGAAGTGTAGATAGATTCCAATTCTCCACAGTCCTCCATACACCTTTCTAACAGCATAGAGAATCTGCCTTTCACATTGCGGTGTTAAATAAACAGGGCCTGACAGAATCCAACAGTGTCCTGAAGTGTAGATAGATTCCAATTCTCCACAGTCCTCCATACACCTTTCTAACAGCATAGAGAATCTGCCTGTCACATTGCGGTGTTAAAAAAACAGGGCCTGACTGAATCCAACAGTGTCCTGAAGTGTAGATAGAATCCAATTCTCCACAGTCCTCCATACACCTTTCTAACAGCATAGAGAATCTGCCTTTCACATTGTGGTGTTAAATAAACAGAGCCTGACTGAATCCAACAGTGACCTGAAGTGTAGATAGATTCCAATTCTCCACAGTCCTCCATACACCTTTCTAACAGCATAGAGAATCTGCCTGTCACATTGCGGTGTTAAATAAACAGGGCCTGACTGAATCCAACAGTGTCCTGAAGTGTAGACAGATTCCAATTCTCCACAGTCCTCCATACACCTTTCAAACAGCATAGAGAATCTGCCTTTCACATTGTGGTGTTAAATAAACAAGGCCTTACTGAATCCAACAGTGTCCTGAAGTGTAGAGACATTCCAATTCTCCCCTCTACTATATACACCTTGTACCTTGTTTTACAGTACTAGAGAGTTGGTGGAAATTAGGTAAATTTTTCCAAAAAATGAGGAAGTGTGGTGGAAGAGTCCATGGAAGTGGGCGGGGGTTGGCAGCTGGTAATGATGGTGGTGGTGGTGGATCTGCTGGTAGTGGCAAAAGCAAAATAGCACTTAATGCAGGAGGTGTTGAGGTTGCGTCATCGTCTGACTCCACAAGGCCTCGAAGGCTCCCTTTTCTGGGAGTAGGTAAACCGCTTCTAAAGCCGGAGCTTCAAGAACAAGTTTTGGCTTACATTGCTGACTCAGCCTCCAGCTCTATTGCCTCCTCTTCTGAAGTTTTAAAAAATAAAAGCAGTGATTCGTCATTGGAGGCTCATGGTCATGAACCACACCTTTCCTTGTGTCCTTCACCCCTACCAAAATTGAAGGATGCGGCAGGCCACACTACAGATTACTCCATGGAGCTGTTTTCACATACCATCCCTGGGTTATCAAGTCAAATCGTGAATTACCCAGGCAAAGATGAATCTGACATGGAGTGCACTGATGCACAGCCACTGATAGATGATTCTGCTGGTACATTCACTCACAGCACTACATTGTCCTCGCTGTGTACTGAGCCAGAATCTGATCCAGATGAAACTCAGGTGCCCCTTCGCGCATACTATACCACCATACACGGTGACACAGAGGAAGGTGCACATGACATTGAAGAGGAGGTGATGGATGACCCAGTTGTTGACCCAGATTGGCATCCATTGGGGTTAGAGTGTGCCGCTGCCAATAGCTCAGAAGAGGAGGATGAGGAGGAGCATCCGTAGCAGGCATCAACATTGCAACAGTTGTTATCTGGCAGGCCCGGAGCAGTCCAAAAACGGGTTACAAAAACCCAAAAAATTGCAGGACAGCTTGGCCAGATGGTCAAAAGAGCACAGCGTGCAAGGCCTCAAACTGTCTAATTATCAACGTTACAAGGTGGAACTCCACCCTGCACATGGTTGAGCGGCTGTGCGAACAGAGGCAGGCTGTAATGCATTTGTGGGAGGATACCTGGACAGGCACTTTGAGGGCAGACATGGAGTTGACCTGTGTGCAGTGGTCAAAGCTGAAAGACCTCTGTAAAGTCCTTCAGTGTTTTGAGGAATGCACACGGCTGGTAAGCGCAGACGATGCCATCATAAGCATGAGCATCCCACTTATGCGTCTGCTCATGCAAACTTTGACGCACATTAAGGAGCAGGCGTCTGCAGCCGAGGTTGACAAGGAGGAAGAGGAGGGGGGAATCCTTGCTGACAGTCAGCCATTGTCTGCTCCGGGACCTCTCCTGGATGAGGTGGAGGAGGAAGAGGAGGAGGAGGGTGATGATGGGGATGATTATTTAGGGGAGGAGGATGCTTCTCGTGTGTCCAGAGAAAATGTTGGCGTGGCAAGGGCTGGTACAGGGTTTGTGCGTGACTGGAGGGATGTGGATTTGCCAGAAAGTGCTCCTCCACCATGCAGTCGCACTGCATCATTGACACCAGGAACATTGGCCCACATGTCAGATTATGCCTTGCAGATCCTAAAAAGGGATCCCCATATTGCCAAAATGATGAACGATGATGACTACTGGTTGGCCAGCATCCTCGATCCACGCTATAAATGCAAATTCCAAAACATCATGCCACAGGAGAACCTTGACCTAATATTGGCTAACAAACAAGCAACTCTGGTAAACAGGTTGGTTGAGGCATTCCCAGCACACAGCAGCGGTGATGTTTGTCACACAAGCCATAGGGGCCGGAGGCAGCTTGGAAGAGGTGTTGGTGGTTCAAACATCAGAAGTGGCGTTGGAGAAAGGGGTTTCATGACCATGTTGTGGAGTGATTTTTCAAGTCCCGCTCAAACGACTGGTAATACTGCATCGATGGAAAGTGACAGGAGACAGCACTTGTCAACTATGGTTACAAACTACTTTTCTTCCCAGGTCGATGTTCTCCCACACAGGTCATTCCCCTTTGACTATTGGGCCGCTAAACTGGACACCTGGCCTGAATTGGCACAATACGCGTTACAGGAGCTCGCTTGCCCAGCTGCAAGTGTGCTATCGGAAAGAGTCTTCAGTGCTGCTGGATCAATCCTGACAGAAAAAAGGACCCGTCGGTCAACCCAAAATGTGGATGATCTAACCTTCATTGAAATGAACCATGCATGGGTTTCCAAGGATTTTGTCCCACCTTCCCCTGATGACACATAGGTTGACAGAAAAATGGCTTGCTTTGGTCCTCCTCTTCCTGTGACTTGACCAATTTCGCCTTTTGCATCAGCTGAATGTCCAACATCAGCATATGCCACTTTGTAAACCTCCCTAACTGGGCTGCCCCCCCCCATGGTCGGGTTCACCAGCAAGCGCACGCAACCATGCGAGTGCCGTTGCCCTTGACAGGTGGGTAGGCCGACTCTTGGGTGCGGGCACTGGCACAGGGTCCCACATAGTGCAATCAAGTGTCTCTGACGGTGGTGGTGCACACCCACCGTCAGACACACCGCCGTACTATGAGGGGCCCAGTGCCAGTACCGACGCCCACGAGTGGGCCACCCGTGCTTGGCCAGGGCCCCAGCATTTGCAATCTTTACCTCTCCCTGCTCCTCCGCTGTGTAGTCTGGGCTGTCAAATCCATACTGGGCCTGACACCGTCTGAGCCAGCCTCCTGATGTATAGACATATATTTTTAATGTGTAAACTATGCAATCCATACATGTTATCCGGTGATACGGTACCCTTTCTCACCTTTGTGCAATCACGTGTAATCCATACTGTTCCTGAGAACGGCTGGCGAGCTGTTATGCAAGCTACAGCAGCTGTGGTTTGCACACATAAGTTTTTCCTTTTTTCAGGAATGACGGTTAGGCCTAATTCCGGAACAGCGGTTGACCTGCACTTACTGGGAAATCATCGTTCGCGGGTAATAATTGTCATCCCAGATCCCCATCACTAACGGTGTTCAGCGGGTTATCTGCACCTGTAAGCGACACACGCTGGCCCTTTCGGTGTAGCGCGCATGCAGCCACGGACATGTAAGGCCTTGACACACCAGTTATTGGCCAATCTCGCGTGCCAGAGCCTCGCGTGTCCCTCTAGTAAGCTGGACGCGGACCGCGTGGGCAGGACGGAGTCTCGTTTGTTAACGGAATTAAGCTTGCAATGCGTGCATCTTTTCGGTTGCTGGATGGTTGAGGTTGCCCGTGTTGAGTCCAATTACGCCGCAGGCTCCACTCCTGGTGGTGCCCTTCTGGACATTCCTTTAAGGTTCAGCTTTGCAACCATACTGGCCACGTCAAACAAAAATGTTGCCTTCATGGACGCTGTTTGGAGGGTCGTGAGTCATGGGAATCATGCCGCCCAGTCAGTTAACCTGCTAGAGAGATCCTTCGTTGCTCCCAAGCATGACATCACACTCCCTAGGAGGAAGGTTATGCCACTGTGGCGACCATACTCCTGGGGGCGCCACAAGTGCACTGATGCCCAGCCACTGCTCAATGATTCTGCTGGTACATTGACCCAGACCACTACATTCCCCTCGCACTCTACACGGCCTGAATCTGACCCTGATGAAACTCAGGTTACACTTCTCATATAATGTTCCATCTTACACGGTGACAAAGAGGAAGCTGCAGATGAAAGTACAGGTTCAGCCCACCTGCCGTCAGAAACACCGCCGTACTATCAGGGGCCCTGTGCCAGTGCCGTCGCCAACGAGTGGGCCCCCCCTGCTTGCTCAGGATCACAGCACTTGCAAGGTTGAAATACTTACCTCTCCCTGCTCCACCGCCATGACGTCTTCCGCGTTTCCTGACACTGATATTCTGATCAGAGAGCGCAATGACATCACGTCTGTATGCCCTCTGCCTAAACAGCCAAGTGCAGTGGGATGGAAGATGGGGACGACAAGGAGTCCTGACTAGTACAGGGATTCCATAGCGAGGAGACTTATTTCATTGTTTTCAATGTTGGGACTGCTATTTTTGGGGAGCACTATACTCTGGAGAATGATAGATGGGGCCCACCATACACTGGAACATTCCAAAGGTGGACATCAGACACTGGAGCAGCATGTACAGGGCCCATTATACACTAGAGCATTAGAAATAGGGTCCATTATGTATGGAGCATTATTTGGGCCCATAAGACAGTGGAGCTTCATCCATGTGGACCAACATATACTGTAGCATTATGTGGAGCTCATCATATACTGTTTCAAACATTATATGGGATCAATGATTCTGTAGGGAGAAATAGATGGGCCTCATTACTCTGTATAGTGCACTATGCGGTGGCCATAATACTGTATGGAGTAATATACTGTCCACTTTTGGAGCTATTGGAGAATTTTAAATGGATATCAGTCATGAGATGTAAGAAGTGAAGTATTTTTCATTGTACTATACCACTATTTCTCTGCCGTATCAGAGCATCATGAGTTGTGGTATGTGTTAAAGGGACGCTCTTTGGCCCAGGGCACATGAAATCCTGGAGCCAGCCCTACCCCCCCCCCCGCAACTTTAACCAAATAACCCCCATTTTTCAATGCGTAACTTGTATTATGAAGTAAATAAAGGGTGACAAGCTTCAGGAATAAGAATTTATGGTTTTGGCATTCAAATGGGCACTGTAGGTGTGTTTCCTGTCTTTTTCTCACTCCCGACTTTTCTTCCCCATTGACTTACATTGGGTTTCGTGTTTCAGTCTGTACGAAACCCGACTTTTTCCGTTAGTCGGCCGATCTCACTCGACCCGACTTTTGAGAAAGTCGGGTTTCGCGAAACCCGACTCGACCCGAAAAAAGGCAAAGTCGCTCATCTCTAGTCGCAATAATAGGTGTAGTGTCGCTGTGGGTGTATGGTGCTGCGGGGGCTCTGCCGACATTTTGTGGAAGGCCAGAGCCCCCGCAGTTTATATATTTATTTTTACTCATTTATATAGCGCTATTAATTCCACAGCGCTTTACAGACATTAGTGGCATTGTCCCCAATGAGGCTCACAATCTACATTCCCTATCTTTAGAGACGGACATGGGGCGCGTCTTTCCAGATCACAACATGTCTATTTATCTTTTGGAGATGTGATAAACCTCACCCGTACAATGTATTGGATGCAGTGAATCCGCACGGTTCAGTGATCACATGTGGAGTCACCTATGTTCAATAGCCGGCAGCGGACATGTGCTGCATCCAAAGCGCTGCCAATTCCTGATCGTGTGCACCCGGCCTAAGGAAATAAATCAGTCAATTTCAGAAAAAAAACAAATTCACACAGACACCAGCCAGACACGGACAGCAGCCAGGCATGGACAGCAGCCAGACACGGACAGCAGCCAGGCACGGACAGCAGCCAGGCACGGACAGCAGACAGACACGGACAGCAGCCAGACACGGACAGCAGCCAGACACGGACAGCAGCCAGACACGGACAGCAGCCAGACACGGACAGCAACCAGACACGGACAGCAGCCAGGCACGGACACCGGCCAGACATGGACAGCGGACAGAGACGGAGAGCAGCCAGACACGGATGTCGGCCAGACACGTAAACCGACCAGACACGGATGCCGGCCAGACATGTACAGGAGCCAGACACGGAGAGCGGCCAGACACGGACACCGGCCAGACACGGACACCGGCCAGACACGGACACCAGCCAGACACGTACAGCAGCCAGACACGGACACCGGCCAGACACGGACAGCGGCCAGACACGGACACCGGCCAGACACGTACAGCAGCCAGACACGGACACCGGCCAGACACGGACAGCGGCCAGACACAGACAGCGGCCAGACACGGACACCGGCCAGATACGTACAGCAGCCAGACACGGACAGCGGCCAGACACGGACAGCGGCCAGACACGGACAGCGGCCAGACACGGACAGCGGCCAGACACGGACACCGGCCAGACAAGGACACCGGCCAGACATGGACACCGTCACTTTTTTTTTTATAAATCTGTTGCTGTCGTCTTTCAGCATTTCTGCATCATTTTTTTCCCTGTTCAAATGAATGGGACACAAAAATGCAAGTGAAAAGGCTGCAAAAAAGCAGAAAATTTCCTGCCAACACTGTAGATCAATCCACAGCAACAATGGTGAGTGTGAACAGACACAACAGGGGATTTCTGAGAATGTAAAAATAATTAGCATGAACTGATAAATCCCCCACGGCTCCAGCACTGATGCTCCGGGGGTCTCTGCCAGTCTCCGCACTGGGCTGCAGTGGTCTTGTGGCTCCGGGGGTCTCTGCCAGTCTCAGCACTAGGCTCCAGGGGTCTTGTGGCTCCGGGGGTCTCTGCTAGTCTCAGCACTGGGCTGCAGTGGTCTTGTGGCCCCGGGGGTCTCTGGCAGTCTCAGCACTGGGCTGCAGTGGTCTTGTGGCCCCGGGGGTCTCTGGCAGTCTTAGCACTGGGCTGCAGTGGTCTTGTGGCTCGGGCAGTCTCCGTCAGTCTCAGCACTGGGCTGCAGTGGTCTTGTGGCTCCTGGAGTCTCAGTCAGTTTTAGGACTAGGCTGCAGTGGTCTTGTGGCTTTGGCAGTCTCCATCAGTCTTAGCAATAGGCTGCCAGGGTCTTGTGGCTGTGGGGGTCTCCATCAGTCTCAGCACTGAGCTGCAGGGGTCTTGTGGCTTCACCTTATATTATGTGACTGTACGGCCCCTTCACACGACCTATCATGTTTATCACAGATGCCACGTGTCCCCTATTTGACTTATGGTGCTGCTCTCATGTCCGTGTTTCCCCAGCAGCACAGATGACAAAGGGCCAATACAAGTCTATGGGTCCGTGTAAACGTGCCATCCGTGTGCTGTACATGTGCCATCCGTGTGCTGTACATGTGCCATCCGTGTGCTGTACGTGTGCCGTCCGTGTGCTGTACGTGTGCCGTCCGTGTGCTGTACGTGTGCCGTCCGTGTGCCGTACATAAGCCGTCCGTGTGCTGTACATGTGCCGTCTGTGTGCCGTACGTGTGCCGTCCATGTGTTGTACATGTGCTGTCCGTGTGCCATACATGTGCCGCCCGTGTGCCATACATGTGCCGCCCGTGTGCCGTAAATGTGCTGTCCGTGTGCTGTACATGAGCCGTCCGTGTGCTGTCCGTGTGCCGTCCGTGTGTTGTACATGTGCCTCCCGTGTGCCGTAAATGTGCTGTCCGTGTGCTGTACATGAGCCGTCCGTGTGCTGTCCGTGTGCCGTCCGTGTGCTGTACATGTGCCATCCGTGTGCTGTACATGTGCCGTCCGTGCTTAACATGGAAAGTCTATGAGAAGCTTTGTAATTCCATTTCCATTGTCCATACGGATGACCAAGATCAGAGTCTCATTATCCTGAGTAGAGAAGCTCCAGGGACAAAGACCCCGTCTGGTCCTAACACGCTGGGGGTCCGGAGTATCCAGCCACGGGGCCCGGATTCCCTCTTTTGTGGCCCCAGCGTTTCTTGTAGAATAAATCCCTTTCTCACACAGTCCTGTAGTAATGACTTTGTTCTCACGTTTTGTAGGAGGGTTTGTCTGACTCCATCTTATGTTATCAGTATAAGTGCGAGAGACGAGAGACGGACGACCGCAGTTTCACCGTGTGTCTGGCATCAGTTCTACAGTGTGTGAGACATGGGGTCTGTGACCAAAGCTGGGGGTATATGGGTATATAGAGCATACACAGGGGTCTGTGACTGAAGCTGGGGTATACAGGTGTATGCAGTGTACACAGAGGGGTCTGTGACCGAAGCTGGGGGTATACAGTGTACACAGGCGTCTGCGACCGAAGCTGGGTGTATACAGTGTACACAGGTGTCTGTGACCGAAGCTGGAGTATACGGGTGCATACAGTGTACACTGAGGAGTCTGTGACTGAAGCTGGGGGTATACAGGTGTATGCAGTGTACACAGAGGGGTCTGTGACCAAAGCTGGGGGTATACGGGTGAATACAGTGTACACTGAGGGGTCTGTGACCGAAGCAGGGGGTATACGGGTGTATACAGCATACACAGAGGAGTCTGTGACCAAAGCTGGGGGTATACGGGTGTATACAGCGTACACTGAGGGGTCTGCAACCGAAGATGTGGTATACGGGTGTATACAGTGTACACAGGGGTCTGCGACTGAACCTGGGGGTATACGGGTGTATACAGTGTACACAGGGGTCTGTGACCGAAGCTGGAGGTATACGGGTGTATACAGTGTACACAGAGGGGTCTGTGACTGAAGATGGGGGTATATGAGTTTATACAGCGTACACAGAGGGGTCTGTGACCGAACCTGGGGATATACGAGTGTATACAGTGTACACAGGGGTCTGTGACTGAAGATGGGGGTATACGGGTTTATACAGCGTACCCAGAGGGGTCTGTGACTGAAGATGGGGGTATTCGGGTTTATACAGTGCACACACAGGGGTCTGTGACCGAACCTGGGGGTATACGGGTTTATACAGTGTATACAGGGGTCTGCGACTGAAGCTGGGGGTATACGGGTGTATACGGTGTACACAGAGAGGTCTGTGACCGAAGCTGGGGTATACGGGTGTATACAGCGTACACTGAGGGGTCTGCAACCGAAGATGTGGTATACGGGTGTATACAGTGTACACAGGGGTCTGCGACTGAACCTGGGGGTATACGGGTGTATACAGTGTACACGTGTCTGTGACCGAAGCTGGGGGTATACGGGTGTATACAGTGTACACAGAGGGGTCTGTGACTGAAGATGGGGTATACGGGTTTATACAGCGTACACAGAGGGGTCTGTGACTGAAGATGGGGGTATACGGGTTTATACAGCGTACACAGAGGGGTCTGTGACTGAAGATGGGGGTATACGGGTATATACAGCGTACACAGAGGGGTCTGCGACCGAAGCTGGGGCTATACGGGTGTGTACAATGTATACAGGGGTCTGCGACCAAAGCTGGGGGTATACGGGTGTGTACAGTGTATACAGGGGTCTGCGAGTGAACCTGGGGGTATACGGGTGTGTACAGTGTATCCAGGGGTCTGCGATTAAAGCTGGGGGTATGCGGGTGTATAGTGTACACAGGGGTCTGCGACTGAACCTGGGGGTATACGGGTGTATAGTGTACACAGGGGTCTGTGACTGATCTGGGGGTATACGGGTGTATAGTGTACACAGGGGTCTGCGACTGATCTGGGGGTATACGGGTGTATAGTGTACACAGGGGTCTGCGACTGAAGCTGGGGGTATAC
Source organism: Dendrobates tinctorius (assembly GCF_039654945.1). Lineage (NCBI taxonomy): Eukaryota > Metazoa > Chordata > Amphibia > Anura > Dendrobatidae > Dendrobates > Dendrobates tinctorius. The sequence continues at coordinate 2,691,412 of NW_027362061.1, read as the reverse complement.
GGGTGTATAGTGTACACAGGGGTCTGCGACTGAAGCTGGGGGTATACGGGTGTATAGTGTACACAAGAGTCTGTAACTGAAGATGGGGATATACATAGTACAAAGAGGTGTCCGCACAAAGGCGGCTCCGCTCTGTATACCCTGTACACACATGGCTCTGCTCAGTACACCTCGTACACACACGGCTCCACTTTGCACACCTCGTACACACACAGCTCCGCTCTGCACACCTTGTACACATACGGCTCCTCTCCGTACACGTTATACACACACGGCTCCGCTCCTTACACCTCGTACACACGCGGCTCCTCTCTGTACACGTTATACACACACGGCTCCGCTCCGTACACACGGCTCCGCTCAGTACACCTCGTACACACGCGGCTCCGCTCCATACACCTCGTACACACGCGGCTTTGCTCCGTACACCTCATACACACGCGGCTCCGCTCCGTACACCTCGTACACACAGGGCTCCGCTCTGTACACCTCGTACACACGGCTCCGCGCCGTACACCTCGTACACACACGGCTCCGCTCCGTACACCTCGTACACACGCGGCTCCGCTCTGTACACCTCGTACACACACGGCTCCGCTCCGTACACCTCGTACACACACGGCTCCGCTCCGTACACCTCGTACACACGCGGCTCCGCTCTGTACACCTCGTACACACAGGGCTCCGCTCCGTACACCTCGTACACACACGGCTCCGCTCCGCTCCGTACACCTCGTACACACACGGCTCCGCTCCGTACACCTCGTACACACAGGGCTCCGCTCCGTACACCTCGTACACACACGGCTCCGCTCCGTACACCTCGTACACACGCGGCTCCGCTCCGTACACCTCGTACACACACGGCTCCGCTCCGTACACCTCGTACACACGGCTCCGCTCCGTACACCTCGTACACACAGGGCTCCGCTCCGTACACCTCGTACACACACGGCTCCGCTCCGTACACCTCGTACACACGCGGCTCCGCTCTTTACACCTCGTACACACAGGGCTCCGCTCCGTACACCTCGTACACACGGCTCCGCTCCGTACACCTCGTACGCACACGGCTCCGCTCCATACACCTCGTACACACACGGCTCCGCTCCGTACACCTCGTACACACACGGCTCCGCTCCGTACACCTCGTACACATGTGGTAGGGGGCTGGGCTAGGGGGGTGGACCACTGCTTACCAGACGAGGCAAAGACGAGACGGAGACAGCTTCCACTTCCACTTGTAACAGTTCCGGATTTATTTGTCGTCCTCTGACGACCACCAAACACGCACCGCAGCTTCTTTACACCACTGTATCACCAGGCCCGGGTACCTATTCTTCAGCTCCAGTAATGCACCTCGCGGATCTTTCACTGGGGGCTGTCCTAGACCAATCTACCCCCAGCGCTTCACCTGCCCGAGGTCGTCTTCGAATCGGTACCCCCGGGGCCTCGTCTGTCCTGCGGTCCGTTGAGTCAGGGTCTCCCCCTGACTGTCTCTTCTCCTTGCCTGTCCTGCAGTCCGTCAGGTCAGGGCCACCCCCTGACTGTCTCTCATTTGTCCGTCCCCCTGGCCGAGCTCTTCTCACTTTCTCCATCTTCTTCTGAGCTCCTCCCGGGACTAGACTCTCCTGGATCCCCGCCTTCTTCTATTTATCCCCTCTCACAGGGGAATTTCCCACCCCGGCTCCTATCTCCCCGCCCCCCATGACTATGCAGTTTCTATAGCCCTAAGCTGATGTAAAGTCCTGTACTACTCTCCCCTGCCATCTTGTGGTCATTTCACAGTACTGCACTCCCTTTTCTGTCTTTCCCTACTGTTACCTCTCTAACCTGTCAATCTCTGTCCCTAGTGCACAAACCGTCCCCTCCTTCTACCAGTCACATCTGTCCGTAAAGTCACCTTCCCCACACACACGCGGCTCCGCTCCGTACACCTCGTACACACATGGCTCCGCTCCGTACACCTCGTACACACATGGCTCCGCTCCGTACACCTCGTACACACATGGCTCCGCTCCGTACACCTCGTACACACAGGGCTCCGCTCCGTACACCTCGTACACACACGGCTTTTCTACATCCACCCTGTAAACCCCTCTTGACCCCACACATAAACTTCAAAGTCCTGCACACACTGAGGCCCCTGATCATGTGACCTGACCCCTGACTCCTCCCCTCCTGTGACCTCATCACAGGTCCTGTGCGCACAGAGCAGCTGTAGAAATCTCCGGCCTCGGGGGTCTCACCAGACTTCGCTCTTTTCTTGCAGGGGCCGCAGTGGATTTCATCCTGGATCCATAGAGCTGAATAGAGGAGCGATGTTCCTTCACTCTGATGGGAATTGATGGTGACGTTTGTCCAACATCCACGTTACCGAGTAAATCCCCCCAGGACTGCAGCCGGTAAAGACCCCGATATCCACAGGTGTCCCCTCTAATTGGGGGAAAGGGATAGAAAAGCCTCTTATCCCGAGGGGAAACCCTGCACATGGAGACATCGGCCTCAGATCTCTCCTGTCCTGTTCTTCCAGAAAAGCCTCAAACTTCTGTGTGTGACTCAGAGCTGAGATCTAACGGGAGAGAAGATTCCAGTGCGGGGAAGACGGGAAACCTTCATATAGACGGCCGGTGGGGATGGAGTCAGTGACCGACTCTGGCCACATCTGTCTCTAGAGCCGCAGTAGAAGATGAAGATGTCGTCCTCATCATGAAGGAGTTATTTCTCATGTCGCGTGTAATGAATATCTCCTGCAGTATTGCTAATGCCGATTCCAGTGTCGGTAATGAGACGAGAATTAGCGTTATGGAAGATGAGTCTATGAGGAACGTGTTCAGCTGCCGACTCCGAGGAGGAAACTGCTTGTTGTCTGTGGCCTAAATATATAGGTTTTATTAGTAGATGTCAGGGGAGAAAACTAAACCCTGTAAGATAATAAATCTCCTCATATGATTCCCTTATTATCTCCAGTAATTGTATTATTACACAGGATTCTTATGATGTTACATCGGATCATCTTCTCATTCAGGTCTCTACAATATCGGATCCTCTCAGTGAAGATCTTCTACAGAAGAGAATTTTCCTGATTTACCCATCAAGGACGGATATGGACAGAGACAAGATGGCGGAGAGGATGTTACACCTCACCCTAGAGATCCTCTTCCGTCTCACTGGAGAGGTGAGAGATTCTGATGACTTCACATTACATCATTCTTATCTATGGGAATAACAGATGGACAGAACTGGAGAGGTGAGGACTCTGGAAATGTCTGTAGTGAGATTTATTAATGTGTCTCTCCATAACCAGGATTACACAGTGGTGAAGAAGACCTCTAGTGATTGCTGTCAGGACCCTGTGTCTGAGGGATGAGGAAGACCCCTGAGCCCAATCACGGGGCCTCCACCTCACCCCCTGATCCATGAGGACATCAATGACCAGAAGATCCAAGAACTCATCTACAAGATGATTGAGCTGCTGACTGGAGAGGTGACACTGCTGGGAATGCTGGGACATTATACTGTAACACTATGAAGGGATCGGGGGGATGACGGTATCATTGTATGTGTCAGGTTCCTATAAGGTGTCAGGATGTCGCTGTCTATTTCTCCATGGAGGAGTGGGAGTATTTAGAAGGACACAGAGATCTGTACAAGAACGTCATAATGGAGGTTCCCCAGCTCCTCACATCACCAGGTAATAGACAGGACTAAATACACACGGCCTATAATTATCTGTATGTAGAGAATGAATTCAGTCCCTGTATGTGTTTCCTCCAGATCTATCCAGTAAGAGGACAACACCAGAGAGATGTCCCCGTCCTCTTCTTCCACAGGACTGTAACCAAGAAGATCCCAGTGCTCCTCAGGATCATCAGGTAGATGGAGAGAAGGTGTCAGGAGATCTCCCCTATGATGTGTAGACGGCTGTGAAGGTCTTGTGCTCAGTCTTGTTTTATCCCCCAGTATTATATGTTTTATACTTGTGTAATGAGAACGGTGGAGATGGCAGGATTAGAGCTGATCATAGATGGGACTTCTCCATCTGTCGGTGACTTTTACAATATTTGTTTCAGGGTGAAGATCTGACCCATATTAATACTACAGAGACATATGTGAGGGGTGATGAGTGGTGTAAAGAGGAGATTCCCACATATGACTACCCAGGTGAGTAGTAACCACTGAATGCAGAGAAGTCACAGATTCCTCTCAGTCACCGGCTGTGGCTGCTTTATCGGTGGTGTAGTCCGGCCGTATTACCATGGTCACCATTTTGCCTCTAGACCACAACATTCTCCTCCACCCAAAACTGTTCAAATGACTTTGGACATTGAAAGCCCTTTTCTATAGAACTTACAACCTGGAGGATCCACCTACCCCCTGGGATTAGGAGACGCTGACCGTTACCTGCCCAGATATGTAACTATAAAGCCAAATGACAGCGTATGTAGAATGTGCTGACAAGTTAGAAAATCACTTGATGAAAAATATTATGATTGGCCTATAAGAGAAAGCGGAGGGTAATGATGCTGTTGGCTTCATAGAATCCTGAGATCTAATTTCAGGGCTGAAATCTCATATCCTGAGATCTTGTTACCGAGATCTCCATCTGCGCATGTGCCGCCCCCCAGCAGCCATATTCACAGAGTCCACCACACAGGAGGAAACCACGGACATGCGGGGGGCTCTGGACTTTCACGAAAAGTCAGCAGAGTCTCCCCGCAGCGGCGGACTCTCCAGGCAGCAGCAGCGGCGGACACCCAGAGCAGCGGCAGCAGCATTGGCGGTGGCCACCCCAGGCAGCAGCGCCAGGCACCCCAGCAGCACCAAACACTCGCAGCGGTGCACTGCACATCGGACACCCCCTCATCCCACCCTGCGGCCTGCAGCATCACTCCCCACTCCTGCCTCCTCCAGCAGTGACCCTGGGACCCCGCTTCACCATAGCAGTAAGACGCATGGATTATAAGAAGCGCCACCATGTTATTAAAAAAAAATATTCCTATTTTTCTCCTCAAAATTTGGGGTGTGTCTTATAATCCAGAGTGTCTTATAATCCAAAAAATACCTCCAACATGTTTTTTTATTCTAGTTCTTTTTGTACAGGTTCATTTTGTATGGTAGTCTGATGATGGTGGGATCGGCCTGCCTCACTTATGTGAGTCTGCAACTACCTGGTAGCCTTTAAAATAAGTCTCCATTACCTCTGCCAAATGGCTGAGATCTAAATTTAAGACACATCAGCTCTGCACTATTATAAAAAGTTCTCTATGAATGTCTAATATTTCTTCTTGAAACTCATCTGACAGAAAATATTGGCCCTTACGATAGTTTAGATTGCCAAGAACCACCGAGCCCCATACTCTAATTACCCAGAGAGTTTTCACCAGGATAATAGGAAACAAATGCACCTTACAAATTATTTCCCAATGTCTCATGAATCCAACAATCCCCTATATATGGTTGTACACTACTCTCTGGGCACATGGTAGGGTTAAGAAAGGAAGGAGCGCCATTTAGCTATTCGTACACAGCTCTTGATGGAATAGTTTGCAGACACGATGTATTGGGAGCACTGTTAGTGATCACCTGGCAGATCAGAAGATGGCCACCACGAGAAGGCTTGGCTCTATCTACTCTATTTTCCTAGATCCCAGTGATTGCCTTGCGCATCATCCTTTAACCCCTCTTCATGGATCTGGACTTACACAGAGACCCCTAGGCTTGGGCCATGGTGTTACCTGCTATTCTGTGGAGCGAGATGGTAAGAAGAATAGTCAGGTAGTTGGTCATAACCAGGAGGGCAGAGAAAGTACAAAATCAGAAGACACAAGTGTAGTCAGTAAGTGGGCTGGGATTACACCAGGACAAATACACCAGCTGAGCACAGAGGACTGAACCAGAGGAGAACAAGGCTGTATCTGGCAGATTCCGGGAATATGCTTCAAGCTTTAGGAGGGTTTGGTGCTTTCTAATTGGCTTAAGCAGGTAGTAGATTGCTACCAGATTGCTGGACAGCACACAAACCCATACTGCCAGGCTGGATGAAACTACTGGTCTCAGGCACCCTAATCTTAGCGGCTGGACAGAGCCAGCGCCACCCAGAGCTTCTGGTTTCGACGTCTCTTCTATTACCAGCAACGCCTGCACAATAAATAAGGCGCTGCTTGGTGATGGAACCAAACATCGCAGGAGCAGATTCCAGTGGAGAGGGGACACACCATCTGCAGATGCCCTAATATAACACAATTACAGGAAACTAAAGCAGTAGAAATCCCCATAAAGTGGCTCCATTATGGAAATTATAACCCTCAGTGAATTATTCTATGGGAGTAGTGACACTTTACGGAAATTAGCTCGCACTGGATGTTGCAACATGAAAATTGCACATTTGCCATTTTATTATCCAACACATAATGCCCAGATTGTGCTCCAGGAAACACACACCGTAAATTAAGTGGGTTCTTCTCACTATAGTAATGCCCAATATATGGATGCTAAATATGGTTTGGGCGCACTACAAGGCTCAGAAGAGAGTGGATATTTGACTTTGGGAGAGCGGATATTGCTGGATTGGTTTATGGAAGCCATGTTGCTTTTCAAGAGCTTTTGACCCACAAATATTGTGGAAACCTTTTGGTTTTCCTCTGACAGATGATGGACCTTAGTGGTGTCTTGTGTTTCCGTGAGATGAGTAGAAGTTTTATTGGTATAATTTTTACCTATATAACATTGTTTGTTGGCTTTTTATTCCATGTTTGGGAAGCAGAATGAACAAACCATTGAACCCCATGATGCGCTGATTCATGCTATGAGGCTTTCGATTAGACTGTGAACTGTCATTGTCTTGGAGAATAATTCAGTATTTTTAAAAAGCTTGTATTTTTTATGGACAGCTTAAGTAGAAATGTTCAAAAGTATAAAATGTGAAGATATTTTATTCAAAATTATTAATTGGTTTTATTTTTAGCAGATGACTGTACCAGGAGATCAGAGGGAACGCTGACATCTTCAATTTTTAAATCTGATGATCTTGAGATATCACAGGACCCAATTGAAGTTAATGCCATTACTCCAGATATACCATCATCCCTTCATAGCCAAGATCTGTCATCTAATACTTTGAAACAGGTCCCATCTTTTGGTTCATTACCAACTACTAAGAAAAATCAAAGTCACGATATAAGCATTAAAAAATTAATTGATTCTAAAGGAAAGGAGCAATTTTCATATTCAGAATATGGAAATAGTTTTCTTGAAAAGACTTGTCTTACACATGAAAAAATTCACATAACAGACAATAGATTTTCCTGTTCACAATGTGGGAAATGCTGTACAAAGAAATCACATTTGGATAAGCACCAAAGAACTCACACAAGGGAGAAACCTTTTTGCTGTTCAGAATGTGGGAAATTTTTTAACCAGAAATCAGATTTGGTTAGGCACCAAAGAACTCACACAGGGGAGAAGCCTTTTTCCTGTTTAGAATGTGGGAAATGTTTTGTGAGGAAATCATCTCTTCTTAGTCACCAAAAAACTCACACAGGGGAGAAGCCTTTTTCATGTTCAGAATGTGGGAAATGTTTTAACCAGAAATCTAATTTTGTTACACACCAGAAAACTCACACAGGAGAGAAGCCTTTTTCATGTTCAGAATGTGGGAAATGTTTTAACCATAAAGGGAATCTTGTTACACACCAAATAACTCACACAGGGGAGAAGCCTTTTTCATGTTCAGAATGTGGGAAATGTTTTAACAAGAAATCTAATTTTGTTACACACCAGAAAACTCACACAGGGGAGAAGCTTTTTTCCTGTTCAGAATGTTGGAAATGTTTTAGCCAGAAATCAGATTTGTTTAAGCACCAAAGAACTCACACAGGGGAGAAGCCTTTTTCCTGCTCAGAATGTGGGAAATGTTTTATCCAGAAATCAGATTTGTTTAAGCACCAAAGAACTCACACGGGGGAGAAGCCTTTTTCCTGTTCAGAATGTGGGAAATGTTTTACAAAGAAATCATATGTGGCTAATCACCATAGAACCCACACAGGGGAGAAGCCTTTTTCCTGTTCAGAATGAGGGAAATGTTTTGCACATAAATCACATTTTGTTACTCACCATAAAACTCACACAGGCGAGAAACCTTTTTCCTGTTCAGAATGTGGGAAATGTTTTAACCAGAAATCAGATTTGGTTAGTCACCATAGAACCCACACAGGCGAGAAGCCTTTTTCCTGTTCAGAATGCGGGAAATGTTTTACCCAGAAATCAAATTTGATTAAGCACCAAAGAACTCACACAGGGGAGAAGCCTTTTTCCTGTTCAGAATGTGAGAAGTATTTTAACTGGAAATCAGATTTGTTTAAGCATCAAAGAACTCACACGGGGGAGAATCCTTTCTCCTCTTCAGAATGTGGGAAATGTTTTGTGAGGAAATCATCTCTTCTTAGTCATAGTAACATAGTAACATAGTTTTGAAGGCTGAAGGAAGACCTTATGTCCATCTAGTTCAGCCTATTTTTAGTGCAGCTGTTCTGCATTGTTGATCCTGGGGAAGGCAAAAAACCCACAGAGTAGAAGCCAATTTTCTCCATAGGGAAAAAAATTCCTTCCCCTAAGCTGGGTCAACCATCTACCTATAATATTCTGTTATTCGTAACCTTCTATACTGTTACTCACAAGAAAAGCATCCATTCCTTTCTTAAATTCATTCAGTGAGTTGGCCATCACCACTTCCTCAGGAAGAGAACTCCAGAGCCTCACTGCTCTTACCGTGAAGAACCCTCTTCTATGCTGGTGCAGAAATTGTCTTTCCTCCAAACGAAGAGAATGCCCCCTTGTTCTTGTCACAGTCCTTGGTACAAACAGTTCATTGGAGAGATCTCTGTATTGCCCTCTGATATACTTGAACATATTTATTAGTTCTCCCCTAAGTCTTCTCTTTTCTAGAGTAAATAGACCTAATTTTGATAACCTTTCTGGGTATTGTAGTGAACCAACTCCATTTATCATTTTAGTAGCCCGCCTTTGAACCCTTTCAAGTTCAGTAATGTCTTTCTTGAGCATCGGCGTCCAAAATTACACACAATACTCCTAGTGTGGTCTGACGAGTGATTTGTACAGAGGGAGAATTATGTTTTCATCTCGTGTCCCCAGACCTCTTCTAATGCATACCATGACCCTATTTGCTTTGGTGGCAGCTGCCTGACACTGGGCACTCCAATTTAGCTTCTTATTGGCTAAGATGCCTAAGTCTTTTTCCATGCCTGATTTCCCCAGCAGTTTCCCATTTAGTAAGTAATTATAGCATCTAGCATTATAGCATATAGCATCTAGCATTATAGCATATAGCATTTCTCCTTCCCATGTGCATAACCTTACACTTATCTGTGTTAAACCTCATTTGCCATTTTTCAGCCCAATTCTCCAATTTACTCAAATCTGTCTGTAGTTGCAAACTGTCCTTCTTTGTGTTAACTACCTTACATAGTTTTGTATCATCTGCAAATACTGATATTTTACTGTGTAAGCCATCCACTAGATCATTAATAAATATATTAAATAGTAGGGGGCCCAATACAGAACCCTGTGGTACCCCACTAGTAACCCTGGTTGTTGTGAGCTCATTTTCTCGTTCACCTTTGATGTCCGATTAACTCCCTCTGCTGGTGAAAGGAGGTGGTGAAACTGATTTGGATGGGAGAAACCTGTCACCTGAACAGGGGGATTGCGATTGGAAATCCGGAATCTCTGAGTGGATATAAGGCAGCCGACGCCCTGTAGGTTTGCTGGTGATTTCTCTGCTCTGAGCTCTGGCCTCCAGTTCAGTTCCTGTCTTCTAAAGCTAAGTTTTGCTCTGTTATTGTTCAATGAGATTTTGTCTGATTTGCTTAGTTTTGTGTTCTGCCAGCCCCGGCTGGGGCTCTGCTGAATTTCCATTTTTGTCCCTGATTGGTTAAATCTCTTTGCTCTGTTTTCAGAATATACCTGAGTGCTGATATAGGGATTTTGAAGTCTAGTGACTTCAGGGCCGTTTTTTCCTATCAGACGTGTTGGGACATTTTTGGTAGGGTTTTTGCGGATTGCAGCCAGCATCTTTTCTGTCCTTCCTATCTAGTTAGTTGGGCCCCATCGTTTGCTCTGCCAGTCTTTCTGTCTACGTTTGTGTTTTCATCTGTTTTCACCGACAATACATGTTGGGGGCTGTCTATTGCTTTGGTGTCTGCTCTGGGGCAGTTTAGATTTCCCCTTTCTTTCTTTAGGCTTATTTAGTTCTCCGGCTGTGAAGAGCCATCTAGGACCACCGTAGGAATGCTCCATGGCTACTGTTAGTTGTTGTGAATAGGATCAGGGGTCTGCAATCCGCTAGCTACCAACCTCTCCTGTTTTCTGGACTTAGCTTGCATTTTTGTTTTTTCCTCCTCCGGTGACTCATTCATAACAGAATCACCAGCCATACCGCAGATTCTAGGGTACTCAATAGCAGGAAAGAATTGTAAAAAAAAAAAAGTGTCAGAATTTTTTTTTTTTTTAATGTATATTTTTTTCCTCTTTTTCTCTGGGGCCGTAGGAGGAATTTTTTCTGATCGTGTGGAGCAGCTCGCTGCTGAAGTGTGGGGAATTTCTGCCTATCTTGCTCATTCACGTGCTGCTGAACCAAAGATCCCTACTCCTGATGTGTTTTTTGGGGATCGGTCTAAATTTTTGAATTTTAAGAATAATTGTAAATTATTTCTTGTCTTGAAACCTAGCTCATTGGGGAGCTCTGCGCAGCAGGTTAAAATTGTCATCTCTTTGCTGCACGGCGATCCCCGTTTTCTTTGACACCTGATGATCCTATTCTAACTAATGTGGACGCATATTTTCAAGCCTTGGGGTTGTTGTATGATGAACTTAATGCTATTGATCGAGCTGAAAAAGCCCTGTTGGCATTGAGCCAGGGTCAGGATTCTGCAGAGTTGTACTGTCAAAAATTCTGAAAGTGGGCGGTCCTTACTACCTGGAATGATGGTGCCTTGGCAGCTCTCTTTCGGAAGGGTTTGTCAGAAACCGTAAAAGATACTATGGTGGGATTTCCTGTTCCCTCCGGTCTTGATGATTCTATGTCATTAGCCATTCAGGTTGATCGGCGTTTACGTGAACGTAAAATTACACGAGAAATGTTGCCACCTGTTGAACAAATGTCTGAACCTATGCAGTGTGATAGAGTTTTGTCTAGGGCGCAACGTCAGGAGTTCAGAAGGCATAATAAACTGTGTTTTTTCTGTGGAGATGCCTCTCATAATATTTCTGTCTGCCTTAAACGAGAGAAACATTTTGCACACACATTTGCTGTGGGTGTGCACAACTAAGTTTCTTCTGGCAATTACTCTGATCTGCTCCCTGTCCACATTTTCCGCTAAGACTTTTGTGGATTCAGGAGCGGCTCTGAACCTGATGGACTTGGATTTTGCTAAACTTTGTGGGTTTCCTATGGCACCTCTGCGGACTCCTATCCCTTTGAGGAGTATTGATGCTACTCCTTTGGCGAAGAAAAACCTCAGTTTTGGACCCAGGTGGTAATGCGGGTCGCCCAAGACCATCAAGAAAATTGCAGATTTTTGGTGTGGCATAATTTGCATGATACCATTGTTCTGGGGTTTCCCTGTTTGCAAATCCATAATCCAGTTGTGGATTGGAAATCTGTGTCTGTGGTGAGTTGGGGTTGTCAGTGTGCTCTTAGTGACACTCCTGTTTTCTCCACCTCTCCACAGTCGCATGATGTTCCTGACTATTTGGCTGATTTTTATGATGTATTTAGTGAGAATAAGTCTGCGTCTTTGCCTCCTCATAGGAGTTATGACTGTGCAATTGAGCTGAGCCCTGGGTGTAAATTTCACAAGGGTCGACTTTTCAATTTATCTGTACCCGAGCATGAGGATATGCGATCTTATATTAAGGAGTCGTTGGAGAAGGGTCATATTAGACCATCCTCTTCTCCCTTTGGTGCTGGTTTTTTTTTCGTGGCCAAGAAAGATGGTTCATTAAGGCCTTGTATTGACTATCGTTCCCTCAACAAAATTACTGTTAAATATCAGTATCCGTTACCCCTGATTTCTGATCTATTCTCCAGAGTTAAAGGTGCTTGCTGGTTTACCAAGCTTGACCTCAGGGGGGCGTATAATCTTATTCGCATTAAGCATGGGGATGAATGGAAGACGGCGTTTAATACTCCGGAGGGACATTTTGAGTACCTGGTGATGCCTTTTGGGCTCACTAATGCCCCTTCTGTCTTCCAGTGCTTCATGAATTATATTTTCCGAGACTTTGTGGATAAATTTTTGATCATCTATCTGGATGATATTTTGATCTTTTCCAAGGATTGGGACTCTCATGTGGAACATGTTCGGACTGTGTTCCGGATTTTGAGGGAGAATTCCCTGTATGTCAAGGGATCGAAATGCCTTTTTGGTGTACAGAGGATTTCATTTTTGGGATTTATTTTGTCTCCGTCAACTATTGAAATGGACCCGGCCAAGGTACAGGCCATTTATGATTGGGTTCAGCCCACCTCTTTGAAGGCTGTCTAGAAGTTTTTGGGTTTTGCTAATTTTTATCATAAATTTATAGCTAATTTTTCTGGTATTGCCAAACCATTGACTGATTTGACTAAGAAGGGTGCTGATGTGCTGAATTGGTCTCCAGAGGCTGTTTCTTCTTTTCAGGAGCTGAAGCGGAGGTTCACTTCTGCTCCAGTTTTGCGGCAACCTGATGTCTCACTCCCGTTTCAGGTAGAGGTGGACGCTTCAGAGATTGGTGCAGGAGCTGTTTTGTCCCAAAAAGATCCGGTAACATCTAAAATGAATCCCTGTGCTTTCTTTTCCCAAAAGTTCTCCCCATCTGAACGCAACTATGATGTGTGTAATCGGGAACTGTTAGCCATGAAATGGGCATTTGAGGAGTGGAGACATTGGTTGGAGGGAGCTAGACATCAAGTCGTGGTCCTCACTGACCACAAGAATTTGATTTACCTTGAGTCGGCCAAACGCTTGAATCCTAGACAGGCTAGGTGGGCCTTGTTTTTCACACGTTTTGATTTTGTGGTCTCTTTTCTTCCGGGCACTAAGAATGTCAAGGCAGACGCCCTCTCTAGGAGTTTCTTTACTGATTCTCCTATTGAGACCAAGTCTGCTACCATCTTAGGTGAGGGGGTAGTTCTTTCTGCCATCTCGCCCGATTTGAGACGTGCTCTGGAAGAGTTTCAGGAGGACAAACCTGAGCGTTGTCCCATTGGAAAATTGTATGTTCCTGACCAGTGGAGGAAGAGAGTAATGTCTGAAGTTCATTGCACCGCATTGTCTGGTCATCCAGGTATTTTTGGTACTAGAGATTTGGTGAGTCGATCTTTTTGGTGGCCCGCCTTATCTCGTGATGTCAGGAATTTTGTGCAGTCCTGTGGGACTTGCTTCCGGTCTAAACCTTGCTCTCGCTTTAGTGGGTTGTTGATGCCTTTGCCCAGGAGGCCATGGACCCATATTTCAATGGGTTTTATTTCTGATCTGCCTGTCTTTCAGAGAATGACTTATCTGGGTGATTTGTGATAGATTCTCTAAGATGGTCCATCTTGTACCACTCCCTAAGTTGCCATCTTCCTCAGAGTTGGTGCCCTTGTTTTTGCAACAGGTGGTTCGCTTGCATGGGATTCCTATGAACATTGTATCTGACAGAGGAGTTCAGTTTGTCTCTAGATTTTGGAGGACTTTTTGTTCCAAGCTGGGAATTCAGTAGTCCTTCTCCTCTGCGTTTCACCCTCAGACCAATGGGCAGACGGAGAGAACAAACCAGACTTTAGAGTCTTATTTGAGATGTTTTATCTCTACTGATCAGGATGATTGGGTCTCATTTTTGCCTTTGGCCGAATTTGCTTTAAATAATAGATCTAGTTCTGCCACTTTGATGTCACCTTTTTTTTGTAACTTTGGGTTTCATCCTCGATTCTCTTCAGGGCAGGTGGAGTCTTCTGCCTGCCCAGGTGTTGACACTGTGGTGGAGAGAATGCACCAGATTTGGGACCAAGTGGTGGATAAGTTGTCTCTCTCCCAGGAAAAGGCGCAGCGGTTTTCCAACCGGCATAGGACGATTGGTCCCCGGTTTAAGGTGGGTGATATGGTTTGGTTGTCATCAAAGAATATCTCTATGAAAGTGGCTTCTCCAAAGTTTAAACCTAGATTTATTGGACCTTACAAGATTTTGGAGATTCTTAATCCGGTCTCTTTTCGATTGGCTCTTCCTGTTACATTTAAGATCCATAACGTGTTTCATAAGTCTCTGTTGAAGAGGTTTGTTGAACCAGTAGTTCCTGTGGTGGCACCTCCTGACCCTGTATTGGTTGAAGGTATTGTGGAATATGAGGTTGAGAAGATACTGGATTCTCGTCTGTCTAGACGGAGACTCCAGTATCTGGTTAAGTGGAAGGGTTATGGCCAGGAGGATAATTCTTGGGTCTTAGCATCTGATATTCATGCCGAAAGAATGGTTCGTGCTTTTCATCGGGCCCATCCTGATCGGCCTGGTGGCGTGGATGAGGGTTCGGTGACCCCTCCTCAAGGGGGTGGTACTGTTGTGAGCTCATTTTCTCGTTCACCTTTGATGTCCAATGAACTCCCTCTGCTGGTGAAAGGAGGTGGTGAAACTGATTTGGATGGGAGAAACCTGTCACCTGAACAGGGGGATTGCGATTGGACATCCGGAATCTCTGAGTGGATATAAGGCAGCCGACGCCCTGTAGGGTTGCTGGTGATTTCTCTGCTCTGAGCTCTGGCCTCCAGTTCAGTTCCTGTCTTCTAAAGCTAAGTTTTGCTCTGTTATTGTTCCATAAGATTTTGTCTGATTTGCTTAGTTTTGTGTTCTGCCAGCCCCGGCTGGGGCTCTGCTGAATTTCCATTTTTGTCCCTGATCGGTTAAATCTCTTTTGCTCTGTCTTCAGAATATATTGGAGTGCTGATATAGGGATTTTGAAGTCTAGTGACTTCAGGGCCGTTTTTTCCTCTCAGACGTGTTGGGACATTTTTGGCAGGGTTTTTGCGGATTGCAGCCAGCATCTTTTCTGTCCTTTCCTATCTAGTTAGTTGGGCCCCATTGTTTGCTCTGCCTGTCTTTCTGTCTGTGTTTGTGTTTTCATCTGTTTTCACTGACAATACATGTTGGGGGCTGTCTATTGCTTTGGGGTCTGCTCTGGGGCAGTTTAGATTTCCCCTTTCTTTCTTTAGGCTTATTTAGTTCTCCGGCTGTGAAGAGGCATCTTGGACCACCATAGGAACGCTCCACGGCTACTGTTAGTTGTTGTGAATAGGATCAGGGGGGTTAGGGACGGTGGAACACGCTAAATAAAAATATAATTAAAGGGTGTTCGCCACCCGGGGTCCACCGTGCGGCAGGTGTAAAAAGTGCTGCTAGAGAGGCAGAGCACAAGGGCGGTAATGTGCACAGGGTTCTACCTGCACCCAGTGCACTAAAGCAAGCTCTGTTAGAGACACAGAGCTGCAAGCTTTAAAGCATGCAAAACCGCTGAGTCTGTTCTAGGTCACAGACTCCAGCGGAGCAGACACGGTATTTAAAAGTCACTGGAGTAGCCTTAGACGTCAGGACTACTCCATCTAGACCTACCGTAAACTGAAAAGCGGAACGTTGCAACTGTGAACGTCCAAGAAACTGCAACCGCAGCGCAGCGATAACTGAGCCGCAGGAAAAGCACAGCTATGCTGCAAGCGCGATGCAGGATGCTAGCTGCTGGCAGAGATGAAGCTTGAGCACGCTGGCACTAATACTGGCTGATGCCCAATCACTCACACAAACGTATTATCAGAGGGAAGGGGTTTCATAATAAGTCAGTCACCAGTCCAAGCATCCATCACTATACACGCAGCAGCAGTATGAAAAATACTAGCGCATGGCGGAACAGTCATGCGCACTTTTTATAGTGACCGGGACCTTCCGGAAATCTCCAGAGCCCTGAGCTGAACCAATGGAATCAGGAGCAGGACCTGAGCACCTGACTCCTGAACTCCAATGGGAGCATGCACAGAAGCTGGCTGAAAGGACTCTGGAGACAAATGTGAGTATCTGGATCTCTGCATACGTATGGCAGGACACAGATTCCTAACAAGGGGTCTGCAATCCGCTAGCTACCAACCTCTCCTGTTTTCTGGACTTAGCTTGCATTTTTGTTTTTTCCTCCTCCGGTGACTCATTCATAACACCTGGCCCAATCTGAGTATGCACAATTAATAACCACTCTTTGTTTTCTATCACTAAGCCAGCTACCTACCCATCTACACACATTTTCCCCCAGCCCAAGCTTTCTCATCTTACTTACCAATCTTTTATGTGGGACAGTGTCAAATGCTTTAGTGAAGTCGAGAGAAATGACATCCAATGATTCTCCTGGGTCCATTTGAGAGCTTACATCCTCATAGAAGCTGATCAGGTTAGTCTGACAGGAGCGATCCTTCATAAATCCATGTTGATATGGAGTTAAACATTTATTAACATTGAGATATTCCATAACGGTATCCCTTAGAAACCCTTCAAAAATTTTACCCACAACAGATGTTAAGCTTACCGGCCTATAGTTTCCAGGTTCCCTTTTACACCCCTTTTTGAATATTGGTACCACATTTGCTTGCCGCCAATCAAAAGGAACAGACCCTGTTTCTATAGAGTCTTTAAATATAAGGAATAGAGGCCTGTCTATCACATTGCTTAACTCCCATAATACCCGAGGGTGAATGTCATCAGGGCAAAAAAACTCAGGGGAGAAACCTTTTTCCTGTTCTTAATGTGGGAAATGTTTTCTACTGAAATCAACTCTTAACCCCTTCACCCCCAAGGGTGGTTTGCACGTTTATGACCGGGCCAATTTTTACAATTCTGACCACTGTCCCTTTATGAGGTCATAACTCTGGAACGCTTCTATGGATCCTGGTGATTCTGACACTGTTTTCTCGTGACATATTGTACTTCATGTTAGTGGTAAAATTTCATTCAAATAACTTGCGTTTATTTGTGAAAAAAACGGAAATTTGGCAAAAATTTGGAAAATTTCGCAATTTTCCAACTTTGAATTTTTATGCCCTTCAATCACAGAGATACGGCACACAAAAAACTTGATAACTAACATTTCCCACATGTTTACTTTACATCAGCACAATTTTGGAACCAAAATTTTTTTTTGTTAGGAAGTTATAAGGGTTAAAAGTTGACCAGCGATTTCTCATTTTTACAACACCATTTTATTTTTAGGACCACATCACATTTGAAGCCACTTTGAGGGGTCTATAGGATAGAAAATACCCAAAAGTGACACCATTCTAAAAACTGCACCCCTTCAGGTGCTCAAAACCACATTCAAGAAGTTTATTAACCCTTTAGGTGCGTCACAGGAATTTTTTTGAATATTTAAAAAAAAAATGAACATCTAACTTTTTTTCACAAAAAAAATACTTCAGGTTCAATTTTTTTTATTTTACCAAGGGTAACAGGAGAAATTGGACTGCAAAAGTTATTGTGCAATTTGTCCTGAGTACGCTGATACCTGATTTGTGGGGGGGAACGACTGTTTCGGCACATGACAGAGCTCAGAATGGAAGGAGCGCCGTTTGACTTTTTCAATGCAAAATTGGCTGGAATTCAGATCGGACGCCATGTAACATAGTAACATAGTAACATAGTTATTAAGGTTGAAGGGAGACTTTAAGTCCATCTAGTTCAACCCATATCCTATCCTAACTTGCCCTAACATGTTGATCCAGAGGAAGGCAAAAAAAACCCATGTGGCAACAGTAAGCTTCACATTGGGGAAAAAAATTCCTTCCCGACTCCACATACGGCAATCAGACTAGCTCCCTGGATCAACGCAATATTAAGGAGACTAGTGTATATACCCTGTAATATTATACTTTTCATAGTATGTCACGTTTGGAGAGTCCCTGATGTACCTAAACAGTGGAAACCCCCTACAAGTGACCCCATTTTGGAAACTAGACCCCCCAAGGAACTTATCTAGATATGTGGTGAGAACTTTGAACCCACAAGGGCTTTACAGAAGTTTATAACGTACAGCGGTACAATTAAAAAATCATATTTTTTCCACAAAAATGATCTTTTCACCCCAATTTTTATTTTCCCAAGGGTAACAGGACCCTAAAAGTTATTGTGCAATTTGTCCTGAGTATGCTGATACCCCACATGTGGGGGTAAACCACTATTTGGGCGCATGGCAGAGCTCGGAAGGGAAGCAGCGCCATTTGACGTTTTTGGCTGGAATTGAGATCGGACATCATGTCGCGATTGGAAAACCCCTGATGTACCTAAACAGTGGAAACCCCCCACAAATGACACCATTTTGGAAACTAGACCCCCTAAGGAACTTATCTAGATGTGTGGTGAGAACTTTGAATCCCCAAGGGCTTCACAGAGGTTTATAACATAAAGCCGTACAATTAAAAAATCATATTTTTTCCACAAAAATGATCTTTTCACCCTCAATTCTTATTTTTCCAAGGGTAACATCACATGTGGGGGTAAACCACTATTTGGGCGCATGGCAGAGCTCGGAAGGGAAGCAGCGCCATTTGACGTTTTTGGCTGGAATTGAGATCGGAGACCATGTTGCGATTGGAAAACCCCTGATGTACCTAAACAGTGGAAACCCCCCACAAATGACACCATTTTGGAAACTAGACCCCCTAAGGAACTTATCTAGATGTGTGGTGAGAACTTTGAACCCCCCAGTGCTTCACAGAAGTTTATAACGCCCGGGCGTGAAAATAAAAAATTCGTATTTTTTCCACAAACATGATCTTTTAGTCACCATTTTTTTATTTTCCCAATGGTAAAAGGAGAAATTGGACCCCAAAAGTTGTTGTCCAATTTGTCCTGAGTATGCTGATACCCCATATGTGGGAGAAAACTACTGTATGGGAACACGTCGGGGATCGGAAGTGAAGTAGTGACGTTTTGGAATGCAGACATTGATGGAATGGTCTGCGGGTGTCATGTTGCCTTTGGAGAGCCCCTAATGTACCTAAACAGTGGAAACCCCCCACAAATGACCCCATTTTGAAAACTAGACCCCCTAAGGAACTTATCTAGATGTGAGGTGAGCACTTTGAACCCCCCAGTGCTTCACAGAAGTTTATAACGCCCGGGCGTGAAAATAAAAAATTTGTATTTTTTCCACAAACATGATCTTTTAGTCACCATTTTTTTATTTTCCCAAGGGTAACAGGAGAAATTGGACCCCAAAAGTTGTTGTTCAATTTGTCCTGAGTATGCTGACACCCCATATGTGGGAGAAAACTACTGTATGGACACACGTCAGGGCTCTGAAGGGAAGTAGTGACGTTTTGGAATGCAGACATTGATGGAATGGTCTGCGGGTGTCATGTTGCCTTTGGAGAGCCCCTAATGTACCTAAACAGTGGAAACCCCCCACAAATGACCCCATTTTGAAAACTAGACCCCCTAAGGAACTTATCTAGATGTGAGGTGAGGACTTTGAACCCCCAAGGGCTTCACAGAAGTTTATAATGCCAGGGCATGAAAATAAAAAAATTGTATTTTTTCCACAGACATGATCAATTAGTCCCCAATTTTTTTATTTTCCCAAGGGTAACAGGAGAAATTGAACCCCAAAAGTTGTTGTCCAATTTGTCCTGAGTACGCTGACACCCCATATGTGGGAGAAAACTACTGTATGGACACACGTCGGGGCTCGGAAGGGAAGCAGTGCCATTTTGGAATGCAGACTTTGATGGAATGGTCTGCGGGAGTCATGTGCGTTTGGAGAGCCCCTGATGTACCTAAACTATTGAAACTCCCAACAGGTGACCCCATTTTGGACACTAGACCCCCCCACGGAACTTATCTAGATGTGTGGTGAGCACTTTGAACCCCCAAGTGCTTCACAGAAGTTTATAACGCTCGGACGTGAAAATAAAAAAAATCATTTTTTTCCACAAAAATGATATTTTTGCCCCCAATTTTTTATTTTCCTAAGGGTAACAGGAGAAATTGGACCCCAAAAATTGTTTTGCAATTTGTCCTGAGTAGGCTGATACCCTACATGTGGGGGTCAAACACTGTTTGGGCGCATGGCAGAGCTTGGGAGGGAAGGAGCACCATATGACTTTTTCAACTCAGAATTGGCTGGAATTGAGATCAGACGCAATGTTGCATTTGGAGAGCCCCTGATGTGCCCAAACAGTGGAAACCCCCAATTATAACTCCAACCCGAACCCCAACACACCCCTAACCCTAATCTCAGCCCTAACCCTAACCCTAGCCCTAACCCTATCCCTAACCCTAACCCTAGCCCTAACCCTAACCCTAGCCCTAATGGAAAAATGGAAATAAATACATTTTTTAAATTTTATTATTTTTCCCTAACTAAGGGGGTGATAACGGGTGGTTTGATTTACTATTTATGGCGGTTTTTATTTTTGGCAGCTGTCGCACGCTAAAAGACGCTTTTTATTGTAAAAATAGTTTTTGCATCACCACATATTGAGAGCTATAATTTTTCCGTATTTTGACCCACCGAGTCATGTGAGGTCTTATTTTTTGCGGGACGAGTTGATGTTTTTATTGGCACCATTTTCGGGCACGTGACATTTTTTGATCGCTTTTTAATCCGATTTTTGGGACGCAGAATGAACAAAAACCAGCGTTTCATGAATTTCTTTTGGGGAGTGCGTTTACACCGTTCCGCGTGCGGTAAAATTGATAAAGCGGTTTTATTCTTCGGGTCAGTACGGTTACAGCGATACCTCATTTAGGTCTTTTTTTATGTTTTGTCGGTTTTATGCAATGAAAACTATTTTATATAAAATATAATTATTTTTGCATCACTTTATTCTGCGAGCTATAACTTTTTTATTTTTTCGCTGATGATGCTGTGTTTGGCTCTTTTTTTGCGGGACAAGATGACGTTTTCAGCGGTACCATGGATATTTATATGCGTCTTTATGATCGCGCGTTATTGCACTTTTTGTTTGGCGGTATGATAATAAATCATTATTTTTTGCTTCGTTTTTATTTTTATTTTTTAAGGGGTTCACTAAAGGGGTTAACTAATGTGAAAGTTTTATAGGGTGGGTCGTTACGGACGTGGTGATACCTAATATGTGTACTTTTATTGTTTTGGGGTTTTTTTATTTTCAAAAAATGAATTTATTGGGGAATATTTTTTTTTTTTTTACTAATTTATTTGGCGATTTTTTTAAAATTATTTTTACACTTTTTTTTAATTTTTTTTTTACTTTATTACATAGTCCCAGGTGGGACATCACTGTCCTGTGACAGATCGCTGATCTGTCACATCACAGATCACTGTGACAGATCAGCAATCTGTCACAGGCAGTGCACAAGGCTTCCTCATGCCTGCGCTTTGCAGGCACTGAGGAAGCCAGCTTCCTCCAGGCCCCCGAAGGCCCCCGTCGCCATCTTGGATCCGGGGGCCTGGAGGAAAGGAGTCCCCCGCAGCAGCGCTGCACATTGCGCTGCCGTGGGGGGCTCAGGGAAGCATGGAGGGAGCCCCCTCCCTGCCGATGCTTCCCTTTAACTCCCGGTACACCGCGATCATGTTTGATCGCGGTGTGCAAGGGGTTAACGTGTCGGGGGCGGTCCGTGACCGCCCCTGACACATAGTGCCGGGTGTCAGCTGTGATAATCAGCTGACACCCGGCCGCGATCAGCGGCGCTCACCATGTGGGCGCCGCTGATCGCGCTAGACGTACTATCCCGTCCATGGGCATAGGGTTCCGGGTCCCATGGACGGGATAGTACGTCTGATGTCAGGAAGGGGTTAATAAACATCAGCGAAGTCATACGGGGAGAAGCTTTTTTCATGTTCAAAATGTTGGAAATATTTTACCTCAAAATTGTATCTTCTTAAAGGTGTTGACCACTACTAGGACAACAGAAAAATAAGGAAAAGGTAGCGCTGAGCTTGTTAAACACACAGGGACACAGCGGCACACGTACGGTAGCTGAACACAGGAGTAGTTAAAGTTGCACTACAACCAAATGGACTTACCGTGAATGAGCGTGTGCACGGCGTCGCAACTGCGAACGCCACAGAAGTCTGCAACCGTAATAACACAAGCGCGATGCAGGACGCTTTGCTGCTGAGATGGCTGAAGCTTGAGCGTGCTGGCGCTAGCGCTGCTACTGGCTGACCCAATCACTCACATACTCGTAATAACCGAGGGAAGGGGTTTCATAATAAGTCATACACCAGACCAAGCATCCATCAACAAACATACAGCAGCAAGTATAGAAAATACTAGCGCATGGCATAGCGGCCATGCGCACTTTTTATAGCGTACGGGACCTGCCGGAAATCTCCAGAGCCCCGAGCATAACCAATCAAATCAGGAGCAGGACCTGAGCACCTGACTCCTGAACTCCAGTGAGAGCTCGTCCCGTGAGCATGCTCAGTAGCAGGGAAAAAGGACTTAGCCTCTGGAGACAAATGTGAGAATCTGGGTTGCTGCATAAGCATAGAATTGTTGTGGATTTACTTTTGATTTGGGTAGATTTACCCCTGTGCATACTGTGGCCTGTCCTAATTAGACAGAGTCTTATTGAGCGCTCAAAGAAGGAAAGATGCCAGACGTGGTTGGCAGCAATACCTCCCAGCAAAACTCTGGAAGTTTATTCAATATACTTGGTTTTATCAGTTGTACAGAAAGGCTTTACTTCTTAGCTAATTGGTCAGTTTTAATGCATAAACATATATGGGTGTCGACCTAAGGTGACTTAAGCATCAGATGATATACTGCTCTTTGTCTTACAATGTCAGCAATGTTCTGATATCGGCTGGCACATCTGGCCTAAACTTCCTCTTTCTATGTCTGGGACAAATATCACAAGACAATGCTATCATAAGATACCATCTGCTCCCCAGACTATCTCATGGGGGGGGCAGTAAGTCATTTCCACCAACTAGTTACAAGGCTCAAACTGTGAATATGCATCTGTGTATATATGAGTATATAAGAATACATGAGTATATAGCAGTATATGGAGTATATAGCCTATAGCAGGCAAGTGAGATCTATATGAAATACATATATATTTCCATAACAGAATGACCCAGATTCCTAACACCCCTTGTCATTCCTCATGTTTGGCCATGTTAAAAAGCACTCATTGTACGAGAATGATCAGTAGTAAATATATTGAACAGCCATGTCAGACTGAGCTGCCATCTTAGAAAAACTTTCGCTAACTAACTTTGCAGCTAATGAGATGACCTTATGGGAGCTCTAGCCAGAATGGCGACATAAATGACATCAGAGCCATTAGCAGGTATGGTTGGCATACACAAGGGTTAATAGGAGTAGCTGCAGGGCATTGTGAGAGTAAGTAATGGTGTCACATGGTAGTAAGTAGTGTCTGTGATGAGGACAATACAGTAGTCAATATGTGAAGAGTTATGTGAGTAATGACATTAGATAAAAGGGACATGGAGATTTATGGATTGTAATGGAGTTTGGTGAAATACTCCTAAATATTGTCATTTTGTGTTATCACTTTCTTTAGTATTCTAGAATACATGTCTTTCCTGCAGTATGAGGTTATCATGTATACACCTTTTGCTGCTATATGTAGTTCGTTTGTCTAACCATATATATAAAAAGCCCAAATGAGGTCCTCCATATATTCAGTAGTAGAAAACAACAACACAGCCTACAAACGTTACTCCCATAAACAACATTTCAGTATGGAATATATCTGTATTTCAACAAAACACATAAAAAATGTAAAAAGAAGAGATTATGCAGAGAAAAATCATCAGGTATGTATATAAAACGTATCTAAATCTGCCCCAAAGTATAGTTTAGAAAAATCCTTTACATATATATATAATTGTAAGTGGAAAGTCCATATGGAAGAAGTATAACAATTAAAGTGCCTCGCGAAAGTATTCGGCCCCCTGGAACTTTTCAACCTTTTCCCACATATCATGCTTCAAACATAAAGATACCAAATGTTAATTTTTGGTGAAGAATCAACAACAAGTGGGACACAATTGTGAAGTTGAACGAAATTTATTGGTTATTTTAAATATTTGTGGAAATACAAAAACTGGAAAGTGGGGCGTGCAATATTATTATTATTTGGCCCCTTTACTTTCAGTGCAGCAAACTCACTCCAGAAGTTCATTGTGGATCTCAGAGTGATCCAGTGTTGTCTTAAATGACTAATGATGATAAATATAATCCACCTGTGTGTAATCAAGTCTCCGTATAAATGCACCTGCTCTGTGATAGTCTCAGGGTTCTGTTTGAAGCACAGAGAGCATCATGAAGACCAAGGAACACAACAGGCAGGTCCGTGATACTGTTGTGGAGAAGTTTAAAGCCGGATTTGGATACAAAATTATTTCCAAAACTTTAAACATCCCAAGGAGCACTGTGCAAGCGACCATATTGAAATGGAAGGAGTATCATACCACTGCAAATCTACCAAGACTGGGCCATCCCTCTAAACTTTCATCTTAAACGAGGAGAAGACTGATCAGAGATGCAGCCAAGAGGCCCATGATCACTCTGGATGAACTGCAGAGATCTGCAGCTGAGGTGGGACAGTCTGTCCATAGGACAACAGTCAGTCGTACACTGCGCAAATCTGGCCTCTATGGAAGAGTGGCAAGAAGAAAGTCATTTCTCAAAGATATCCATAAAAAGTGTTGTTTAAAGTTTGCAGCAAGCCACCTGGGAGACACACCAAACATGTGGAA
Source organism: Dendrobates tinctorius (assembly GCF_039654945.1). Taxonomy (NCBI): domain Eukaryota; kingdom Metazoa; phylum Chordata; class Amphibia; order Anura; family Dendrobatidae; genus Dendrobates; species Dendrobates tinctorius. Next base: position 2,666,628 of record NW_027362061.1, on the reverse strand, counting down.
GAAGGTGCTCTGGTCAGATGAAACCAAGATCAAACTTTTTGGCAACACTAACAAACGATATGCTTGGCATAAAGGCAACACAGCTCATCACCCTGAACACCCCATCCCCACTGTCAAACATGGTGGTGGCAGCATCATGATTTGGGCCTGCTTTTCTTCAGCAGGGACAGGGAAGATGGTGAAAATTGATGGGATGATGGATGGAGTCAAATACAAGACCATTCTTGAAGAAAACCTGTTGGGGTCTGCAAAAGACCTGAGACTGGGACAGAGATTTGTCTTCCAACAAGAGAATGATCCCAAACATAAAGCAAAATCTACAATGGAATGGTTCACAAATAAATGTATCCAGGAGTTAGAATGGCCAAGTCACAGTCCAGACCTGAATCCAATCGAGAATCTGTGGAAAGAGCTGAAAACTGCTGTTCACGATCTCCATCCAACCTCACTGAGCTCGAGCTGTTTGCCAAGGAAGAATGGGCGAGAATTTCAGTCTCTCGATGTACAAAACTGATAGACATACCGCAAGCGACTTGCAGCTGTAATCGCAGCAAAAGGGAGCACAAAAAAGTATTAAGTTACAGGGGCCGAATAATATTGCACACCCCACTTTTCAGTTTTTGCATTTCCGCAAAAATTTAAAATAACCAATAAATTTCGTTCAACGTTACAATTGTGTCCCACTTGTTGTTGATTCTTCACCAAAAATTTACATTTGGTATCTTTATGTTTGAAGCACGATATGTGGGAAAAGGTTGAAAAGTTCCAGGGGGCCGAATACTTTCGCAAGGCACTGTATATAGCATATCATCCTATATCGTCACATATCTCAGGTGTAAGGTCTCCGCCGAATTGTAAATAGCAATTCACAATAAACCCAGATACAAAGAATATATAGAACGTGTTTACAATCCACACATGAATAAATATTAAATTGTAGACTCATAAAGTGACAGTGCTCATGGAAACAATCAAAAAATAGTACAAACAATGAATGTAATAAAGCCGATTCCATAGGGCATGTGTGGCATTATGGGCATGACATGGTCACGGCTTCACATAGAGTCTTCATTGCTGGTGCATAAATACAGAAGCAGCAGAACGGGGCAAACTGTAAATTACCCGCGTTTCTGTTGTAGAAACCCCTTTTTGAGGAAGCATTACAAGCGAAACGTGCTTAAAAGAGCGCCTCTGGGTAATGTTCCATCTCTATAGATCGGTCTTGTCTGTGTGTGCCTCTTTGGTATGTGGACATTGTGGGGTTCGCCACGTTCTCCTGCTTCTGGATTTGTGCACTAGCAATGAAGACTCTATGTGAAGCAGTGACCGGGTCACAATACTATTTTGTCTTCACACTCACTCCCTGTGATTGTGGATGTGTCTGGCCTAAGAGACAATCAGCAAGTGGGTTATAAATTAGGTATAAATATAATATATATGATCAAATATATTGTATTTCCCCCTCTTTGTCTCCCATAAGAAGATTCTTGCCGGTAGAATCAGCGCGGATGAGCTCCTACTGTGCGCTCTCCCCGGCCACAATTCCCCATCTTACTTCCATCCTCACCCTTTCCCCCCCAGCCATCTTTTCCCATCTAGATATATATCTACCATCCGACTATAGTGATAAGCTATCTGCAGATTAATGATATACTATATCGGTCTGTTGTTCCTGGAGGATAGCTTCTGCTCCACTAGATACCATTGATAAGATACATGGTGCCTCACGTCCAGTATTGTGAATAACATATATTATTATGGGCAGCTGTTCTTTCAGATCGGTAGATTTAACATATGTCAAACTAAAAAGCGGGTCTGTAATATCCCGAAATTTCAAAGGTTCTGGTTACAATCGATAACTTCCTTGACAATTCCTGAACCTGGTGGGAAAATTATATTTCCACCTTATTAAAACCAAGCCAAGTATATATTGAGCCTAATATGAAAAACTTACCCATCAGCATTTTCTCTTGTCTTCTTTTTTCCATAAATTCCTTGATATTCCTGATTTCTAGTTTTTTAACAGGACATTGGGGGCCCATATGTCCTGGAACCCATGTTTCTCTCTGTGCCCTAGTACACTGTGCTTCTGGTCTCCCATTCATACTGCTATTACTGAGCAGAACGAATTCCCAAAATATTGAACTCCGTTCACCTCAATTTCGAAAGTGATGCAGCGTTCGGCTCATTCTGGTGATTTACTGCCCTCTGCACCTGCTCCTCACACTGTGAAGTTTGAGTTTATAATTATTTTCATTATAAACAACTAAAATAAAATCTACATAACATTAACATGGTTAAAATATTTATACATTTAAATTGCCACAAAAATACACATCAGTACATAAGAAATGATTCAAACATTTATTCTGGACCTCATAATTTTGAGCCTGATATCTTACCTCTCTGGTAGCCTGTCCATGACCCTGGTATATTACCTCTCTGATTTCCTGTCCATGACCCTGGCATATTACCTCTCTGGTTTCTTGTCCATGACCTTGGTATATTACCTCTCTGGCTTACTGTCCATGACCTTGGTATATTACCTCTCTGGCTTACTGTCCATGACCCTGGTATATTACCTCTCTGATTTCGTGTCCCTAACCCTGGTATATTAACTCTCTGATTTCGTGTCCATGACCCTGGTATATTACCTCTCTGATTTCCTGTCCATGACTCTGGTATATTACCTTTCTGTTTTCCTGTCCATGACCCTGGTATATTACCTTTCTGGTTTCCTGTCCATGACTCTGGTATATTACCTCTCTGGTTTCCTGTCCATGACCCTCGTATATTACCTCTCTGGTTTTCTGTCCATGACCCTTGTTTATTACGTTTCTGGTTTCCTGTCCATGACCCTTGTATATTACCTCTCTGATTTCCTGTCCATGACTCTGGTATATTACCTTTCTGTTTTCCTGTCCATGACCCTGGTATATTACCTTTCTGGTTTCCTGTCCATGACCCTGGTATATTACCTCTCTGGATTCCTGTCCATGACCCTGGTATATTACCTCTCTGGTTTTCTGTCCATGACCCTGGTACATTACCTCTCTGGTTTTCTGTCCATGAATCTGATATATTACCTCTCTTTTTTCTTGTCCATCACTCTGGTATATTACCTTTCTGTTTTCCTGTCCATGACCCTGGTATATTACCTTTCTGGTTTCCTGTCCATGACCCTGGTATATTACCTCTCTGGTTTCCTGTCCATGACCCTGGTATATTACCTCTCTGGTTTTCTGTCCATGACCCTTGTTTATTACGTTTCTGGTTTCCTGTCCATGACCCTGGTATATTACCTCTCTGATTTCCTGTCCATGACTCTGGTATATTACCTTTCTGTTTTCCTGTCCATGACCCTGGTATATTACCTTTCTGGTTTCCTGTCCATGACCCTGGTATATTACCTCTCTGGATTCCTGTCCATGACCCTGGTATATTACCTCTCTGGTTTTCTGTCCATGACCCTGGTACATTATCTCTCTGGTTTTCTGTCCATGACTCTGGTATATTACCTCTCTGGTTTCTTGTCCATGACCCTGGTATATTACCTTTCTGGTTTCCTGTCCATGACCCTAGTATATTATCTCTCTGGTTTTCTGTCCATGATCCTGGTATCTTACCTCTCTGGCTTCTTGTCCATGACCCTGGTTTCCTGTCCATGATCCTGGTATCTTACCTCTCTGGTTTCTTGTCCATGATCCTGGTATCTTACCTCTGGTTTCCTGTCCATGACCCTAGTATATTACCTCTCTGGTTTCCTGTCCATGACCATGGTATCTTACCTCTCTGGTTTCCTGTCCATAACCGTGGTATATTACCTTTCTGGTATCCTGTCCATGATCCTGGTATCTTACCTCTCTGGTTTCCTGTCCATGACCCTGGTATATTTCCTTTCTGGTTTCCTGTCCATGACCCTGGTATCTTACCTCTCTGGTTTCCTGTCCATAACCCTGGTATATTTCCTCTCTGTTTTCCTGTCCATGACCATGGTATCTTACCTCTCTAGTTTCCTGTCCATAACTCTGGAATATTACCTTTCTGGTCTCCTGTCCATGATCCTGGTATCTTACCTTTCTGGTTTCCTGTCCATGACCCTGATATATTACCTTTCTAGTATCCTGTTCATGACCCAGGTACATTACTTCTCTGGTTTCCTGTCCATGACCCTAGAATATTACCTTTCTGGTTTCCTATCCTTGACCCTTGTATATTACCTCTCTGGTTTCCTGTCCATGACCCTGGTATATTACTTTTCTGGTGTGCTGTCCATGATCCTGTTATATTACCTCTCTGGTCTCCTGTTCATGTCCCTGGTATGTTACCTCTCTGGTTTCCTGTCCATGACCCTGTTATATTACCTCTCTAGTTTCCTGTCCACGGCCCTGGTATATTACCTATCTGGCGTCCTGTTCATGACCCTGGTATATTACCTCTCTGGTTTCTTGTTCATGACCCTGGTATCTTACCTCTCTAGTTTCCTGTCCACGGCCCTGGTATATTACCTATCTGGCTTCCTGTTCATGACCCTGGTATATTACCTCTCTGGTTTCTTGTTCATGACCCTGGTATATTACCTTTCTTGTTTCCTGTCCATGATCCTGATATCTTACCTCTCCGGTTTCCTGTCCATGATCCTGATATCTTACCTTTCCAGTTTCCTGTCCATGATCCTGATATCTTACCTCTCTGGATTCCTGTCCATGATCTTGGTATATTACCTCTCTAGTTTCCTGTCCATGACCCTGGCATATTACCTCTCTGGTTTCCTGTCCATGATCCTGGTATATTACCTCTCTGCTTTCCTGTTCATGACCCTGGTATAGTACCTCTCTGGTTTCCTGTCCATGACCCTGGTATATTACCTCTCTGGTTTCCTGTCCACGACCCTGGTATATTACCTCTCTGGTTTCCTGTTCATGCTGTTGTGAGCAGAGTGAAATGTGAGACATTATTGAATTGAGTTGATCTTACTCTTTGAGCTCGGCACTAAGGGGAATTCCTTCCCAGAGCTTCCATCTGATGTGGCGATCGGCTCCTTCTTTTTCTCCGTTCTCGGTGCTTGCTCTTCTGGCAGTGAAGTAGGAGCTCACTATGCTTTTTATTCAAATAGGTATTTTTACTGAATTTTGTTAAATGTTAACTAAAATGAACAGGGATATAAATATTTATAAATGCGCTAAAACACATATCAGGAACTTCCGGTGTGACAAGAGCTCCGTAAACCAGCCTCTGCCAGTGTGATTCCTGGGACCTATTCAACCTTGCGACTGGCTAATTGTCTGTCAGTGAGACTCTCCAGACATCTCCATCGGCGTATGGAGAGATTTCTTAACAGAAGCGGGTCCCGGAAAAGTTTTAATCCCCACACACCACTAGAGGCGTGCAACAAGATGGCGCCGGATGCACCAAAAGCAAAGAAATCTAGTAAGTCCCCGGGCACAGCACCGCATACGATACAGACGGGGGAGGAAGAGGGGGAACTACCAGCAGGACTTAATATACCATATAAAGCTCTGGCTGCAGAGGTGGCTAAAATATTGGCACCAGACATAAAAAAGTCTCGAACAAACAGTTTCTGCATCATTGCAGCAGCTGCAGGCTTCCATCACCCAGCGGTCTGAAAGGCTTGATATAGCTGAGCACAGATTGAGTGCAGCAGAGTATGAACTTCAGAATATACAACTAAAGCTGAGAAAAGCCACAAAATTGAGCCTGCAATTGTCTGAAAAAGTAAATGATCTAGAAAACAGATCGAGGAGAAACAATCTAAGGATAATACGTCTCCCAGAATCTATCCCCCCTACTCATTTAATGAAGATTTGTATGGAGGAACTTCCCAGATCATTGGGGATAGAAAACAGTATGAAAGTAGAAAGAGCCCCCAGAGTGGGTCCACCTCTGCCACAGCAGCACAATTCTCCCTCTCCTTCTAGTAGACCGAGACCGGTAATTGTGAAATATCTGGACTTTGTGGATAAATCTGCCCTTCTAAAACATGACAGAAAAAAGTCGACTCAAATCAATATTAGAGGGCTACAAAGGTTTATTATTCAACGATTATTCCGTAGAAGTCACAAAGAAAAGGAGAGCATTTAGTGATCTGTGTACTGAACTGGTGGGAAAAAAGGTCAGATTCGCGCTGCAATTTCCTGCTACTCTGAAGATATTTCCCCCAGAAGGAGGTAGAGGATGCTTTAATGCACCGGACATGGCCAGAGAATATATAAAGAAGTTGCTTCAGAATAATGGCGGACGAATCCCTGGATGAGACCCAGATGGAGAGAGACTATAACAATCTGTCGTATTAAGAGGTGATGGCAAAATCTGTTAGAAGATGGCACATTTTTTCTTTTTTTTCTCCTAAGGCACGCATTGCAAAATAATAAATTGTATGATATGTTTGATTTTGGGGGTTAAAATGGAGGAGATGGAGGCTGAGTTCTAAAGGAGGGGGGAAAGTCTAGCTTTGGTGAAAGAAAGGCTGGGTTTACAGAGTGCCCACAGATACATGTGCGAATAAAGTGAGGTCAGAAAAAGACTTAATACTCTTTAGGTTTTAAACTGTTTAATTCAACAGACTGTTTCGTTAAAAAATATTTAATTTCTTTTTATACATTTAATATGAAAGTAGTAACATGGAATGTCAAAGGGCTTCAATCCCCACATAAAAGAACGATGGTTTTCAGACACCTTAAGAAACTTAAAGTAGACATTGCGATGCTACAAGAAACGCACATAAAAGAGCAAGATTTCTGCAGGATGGATATAATGTGGGTGGGTTCTGTTTTGGGATCTTCGTCGGTGAATAGGATAGCAGGTGTACTTATTTTAATAAGCAAACAGGCGAAGTGTAAAGTAATATCTTGGGATTCAGATAAATATGGAAGGAAGATAAGAGTATTATTAGGCACCCCGGTGGGCAGGGTTAGATTATATAACATATATGCTCCAAATGGGAACAATAAAGCTTTTTTAGAGAGCTGGAAACTCAAATATTGGATGACGAGGAGGAAAAGATAATCATTGGTGGTGATTATAACACAGTTGTGAGTAACATTGAAGATAGATCTAGAGTGAAACAGACAGACAGTAGTAGATCAAGTGACAGAGTGGTGGCACCATTCCTAGCACGGGGTTGGTAGATATCTCGCGTACATCTCATCCAATAGATCGAGAATTTACTCATTTTTCACAGGTTCACAACTCTTGGTCTAGAATAGATTATTTTCTGATCTCTCAAGACTTGGTGAATAGGCTGAATGATATTAACATTCTAGATCTAATTATTTTGGATAGAGTTGAGCGACTTTGGTCAGATCGGGTTTCGTGAAACCCGAATGAAACAAAATTTGTCGGAAAAAGTCGGAGTTTCGTCCGAAACATTCATTCACTCAATGCCGACTTTTATTCCCCATTGACTTGCATTGAGGTCGGGTTTCGGACGAAACTCCGACTTTTTTTGCCCTAGTCGGACCAGTTTCTTCTGACTCAAATTTTGTTTCATTCGGGTTTCACGAAACCCGATCCGACCAAAGTCGTTCAACTCTAATTTCGGATCATACCCCGGTCTCGTTATCCTTGCAGGACACTTTCCCAAAAGGCTCTGATATCTTATGGAGATTTCCGACGTTCTTGGCACAAGATGAAAATGTTCAAAAAATCATAAAAAATTGGTGGTTAGAGTTTGACTTAGATAATAGAGAACATAGGGGTTCAGTGCATTTATACTGGGATACAGCAAAGGCTGTTGTGAGGGGGAGAATAATTGGAGATGTAAATTCTTTATAAAAGAAAACAAGGATAGCCGATAATGAAGCAAGTCAGAAAACTAGAGTAAGTTACACAGAATATATCAATAATCCGCCAGTTTCCAATAGAGATAGAAGGTTACAATCCAAATCAGAATTTGACCTTTGGTTGGAAAGGTCAGAAAAATTAAAGGGGCAAAGAAAATTGGCAGAATTCTTTAAATTTGGGAATAAGGCCGGATCTCTTATGGCAAAAATGGCTAGAGGTAAAAGGCTCATCCCTTATATAATCTAAGAGACTCTGAGGGTATTATACAGGGTGACCCCAAAAAATAACTAAAATTCTTAGCAATTTCTATTCACCCTTATACAAAGAAGGAGACGTGAATATGGCGGAGGGGACTCGCTTTCTTGACTCCTTACAATTGCCTCAGCTTAATGAAACAGACAGAGAGAAGATAAACGGATTAATAAAGAAAGAAGAACTAGTCAAAACGATGACACATGTGAAGAGTAATAAGGCCCCGGCCCGGGTGGACTTCCAGGGGAGTTCTATAAATTGCTTAAGGATGATATAACTAATACTCTTGTCAAAGTTTTTAATTTCACGTTACAAAACAAAATTTTGCTAGACTCAGGAAACGTGGCTTATATTAAAGTTCTCCACAAACAAGGAAAAGATGAGAAAGAGTGTTAGGCGTCGAGTTTCTCCCACTGCACAGGGGGAATCTCAAGCCATGTCCTCTGCAGTCTCCCATTCCTCTGTGGCTGCAGAGATTCCTGCTCAGCAGAGGCGTTGGTCCAGACGTCTTGCCCAGGCTAATGCTAGGCATCTGGTTGCTCCTTTAGGCTCTGCTGCAACACCATGCTTGAGTCAGCAGCAAGCAGACGCTCCAGGGACTATGTCCTGTATTTTGCCTACTGAGCATGCCCGTGGGACGACATCTCATTGGAGGTCGGAGGTAACAAGCGCAGGTCCGTTCCTGCTCTGATTGCTCCACTACTGGGCAAGTCCCGGAAGGACCCCGCTATAAAAGAGTTACATGGCCGCTCGACCATGCACTAGTATAGACTCTTATGCTTAAGGTGTGTATGATGATGGATGCATGTATCTGGTGACTGACTCATTGGAAACCCCTACCCTTGGTTGTGCCTGTTGTTAGGGTCTAGTGGTTAGAGTCAGCGCCTGTCAGTGGCTAGGCTTTAGGCCACAGTGCTCCTGGTCAGCATATCACATAGCGCCATATTGTGCCATCCAGCGCAAGACACAAAAGTACCGCATCTACTGTGGCGCCGAGTGCTGGTGAGTCTAAAGGGACTCCGACCCTGTGTCTTGGGGCAGAGTCCTGTGACTTTACACCAGTGCTCACTTCGCCGAGCTCTGTGAGCTTAACGTGCTTCGGCACTTATATTCGGCGGTAGTGCGGCTCTGTGAGGCAACAGAGTCTGCCTTGTACACACTGGGTGACGTTAACCCGCGTGTGTTCGCTTATTATACCGCCATATAGTATCTGCCATTACTTAGCTGCAGTATTCCATCTCTGCACAGTGGACCCCAGGCTGCGGACGCACCTCAATATCATTTTGTTATTTGGTGCGTTCCACCAGCCTAACAAAGAGCCAGGGTCATATAGACCGATTTTGCTGATAAACCAGGATATAAAAATTCTGTCAAAAATATTGGCAGATAGACTTGCTGAATTATTCCCAGACTTGATCGGCTCACATCAAGTAGGTTTCATAAAAAACGGGCAGCGGTATTTAATATTAGAACAGTATTAGCGGTCCAAGATCGTCTGTATCGGGAAGGGAAAGGGATGGAAAATTCCGCTCTCTTGGCACTAGATGCTGAGAAAGCTTTTGATAACATACAATGGGGATGGTTATGTAATGTATTGGATAAGTTTGGAATAACAGGGACTTGTAGAAATTATCTTACTGCTTTGTATACTGCACCGCAGGCCAAGATTTACCCCCCAGGTTTTCTATCTGAGACAATTCATCTGCATAAAGGGAACAAGGCAGGGGCGCCACTATCACCGGTATTGTTCACCTTAGCCATAGAACCTCTTGCCCGATTTTTGATTAATTCAGAGTGTTTTGAAGGCATAAAGATGGGGGATGGAGAAGTTATACATGTTTTGCAGACGATATGCTGTTGTTTATGGCAGGCCCGGGGAGACACTTGCAGGGATTACTCGATAAAACTGACATATTTTGGCTCATTTTCAGGATACAAAGTAAATGTAAGTAAATGCCAGCCCTTATATCTGACACAAAAAATAGCTGATCCTGGGATAACTGCTGGAGTCTCAGTAGCACAGAAACATATAACCTACTTAGGGGTGAAAATAGGGAGAGATGTGAGATCTCTATATAGATTACATGATTCTAGTTTAGTTGAAAAAATATTGTTAGAATTGGAAAGATGGAGAAATCTAAACCTCTCGTTGTTTGGGAGAATGCACTTGCTAAAAATGGTTAGCTTTGTATGACTTTTATACCCAATGCAGACCATTCCATTACTATTAAAGCTCTCTGACACGAAAACCTTACAATCGGCCTTCACTAGGTTTATAAAGGCCAAGGATAGCTTACAGTAAACTGGCTTTGAGATAAGATGATGGGGGATTACAGTTGCCCTTGATTAGAATCTATGATTTGGCAGCTTTGATGAGACACATTAGAGACTGGCTACAGGACACATCAGATTATTCCAATCTAGTGCTGGAGAAGGGACGAGCCGGTCCTTTGTACCTCAGCACAATCTCACATACAGAATGTGCTCATCTACCGAACTCTGTAACAGCGAGCAGTTTGCTCAGAGACACATTGGGGGCATGGAAAGCTATTAGGAAACTGTTCACTCTCCCTTTCTGTGTCTCCAAATATTTGATGATTTGGAAAGACCCGAACTTTTCACAAGGAACACAGAAACTTTTTAGATAATGGAAGGAAAAAGGAATCTGGGTTCTGGGGGATATCTTACAACCGGCAGAGGGAAGATTATTGAGTTGGTCGGAATTTTCGGGCAAATTTGGAATACAAAATAATCAATATTTACAATTTATACAAATCACCAAACATTACACAAATTTGGTGAAAGGCCTGGGGAAGGTAGAAAGAATAAACAATTTTGATTCCATGATGGGGCAGAGTGCAGACCTGGAATCGCTTTCCAGCATCTATGACTGTATTCGTGTCCAGATTCAGTCACCATGGTGCTCAAAAAGATTTACAACCTGGTATAAATCTATTTCAGATGAAGACTTAGGTAACAAAATACTGATCGGGTGGAAAAAATAAGAAAGGTAATGATTAATGAGCAGTGGAGAGAGATGCATTACAAACTGATACACCAAGCGATAGACGCTTTTAACCCTAGAACGCATACCGGGGGCCTCGCAGACCTGCTAGGTTAATTGTTTTCTATTTTCTGCAAGATTACTTTAGATAGAATTCTGAAACTTTAGGTATTCTTCAGGTATATAGTTGTTAGTAATTTCCAGTTATTCATATATTTTTGTTACAGGCATTTCGGTATAACAACTCTTTTTTGGGAATACCCCACATTCACATACCTGGGGCCTTTTAGGCCTGTACCAGGTTTACATGTGATCCTCAGTCTTTTTGTCTTTACTGTTGCTAGGGAAGACTTTTGTCATGATCTCAGTGCAGGTTTTTGAGCTGCACACCTGGGGTTAATGTCTGGAGCTCGGTGCAGATTTTGACCTGCACACCTGGGGTTAATGATTGTGGCCTCTTTCTGGTTCTGTGAGAGCTTCTTAAACCCCTGGGAAGCTTCAATCCCTGCCAGTTATACTTCTGCCTTTGGCCTAGTGTGCTGACCCCCGTGTGCCTGTATATTGCTATAGCTTGTTTATATGGTTCTGACCCGGTTCTGTTTCCCGTTGTGAGTTTGCCTGTTGATTTTGTACTGCGTTATTATCTCTGTGTATGACTCATTGCCTGTGACCTGACTACTCTCTGCTCGCCCCTCTTGTACCTTTGCAGCTATCTCTGTGTGTGACTCATTGGCTATGTCCTGACTATCCTCTCTGTCTATGCCTCATGGGTAACTTTGTCTCGCAGTTACCCTGCTAGGAGTTCTCTTGCAGCTCCTAGCTCTCTGGAGTTTAGGCCATGCCCCCAGCAGTCACGTGATTCAGGTCCTGCGGCTCTAAAGTGCGCATCTACTGGGCTGCTGCCTGCTCCACAGGTATCTTTGAGCACTGTTCGCTTTACTCAGGAGTCAGGACACGCGCGCTGGCTCAGTGAGCAAGTTCAGTGCGGTGTTCTTGACATTATAACTGGCCTACAATTTTTTTTTCTCTCTCCTCACTTCTGCAGCATGGACCCAATGTGTGCTTTATCTGAGCAGGTGAAATGCTTGACTCAGTCGCTGCAGATGCTAAGTTTGGAACACCAAGCTCTGGCCCAGTCCCAACGGCGGGTGGAGGACTCAGTTTAGGGGGTGCTTTCCGCAGGCTTCCAGCAGGTGGGGAATAGAGATGTCATTTTGGTCCCACCCGAATCCCCGGTTAAATTGCCAGATACATTTTCTAGTAACAAGGATGATTTCAGGGCATTTAAGGAGGGCTGTAAGCTCTTTTTCTCTTTGAGACCCCCCTCCTCTGGGGATGAGAAACAGAGGGTGTGGGTGGTGATGTCCCTGCTTAGGGGGTCCCCACAAGCCTGGGCATTTTCGCTTTCCTCTTCTGCCCCTGAGAGAATGTCTGTGGATGCGTTTTTTTGAAGCCTTAGGGCTTATTTATGATGAGCCTGATAGAGTGCGGTTGGCTGAGGACAAGGTGATGAGTGTCTGTCAGGGGGAGCACTCGGCCGAATGGTTCTGTACTGAATTCAGACGTTGGGCAGCCGAGATTTCCTGGAGTGATGCCGCCCTTCGGGGGCTGTTCCACAGAGGCCTGTGTGAACGTCTGAAGGATGCTTTGGCACTTCATCCTCCGCCTGACTCCCTGGAGGATGCCATGATCCAAGCGGTTCGCATGGATCGCAGGCTGCGGGCTAAAGGCATTATGCAACGAGAAACACCATTTTTCTTCAGTGGAGATGAGACCCGGACTCTTCCTATGGCTATCGAGGTGAGCGCTGTCACCTGTGAGGGAAAGGAAAGAAGATGCCGCCGGGTAAAGCAGTTGTGCTTCTATTGTGGGAAATCTGGACATTGGAAGAAGGACTGCCCCTCCTGTCCGTCATCCTCCAAGATGGCGGGAAACGACTAGGTCTGGGTAGTAGTCGAGGAGGCTACCCAGACCTTCAGGTACAATTTTCCTCATGTGCAAAAATGGTGCTGCAGGTGGAACTTGGTTATGGTCCTGTTCAGACTACTGCTTTTATTGACTGCGGTTCTGCTGTGAACCTGATTGATACCAAGGTTATGACTCTTAATAAGATAGGGACAGTCAGGCTTCATGATCCTGTTAAACTTGTGGCAATTGACTCTTCTCCTCTTACCCAGGGCGGTATCTGTTGCAGGTCTGAACTTTTTTCTCTAAAAATGGGTTCCACTCATGTGAAAAAACTAAGTTGTCTTGTGCTAGATAACTTGCCTGCAGGACTGGTACTGGGGATGTCTTGGCTTCAATGCCATAATCCTACCATTGATTAGGTTACAGGGGAAATCACTCAATGGGGATGCAATAATACATGTGGTAACCTGGGACTTCTTGTTAACGCTGTTAAATCCGTGTCTGTGTAGTCTGTCGTTCTGGAAGGTATTCTGGAGTACCTGAAGGATTTCAAAGACGTTTTTTCCAAAAGTGAGGCTGAGGCGCTGCCACCACATAGACCCTACGATTGTGCCATTGATTTAGTACCCGGGAGCCAAGTTACCTAAGGCTCGATTGTTCAATTTGTCTGGGCCTGAGAACCAAGCCATGAAGGAGTACATAGCTGAGAGCCTCCGCAAAGGGCATATCAGGCCTTCTGTGTCACCTGTGGCAGCAGGGTTCTTCTTTGTGAAGAAAAAAGATGGTGGTTTGCGGCCGTGCCTCGACTTTCGGGAACTGAACAAGATAACGGTTAGGAACTCTTCCCCTCTTCCCCTCATCCCAGACTTATGTAACCAGTTAGCTGGGGCCCAATGGTTCTCCAAGTTAGATCTGCGGGGGGCCTACAATCTGATAAGGGTTCGGGAAGGGGAAAACGGCATTCCTCACATCAGAAGGACTCTTTGAGAACCTGGTAATGCCGTTTGGGTTAACTAATGCACCCGCTATTTTCCAAAATTTCATCAATGTTGTGTTTTCTGATCTGATAGGCCATTTTGTTATTATTTGTTTGGATGACATTTTGGTGTATTCCCCGGACAGTCAATCTCACTTGCAACATCTAAAGACAGTTCTCCAGAGACTCAGGGAGAACCAATTGTTCGCTAAATTGGAAAAATGTTCGTTTTTTGTACAGGAGCTGTCTTTTTTGTGGTTGATTGTGTCCTGTGAGGGGTTTCGTATGGATCCTAAGAAGGTGCTGGAGATCGCTGACTGGGTTCAGCCTCGAGATCTCAAGGCGCTCCAGTGCTTCTTAGGATTTGCGAACTATTACCGGAGATTCATTAAAGGTTTCTCACAAGTGGATAAACCACTCACGGATCTTACCCAAAAGGGTGCTGATGTAAAGAATTGGTCCGTACTCGCTAAGGAATCCTTCTCAGCGATTAAGAAATGTTCATGTCTGCCCCGTTGTTGGTACAACCTGACCCGTCCAAACTATTCATTGTGGAGGTGGATGCTTCTGAAGTGGGGGTGGGGGCTGTGCTGGTCCAGCCACCCTTACCAATCGCAAACCCTGTGCCTTCTCCAAGAAGTTCTCTTCAGCTGAGAAAAACTATGATGTAGGCAATAGGGAACTTCTTGCAGTCAAGCTGGCGTTTGAGGAATGGAGGCACTTTTTGGAAGGGGCGGCTCACCCTATCACGGTTGTCACGGATCACAAAAATTTGGCATACCTTGAATCTGCTAAGAGGCTTACTCCTAGACAAGCCCGTTGGTCACTTTTTTTCGCGATTTCAGTTCTCCATTACTTTTCGACCGGGGTCCAAAAATGATAAAGTGGATGCCCTGTCCAGAAGTTTTGATCCAGTGTCTCCCCCTGAGCCGCCGTCCTCCATTCTTCCCCCAGGGGTGGTAGTGGCAGGGGTCTCAACTGAGTTGGAACAAGAAATTCTAAGGGCTCAGGTCCTAGCTCCGGCAACCAGGCCAGGGGATAAACTGTTTGTTCCAGATTCATTGCAGCCTAGACTTCTGCAGGAGTTTCATGAGT
This sequence comes from Dendrobates tinctorius, assembly GCF_039654945.1. Taxonomy (NCBI): domain Eukaryota; kingdom Metazoa; phylum Chordata; class Amphibia; order Anura; family Dendrobatidae; genus Dendrobates; species Dendrobates tinctorius. The sequence continues at coordinate 2,651,590 of NW_027362061.1, read as the reverse complement.
CTAGGCTGAGTGCTCATCCAGGTATCACGGCCACTAGAGAGGCAGTAGCCAGGGGTTTTTGGTGGCCTTCATTAAGGTCCGATGTCAAGGAATTTGTTTCTGCTTGTGGCATGTGTGCCCATTCCAAAAGCTCGCATAACCGAACGGCTGGGGAACTCATACCTTTACCGGTTCCTGATAGGCCATGGACTCATCTTTCCATGGATTTTATTACGGGCCTTCCACCTTCCACGGGCAATACCGTGATCTGGGTGGTGGTGGATAGGTTTTCTATAAAGGCCCATTTCATTCCCTTGGCAGCATTACCTTCAGCAGAAACATTGTCAAGGTTGTTTGTGCAGCATGTGGTCCGATTGCATGGGGTACCCCTGAATGTTGTGTCTGACAGAGGTGTGCAGTTTGTGGCCAAATTTTGGAGGTTGTTCTGTATGAAATTGGACATCTCACTCTCCTACTCGTCGGCATATCACCCGGAGAGTAATGGTCAGACAGAACGCACCAATCAATCCCTGGAACAAATTCTCAGGTGTCTGACCTCCGTCAGACAGGAGGATTGGTGTGATGCGTTATCGTTGGCTGAATTCACTTTTAACAACTGGGTGAGTCAGTCCATCAACATGTCCCCATTCCTGATTAACTATGGGTTTAATCCGCATTTTGGGGAGTTTTCTCAGGTGGATTTCGGTTGTCCAGGGGCAGAGGGGTCCATTCAATGGTTAAAAAACCTCTGGGCGGAAGTCCGGCGTAATATCTCTCGGGCCCAGGGGAGATACAAATATTTTGCTGACAAAAAGAGAGCCTCGGCAGACATGTTTCAGGTGGGAGAGAAGGTCTGGCTCTCCACACGTAACATCAACTTAAAGGTACCATCAGCAAAGTTGGGACCAAAGTTCATTGGTCTGTACGAGATTATGGAGATAGTTAACCCAGTGGCATATAGGTTGCGTCTCCCCGCCTCCTTAAAAATATCTAATGTGTTCCATAAATCTCTGTTGAAACCCGCAGCATCGGTCAAAGAGAACTCTGAGTCTGTTGTTCCTCCAGTGCTGGTGGAGGGTCAATTGGAGTATGAGGTCGGACATATTGTGGACTCTTGGCGGGGGCGCTGGTCATTGCAGTACCTGGTCCACTGGAATTGATATGGACCAGAGGAGTGCTCATGGGTCTCTGCTCGCTCGGTACATGCAGATCACCTGGTTCGGGCTTTCCATGCCAAGTACCCGGGGAAGCCTGGGGGTCCAGAGGCCCCCCGTTGAGAGGGGGGTACTGTCATGATCCCAGTGCAGGTTTTTGAGCTGCACTCCTGGGGTTAATGTCTGGAGCTCGGTGCAGGTTTTGACCTGCACACCTGGGGTTAATGATTGTGGCCTCTTTCTGGTTCTGGGAGAGCTTCTTAAACCCCTGGGAAGCTTCAATCCCTGCCAGTTATACTTTTGCCTTTGGCCTAGTGTGCTGACCCCTGTGTGCCTGTTTGTTGCTATAGCTTGTTTATTTGGTTCTGACCCGGTTCTGTTTCCCGTTGTGAGTTTGCCTGTTGATTTTGTACTGCGTTATTATCTCTGTGTATGACTCATTGCCTGTGACCTGACTACTCTCTGCTCGCCCCTCTTGTACCTTTGCAGCTATCTCTGTGTGTGACTCATTGGCTACGTCTTGACTAGTGTTGAGCGACTTTTGGTTTTTTAGGGTCGAGTTTCGTTTCATGAAACCCGACTTTTCCAAAAGTCGGGTCGAGCAAAATCGGCCGACTATAGGGAAAAGTCGGGGTCGTGCCGAAACACGAAACCCAATGTAAGTCAATGGAGAATTAAAGTCGGCAGTGAGAGGAGGACAGGAAACACACCAACAGTGCCCATTTGAATGCCAAAAGCATAAATTCTTGTTACTGAAGCTTGTCAACCTTAATTAACCTCATAATGCTAGTTACGCACTGAAAAATGGGGGTTATTTGGCTACAGTTGTGGGGGGGAGGGCTGGCTCCAGGTTTTCATGGGCCCAGGGCCAAAGAGCGCCCCTTTAACACATACCACAACTCATGATGCTCCGATACGGCAGAGAAATAGCAGTATAGTACAATGAAAAATACTTCACTTCTTACATCTCAAGACTGATATCCATTTTAGATTCTCCAATACCTCCAAAAACGGACAGTATATAACTCCATACAGTATTATGGCCAGCGCTTAGTGCGCTATACAGAGTAATGAGGCCCATATATTTCTCTATACGGAATCATTATTCCCATATAATGTTTCAAACCGTATATGATGAGCTCCACATAATGCTACAGTATATGTTGGTCCCAATGGATGAAGCTCCACTGTCTTATTTGCCCAAATAATGCTCTATATATAATGGGCCCCATTTCTACTGCTCTAGTGTATAATGGGCCCTGTAAATGCTGCTCCAGTGTCTGATGTCCACCTTTGGAATGCTCCAGTGTATGGTGGGCCCCATATATCATTCACCAGAGTATAGTGCTCCCAAAAAATTGCTGTCCCAACATTGAAAACAATTACATAAGTCTCCTTGCTAGGGAATCCCTGCACTACTCTGAACTCCTTGTCGTCCCCATCTTCCATCTCACTGCGCTTGGCTGTTTAGGCCCTCCCACCGGCAGAGACACTTTTGCGCACTATGCGGTGCCCTGTGCCAGTGCCATCGCCCATGAGTATGCCCCCCCACCTGCTCAAGGAACCTGCACTTTCATCTGCACCTTCCTCTTTGTCACCGTGTAAGGTGATATAGTATGCGGGAAGGGGAACCTGAGTTTCCTCTGGGTCAGATTCTGGCTGTGTAGAGTGCGAGGGGAATGTAGTGGTCTAGGGGAATGTAGTGGTCTGGGTCAGTGTACCAGCAGCATCATCCAGCAGTGGCTGGGCCTCAGTGCACTTGTGGCGTCCCCAAGAGTACGGTCGCCACTGTGGCATTGCCTTCCTCCTAGGGAGTGTGTTGTCAAGCTTGGGAGCAACGAAGGATCTCTCTAGCAGTGAAACCAACACACAACACATTTCCCACTCCAGGCCAGCAGGGAGACCTCTGAACCTGACTGCTGAGGAGTTGCTCTCTGTGGTCGGGAGGAGGTAAGTTATGGCACTCTGTGCAGGGAAGGGGAAGTGTGTGGACGTGAGAAGGGGAGCTGGAGGATGAGCAGAGTTAAGGCTCACTCCTAGCTGGAGCGCATGGTCCAGATTCCGGTCTCCGAGTTTGTAGGGACACTGACGTTCCTGCAGCAGAAACCGGGGGAAGTAGCAGCTATAAATGCTCTGTACCCAACTAAGGCTCGGAGGCCCCAGCATCGACGTGTGCGAGGCAGAAGTTAAAGGCTACAGCTGTCTGCCATACAAGTAAAGTCTGAGGAACATCTGTTAGACAGGAGGCGTTTCAGTGAACCACGGTCCTGTGAGTGCTTCCCCCACAAGCGCTAGAAAGGAGACGTTCAGGAAGGTACATGTTGGCGGAGTGTTGGAAGGGAGCTTTTCATTCTGGTCCCGGAGGTTGGCAGTGGTCCTGACCCGGCGGACACAGCACGGAGGCAGGCATCTGTGTAACCTGCAGACTGTGAGTAAAGCTTTGGAACTGCACGCTCTGGTGTCCTACAGTTATTCCAGTACCGCTACATCTGGGTACCAGCACCTACACCACCTGTGCCTTTCCCCCATCATTACATCTACACTTCCCTGGGACTCCAGCTCCACCTGTGGGGAGCTTCACCATCTTTGCTGCACAACACCATCAGTCCCAGAGGATCTGCATGCAGCGTCGGCCTAACATCTATGTTGCCAAACACCACAGGTGGCGTCAAACTATCTATATAAACTCTTTACCATTATACCACGCCATTTACATGGGCGCCCAGGGCCACCGTCCGGGTCACCGCTGCTGTGACACATCCCACTGACACCGGCCCGGTACCGAGTACCCCACAGCCCTGGGAGGGCGATCCATATGCCGACTGCTGATCGGGTGGCGTTATTCCCACGAACCTCCAAACAGCGTCCCTGAAGGCAAAGTTTTTGGTTTCCGGGGGCAGTATGATTGCAAAGCTGAAGCTTAAAGGAATGTCCAAAAGGGCACCACCAGGAGTGGAGCCTGTGGCTTAATTGGACTGTACCCGGGAAACCACTACCATACAAGCTACAGAAAAGATGGACAGATTGCAAGCTTTGTTGATTCTGTGTGTGGTGTGGTATGTCCGTTTGTAGTTGTGCTAGCGATTTCTCAGCTTTATTCCGTTAACGACCGAGACTCCGGCATGGCCCCGCGGTACGCGTCAAGCTTACTAGAGGGATACGCGAGGCTGTGGCACGTGAGATCGAGCAATAACAGGTCTAGCATTCCAGTACATGTATGGGGCTGCATGCACGCTACACTGAAAGGACCAGCTTTTGTCGCTTACAGGTGCAGATAACCTGCTGAACTCCGTTAGTGATGGGGATCTGGGATTCAGATTATTCCCCGCGAACAATGATTTCCCAGTAAGTTCAGGTCAACCGCAATTCCGGAGTTAGGCCTAACCGTCATTCCTGAAAAAATTACGTGTCCAAACCACAGGTGCTGTAGCGTGCTTAACAGCTCGGCAGCCGTTCTCAGGCCCAGTATGGATTCAACAACATTGTAGAAAGTTGATAAAGGGTACAGTTTCACCGGATAACACGTATATATGTAGCCTAGTTTACACATTAAAAATATATGTCTATAGATCAGGAGGCAGACTCAGATGTTCTCAGGCCCAGTATGGATTTGACCAGATAGTGCAAAGTTGAGAAAGGGTACTTTATCACTGGATAGCAGGTATATATAGCATAGTTTAAACATGTAAAATCTCCGTGTTCTCAGTATGGATTACACAGCAATCTAAAAAGTGGAAAAAAGGAAATGCATCTGAGGCATACACAACTATATACTTTTGGTGTTATTTTTAAATCTTCATATATATTTCTGTCTCAGTAATACAGTCCAGCCTCTCCGCAATAGGAAATGAGATGCATACAATTAGTGACATAAAGGCTATTGATTGCAGAAATCTAGGAATTATTATTCACGGGAAAAACTTCTGTCACAATTCTCATTGGCGATGCTGACCCTCAATTAATTTGTGTGTTGAGACAGTGAAAACATTTTTTTTGTGAATAAAGTCTTGCTGTATCGCACTTCCGTTGATTCCATTACTGTTACTCATCTCAATCCAATTTTTATCACAGGGAGCGATGTAAACATGGTGCTGACTGGCTATCATGATCTGTCACGTATCTTTGGAGTGCAAAAGACAGAAGCCACAGGCCGTAGGCGATTCTATTTGATTGGCATGAGAGGGCACATTTTGAAATGTGCGCCGGAATGTCACACGTTTGTGAGTAGGAAAACTGTGAAAGCTGATGATAAACCACCACTGCATGTAATTGTGAGTCGACGTCCATAAGAAATGGAAGCCACTGATCATCTGGAGCTAGAGCCCGGCCAGCAGGACAGGGCATAGCTACATCTTAACCATCATCGTTCAGTTCAATCAATTTGTAGTGGCAGTCCCAGTGAAGGATTTGACAGCCCAGACTACACAGCGGAGGAGCAGGGAGAGGTAAACATTGCAAATGCTGGGGCCCTGCCCAAGCAAGGGGGGCACACTCGTGGGCGTCGGTACTGGCACTGGGCCCCTCATAGTACGGCGGTGTGTCTGACGGCGGGTGTGCACCACCACTGTCAGAGACACTTGATTGCACTATGAGGGACCCTATGCCAGTGCCCGCGCCCAAGAGTCGGCCTACCCACCTGTCCAGGGCAACGGCACTCGCACGGTTTTGTGCACTAGGTGGTGACCCCAGCCATGGGGGGGCGCCCACTTAGGGAGGTTTACAAAGTGGCATATGTAGATGTGGGTCATTCAGCTTCTGCAAAAGGCGAAATAGGTCAAGTTCGCGGAATAGGAGGAGGACCAAAGCAAGCCATTTTTCTGGCAACCTATGTGTCATCAAGGGAAGGTGGGACAAAATCCTTGGAAACCCATGCATGGTTCATTTTAATGAAGGTTAGATCATCCACATTTTGGGTTGACAGACGGGTCCTTTTTTCTGTCAGGATTGATCCAGCTGCACTGAAGACTCTTTCCGATAGCACACTTGCAGCTGGGCAAGCGAGCTCCTGTAAGGCATATTGTGCCAATTCAGGCCAGGTGTCCAGTTTAGCGGCCCAATAGTCAAAGGGGAATGACCTGTGCGGGAGAACATCGATATGGGAGGAAAAGTAGTTGTTAACCATAGTTGACAACTGCTGTCTCCTGTCACATTCCATCGATGCTGTATTAACAGTTGTGTGAGCGGTCCGTGAAAAATCAGTCCACAACATTGTCATGAAACTGCTGTGTGCACCACGAACACCTCTGCCAAGCTGCCCCTGGCCCGTACGGCTCGTGTGAGAACCATCACCGCTGCTGTGTGCTGGGAATGCCTCAACCAACCGGTTAACCAGAGTTGCTTGTTTAGTAGCCAATATTAGGTCAAGGTTCTCCTGTGGCATGATGTTTGTAATTTGCCTTTATAGCGTGGATCCAGGATGCTGGCCAACCAGTAGTCGTCATCGTTCATCATTTTGGCAATGCGTGGGTCCTTTTTAGGATCTGCAAGGCATAATCTGACATGTGGGCCAATGTTCCCAGTGTCAATGATGCACTGCGAGTGCTGGGTGGAGGAGCACTTTCTGGCAAATCCATATCCCTCCAGTCACGCACAAACCCTGTACCAGACCTTGCCACGCCAACATTTTCACTTGCCCCACGAGATGCATTCTCCTCCCCTAAGTAATCATCCCCATCATCATCCTCCTCCTCCTCTTCTTCCTCCATCTCGTCCAGGAGAGGTCCCTGAGCAGACAATGGCTGAATGTCATCAAGGATTCCCTCCACCTCTTCCTCCTAATCAACATTGGCTGCAGACGCCTGCTCCTTAAGATGCGTCAAAGTTTGCATGAGCAGACGCATAAGTGGGATGCTCATGCTTAGGATGGCATCATCTGCGCTTACCAGCCATGTGCGTTCCTCAAAACACTGAAGGGCTTTACAGAGGTCTTTCAGCTTCGACCACTGCACACCTGTCAACTCCATGTCTGCTCTCAAAGTGCCTGGCCGTGTATCCTCCCACAAATGCATTATGGCCTGCCTCTGCTCGCACAGCCGCTCAACCATGTGCAGGGTGGAGTTCCACCTTGTTGCAATGTCGATAATGAGGCGGTGGTTGGGAAGGTGGAGCAATCGCTGCAGCTTCTGCATACGAATGGAGTGTACAGGCGACCGGCGGATGTGCGCTCACAGTCTTCGCACCTTCTGGAGCAGGGCTGTTAACTCCGGATAATTATTGAGGAAGCACTGCACCACCAGGTTCAAGGTGTGAGCCAAGCAAGGTATGTGGCTGAGTTTTGAAAGGGCTATGGCTGCCACAAAATTACGGCCGTTATCACTAACTACCTTGCCTGCCTCAAGATGTACACTGCCCAGCCATGACTCAGTTTGTCGCTGGAAGTACTAGGCCAGCACCTCGGCGGTGTGTCTGTCGCCCAAACACATCATCTGCAACACAGCCTGCTGACGCTTTCCACTAGCTGCTCGATAGGGGGGACACCTCGTGTGTAACAGTAGCAGCTGCAGATGGAGTGCTCGTACGACTGCGCTCTGTGGACGAGCTTTCGCTTCTGGAGGAGGAGGAGGAGGGCCGAACGCCTACAGTCAACTGTTTCCTATACCGTGGGCTAGGCAGCACTGTCCCACCACCGCTGTCCCCTGTGGGCCCTGCATCCACCACATTAACCCAGTGCGCAGTGATGGACACGTAACGGCCCTGGCCATGCCGACTGGACCATGCATCAGTTGTGAGGTGCACCTTTCCACTCACTGACTGCTTGAGTGCATGGACAATGCGGTCTTTCACATGATGGTGGAGGGCTGGGATGGCTTTGCAAGAGAAGAAGTGGCGACTGGGTAGGTCATAGCATGGTACTGCATAGGCCATGAGTTTGCGGAAAGCTGCGCTTTCCACCAACCGATAGGGCATCATCTCTAACGAGATTAGTTTGGCAATGTGGGCGTTCAAACCCAGTGTACGCGGATGAGAGACTGAGTACTTTCTTGACCTACTCATAGTGTCTGGGAGGGTGAGCTGGACTTGAGAGCTGCATATGGTGGAAGTAGCGGTGGACAGGGCGGACTGAGAGAGGGTTGATGATGGTTATGGAGTTGGTGTTCTTTCTGATGGCCTAGATTCAGTCTTTTGTTGATATAACAGTGGGATTCCCTGACTGCTGTGGCCTTGCAACGACACCTCAACATTTGCTGCTGTGCTAACCGGTGGGCTTACAGTGGGGGAAACAATGTAGCGTTGCTGACTACCTTCTTTGTGATCAGTTGCACATGTGGTACTTGAGGTTTGGTGTTGTGTCCACGCTTGCAAGTGCATGCTGGTTAAATGTCTAAGCATGCAACTGGTATTCAAATTTTTCAGATTTTTCCCTCGGCTAAGGGTCTTTGCGCCCTTCTTACAGATAACCTTGGCCTGATCATGAGGATATTGTTCAAAAAAGTGCCACACTGCACTCTTCCTACTTTGGCAGACATTTTGCGCCCTAGCACGCTGTGATATTTTGACCCTATGGACAAGCTGTCCAGCAACTCTTTTGATTTTTGGAACCTGTCTTTGGAGTGATCTGGGCCTGCCAGATAACAGCTGTTGCGATGTCGATGTCTGCTGTGGATGCTCCTCCTCCTCATCTGAGCTATTGGAAGCAGCACCCTCTTCCCCCAATGGATGCCAATCTGGGTCAACAACTGGGTCATCCATCACCTCCTCTTCAATGTCATGTGCACCTAACTCTGTGTCACCGTGTATGGTGGTATAGTGTGCGGGAAGGGGCACCTGAGTCTCATCAGGGTCAGAATCTGGCTCTGTACACTGCGAGGACAATGTAGTGCTCTGAGTGAATGTACCAGCAGAATCATCTATCAGTGGCTGTGCACCAGTGCACTCCATGTCAGATTCATCTTGGCCTGGGTAATTCACCATTTCACTTGATAATCCAGGCATGGTATGTGAAAACAGCTCCATGGAGTAATCATTAGTATGGCCTGCATCATCCTTCAATCTTGGTTGGGGTGAAGGATACAAGGAAAGGTGTGGTTCATGAACATGAGCCTCCAATGACGACTCAGTGCTTTTATTTTTTACAACTTCAGAAGAGGAGGCGATAGAGCTGGAGGCTGAGTCAGCAATGTAAGACAAAACTTTTTCCTAAAGCTCTGGCTTTAAAAGCGGTTTGCCAACTCCTAGAAAACTAAGCCTTCGAGGCCTTGTGGAGCCAGATGATGACGCAGGCTCCACACCTCCTGCATTCGGTCCTATTTTGCTTTTGCCACTACCATCAGATCCACCACCAACACCATCATTACCAGCTGCCAACCCCCGCCCAATTCCACGGCCTCTTCCACCAGCCTTCCCCATTTTTGGTAGAAATGTAGATAAAATCCAACAAACTATATAGTAATGTAAAACAAGGTACAAGGTGTCTATAGGACAGGGGAGATTTTGAATTTCTTCACACAACATGTTAGGGCAAGTTAGGATAGGATATGGGTTGAACTAGATGGACTTAAAGTCTCCCTTCAACCTTAATAACTATGTTACTATGTTACTATGTTACTTGTGGACACTGGGCACTTTTGGATTGTGTGAGGCCCACTGAATATCACAGCGCTATGTCACAGGCTCGATGTCGCAGGTGTGAAAAATGTCACTAGAGGATAACGGAGATTTTGAATTTCTGCACACACTTGTGGACACTGGACACTTTTGGATTGTGTGAGGCCCACTGAATATCACAGCGCTATGTCACAGGCTCGATGTCGCAGGTGTGAAAAATGTCACTAGAGGATAACGGAGATTTTGAATTTCTGCACACACTTGTGGACACTGGACACTTTTGGATTGTGTGAGGCCCACTGAATATCACAGCGCTATGTCACAGGCTCGATGTCGCAGGTGTGAAAAATGTCACTAGAGGATAACGGAGATTTTGAATTTCTGCACACACTTGTGGACACTGGACACTTTTGGATTGTGTGAGGCCCACTGAATATCACAGCGCTATGTCACAGGCTTGATGTCGCAGGTGTGAAAAATGTGACTAGAGGATAACGGAGATTTTGAATTTCAGCACACACTTGTGGACACTGGACACTTTTGGATTGTGTGAGGCCCAGTGAATATCACAGCGCTATGTCACAGGCAGAAATTGGCTAGTGTATGAGAAACTACAAGGTGTATATAGAATTGGGCAGAATAGGAATCTCCCTAGAGTGTAGGTCTGTAAGAACGGAACAAGTCCTCGACTTATCCTTACAGAGCGACACACAGATAGCTTCACTGTGGCCGTGATAACAGCCGTTACACGGTACTGAGAGAGGAGCGTGCACGTACACGGCTGTCCGGTGTACGTAAAATTGTCAAGCTCCGTGTTTTTTAAGTATACGGACTGACACACGCTGTCTCTCTATAGTTTTGAATGTGACACACAGATAGCTTCACTGTGGCTGTGATAACAGCTGTTACATGGTACTGTGTGAGGAGTGTACACCGCTGTATGGTGTGAAAAAATGCACGCTCAGTACCTCACCAGGACAAAAAAAAATTGGGATTGCTTTTAAAAAAGCAGATTGCAGAGCAGTGGGTAAACAGCAATGCAGCTGTCAGGAAGCCTTAGAAGGCAGCCTAACAACCAACACCGCTGATCCAGCAAAATATAGCCTCCACTTGCACTGCACACACAGTGACTGGTGTGTTGTACAGGCAAAATCGCTAGCAGCAGAAGCAGTTTTTGGTGTCTTCTTCCCTGCCTAACGCTCTGCCTACAAAATCATCAGCAGCAGCTCTCCCTATTCTGAGATCAGCATGAGTAACATGGCGGTCGGCGTGCACGCCCTTTTATACCCCCTGTAACACCCACCAAAGCAAGCCAATCACTTGCATGCCCTTCTGAAAGATGGTGGTGACCCCTGCCTATGTCATCACGTTGCCCACAGTGTCCGTGGATCCTGATTGGCTGAAAAAGAGCGCAAAACAAACTTTTGAAACGCGACTTTGGCGCTTAAGTCGCCGACCTCGTGGCCGACCTCATCCTAGGGTCGGGTTTCGTTTCATGTAACCCAACTTTGCCAAAAGTCGGCGACTTTTTAAATTTTTCGACCCATTTCGCTCAACTCTAGTCTTGACTATTCTCCCTGTCTACAGTTGTGAAAATTGTTGGGGTCATCAGTAAAGTTGAAAAGGAAAGTTTGAACAGAAATATTCCTGCACCATTTATACTACAACTTTTATATAAAAAACATTTAGACAAAAAAAATTGTTATTATAAAGAATTATATAGAATGCATATATTGGGTGTTTTAAGCCCGTGTACTTACTTTTTTGTTATTTTTTGCGCATAATTATAATGTTTTGAAATATTCACAATTTAGGCTGCATTCCCACTGGCGCTGGGGTCTGCCAGGAGGGGATCCGTAATGGATCTGACCTTCTGGTAACTCCAGTTAAGGCTTCTGGAATGCCAGGATTCCGCCAGCTTTAGCTGGGGTCACCAGGAGGTCAGATCCATTACGGATCCCCTCCTGGCGGACCCCAGCGCTAGTGGGAATGCATCCTTACTTTGCAATTTTCAAATAAACTTTGAAAAATATTTTTATTTGAGTTATTCCATGTTATTTGCACACAGGCCTAAAAGGCCCCAGATATGTGAAAGTGTAGATTTCTATGGTTATGCGTTCTAGGGTTAATCTTACCTACAATTGTGCACCTGCTCACTATCTTACTAGTTGCCAAAATGTAGTCTACACAGGGCCAATTTATTACATGGTTTGAGGAAATGTCCAATTATTCAAAGATTCTGGGCCGAGGTAATTAAATACACGCAGAGAATCTGGAAGGGTGGGATACCCAAAAATGTACAGGCATGTGATATTCATTTCATTAGCCTGATAGGTGAATCAAATAATAACATATACAGTGCTCCCGATGCCGTACATATTGTTCTGCTCCCGATGCCGTACATATTGTTCTGCTCCCGATGCCGTACATATTGTTCTGCTCCCGATGCCGTACATATTGTTCTGCTCCCGATGCCGTACATATTGTTCTGCTCCCGATGCCGTACATATTGTTCTGCTTCCGATGCCGTACATATTGTTCTGCTCCCGATGCCGTACATATTGTTCTGCTCCCGATGCCGTACATATTGTTCTGCTTCCGATGCCGTACATATTGTTCTGCTCCCGATGCCGTACATATTGTTCTGCTCCCGATGCCGTACATATTGTTCTGCTCCCGATGCCGTACATATTGTTCTGCTCCCGATGCCGTACATATTGTTCTGCTCCCGATGCCGTACATATTGTTCTGCTCCCGATGCCGTACATATTGTTCTGCTCCCGATGCCGTACATATTGTTCTGCTCCCGATGCCGTACATATTGTTCTGCTCCCGATGCCGTACATATTGTTCTGCTCCCGATGCTGTACATATTGTTCTGCTCCCGATGCCGTACATATTGTTCTGCTCCCGATGCCGTACATATTGTTCCGCTCCCGATGCCGTACATATTGTTTTGCTCCCGATGCCGTACATATTGTTCTGCTCCCGATGCCGAACATATTGTTCTGCTCCCGATGCCGTACATATTGTTCTGCTTCCGATGCCGTACATATTGTTCTGCTCCCGATGCCGTACATATTGTTCTGCTCCCGATGCCGTACATATTGTTCTGCTCCCGATGCCGTACATATTGTTCTGCTCCCGATGCCGTACATATTGTTCTGTTCCCGATGCCGTACATATCGTTCCTCTCCCGATGCCGTACATATCGTTCTGCTCCCGATGCCGCACATATTGTTCTGCTCCCGATGCCGTACATATTGTTCTGCTCCCGATGCCGTACATATTGTTCTGCTCCCGATGCCGTACATATTGTTCTGCTTCCGATGCCGCACATATTGTTCTGCTCCCGATGCCATACATATTGCTCTGCTCCCAATGCCGTACATATTGTTCTGCTCCCGATGCCGTACATATTGTTCTGCTCCCGATGCCGCACATATTGTTCTGCTCCCGATGCCGTTCATATTGTTCTGCTCCCGATGCCGTACATATTGTTCTGCTCCCGATGCCGTACATATTGTTCTGCTCCCGATGCTGTACATATTGTTCTGCTCCCGATGCCGTACATATTGTTCTGCTCCCGATGCCGTACATATTGTTCTGCTCCCGATGCCGTACATATTGTTCTGATCCCGATGCCGTACATATTGTTCTGCTCCCGATGCCGTACATATTGTTCCGCCCCAGATGCCGCACATATTGTTCTGCTCCCGATGCCGTACATATTGTTCCGCTCCCGATGCCGTACATATCGTTCTGCTCTCGATGCCGTACATATTGTTCTGCTCCCGATGCCGTACATATTGTTCTGCTCCCGATGCCGTACATATTGTTCTGCTCCCGATGCCGTACATATTGTTCTGCTCCCGATGCTGTACATATTGTTCTGCTCCCGATGCCGTACATATTGTTCTGCTCCCGATGCCGTACATATTGTTCTGCTCCCGATGCCGTACACATTGTTCTGCTCCCGATGCCGTACATATTGTTCTGCTCCCGATGCCGCACATATTGTTCTGCTCCCGATGCCGTACATATTGTTCTGCTCCCGATGCCGTACATATTGCTCTGCTGGCAGCTAAGAAATGTATCTTGAGACTCTGGGTGGAGAACATAGTAACATAGTAATATAGTTAGTAAGGCCAGAAAAAGGCATTAGTCCATCCAGTTCAGCCTTTAAAATTCTGTCAGAATAAATCCCCAGATCTACGTCCTTCTACAGAACCTAATAACTGTAAGATACAATATTGTTATGCTCCAGGAAGACATCCAGGTCTCTCTTGAACCCTTCGACTGAGTTTGCCATCACCACCTCCTCAGGCAGGGAATTCGAGATTCTCACTGCCCTAACAGTAAAGAATCCTCTTCTATGTTGGTGGAAAAACCTTTTCTCTCCTCCAGATGCAGAGAATGCCCCCTTGTGACCGTCACCTTCCTTGGTATAAACAGATCCTCGGAGAGATATTTGTATTGTCCCCTTATATACTTATACATGGTTATTAGATCGCCCCTCAGTCGTCTTTTTTCTAGACTAAATAATCCTAATTTTGCTAATCTCTCAGGGTATTGTAGTTACCCCATCCCCTTTATTAATTTTGTTGCCCTCCTTTGTACCTGCTCTAGTTCCATTATATCCTTCATGAGCACCGGTGCCCAAAACTGTACACAGTACTCCATGTGCGGTCTAACCAGAGATTTGTACAGAGGCAGTATAATGCTCTCATCATGTGTATCCAGACCTCTTTTAATGCACCCCATGATCCTGTTTGCCTTGGCAGCCACTGCCTGGCACTGGCTGCTCCAGGTAAATTTATCATTAACTAGGATCCCCAAGTCCTTCTCCATGTCAGATTTACCCAGTGGTTTACCGTTCAGTGTGTAATGGTGATATTGATTCCTTCTTCCCATGTGTATAACCTTACATTTATCATTGCTAAACTGCATCTGCCACCTTTCGGTCCAAGTTTCCGACTTATCCAGATCCATCTGTAGCAGAATACTATCTTCTCTTGTATTGACTGCTTTACATAGTTTTGCATCATCTGCAAATATTGATATTTTACTGTGCAAACCTTCTACCAGATCGTTAATAAATATGTTGAAGAGAATAGGTCCCACACCGACCCCTGCGGTACCGCACTGGTCACAGCGACCCAGTTAGAGAATATACCATTTATAACCCCCCTCTGCTTTCTATCACTCAGCCAGTTACTTACCCATTTACACACATTTTCCCCCTGACCCGGCATTCTCATTCTGTGTACCAACCTCTTGTGTGGCACAGGATCAAACGCTTTGAAAAAATCAAGATACGCCACATTCAATGACTCACCTTGGTCCAGTCTATAGCTTACCTCTTCATAAAAACTGATTAGATTGGTTTGACATGAGCGATTCCTCAAAACCCCATGCTGATATGGAGTTACACAGTTATTCTCATTGAGATAATCCAGAATAACATCCCTCAGAAACCACCGAGTGTTCCAGAACTGATAGATACTGTAAAATCCCTAATGTTCATGGACAAAATAGGTACAGAATCCCAAAAAGAAAAGAATAATGGAACAGTTTTCAAAAATGGAGGACTTTTATTGAATGTAGCTATCCACAAGCAGAGATCAGGCAATTAATGGCGGCATGTAAAGGTACAATATGGCACAAGCTTGAGGAGGTAGCTGGTAACTTGGGGATCTTGAGGTCATAATATTTGTTTATAGTTTCATCTTTAGTTCTGTATAAGGTTCGAATGAAGTATTGTTGTAACCTTCAAAAGGTTAAATTGAAAGTGGATGAGAGCAAAATTGTATTGTCAGGATATATGCATAGAATGTATGGTTTCTGTGTATGTTTGATTGCATATTAATATGTCAAATCATCTAATAAAGAAGTTAAAAAAAACCTATTTGCATAGTTTTTCCCTCTGCTTCAGAGGTCAACAAACTGGCTCCATAACACAATGCATAATTCTATAAAACTCCCATATAATATTCCATCCTTGGACGCACGCCGTGTGCATCATGTTTTTGTACAATCTGTGAAAAATATATATAGGTTCTCCCCATCTGAGTTATTTTTGAAGGTCAACAAAATATGAATTTCCTGTAATTCATTTCTCACACTCGAAGTTTAATAATGACTTTTCCCTGTGTGGGATTTTTGATGTTTGATCCTGTTAAAAATAAAAATACTTACACAAACCTCCCATGCTGGCACCGTTTCAGTGATGTCGGCACTTGAATTCTTGGGGCTCTTTTGAGGCTTTTACGTCATGTGAGCCCTGTGCCCAAACAGCGCTGACGTCACTGTCCCCACCTTTGGAAAAATCAAGCATCATGAGGCCGTCAGAGAGCAGCCGCAGCCCTGGCTTCCTATTGATGTTCAATATGTCTGAAGGAAGGAACAGTGAAGCTGCCTCTGATTGCCTGCAGGGCTCATGTGATGTGACAACCTCACATAAGCCCCGGAACAGTGAGTCTCAACACCACTGAAGCGGAGCCAGCACGCCAGCGGATTATGATATATGGTCCCCTCACCCCCATCTGGAGACACATGGCCCCCTCATCCCTACTCTTTTATACATGGATCCCTCATCACTATCCTGGCAGGAATGAGTATGCATGGCTCCATCCCTATCCTCGTATAATTGGCCCCCACCCCCACCCTGGTATGCAGAGCCCCATCCTTATCCTGGTATGCAGGGCCCCCATCCTGTCCTGGTTTGCAGGGCTCCATCCCTATTCTAGTATGATTGGCCCCATCCCGGTATGCATAGCCCCATCAGAATGTTAAAAATAATTTTAAAAAAATAGATATATACTTACCCTCTGTCGGCCCCCGTAGTCCTCTCGGTCCTTAGTGATGCTGCTAGCAACTTCCGTTCCCAGGGATGCATTGCGCGAATGATGTCTGATGATGTAGCGGTCATGTCACCGTGATGTTGCAAAGGTCATTTGTGCAATGCATCCCTGGGAACGGAACTTGCTGGCACGCCGCTGAGGGCCGGGAGGACTCCGGGGGCTGACAGAGGGTAAGTATATCCCGATTTTTTATTTTACTTCTATTTTTCACAGGAATATGGTACCCAGGGCATGGAGGAGAGTCTTCTTTCCTCCAGACCCTGGGTACCATCCGCACATGAAGCGCTCACTTTACGCATGGTGGGCATAGCCACATGCGTAAAGTGAGCGTTTCAGTGCAATCCTATGGTGGCGCAATTGCCGCTATTCCACAAAATTAATGGACATGCTGCGGATTTTACCGCGATGTGATTCCGTAGAGAAAAAATATGCGGCATGGGCACAGCAATTGGTGATTCCCATAGGATTGCATGGGAATGCGTTTTTATAGCGTTTTTTAAGTTTTTCCGCCGAGGCAGAAACGCTTAAAAAATGCAACTTGGGCACACAGCCTCATGCTTGTAAGCAGCACATGGCAGGGACGTCATGCGTTGCTCATAAGCAGAGCACAGCTGCCGGAGTACTTACCGGGACTGTTCATTGGAGATAGCGGTGATTATTCATTGCTCTTCAGTAGCGCGCAGTGTCAGCCACTGGCTTCCTGCTGCTGCCGGCGGTCACGTGTGCAGCTACTTATGATAAATGAATATTCATTGGATTCATTCATTCATCAGGAGACTATTTAATATTGAACTATATTCAAGCGAGACTAGACGAAGAAAACCCTGAAATCATGTATCATGTTAACCAAAACAGTCAGAAAACTAGCCTCATATTGGGCGACCTCAGACTATATACTGTGTAAGTTTATAAGCCCCTCCAGTGTCAGGAATAGATAGTATGTGACAATACAATATATACCACTCAGGGAACACTTAACTGTCAGAGATAATTTCCATATTCATACTAAATAATGGCACAGATCTCCCAGACATTATGATTGCACATATCTCTAGTCTCTATAACGATATTGCACTCATTCCCTGACAGACTGCAGCATGGCCATTAGTTAGAAGCTGCTAATGATCTTTGGAGCAGGTAAGTTTTCCCTGAGTGGTACATATTGGGCCGTCTGAAGACTGAGTTTAGTCTAGGACAATTTGTCTGCACTACTAATTAACAGCAGTTACATTACCAAACTAGGGCAGTCCCTATAGGAGAAAAACACAAGAATTATACTGTATTGTCACATTCTATCTATTCCTGACACTGGACTGGCTTATAAACTTACACAGTATATAGTCTGAGGTCTGGGATCTGCCAATATGGGGCTAGTTTTCTGACTGTTTCGGATAACATGATACATGATTTTAGTTTTTTTTGTCTAGTCTCGCTTGAATGTAGGTCAATATTAAATAGTCTCCCGATGAGTCGCCTTTGGTGAGGACGATGAAACCCGTAGAAATGAGAGGCTTGGAGAGTGAGTGTGTATACGTCACCTCACCCTATATACTGAACTGTGGGGTACATGTTTTTTCTATTAGTCACCTACTGACTAACCTTCAGGGGGTGAATTATGGGTATAGTTTTACATTTGGAATAAAGTTTAGTTTTATCCTTTTGTCAGCAAACATGAGGAATGACAAGAGACAACCCATTTAAGAAGATTCAGTTTTGGTTAAAATTATTCCAACACTATGAACATAAAAAAGGCTTCTCCCCTATGTGAAGTCTCTGATGTTTATTAACAACTGATTTCCAAGTAAAACATTTTCCACATTAAGAAAATGAAAAAAGCTTCTCTGTGTGACTGCTCTGATGTCTAACAAGAAGCACTTTCTGGTTAAAACATTTCCCACATTAACAGGAAAAAGGCTTCTCCCCTGTGTGGGTTCTTTGATGGCTATCAAGACTTATTTTCCATTTAAAACATTTCCCACATTCTGAACATGAATATGGCTTCTCTGCTGTGTGGATTCTCTGGTGCTTAACACAATTTGATTTATTGTTAAAACATTTCCCACATTCTGAACAGGAAAAAGGCTTCTCTCCTGTGTGGATTCTCTGGTGCTTAACACAATCTGATTTATTGTTAAAACATTTCCCACATTCTGAACAGGAAAAAGGCTTCTCCCCTGTGTGAGTTCTTTGGTGAGTAACAAAATGTGATTTACGTGCAAAACATTTCCCACATTCTGAACAAGAATAAGGCTTCTCCACTGTGTGAGTTCTATGGTGATTAACACAATCTGATTTATTGCTAAAACATTTCCCACATTCTGAACAGGAAAAAGGCTTCTCCCCTGTGTGAGTTCTCTGGTGATTAACAAAATGTGATTTCTGGTTAAAACATTTCCCACATTCTGAACAGGAAAAAGGCTTCTCCCCTGTGTGTGTTCTATGGTGAGTAACAAAATGTGATTTACGTGCAAAACATTTCTCACATTTTGAACAGGAAAAAGGCTTCTCCCCTGTGTGAATTCTCATGTGGTTAACAAAATGTGATTTCCATGTAAAATATTTCCCACAGTCTGAATATGAAAATGACTTCTTTCCTGTAGGAGCAGTTTGTTTTTTATTGCCTCTTTTGTGACTTTGATTTTCTTTAGTAGTCGGTAATGAATCTGAAGATGGGACCTGTTTCATAGGATCAGATAACAGATCTTTGCTGTGAATGGATGATGGTATATCTGGAGTAATATCAATCACTTCAGTTGTATCTTGTAGGATCTCAAGATCATCAGATTTAAAAATTGAAGATGTCAGCTGTCCCTCTGATCTCCTGGTACAGTCATCTGCTAAGATAAAATACAATTATTATTTTTAATAAAATATCCCAGTTTTATATTTTTGAACATTTCTGCTTACACTGTCCATAAAAATGGCAAGTTATGTAAAAAACTTTATTTATTTTTATCAAGACCATGACAGTTCACAGTCTAATAGAAAACCTTGTTGGATGAACCAGTAGTGTGCGGTGTTCAACTGTTTGTTCATTCTGCCTCCCAAATATTGAATAAAAAGAAACCAATCAATGTTATGTGGGCGAAAATAATACCAATTCTCATCTCACAAAAAACAAGTCCCCACTCAGGTCCATCATCTGTCAATGGAAAAACAGAGGTTCCCACACTATTAGTGGCTCAAAGGCTGTTGAAAAGCAACAAGGTTTCCATAAACCAATCCAGCAAAATCCGCTCTCACTTCGGAGTCTTGCAGTGTGCGCAAACAACATTTAGGATCCCTGTATTTAGTAATATTATAGTGAGAAGAATCTGCTTAATTTGCGGTGTGTGTCTCCTGGAGCACAATCTGGGCACTATGTGCTGGGTAAGAAAATGGCAAATGTGTGATTTTCACTCTCCAACATCCACTGCATATTCATTTCTGGAAAGTGGCTGTGGAGTCAAAATATTCACTCCTCCTACACACGTGGTCAAAGTTGTTGGTACTTCTCGCTTGATGACAGAAAAACCCACAATGGTCACAGAAATAACTTGAATCTGACAAAAGTAATAATAAATAAAAAATCTATCAAAATTAACAAATGAAAGTCAGACATTGCTTTTCAGCCATGCTTCCTCAGAATTTAAAAAAATAAAACTCATGAAATAGGCCTGGACAGAAATGATGGTTCCCTTAACTAAAATATTTTGTTGCACAACCTTTTGAGGCAATCACTGCAATCAAACGATTTCTGTAACTGCCAAGGAGACTTCTGCACCTCTCGACAGGTATTTTGGCCCACTCCTCAAGAGCAACTGTCTCATGTTTGAAGGTTGCATTTTCCAGACGACATGTTTCAACTCTTTCCAAAGATGCTCAATAGGATTTAGGTCAGGGCTCATAGAAGACCACTTCAGAATAGTCCATTGTTTTCCTCTTAGCCATTCTTGCATGTTTTTAGCTGTCTGTTTTGTGTTGTTATCCTGTAGCAAGACCCATGACCTGCGACTGAGACCAAGCTTTCTGACACTGAGCAGCACATTTCTCTCTAGAATCCCTTGACAGTCTTGAGATTTCATTGTTCCCTGCACACATTCTAGAAACCCTGTGCCAGATGCAGCAAAGCAGCCCCAGAGCATAACAGAGCCTCCTCCATGTTTCACAGTAGGGACAGTCTTCTTTTCGTGATATGCTTCATTTTTCTGTCTGAGGACATAGAGCTGATGTGCTTTGCCAAAAAGTTCAATTTTTGTCTCATCTGTCCATAGGACATTCTCCCAGAAGCGTTGTGGCTTGTCAACATGTAGTTTGACAAATTCCAGTCTGGCTTTTTTATGATTATTTTCAACAATGGTGTCCTCCTTGGTCGTCTCCCATGAAGTCCACTTTGGCTCATATACTGATGGATGGTGCAATGTGAAATTGATGTTCATTGAGCTTGAAGTGCACCTTTAATATGTTTAGGAGTTTTTCTGGGTTCTTTTGTTACCATTCATATTATCCGTCTCTTTGATTTGTCATCAATTTTCCTCTTGCGGTCACGTCCAGGGATGTTGGCTACAGTCCCGTGGAGCTTACATTCCTGAATAATATGTGCAACTGTACTCACAAGAACATTAGCTGCTTAGAGATGGTCTTTTAACTTTTACCTGTAACATGTTTGTCTATAATTTTTTTTCTAATCTGAGACATCTCTTTCCTTCGCTTCCTCTGGTCCATGTTGAGTGTGATACACCCCATGTCACCAAACAGCACAGTGAGTATCTGTAGCCCTCTATACAGGCCATTCACTGATTCCAGGATTGTAGACACCTGTGATGCTAATTAGTGGACACACCATGATGTAACATGTCCCTTTTGTCACATTATTTTCAGGTGTTCCATCATTTCTGTCCAGGCCCATTTCATGTATTTTATTTTTTTTTTTAAAAAATCTGTAGAAGCATAGTGGAAAAGCAATGTCTGACTTTCATTTGTTCATTTTCATAGATTTTTTATTTATTATTACTTTTGTCAGATTCAAGTCATTTCTGTGACCATTGTGGGTTTTTCTGTCATTAAATGAGGGGTAACAACAATTTTGACCACATGTATATAGATTATAACCCTCAGTGAATTCATTTATAAAATGGAATCACTTTATGGGGATTTTGACTATTCTGTCAGGCTACTTTCACACTTGAGTTTTCTTGCTGCGCGTTTTTTGCGCATAAAAACGCATGGAAAAAACGCATACAAACGCTGCATTTTTTTCAAGCATTTTTAAGCGCATGCAGGAAAAAACGCAGCGTTTTTATGCGTTTGTATGCGTTTTTAGTGCGTTTTTAGTGCATATGCGTTTTTTCAAGATTGTTTGTCCACACCCAAAAAAAAAAAAAAAAACAATCTGCCAACACACCCGACCAATGGGACATCAGTGGCGGTGTGGTATGTTAATATATAGACTATGTCTACAGTATTCTTCACATTTGCTTGATTTTTCTCGTGTCAACATGGATCTGCGCTGGAAGAGTTTTCACTTCAACTTGGATTTGGACATCGCGATGGCTCAGGCGTATGCAGTTGCTTGCCATGAACAAAGGAAGAGAGAGAGGCAGTGAAGACGGCAGCGGTGGCGTATGTGGATACATCCGATTGTTGAACTCCGGGAGAGCCATGGCGCATACCACACCCTCTACAGTGAGCTACAGGCAAACCCGGAGAAATTAACAGATTATATCCGGATGTCCCAAGAAAGCTTCAGGGATTTGCTTGGTCGTGTCCAAGAATCCATACGGAGACAGGACACACAGTTCCGTCGTGCGATTCCTCCTGAGGAACGGCTACTGGTGACATTACGGTACGTAATATTTTTAAAAACCAAGTGGTTGGGTCTGATAGTTTTTTTTTTTACATGTACTATTCAAAATCTTGGCTAATTATTTTTCGTGAATGTACTAATATTTTATTTTATAGTTTTACAAAACCATATACAGAAATATTAATTTTAATTCTTTCTCTGTTTTGCAGATTCCTGGCGACTGGAGAAACCCTATCTTCACTCCACTTCCAGTACCGTATTGGAATCTCTACCTTGTCTGGAATTGTTGCGGACACCTGCCGGGCTCTCTGGAATGTTCTTTGTCCAGAATTTATGCCCCTGCCCACCACTGAAAAGTGGATGGAAATTGCTGACAAATTCTGGACAGGCTGCAATTTCCCCAACTGTTTGGGAGCTGTTGATGGTAAACACATCCGGATAATCAAGCCCAAAAGGACTGGATCTGAGTACTATAATTACAAAAAGTACTTTTCAATAGTACTCATGGCCATTTCGGAATCATAGAATCATAGAATCGTAGAGTTGGAAGGGACCTCCTGGGCCATTTGGTCCAGCCCCTTGCTCAAAGCAGGATTCGCTAAATCATCCCAGTCAGATGTCTGTCCAGCATCTGTTTGAAGACTTCCATTGAAGGAGAAGTCACAACTTCTCGTGGCAGCTTGTTCCACTCATTGATCACTCTAACTGTCAAAAAGTTTTTTCTAATATCTAATCTGTGTCTCCTCCCATTCAGTTTCATCCCATTGCTTCTAGTCTTTCCTTGTGCAAATGAGAATAAAGTTGATCCTTCTACAATGTGACAGCCCTTTAGATATTTGTAGACTGCTATTAAGTCTCCTCTCAGTTTTCTCTTTTGCAAACTAAACATTCCCAAATCCTGCAATCTTTCCTCATAAGACAGGGTTTGCAAACCGGTCACCATTCTGGTCGCTCTTTTCTGAACTTGCTCCAGTTTCTTGATGTCTTTTTTAAAATGTGGTGCCCAAAACTGGACACAATATTCCAGATGAGGTCTGACCAAAGAGGAGTAGAGGGAAATAATGATTTCACGTGATCTAGACTGTATGCTTCTGTTAATACATCCTAGAATTGTATTTGCCTTTTTTGCTGCTGCATCACACTGTTGACTCATATTCAGTTTGTGATCTATTAGTATACCCAAGTCTTTTTCACATGTGCTGTTGCTTAGCCCTATTCCTCCCATTCTGTATATGCTTTTTTCATTTTTATTGCCCAGATGTAGTACTTTGCATTTTAACCTATTAAAAACCATTCTGTTAGTTGCTGCCCACTTCTCCAGTTTATTTATATCTTTTTGAATCCTCTCTCTCTTCTCTAGTATTAGCTATCCCTCCTAGCTTTTTGTCATCAGCAAATCTAATCAGTTTACCCTCAATTCCTTCATCTAAATCATTGATAAAGATGTTGAACAATACAGGGCCCAGGACAGAGCCCTGTGGTACCCCACTTGAGACCTTCGTCCAACTGGATGTGCAGCCATTTACGACCACTCTTTTGGTCCGATCACTAAGCCAGTTATGAATCCACCTAACAGTTGCCTTGTCCATTCCATACTTAGTCATTTTTTCAATAAGGATTGTGTGAGATACTTTGTCAAATGCTTTGCTGAAGTCAAGATATAATATATCTACAGCATTTCCTTGATCCATCCAATCAGTGATTCCGTCATAGAAGGAAATTAAGTTAGTCTGACATGACTTATTATTAGTTACAAACCCATGCTGACTCTGTTTAATCACTTCATTCTTATCCAGGTACTGACATACATGTTGTTTAATAATTTGTTCAAACATCTTTCCTGGTATAGAAGTCAGACTCACCGGCCTAGAGTTGCCTGGGTCCACCTTCTTCCCCTTTTTGAAGATAGGAACAACATTTGCTCTTCTCCAGTCTTCTGGGGCTTCTCCTGTTCTCCAAGAATTTTCAAAGATTATGGAGAGGGGTTCAAAAATTTCTTCTGCTATCTCCTTCAGTACTCTGGGGTGTAATTCATCTGGACCTGGAGACTTGAATTCATATAGGTTAGCTAAGTGTTTCCTCACTTTCTTTCTGTTTATAGATATCCTGGATTCTTCTATTCCCTTAATAGGACAGTGAAGAACAGTTGATGTTACATTTCCTTTCTGAGAGAAAACAGATGCAAAATAGGAATTTAAAATTTCGGCCTTCTCAACATCCTGTCTTACCATTTCATCATTTTCATCCTGTAAAAATCCTATAGCATCTTTGACTTTTCTTTTCCTTTTGACATATCCCCAAAATCCTTTATTATTGCTTTTGACATCTCTTGCAAGCCTCAATTCATTTTCAGCTTTAGATAATCTGATTTGTGCCCTGCAGGTTTTGCAGGCAGCATTATATTCTTCTTTAGATATGCCTCCCTCTTTCCATTTTATAAACATTTTTTTCTTCCTTTTTAGCATGTGCTTAAGTTCTGTGTTCATCCATCCTGGTTTCCTTAAATGCTTCCTATTCTTCCGTCTTTTCGGAATTGTTAACAATTGTGCTTTGAGAATTTCATTTTTCAAGATTTTCTGTATTGAGCTTATCTGTACATTCACCGTTTGTGTCCGAGGATCACCCTCTTCTGGTGAAGGAATGTAGTGAGGCTGATTTGGATGAAAGAAATCAAACACCTGATCAGGTGGATTGTGACTGGGTAACAGGAACTTCAGATTAGATATAAGGCAGCCGACGCCCTTCTGAGTGGCTGGTGATTTCTCTGCTGGATTCTTGGAGACCAGTCTGATTTCTGCTTCTCAAAGATAAGTTTTTGCTCTGCTATTGAACTTATTAGTTTTGGTTTTGTTTACCTTGTTTTTTGAGTTCAGCCATCCCCGGCTGGGGATGTGCTGTATTCTTATTCCTTGATCAGTGTTCTCTTTTGCTCTGCTTTCAGAATATTCTGAGTGCTGATATAGGGTTTGAAGTCTAGTGACTTCAGGATCCTTTTTGCTTATTAGTTGTGTTGGTAATATTTTTAGCAGGGCTTTCTCGGATTGCAGACAGCAGCTTTTCTGTCCTGTCCTTTTTAGTTAGCTTGGGCCCCATCGTTTGCTCAACCTATCTTTCTATCTGTGTTAGAGTTTTCATCTTATTTCACCGTCATTATATGTTGGGGGCTGCCTATTGCTTTGGGGTCTGCTCTGGGGCAGTCAGTTTTTCCCTTTTCTCTCTTTAGGCTTATTTAGATCTCCGGCTGTGACGAGGTGTCTAGGATCACCGTGGGAACGCTCCACGGCTACTGCTAGTTGTGTGATAGGATTAGGGGTCTGCAATCCGCTAATTTCCAACCTCTCTGATTTTCTGGGCTGAGCTTGTGTTTTGTTTTTTCCTCCTCGGTGACTCAATCATAACAATTTCCCATCCTTCCTGGACATTTTTGTCTTTAAGGATATCCAGCCATTGGATCCCTCCAATTCTCTTTCTGAATCCCTTAAAATCTGCCTTTCTGAAATCTAACCTTGACGTCTGAGTCTTCACAGGTCTTCCTCCTCTAGTTATCCAAAATTCTAAAATAGCATGGTCACTACCTCCTAGGGTCCCAGCCACTTTTACCTCCTCAACCATTTCCTCCCTGTTTATAAGGATTAGATCCAAGGTAGCAGTTCCCCTTGTTTTCTCCCCTACCTTTTGGAAGATAAAGTTGTCAGCAAGAGAGGATAAGAATTTCCTTGACCTGTTAGTTTTGCCTGAGAGAGATTCCCAACAAATGTCTGGATAGTTGAAATCTCCCATGACAACTACGTCATATTTTTTGGAGAACTTGGCCATTTGATGCATAAAGAGTTCATCCATATCTTCAGCTTGCACAGGCGGCCTGTAGTAAATGCCTACAATGGTGTCCTTTCCATTGTTCTATCCTTGTATTCTTCCCTCTGAAGCTTCAATCTCTGTGCAGATATACGCGTTTCTAACATACAATGCAACACCTCCTCCTCGTTTATCAAGTCTGTTTCTTGCAAATAAGTTGTATCCTTCTAGTCTTGTATTCCAATCATGTGTATTGTCCCACCAAGTTTCAGTGATTCCAATGACATCATATTTCTTTTCCTGTGTTAGTAGTTCCAATTCTCCTTGTTTGTTGCCCATGCTTTGTGCATTAGTATAGAAACATTATAGTTTGTGATTGGTTTCTCTTTCTCCAATATTTTTATTAATTAGATTCTTTCGTCTTTGTTCTTCCTTTCCACTTCTAATAGCAGAGTTCTCAATAGCATTTGTCAGGTGTATGGCTTTTTCTGGTCTTTTGCTTCCCTTCCCATGTTGTTCTAGTTTAAAGCTCTCCTTACAAGTGTAGCAAGGCGACTTCCAAATACATGTTTTCCAGTCTTCGTAAGGTGCACCCCATCTCTAGCAAGTAGTCCATCGTAAAGGTAATTCACTCCGTGATCCATAAATTCAAATCGTTGCTGATGGCACCATCGACGTAGCCAGTTATTCACCTGCAGAATCTTATTCCACCTCCTTGTTCCATGGCCATCCACTGGGAGGATGGAAGAGAAGACCACCTGCGTTCCCAGTTCTTTCACTTTCTTGCCTAAGTCTTCAAAGTCTCTGCAGATGGTTTCCAGGTCATTTCTTGCCGTGTCATTTGTCCCCACATGTAGTAGCAGGAATGGGTAGTCATCTGTAGGTCTGAAGAGTCCTGATATCCTGTCAGACACATCTTTAATTTTTGCACCTGGAAGACATCCGGATGCCGGATGTATGTTTGTAGCAGTGGACATTGGAGCATTTGGCCATGGTAATGACTCACAGGCTTTTAAAAACTCAGACATGGGCCGGAGGTTGTATGGCAAACAATTTAATTTCCCTATGCCACGGCCTCTTCCCCACACCGAAGCTCCGCCACTGCCCTTTGTAATGGTTGGGGATGAGGCTTTTCAAATGTGCGCAAACCTATTGAAACCCTACTCCAGCCGGGACTTGGACCACACCAAAAAAATATTTAATTACAGGCTGACCAGGGCCAGAAGAACTGTCGAGTGTGCTTTTGGGATTCTTGTCTCAAGATGGCGAATTCTCGGCACAGCCATTAATCTTAAACTTGAAACAGTCGATGAGGTGGTGAAGGCCTGTGTGGTTCTACATAATTTTGTGATAGCTAAAGAGCACCCGACCTTTGAACTCCATGATGATGCTCCTAACCCATTGCCTGAATTCACTCAGCACCCTCTCAGGTCATCCGTTGAAGTTGGCCAAATGAGGGACCAATTTGCGGTCTACTTTGTCTCTGATGTAGGACGGGTGCACTGGCAAGATGAAATGGTGTAAATGTTTTTGTTTGTTAATGTTAATAAAAAACCTGATTTGCTACCAGTACCGAGTGCACTATGCTTTTTACACTCCAATAAAATAAAAAAATTCCCATGTATACCTGTGAATTCATGATGTTCTCACACCTGGGCAGGTAAATACACATATGAGTTAAAATGCAGCATCGCTAGTCTGCGTGAAATATATTGGTACGTAAGCAAAGCTGCAGGTTAAATATGATATGTGTATTAACCAGGCCATGATTGATCAATATAACCAGGCCATGATTGATAGATAAATAGTTATGATTATGACATTTGAGCGACTTTGGTAGGATCGGGTTTCAGGAAACCAAATTTTTTTCAAATGAAACTTGTACAACTAGTGTTAAAAAAGGATTTGTTCAAAACCTAACCCGAATGCAAGTCAATGGGGAATAAAAGTCTGCATTGAATGGATGAATGTAATCAGCTCAATTCCAACTTTTATTTCCCATTGTGGTAATGTTTCGCAATAAACTTGCCTTTTTTTGGCCCGAAAACCAGATCCTAGTCGTTAAAACTCTAGTTATAATACTAGGCCTTGGTATTTAACAATTATACTAGGCCTTGGTATGACTATACTAGGCCTTGGTATTTAACATATGATGTGTATTTTACCCATGAGTGGATTCAACACACAAGAGTATGTTGTTAATTACAAGGTATATCAATAATCCCCCTTGCCTAGAATCACAGTAAGTGAAATGAGGATGGTAAAAACAGCCAATCCTCCAAACATTTTTTATGACACCTTGCAAAGTTAAAGTCGCATTGTGTGTACGGTGCAGTGTGTGTGAGCGGCGCCAAAAACATTAATCAAACTTATGGTGAACCAGAAATTTGAATTTATTTTGAAACAGAAAAATTAAACAAAACTTTATTTTTTTCTGCGTTTGGGGGTAGATGGTTGCAAGTTGGGGGTATGCAGGGAAGATGCAGAACTTACAGTTGAAGAAGGTGTTCTAGGGGAAGGGGCAACAAAACTTGTGGGGGAAGGGAGTCCAGTTATGGGACTTGAAGTAGAAAAGGTTGAGGAGATGAAAGAGGTTCAGGTACATTGGTCCGAAGTGCTTGTTTACACAAACTTTTCTGCCTGGACCTATTTGGGCCCAATGCCCGCCTTGATTGTTGGCGCATTGAACTTAGAGCAAATAACGAATGTGGGTCCCCCATCTGCTGCTGTGGCTGCTGCTGCTGCTGTGGCTGCTGCTGCTGTGGCTGCTGCTGTGGCTGCTGCTGCAGCTGCTGATGCTCTGTGGTGGCAGTGGCAGTGCTCGTCCTTGCAGGAGGACTGGTGGCGGCAGTGATGGTCCAGGTTTGCGGAGTGGTGGTGGCAGGGCTACTACATGTTGTAGTGTTTGTGGCAGGGCTGTTCCACATTTGCGTAGTGGTGGCTGTGCTCCAAGCATGCATGGGGGTGGCGGTGGTGCTCCAGACAGGAGCAGCGCTTGCCATGGTGGTGTTGGTGAAGTGACCAGCTGCACTCAGACTTGTGGTGGTGTAATGGTGGGTGTCCTGGCTTTGAATAGAGGTGTCCGTGCAGTGGTATGCAGCACAAGTCGGTAGTGAGGTGAAGCGAGTCAATGGTGGCACAGGTGGAAATGACACCACTGACTGCTGCCCATACCGATTATGCTGCATAGCCTGCAAGAAAGCATTGTTGCAGGCCTGCAGCACAATCAGCTGTTGCTCAGGACTAAGGTGTTCCGCCATGCCCTTTTCAATCTTACTAAAAAAATGGTGCGCTGGTCTGTTGAGGTCGGCCTCCAGACGGTCAAGGCGCTGTTCGACAGAAAGGAAGTGGTGTTGCATGTGGTTAAAACCACGTTCCATGAGTGAAAAACCGTTTTCCTATCTGTCGGACAGCGACTTGAGGCTGGCATTAAAGGCCTCGCTCAAGTGCATAAACTCAGGCAAGACATTCCTGTCCAAGGCCCTCTGCCGCTGGCAGGTAGTGCCTGCATAACCAGTGGCAGAGACCTGGGACAGGGGAACACCTGATGGACCAGCTTCCTGGTCACTAGCTGTCTGTGTGGCTGACCTGCAAGGTGCTTCCTGGCTGTCGGATGGCTGGGACAGGTCAGAGGACGTCCGATGAAGGACCGCTCCAGGGCCAGGTTGCAGGGTGCTGCTCCAGGTGCTGTGGAAGAAAGGAAAATCATTACTATCATGCCTTTACAAGAAGCATCAGCTGTGGATTAGAAAAACACAGATTAATATAAATAAAAACCCAAAAATTATAATACTTACGATCTGGTGGCAAGGACCGGACTTAGGAACTGCAACGCGTGATAGTGACGGTATCTTGTTCTTGTCCTTGACGCAGATCCACTGCGAACCTGGCCCTCAGCACGAACATCACTGTTGAAGCGGTCCTTGATCGAGCGCCAACGTGTTCGGACTTTGTCCACTGTTGGAAAAACAAACCAACAACATGAACAATTGTGTTTCATGCACGACATATGCTATCACTAAACCCAACAGTGCCATCAAGGACAATAGTCACAGTGGCACAATACAGCAATACAATACCCAAAGCAGTCACTGTTGAGCCAGATGACACTGTTGGGTTTCCTGCTAGAATATATCTAGCCCGAAACCCAACAGTGCCATCAAGAACAATAGTCACAGCGGCAAAATACAGCAATACAATACCCAAAGCATTCACTGTTGAGCCAGATGACACTGTTGGGTTTCCTGCTAGAATATATCTAGCCCAAAACCCAACAGTGCCATCAAGGACAATAGTCATAGCGGCACAATACAGCAATACAATACCCAAAGCAGTCACTGTTGAGCCAGATGACACTGTTGGGTTTCCTGCTAGAATATATCTAGCCCGAAACCCAACAGTGCCATCAAGGACAATAGTCACAGCGGCAAAATACAGCAATACAATACCCAAAGCAGTCACTGTTGAGCCAGATGACACTGTTGGGTTTCCTGCTAGAATATATCTAGCCCGAAACCCAACAGTGCCATCAAGGACAATAGTCACAGCGGCAAAATACAGCAATACAATACCCAAAGCAGTCACTGTTGAGCCAGATGACACTGTTGGGTTTCCTGCTAGAATATATCTAGCCCGAAACCCAACAGTGCCATCAAGGACAATAGTCACAGCGGCAAAATACAGCAATACAATACCCAAAGCAGTCACTGTTGAGCCAGATGACACTGTTGGGTTTCCTGCTAGAATATATCTAGCCCGAAACCCAACAGTGCCATCAAGGACAATAGTCACAGCGGCAAAATACAGCAATACAATACCCAAAGCATTCACTGTTGAGCCAGATGACACTGTTGGGTTTCCTGCTAGAATATATCTAGCCCAAAACCCACCAGTGCCTTCAAGGACAATAGTCACAGCGGCACAATACAGCAATACAATACCCAAAGCAGTCACTGTTGAGCCAGATGACACTGTTGGGTTTCCTGCTAGAATATATCTAGCCCGAAACCCAACAGTGCCATCAAGGACAATAGTCACAGCGGCAAAATACAGCAATACAATACCCAAAGCAGTCACTGTTGAGCCAGATGACACTGTTGGGTTTCCTGCTAGAATATATCTAGCCCGAAACCCAACAGTGCCATCAAGGACAATAGTCACAGCGGCAAAATACAGCAATACAATACCCAAAGCAGTCACTGTTGAGCCAGATGACACTGTTGGGTTTCCTGCTAGAATATATCTAGCCCAAAACCCAACAGTGCCATCAAGGACAATAGTCACAGCGGCAAAATACAGCAATACAATACCCAAAGCAGTCACTGTTGAGCAAGATGACACTGTTGGGTTTCCTGCTAGAATATATCTAGCCCGAAACCCAACAGTGCCATCAAGGACAATAGTGTCATGTCGGACACTGTTCGCACCAGGGTGTCCGGCAGATAGCGGAAAAACCCCATCCTACCACATGGTTCTCAGCGGTGCTGGTTGGTCTTTCGATCCGGCTTGGATTGGGTTAACCAGGTTGTCATTCTGGCTGAGGGCTTAGCCACGCCCTCTGTCTTTAAATTGCCCTGTGTGACTATGGGCGTCGCCGACTATAGCTCTTGCCTTGTGCTAAGCGATACCGGTCTGGAGTGGTGGTCTAAGGAGCATACGGTTGCTGGTGTAGTATATTCCATTGTTGCCATTTTGCCTCCCTGTGTTGTATTATTTGGTTGCCCTTGCACATTACTGTATTCCCCTGTATGTACGCGGTGTGGTGCATTTCCGTTATCCCTGTCCATACTTATTTGTGGGGTCTGGTGTTTGGTCTCCTCACTGGGTGGAGGGTGGTGGGTTCAGCTTAGGGCTGGACAGGAGACAAGGACAGGGTGGAGGCACAGGCAGGCACACCTTCAGTGTAAACCCTGGGTTGAGGGTCAGACAGGGTTTCCCCTAGTCTGAGGGACACCGCAGGGGCCCCGGGGTTTCAGCCTAAAGTTACCTAGGCTTCCCATGACATTATAGTCGGCCCAAAAAAAAAAAGAAAAAAAAAAGAGGATTATTTACCATGGATCCTATAGTCTCCATAACCAAGCAGCTGGAGGCTCTGTCCATTCAGGTCACTGAACTGAGGGGGGCGGTCCAGCAACAAGGCCTCTCAGTTCCTGCTGTGCAAACTGAGGCAGCAGTCAGGGCAGCTGAACCTAAGTTACCTCTCCCTGAATGATTCTCTGGTGATCGCTGTAAGTTCGTTGTATTTCGTGAATCCTGCAAATTGTATTTTCGCATGCGTCCTCTCTCCTCAGGAAATGAGGCTCAGCGTGTGGGCTTGGTAGTTTCCTTGCTGGGTGGTGACCCACAAGCATGGGCGTTTTCACTACCTTCTGATTCACCAGCATTTGAGTCTGCAGACCTTTTTTTTCTGCTCTGGGTTTAATCTATGACGATCCTGACAGACTGGAGTTAGCAGAGTTTAAAATACACTCTCTACTCCAGGGTGAGCGACTGGCGGAGGATTATTGTACGGAATTTCGTCGCTGGGCTGTGGACACTCAATGGAATGACCCTGCACTAAGGAGTCAATTTTTGCATGGGGTTTCTGGAAGGGTTAAACAAACTCTGCTAATGTATGAGACTCCCGCCTCTCTGGAGGCTGCTATGGTACTTGTTGTACGCATTGATCGCCGTTTTCGTCAGAGGTCGCAGGAGACATAGCCTGTGGGGGGAGGGGCAGTCTCTGGTGAGGTCGCCCCAGGTGAATCCGTGGAACCTATGCAGATTGCTGGTATATCACATACACATAATAACAAGCATAAATGTCCCTTGCCCAGAAAGCAAGGGGTCTGTTTTTTTTGTGGCAAAAAAGGACATTTTATTAATGCTTGCCCCCTGGTACCTAAGAAAGACATGCCGGCGGAAAACTGCTAGGCTCAGAGGGTTTGGAGGAGTCTAGTCTGAGCCTTTGCATATCCTCCGTGGTGGTCTCCCAGTGTATGCTCCCTGCCAAGGTAGTTATCGGGGGCCAAGAGCTGTCGATTACTGTATTTGTAGATAGTGGTTCAGCCGCTAATCTCATTGATGAAAAGTTTGCGCGTACTGCGGGATTTAAGGTGGAGACGCTGCCTAATCCTATCCGGGTGGTTACCATCAATGCCTCCCCTCGCTCACAAGGGGAGATTAAAGAGTTTGTGGCTGATGTAAAACTCCACATTGGGGTCCTACACTCTGAGCGGGTAACATGTAAGGTGCTCAGTAATTTACCTGCTGATAGTTCTGGGGTTTCCATGGTTGTCTATGCACAATCCGGTGATTGATTGGAAAACCCAGGACATAATTCAGTGGAGCAGATACTGCTAGGAGAGTTGTCTGGCCACGTGTATCTCCGCTGTGACTCCCAGCATCCCGGAGCCACTGCTGGACTTTGCTGATGTATTTTCTGAAAGAGGTTGTTCAGAGCTGCCACCGCACCGACCCTATGACTGTGCTATTAGGTTAAAACCGGGGGCCAAGTTACCAAAAGCCAGGATGTTCAATATCTCAGGTCCTAAGAGGCAAGCTTTCAAAGAATACATTGCAGAAAGTCTAAGCAAAGGGCACATCAGGCCTTCATCATCTCCATTGGCGGCGGGGTTCTTCTTTGTCAAGAAGAAAGATGGCGGATTACGCCCGCGTCTGGATTTCAGGGAACTCAACCAGATTACGGTTCATGACCCCTACCCGATGCCACTGATACCCGATTTGTTCAACCAGGTGTCTGGTGCCAAATGGTTTTCCAAGCTTGACCTCAGGGGGGCGTACAATCTCATAAGAGTCCGTCAAGGGGATGAATGGAAGACGGCATTTAATACCCCTGAGGGTCATTTTGAGAATTTGGTGATACCATTTGGGTTGACGAGCGCGCCAGCAGTATTTCAACATTTCATAAATGATGTCTTTTCTCATCTCTTGGGGAAATTTGTTATTATATACCTTGATGACAGTCTTATTTACTCACGCGACCGTGATGCACACATAGAGCATGTTAGGCAGGTGTTGAAGTTGCTCAGGGAAAACAAGCTCTATGCCAAGCTTGAGAAATGTGTATTTGTCGTCCAAGAATTACCTTTTTTGGGTTATGTAATTTCCACCTCAGGGTTTAAAATGGACACCGCTAAGGTGCAAGCGGTGCTGCAGTGGGAACGGCCTGATAATCTCAAGGCTCTTCAGCGATTCCTGGGTTTTTCCAACTATTATAGGAAATTTATTAAGAATTTTTCTATGATTGCTAACCCGCTCACCGACATGACGAAAAAAGGTACCAATTTTTTTGACTGGTCTGAGGCTGCTGTGCGCGCGTTTGAATTCCTCAAAAACAGTTTTGCTTCAGCTCCCATCTTGGTTCAGCCTGATGTCTCCCTACCATTTACCGTGGAGGTGGATGCATCAGAGGTTGGTGTGTGGGCGGTACTGTCTCAGGGTCCATCCTTGGGCGAATTGCATCCGTGTGCCTACTTCTCCAAGAAACTGTCGCTGGCCGAGCGTAATTACGATTTTGGTAACAGGGAATTGTTGGCCATCAAGTTGGCATTTGAGGAATGGCGACACTTCTTGGAGGGGGCTGTCCATCATATTACTGTTATAACAGACCATAAGAATCTGCTTTATTTAGAGTCTGCTAAACGCCTGTCACCCAGACAGGCTCGCTGGGCGCTATTCTTCACCCGGTTCAATTTTTTTGTGACACACCGACCAGGTTCTAAGAATACTAAGGCGGATACCTTGTCCAGATGTTTCCCGGGTGGAGAGCCACATGAGGATCCGGTGCCTATACTCCAAAAGGGAGTTGTGGTCTCGGCTCTCACGACAGAGGTTGAGGCAGAGATTGCTGATGCTCAGGAGGAGGTACCGCCAGATCTGCCTCCTAATAAATCGTTTGTGCCACTACACCTACGCTTAAAAGTGTTAGGGGAACATCACGATACTGTCCTGGCAGGTCACCCAGGAGTTAAGGGCACTCTGGAACTTGTATCACGTCGTTTTTGGTGGCCCAAAATCCGGCAGGACGTGGCCTCATATGTGTCAGCCTGTACCACGTGCGCACGGGCCAAGACACCACGCTCCCGTCCTGCTGGCACATTGCATCCTCTCTGTGTGCCCAGTAAGCCATGGACTGAGATTTCCATGGATTTCATTACGGATTTGCCCTCCTCGGCTGGGAACACGGTCATTCTGGTAATAGTTGATCAGTTCTCTAAAATGTCGCATTTCGTTGCTTTGCCATCTTTGCCCAATGCGAAGACCCTTGCTCAGGTATTTATTCGCGAGGTGGTCAGACTTCATGGTGTCCCGTCTGACATTGTATCTGATAGAGGTACACAATTTGTGGCAAAATTTTGGAGAGCTTTTTGTTCACGCCTAGGGATTAAATTGTCTCATTCATCGGCTTTCAGTCAAATGGGCATACTGAGCGTATGAACCAAAACCTAGAACAATACTTACGCTGTTTTGTGTCTGACAATCAGGAAGAGTGGTCGGCGTTTCTTCCTCTGGCTGAATTCGCGATAAACAATCATTATCAGGAATCGTCTGGGGAATCTCCTTTCTTTTGTGTTTATGGTCAACATCCCCAATTCTGTACCTTGCGCCAAGGGAGCTCTGCAGGTGTCCCTGAGGAGGACCAGTTGGGAGCACAATTGTCATCCGTTTGGAGGAGAGTAAAGCAGCGCTTGCTGAATGTAGGTTCTAGGTATAAACGTGTGGCTGACGGTAGACGTGTGCCTGGTCCGGACCTGTGTGTGGGTGATTGGGTGTGGTTGTCTACAAGGAACATCAAACTCAAAATACCATCGCTTAAGTTGGGGCCCAGGTTCATTGGTCCTTTTAGGATCATTCTCCGCAATTATTAACCCTGTGGCATTTCATTTAGAGTTACCTGCCGTATACAAGATACAATGTGTTTCACAAGGCGTTACTTAAGAAAGTCGTGGGTGCTGTTGATGTTTCTCCCGTGCCACCACCTCCCATCTTGGTGGATGGCACATTGGAGTTTGAGGTGTCCAAGGTGGTTGACTCTCGGGTAGTGCGTCGCACTCTACAGTACTTGGTCCACTGGCGTGGCTATGGTCCTGAGAAGAGGACTTGGGTGCCGGCCTCGGACATACATGCGGACCGACTGATTACAGTGTTTCATCGCCGCCATCCGGACAAGCCGGGTCCTCGACATTGTGAGGTTCCTGGGGTCCCTCGTAGAAGGCGGGGTACTGTCATGTCGGATACTGTTCGCACCAGGGTGTCCGGCAGACAGCGGTAATACCCCATCCTACCACATGGTTCTCAGCGGCGCTGGTTGGTCTTCCGATCCGGCTTGGATTGGGTTAACCAGGTTGTCATTCTGGCTGAGGGCTTAGCCACGCCCTCTGTCTTTAAATTGCCCTGTGTGACTATGGGCGTCGCCTACTATAGCTCTTGCCATGTGCTAAGCGATACCGGTCTGGAGTGGTGGTCTAAGGAGCATACGGTTGCTGGAGTAGTATATTCCATTGTTGCCATTTTGCCTCCCTGTGTTGTATTATTTGGTTGCCCTTGCACATTACTGTATTCCCCTGTGTGTACGCGGTGTAGTGTATTTCCGTTATCCCTGTCCATACTTATTTGTGGGGTCTGGTGTTTGGTCTCCTCACTGGGTGGAGGGTGGTGGGTTCAGCTTAGGGCTGGACAGGAGACAAGGACAGGGTGGAGGCCCAGGCAGGCACACCTTCAGTATAAACCCTGGGTTGAGGGACAGACAGGGTTTCCCCTAGTCTGAGGGACACCGCAGGGGCCCCAGGGTTTCAGCCTAAAGTTACCTAGGCTTCCCATGACATTTAGTCACTGCAGCATAACAGAGCAGGTAAAACGCCCTTTTGGAGGCTGCAGTGGCGCTGTCCCAGCCATCCATCAATGCTGCGGCCACCTCATTCCATAGCCGCCGGGTCACCACATTGTCCTTGTACAGCCGGTCACAGCTGTCCCACAACGGACCACGCTCCTGGACCAGGCGGATAAGCTGCTCATTATCCAGGCAAACGTCTTCATCTCGTTGTGGAACCTAGACAAAACACATTCATTAGAATATTCGAATTTTGAGTGAATAAAAAGTTATAAAAGAGATACAGAAAAGAGGAAATATAGAAGATAAAAAATAAAGAACATCACAAATAATTTGATACTTACATTACGTATCACCACCGGGACTTGGCTTGGCTGCTCCTGCTGTTCGCCCTCAGTAGTCACGTCCGCAGAAGATGACGATGTCTGAAAAAAAAAAAAAAACGTAAGAGATTTGGAGAAGCAGCAGATATACTTACCAAACGCACGAAAATAATCACCTCACGGTCTGCTTGCGCCAGTTCCTGCCGGGATGGGGAATATTCAGATTCCGAAGACATACTGCATGTAAAAATAATAAAACGCATTAGTACATATACAATTTAAAAGGACAGGCATACATTATTATATGTAATAATACTCACATTCTTGACGCTGAAGCTGGGATTGAAGATGGGTTCGTTTCTTGCAGAATTTCTGCTCTCCAGTGTGTCTGTATAGTTGTGGTACAGTGTTGGCAGACACCTCCTTTATATAGCCTTTTTTTAGGTTGGGAATTTTATAACTAGTCTAACTAGTGGACACCAAAAAAAACGCATGCGCCAAAAAAAGCATACATGCGCTTGCCAATGCGCACGTATGCTCATCCATAGGCCATAATGGTCAATTTTTGCGCAAAACGTGCGCATGCGTTTCTTTTTAAGCAGTTGGTCGGACCAAAAAATGCAACATGTTGCATCTTGAAATTAAAATCGCACACCCCAGAAAATGCAGCGCACAAAAAACGCATATGTGCGTATGCCAATGCGCACGTAAGCGCACCCATGTTAAATATAGGGGAAAAAACGCATGCGCACGTATGCGTTTTTTCCAGCGCAAAAAAACGCAAATGTGAAACCAGCCTCATTTAGTTATATTAGGGCTTCTGCATATAGTGTGTCTAATCTCATCTGGGATCTGTTCCTGCTGTCCAGCTGGAGTAATCTGCTCCCTACTTCAGCCAATTGGAAAGTACCACACCCTACTAAAGCCCAAAGCACATGGCCGGAATCTGCCAGATACAGCGTTGTTCTCCTCTGGTTCAGTCCTCTGTGCTCAGCTCCCGGCTTGTGTATTTGTTTTCTGCTGTGACCGTGGCCCGTTTACTGACAACTCTTGTGTCTTCTGATTCTGTATTCTGTCCTTCTGGGTCTGACCCAGCTACCTGACTATTCTTCTTGCCATCTAACACCACGGAATAGCAGGTAACACCATGGTCCAAGCCTAGGGGTCCCTGTGTAAGTCTAGGTCCATGTAACGGTGTTAAAGGGCGATGAGGAAAGCAATCCTTGGGATATGTAAAGCAGAGAAGGTAGTGCCAAGCATGTTCATGGTGGATATCTTTTGATGAGCGAGTATACTCATTGCTCGGATGTCCTCCAAGTATTTTGGTGTGCTCGGAGATTTAGTTTTTGTCGTCTCAGCTGCATGATTTGCGACTGCTAGACAGCTTGAATACATGTGGTAATGCCTGTTTGTTAGGGAATTCCCACATGTATTTGTCCTGTCTACAAGTCACAAATCATGCAGCTGAGATGACGAAAACTAGATCTCCGAGTACGCCAAAATACTTGGAGGACACCCGAGCAACGAGTATACTCGCTCATCACTAATTGTGTCTGCAAACTATTTCAGCAAGATCTTTATTCAAATAGCTAAATGGCGCTCCTTCCCTTCTGAACACTGTCAGCACATTCTACGTACGCTGTTATTTGGCTTTGTAGTTTATAGATCTGAGCAGGTAACGGTATCATATAAATCTTACTTTAACCCCTTCCTGACATCAGACGTACTATCCCGTCCATGGGACCCGGGCCCCTATGCCCATGGACGGGATAGTACGTCTACCGCGATCAGTGGCGCCCACGTGGTGAGCGCCACTAATCGCGGCCGGGTGTCAGCTGATTATCACAGCTGACACCCGGCACAATGTGTCAGGGGCGGTCACGGACCGTCCCCGACACGTTAACCCCATGCACACCGGGATCAAACATGATCACGGTGTACCGGGGGGTTAAAGGGAAGCATCAGCAGGGAGGGGGCTGCCTCCGTGCTTCCCTGAGCCCCCCACGGCAGCGCAATGTGCAGCGCTGCTGCGGGGGGCTCCTTTCCTGCAGGGCCCCGAATCCAAGATGGCGACGGAGGCCTTCGGGGGCCTGCAGGAAGCTGGCTTCCTCAGTGCCTGCAAAGCGCAGGCATGAGGAAGCCTTCTGCAGTGCCTGTGACAGATCGCTGATCTGTCACAGTGATCTGTGATGTGACAGATCAGCGATCTGTCACAGGACAGTGATGTCCCACCTGGGACTATTTAATAAAGTTAAAAAAAAATAAAAAAAAGTTTTAAAATAAATTTAAAAAAATCGCCAAATAAATTAGAAAAAAGAAAAAAATATTCCCCCAAATAAATCCATTTTTTGGAAATAATAAAAAAAAACAATAAAAGTACACATATTAGGTATCGCCGCGTCCATAACGATCCGCCCTATAAAACTGTCCCATTAGTTAACCCCTTTAGCGAACCCCTTAAAAAATAAAAATAAAAACAAAGCAAAAAATAATTATTTATTTTCATACTGCCAAACAAAATGTGTAATAACGCGTGATCAAAAAGACGCATATAAATATCCATGGTACCGCTGAAAACGTCATCTTGTCCCGCAAAAAATGAGCTGCCAGACAGCATCATCAGCGAAAAAATAAAAAAGTTATAGCTCGCAGAATAAAGCGATGCAAAAATAATTATTTTTTATATAAAATAGTTTTCATTGCGTAAAACCGACAAAACATAAAAAAAACGACCTAAATGAGGTATCGCTGTAACTGTACTGACCCGAAGAATAAAACTGCTTTATCAATTTTATCGCACGCGGAATGGTGTAAACGCACCCCCCCAAAAGAAATTCATGAAACGCTGGTTTTTGTTCATTCTGCGTCCCAAAAATCGGAATAAAAAGCGATCAAAAAATGTCACGTGCCCGAAAATGGTACCAATAAAAACGTCAACTCGTCCCGCAAAAAATAAGACCTCACATGACTCGGTGGGTCAAAATACGGAAAAATTATAGCTCTCAATATGTGGTGATGCAAAAACTATTTTTTCAATAAAAAGCGTCTTATAGCATGCGACAGCTGCCAAAAATAAAAAACCGCCATAAATAGTAAATCAAACCCCCCGTTATCACCCCCTTAGTTAGGGAAAAATAATAAAATAAAAAAAATGTATTTATTTCCATTTTTCCATTAGGGTTAGGGCTAGGGTTAGGGCTAGGGTTAGGGCTAGGGTTAGGGCTAGGGTTAAGGTTAGGGTTAGGGCTGAGATTAGGGTTAGGGGTGTGTTGGGGTTCGGGTTGGAGTTAGCATTGGGGATTTCCACTGTTTGGGCACATCAGGGGCTCTCCAAATGCAACATGGCGTCTGATCTCAATTCCAGCCAATTCTGAGTTGAAAAAGTCAAATGGTGCTCCTTCCCTTCCAAGCTCTGCCATGCGCCCAAACAGTGTTTTACCCCCACATGTAGGGTATCAGCCTACTCAGGACAAATTACCCTTAGGAAAATAAAAAATTGGGGGCAAAAATATAATTTTTGTGGAAAAAAAATGATTTTTATATTTTCACGTCCGAGCATTATAAACTTCTGTGAAGCACTTGGGGGTTCAAAGTGCTCACCACACATCTAGATAAGTTCTGTGGGGGGTCTAGTGTCCAAAATGGGGTCACTTGTGGGGAGTTTCAATAGTTTAGGTACATCAGGGGGTCTCCAAACACACATGACACCCGCAGACCATTCCATCAAAGTCTGCATTCCAAAACGTCACTACTTCCCTTCCGAGCCCTGACGTGTGCCCATACAGTAGTTTTCTCCCACATATGGGGTGTCAGCGTACTCAGGGCAAATTGGGCAACAACTTTTGGGGTTCAATTTCTCCTGTTACCCTTGGGAAAATAAAAAAATTGGGGACTAATTGATCATGTTTGTGGAAAAAATACGATTTCTTTATTTTCATGCCCTGGCATTATAAACTTCTGTGAAGCCTTTGGGGGTTCAAAGTGCTCACCTCACATCTAGATAAGTTCCTTAGGGGGTCTAGTTTTCAAAATGGGGTCATTTGTGGGGGGTTTCCACTGTTTAGGTACATTAGGGGCTCTCCCAAGGCAACATGACACCCGCAGACCATTCCATCAAAGTCTGCATTCCAAAACGTCACTACTTCCCTTTCGAGCATCGACGTGTGCCCATACAGTAGTTTTCTCCCACATATGGGGTATCAGCATACTCAGGACAAATTTGACAACAACTTTCGGGGTCCAATTTCTCCTGGTACCCTTGGGAAAATAAAAAAATGGTGACTAATAGATCATGTTTGTGGAAAAAATACAAATTTTTTATTTTCACGCCCGGACGTTATAAACTTCTGTGAAGCACTGGGGGGTTCAAAGTGCTCACCACACATCTAGATAAGTTCCTTGGGGGGTCTAGTTTACAAAATGGTGTCCGAGCTCTGCCATGCGCCCAAATAGTGGTTTACCCCCACATGTGGGGTATCAGCGTACTCAGGACAAATTGCACAATAACATTTAGGGTCCTGTTACCCTTGGAAAAATAAGAATTGAGGGTGAAAAGATCATTTTTGTGGAAAAAATATGATTTTTTTAATTGTGCGGCTGTATGTTATAAACTTCTGTGAAGCCCTTGGGGGTTCAAAGTTCTCACCACACATCTAGATAAGTTCCTTAGGGGGTCTAGTTTCCAAAATGGTGTCATTGGTAGGGGGTTTCCACTGTTTTGGTACATCAGGGGTTTTCCAATCGCGACATGATGTCCGATCTCAATTCCAGCCAAAAACGTCAAATGGCGCTGCTTCCCTTCCGAGCTCTGCCATGCGCCCAAATAGTGGTTTACCCCCACATGTTGGGTATCAGCGTACTCAGGACAAATTGCACAATAACTTTTAGGGTCCTGTTACCCTTGGGAAAATAAAAATTGGGGTGAAAAGATCATTTTTGTGGAAAAAATGATTTTGTAATTGTACCGCTGTACGTTATAAACTTCTGTAAAGCCCTTGTGGGTTCAAAGTTCTCACCACATATGTAGATAAGTTCCTTGGGGGGTCTAGTTTCCAAAATGGGGTCACTTGTAGGGGGTTTCCACTGTTTAGGTTCATCAGGGACTCTCGAAACGTGACATGGCGTCCGATCTGAATTCCAGCCAATTTTGCATTGAAAAAGTCAAACGGCGCTCCTTCCATTCTGAGCTCTGCCATGCGCCGAAACAGTCGTTCGCCCCCACATATCAGGTATCAGCGTACTCAGGACAAATTGCACAATAACTTTTGCAGTCCAATTTCTCCTGTTACCCTTGGTAAAATAAAAAAAATTGAACCTGAAGTATTTTTTTGGTGAAAAAAAATTAGATGTTCATTTTTTTTTAAATATTCAAAAAAATTCCTGTGACACACCTAAAGGGTTAATAAACTTCTTGAATGTGGTTTTGAGCACTTTAAGGGGTGCAGTTTTTAGAATGGTATCACTTTTGGGTATTTTCTATCATATAGACCCCTCAAAGTGGCTTCAAATGTGATGTGGTCCTAAAAATAAAATGGTGTTGTAAAAATGAGAAATCGCTGGTCAACTTTTAACCCTTATAACTTCCGAACAAAAAAAAATTTTGGTTCCAAAATTGTGCTGATGTAAAGTAAACATGTGGGAAATGTTAGTTATCAAGTTTTTTGTGTGCAGTATCTCTGTGATTTAAGGGCATAAAAATTCAAAGTTGGAAAATTGCGAAATTTTCAAAATTTTCGCCAAATTTCCGTTTTTCTCACAAATAAACGCAAGTTATTTGAATGAAATTTTACCACTAACATGAAGTACAATATGTCACGAGAAAACAATGTCAGAATCACCGGGATCCATGGAAGCGTTCCAGAGTTATGACCTCATAAAGGTACAGTGGTCAGAATTGTAAAAATTGGCCCGGTCATGAACGTGCAAACCACCCTTGGGGGTGAAGGGGTTAAGGGATCACCCTCACACTAATACCAGGAGGTAGGTGGATCCTCCAGGTCGTAAGTTCTATAGAAAAGGGCTTTCAATGCCCAAAGTCATTTGAACAGTTTTGGGTGGAGGAGAATGTTGTGGTCTAGAGGCAAAATGGTGATCATGGTAATACGGCCGGACTACACCACCGATAAAGCAGCCACAGCCGGTGACTGAGAGGAATCTGTGACTTCTCTGGATTCATTGTTTACTACTCACCTGGGTAGTCATATGTGGTTATCTCCTCTTTACACCACTCATCATCTCTCACATATGTCTCTGTAGTATTAATATGGGTCAGATCTTTACCCTGAAACAAATATTGTAAAAGTCACAGACAGATGGAGAAGTCCCATCTATGATCAGCTCTAATCCTGCCATCTCCACCGTTCTCATTACACAAGTATAAAACATATAATACTGGTGGATAAAACAAGACTGAGCACAAGAC
Source organism: Dendrobates tinctorius (assembly GCF_039654945.1). Classification (NCBI taxonomy): domain Eukaryota; kingdom Metazoa; phylum Chordata; class Amphibia; order Anura; family Dendrobatidae; genus Dendrobates; species Dendrobates tinctorius. The sequence continues at coordinate 2,607,895 of NW_027362061.1, read as the reverse complement.
CTTCACAGCCGTCTACACATCATAGGGGAGATCTCCTGACACCTTCTCTCCATCTACCTGATGATCCTGAGGAGCACTGGGATCTTCTTGGTTACAGTCCTGTGGAAGAAGAGGACGGGGACATCTCTCTGGTGTTGTCCTCTTACTGGATAGATCTGGAGGAAACACATACAGGGACTGAATTCATTCTCTACATACAGATAATTATAGGCCGTGTGTATTTAGTCCTGTCTATTACCTGGAGAAGTGAGGGGCTGGGGAACCTCCATTATGATGTTCTTGTACAGATCTCTGTGTCCTTCTAAATACTCCCACTCCTCCATGGAGAAATAGACAGCGACATCCTGACACCTTATAGGCACCTGACACATACAATGATACCGTCATCCCCCCGATCCCTTCATAGTGTTACTGTATAATGTCCCAGCATTCCCAGCAGTGTCACCTCTCCAGTCAGTAGCTCAATCATCTTGTAGATGAGTTCTAGGATATTCTGGTCATTGATGTCCTCATGGATCAGGGGGAGAGGTGGAGGTTCCGTGATTGGGCTCAGGGGTCTTCCACATCCCTCAGACACAGGGTCCTGACAGCGATCACTAGAGGTCTTCTTCACCACTGTGTAATCCTGGTAATGGAGAGACACATTAATAAATCTCACTACAGATATTTCCAGAGTCCTCACCTCTCTAGTTCTGTCTATCTATGTTAAGGGCTGGCGGAACGGTATGGTGGTATGTGGTGCGTTAACATCCCGGGGTCCACCGTGCAGAGAAGGAAACCTGCTGCGCTGTAATGGCGGTGACTATGCGGCAAATAATAAAGAGACACACGAGGGTTAGCGTCACCTAGTGTGTACAGGAGCGAGTTCTGTTGATTCACAGAACAGCACAATGTAGGTGCCGAAGCCTGTTAAACTCACAGGGCTTGGCCGGATGAGCACTAGTATACAGACACAGGACTCCGCCCCAAGGACACGGGGTTAGAGCCCCTCTAGCGCTCGGTGCCACTGTAGTGGAGCCAGCAAGAGACCAAACGAGAGATAACGCACCAGTGTGCACTGCACCAGTCTGGCGGAAGCTACTAACCACCGAGAGTGGGGAGGTAAGCGATAGCTTTGCGCATGGTGCCGCACTGGCGGTTACTGCTACCTGGCGTGGTAGGACAGTGCCCTAGGCAGAGAGGCACAGTCGGAAGCTAGCAAGTGCAGAGGACTGGGATGCACTGTGGCATATAGCTTGGCCACTGACAGACCTGACTTCAACCACTAGACCCTAACAACATACACAATCAAGGGTAGGGGTTTCATGAGTCATTCGAAGTAACAAGCATCCGTCATCATACACACCATAAGGCACAAGAGTCTATACTAGCACATGGCCGAGTGGCCATGCGACTCTTTTATAGCGGTGACCTTCCCAGTAGTGGACAAATCAGAGCAGGAACGGGACCTGCGCATGTGACCTCTGACCTCCAATGAGAGGTCGTCCCACAGGCATGCTCAGTACCCAAAAGACAGGACTTAGTCCCAGAAGTGTCTCCTTGCTGCTGACTCAAGCATGGAGTTATAGCAGAGCCAGAAGGAGAAACCAGATGCCTAGCATCAGCCTGGGCAAGACGCCTGGACCGATGCCTCTGCTGAGCAGGAATCTCTGCGGCTGCAGAGGAATGGGAGACCGCAGAGGACATGGCTTGAGATTCTCCCTGTACAGTGGGAGAAATTCGGCACCTAACAATGTGTTATTCCCATAGATAAGAATAATGTAATGTGACGTCATCAGAATCTCTCACCTCTCCAGTGAGACGGAAGAGGATCGCTAGGGTGAGGTGTAATATCCTCTCCGCCATCTTGTCTCTGTCCATATCCATCCTTGATGGGTAAATCAGGAAAATTCTCTTCTGTAGAAGATCTTCACTGAGAGGATCCGATATTGTAGAGACCTGAATGAGAAGATGATCTGATGTAACATCATAAGAATCCTGTGTAATAATACAATTACTGGCGATAATAAGGGAAACATATGAGATTTATTATCTTACAGGGTTTAGTTTTCTTCCCTGACATCTACTAATAAAACCTATATATTTAGGCCACAGACAACAAGCAGTTTCCTCCTCGGAGTCGGCAGCTGAACACGTTCCTCATAGACTCATCTTCCATAACGCTAATTCTCGTCTCATTACCGGCACTGGAATTGGCATTAGCAATACTGCAGGAGATATTCATTACACGCGACATGAGAAATAACTCCTTCATGATGAGGACGACATCTTCATCTTCTACTACGGCTCTGGAGACAGATTTGGCCAGAGTCGGTCACTGCCTCCATCCCCACCGGCCGTCTATATGAAGGTTTCCCGTCTTCCCCGCACTGGAATCTTCTCTCCCGTTAGATCTCAGCTCTGAGTCACACACAGAAGTTTGAGGCTTTTAGAAAAGATTTTTTATTTTCACAAACACAACAGACAGAAATGATCTGATCCCAAAGTCTCCATGTACAGTGATTTATGGGGTTTATTTCTGGCCTTAGTCTTTCCTTAGTCTTCAAGCAGAGGCTGGACAGACATCTGACTGGGATGATTTAGCGAATCCTGCTTTGAGCAGGGGGTTGGACCAGATGGCCCAGGAGGTCCCTTCCAACTCTATGATTCTATGATTCTATATTACAAGAAAAACTCCAGAAAAAGCCGATATTAAAATGTTTCTAAAGAAAATTGGCTCCAACAATTCTTGTAAGAAGAAAAAAAGCAGAAGACACAATTTATAATTTTTAATATGTTAAACATTTATTAAAAAGAAATGAATCTTTTTGAGCCCCAGAACATAGATGTACACCGCAGGGACGGCACAGATGAGGCTGCAACAAAAACCCTGACAGTTTAACCCCTTGCTGCTGTGAAAAGCAAACATGGCATCTAAGAAGGTGTGACAGAGTTTGGCTGAATGCCCCCCGCCTCCAAGTACTCGATAGTATGGGGCGGCCTAGTTACTACGATACTTACATGCCTAATAATGAGGTCTGGGCTGCAATGTATGAAGGTCTATTAGGCCGGGCCAGAGGCAGCGTCCAATAAGTTACCTTATAACGCCCCCATATACATTAGACTAAAGTTCCATGAAAGCACTGATTTCGGGGGGTTTGGCCGACCATATAATGTATTTGGGGGCCTCCCGACAGATGATGTCAGGGCAGAGAAGGATCCGGCATCCTGAATTTCAGAGGATAATCTGTTTGTTCTTCCTGTAGATAATCCTCCTCTAGAGGAGTCTGGAGGCGACTCTCTCATACAGACCACAGGAAAGCTGGAATATTTGTGTGTATGGGGGAGTCGGGAGAGATCGCCGTCTGACAAATGACCGTTCAGCCAACTCTGATCTCATGTGTATGGGGCCGTTAGTATTACACTGACAGGCAGTGATGATACACGGCACTACAGTAGTACAGGGCATCACCGGAGCCATCAGAGGCTTGTATGTTGTATGATCGCACTGATCAGAGGGGTTTAAAAAAGATTTAAAGTGAAAAAATATCACAGTTTCAGCAACAAGAAATATCCGTCACTATATGGAAAGCAGAGTCACTGCACAATGTTAGTTACGTCACGTCCATAACTACTTTATTATACTCTATTATCCTGTACACAGTGGAGTAGATAGAAATCACAGATCCCACAGCAATAGCTGGAATTGGACCCTCCAATGCAAAGAAAAAAAAAAATCTATCTATCTATATACACTGTTCAAAAAATAAAGGGAACACTTAAACAACAGAATATAACTCCAAGTAAATCAAACTTCTGTGAAATCAAACTGTCCACTTAGGAAGCAACACTGATTGACAATCAATTTCACATGCTGCTGTGCAAATGGAATAGACAACAGATGGAAATTATTGGCAATTATCAAGACACCCTCAATAAAGGAGTGGGGAACACAGACCACATCTCTGTACCAATGCTTTCTGGCTGACATTTTGGTCACTTTTGAATGTTGGTTGTGCTTTCACACTTGTGGTAGCATGAGACTTACTCTACAACCGACACAAGTGGCTCAGGTAGTGCAGCTCATCCAGGATGGCACATCAATGTGAGCTGTGGCAAGAAGATTTGAGGTGTCTGTCAGCGTAGTGTCCATAGGCTGGTGGTGCTACCAGGAGACAGGCCAGTACATGAGGAGATGTGGAGGGGGCTGTATGAGGGCAACAACCCAGCAGCAGGACCGCTACCTCCCCCTTTGTGCAAGGAGGAACAGGAGGAGCACTGCCAGAGACCTGCAAAATGATCTTCAGCAGGCCACAAATGTTCATGTTTCTGCACAAATGTTTAGAAACTGACTCCATTAGGATGGTCTGAGGGCCCGACATCCACAGATGGGGGTTGTGCTCACAGCCCAACACCGTACAGGACACTTGGCATTTGCCACAGAACACCAGGATTGGCAAATTCTCCACTGGCGCCCTGTTCTCTTCACAGATGAAAGCAGGTTCACACTGAGCACATGTGACAGACGTGACAGAGTCTGGAGACGCCGTGGAGAGCGATTTGCTGCCTGCAACACCCTTCAGCATGACCGGTTTGGCAGTGGTCAGTAATGGTGCGGGGTGGCATTTCTTTGGAGGGCCACATGATGTTGGGCTGTGAGCACAACCCCCATGGAGACACAATTGTGCCTTTACCTGGAGATAAATTCCCAGTGGGGGCAATTTCCAAAATGCAATAATTTAAGTGGGGAATTCAGCTCTTTTCGCACTTAAGGGATCTGTATATGGAGTCTACAAACTACAGTGGGGAAATAAGGATTTGTTACGCTGCCAATTTTGGGGCTAAAGTCACATTTTTGTGAGGAAATAAAGTAAAATTGTCATTTTTTCCTTCCACATTGCTGAAATCCCTGTTACACTATCCGAATTCAGATATTGTCCTGGTCAGAAAGGAGAATACAGGGAGCGAAAGGGTTAATAGGACTCACAGGAGGAACCGGCCCAGAAAGCAGAAGATCCAGGAGTGTCTGCCACATATATGACTGCTCTGTGCACAGGACCTGTGATGAGGTCACAGGAGGGGAGGAGTCAGGGTCACATGATCAGGGGCCTCAGTGTGTGCAGGACTCAGTGTGCTGGAGCGCTCCCGATAATCAGCTGCGTGTGTCGCGCTGTGTGATAGTCACAGCACCTGCATGGAGGGCGACACATGCAGCTGATTATCGGGAGCGCTCCAGGGATCCGGGGTCCCGATGCAGCTATTCGGTAAGCGATATTAGCCAATAACAACTTCTCCGACGATATTCGCTCATCTCTAGTAATAACAGCTCAAAGACATTCACCAAACTTTTCATTAAGTTTAATAGCAAGACCCTATTAAATATTGAGCACCAGCGGGATGAAGCATTGACAGCGGCATGTAAAAGTGTGGGCGCCCCAGGTCAAAATGACTGTTATTGTGAGCAGTAGTAAGATGAAGATGAAATGATCTCTAAAAGGCCGAACCTCTAAGATGACACATGGCCTTTGTATTTTAGGCAACAATAATAATAAAACATATATTTATATAGACTTTTTTGCAATTTCATAATTGCAAAAAGAAAAAAGGGGCGATGCAAAACTTTGGGCACCCTGGGAGATTTGTGTACTGAGATAATTTTGACCAAGATTCCACATGTTAATTAGCTTGTTAGGATTACGGTGAGATCACATGGTGACCAGGAGCTACAGTCTGAGGAAAGGGCTAAAAAGCCTTCACTAGACCCCTGTTATGATTGGGTCACCGAGGAAGAAAGCAAGACCAAGCAAATCCACAGAAAACTAGAGAGGTTGGTAACTAAGCGGATTGCAGACCCCTGATCCTATCCACACAACCAGCAGTAGCCGTGGAGCGTACCTACGATGATTCTAGATGCCTCGACACAGCCGGAGAACTAAATAAGCCTAAAGCAAGAAAGGGGAAATCTAAACTGCCCCAGAGCAGACCCCAAAGGAATAGATAGCCCCCAAACATATATTGTCGGTGAGACAAGATGAAAACACAAACGCAGGTAGGAAAATAGGCTGAGCAAACGATGGGGCCGAAACTAACTAGACAGGACAGGAAAGGAAAGACACTGTCTGCAATCATGCAAAAAACCCTGCAAAAAATGCCCAACACGTCTGATAGAAAAAATACTGAAGTCACTAGACTTCGCCCACTATATCAGCAATCTGGTATATTCTGAAAACAGAGCAAAGAGAGGTCAATCTAATAAGGGACAAAAACAAACTGGCACAAGCAGTAACATAATGAAGGAAATTCAGCACAGCCCCAGCCGAGACTGGCTGACCACACAAAACTGAAATAGACAAAACCAAATCAAATGTGAACAATAGCAAAAGAACACTTAGATTGAGCATGCAGGGACTGAGCTGGAAAGTTGGAAACTAAGACCTCAGGAGCAACCAGAGGTAGGCCAGAAAGTGAATTCACAACAGACCCCTGTACAGCTGCATAATGAGGTCCAGGCTTTATAGTGAAGGGACAGGAGTGAGAGCCTGTGCCCAGGAGCTACAGTCTGAGGAAAGGGCTAAAAAGCCTTCACTAGACCCCTGTACAGCTGTATAATGAGGCCCAGGCTTTATAGTGAAGGGAGAGGAGTGAGGGCCTGTTCCCAGGAGCTACAGTCTGAGGAAAGGGCTAAAAAGCCTTCACTAGACCCCTGTACAGCTGCATAATGAGGCCCAGGCTTTATAGTGAAGGGACAGGAGTGAGGGCCTGTGCTCAGGAGCTACAGACCAAGGAAAGGGCTAAAAAGCCTTCACTAGACCTCTGTACAGCTGTATAATGAGGCCCAGGCTTTATAGTGAAGGGACAGGAGTGAGGGCCTGTTCCCAGGAGCTAAAGTCTGAGGAAAGGGCTAAAAAGCTTTCACTAGACCCCTGTACAGCTGTATAATGAGGCCCAGGCTTTATAGTGAAGGGACAGGAGTGAGGGCCTGTTCCCAGGAGCTACAGTCTGAGGAAAGGGCTAAAAAGCCTTCACTAGACCCCTGTACAGCTGTATAATGAGGCCCAGGCTTTATAGTGAAGGGACTGGAGTGAGGGCCTGTGCTCAGGAGCTACAGTCTCAGGAAAGGGCTAAAAAGCCTTCACTAGACCCCTGTACAGCTGTATAATGAGGCCCAGGCTTTATAGTGAAGGGACTGGAGTGAGGGCCTGTGCTCAGGAGCTACAGTCTGAGGAAAGGGCTAAAAAGCCTTCACTAGACCCCTGTACAGCTGTATAATGAGGCCCAGGCTTTATAGTGAAGGGACAGGAGTGAGGGCCTGTTCCCAGGAGCTACAGTCTGAGGAAAGGGCTAAAAAGCCTTCACTAGACCCCTGTACAGCTGTATAATGAGGCCCAGGCTTTATAGTGAAGGGACAGGAGTGAGGGCCTGTTCCCAGGAGCTACAGTCTGAGGAAAGGGCTAAAAAGCCTTCACTAGACCCCTGTACAGCTGTATAATGAGGCCCAGGCTTCATAGTGAAGGGACAGGAGTGAGGGCCTGTTCCCAGGAGCTACAGACTGAGGAAAGGGCTAAAAAGCCTTCACTAGACCCCTGTACAGCTGTATAATGAGGCCCAGGCTTCATAGTGAAGGGACAGGAGTGAGGGCCTGTTCCCAGGAGCTACAGTCTGAGGAAAGGGCTAAAAAGCCTTCACTAGACCCCTGTACAACTGTATAATGAGGCCCAGGCTTTATAGTGAAGGAACAGGAGTGAGGGCCTGATCCCAGGAGCTACAGTCTGAGGAAAGGGCTAAAAAGCCTTCACTAGACCCCTGTACAGCTGTATAATGAGGCCCAGGCTTTATAGTGAAGGGACAGGAGTGAGGACCTGTGCCCAGGAGCTACAGTCTGATGAAAGGGCTAAAAAGCCTTCACTAGATCCCTGTACAGCTGTATAATGAGGCCCAGGCTTTATAGTGAAGGGACAGGAGTGAGGACCTGTGCCCAGGAGCTACAGTCTGAGGAAAGGGCTAAAAAGCCTTCACTAGACCCCTGTACAGCTGTATAATGAGGCCCAGGCTTTATAGTGAAGGGACAGGAGTGAGGACCTGTGCCCAGGAGCTACAGTCTGAGGAAAGAGCTAAAAAGCCTTCACTAGACCCCTGTACAGCTGTATAATGAGGCCCAGGCTTCATAGTGAAGGGACAGGAGTGAGGGCCTGTTCCCAGGAGCTACAGTCTGAGGAAAGAGCTAAAAAGCCTTCACTAGACCCCTGCACAGCTGTATAATGAGGCCCAGGCTTTATAGTGAAGGGACAGGAGTGAGGGCCTGCTCCCAGGAGCTACAGTCTGAGGAAAGGGCTAAAAAGCCTTCACTAGACCCCTGTACAGCTGTATAATGAGGCCCAGGCTTCATAGTGAAGGGACAGGAGTGAGGGCCTGTTCCCAGGAGCTACAGTCTGAGGAAAGAGCTAAAAAGCCTTCACTAGACCCCTGCACAGCTGTATAATGAGGCCCAGGCTTTATAGTGAAGGGACAGGAGTGAGGGCCTGCTCCCAGGAGCTACAGTCTGAGGAAAGGGCTAAAAAGCCTTCACTAGACCCCTGTACAGCTGTATAGTGAGGCCCAGGCGTTATAGTGAAGGGACAGGAGTGAGGGTCTGTGCCCAGGAGCTACAGTCTGAAGAAAGGGCTAAAAAGCCTTCACTAGACCCCTGTACAGCTGTATAATGAGGCCCAGGACTTACAGTGAAGGGAAGGAGTGAGGGCCTGTTCCCAGGAGCTACAGTCTGAGGAAATGGCTAAAAAGCCTTCACTAGACCCCTGTACAGCTGTATAATGAGGCCCAGGACTTACAGTGAAGGGAAGGAGTGAGGGCCTGTTCCCAGGAGCTACAGTCTGAGGAAATGGCTAAAAAGCCTTCACTAGACCCCTGTACAGCTGTATAATGAGGCCCAGGCTTTATAGTGAAGGGACAGGAGGGAGAAAAGTGGGGAAAGGAGCCAGAAGAGCCGGACTGCCCATCACTAACCTGCAGAGCCGCACTCCACATATATGGCTGCTCTGTGCACAGGACCTGTGATGAGGTCACAGGAGGGGAGGAGTCAGGGGTCACATGATCTCCGGAGTGAAGAGGCTCCATGGAGCCTTCTCCTCAGTCAGTGACATTCCCGCCATTATTCCCCCTCACTACTGGCACAATTACCCCGCGCCGCCTTCTCTACACAGTGTTATGTGTGGAATGTAACGTGTGATTTCTCTGGAGGGAAATAGACCCCACACAGGAGGGAATTCTCACCAGTTACCGGCCGTCTACTATATGGCGGCATATGATTGTGCTATCGACTCCACACCAGGAGCTAAAATGCCCAAATCTCGGTTATTTCCCCCTTCCAGAGTCCGGCTGAGGCCGGGGTCACACTTGGGAGAAACTCGCCCGAGTCTCGCACCTCAGGGCCCTTGTGGATTATCCTCTGTAGGGGAACGACACCGGCTGTCAGGGACAGGGGGCCCCAACATAAATCGGATATTCGTTGTAAGAAAACCCAACCTGATGCTGCCATTCGGGGTAACCAATGCTCCGGCAGTCTGTGACAATGTCAGTAATTGTATTTTTCTCAGTGATTGGTAGATTTGTGGTAATTTTCCTGGATGATATAGTGATAGTGTTGAGCGATACCATCCGATATTCAGAAATATCGGATCGGATTGGATTGGCCCGATATCCCAAAAAGTATGGGTAACGCCAATTCCGATACCGGAAGTCCCATTCAAGTCAATGGGACAGAAATATCGGAATTAAAAAAAACCCTTTCTTGCCTTGTACATCCTGTTCGGGAGGGGGGAAGAGTGTGGGCGGTGCATGGACGGACACTGTGCGTGTCTGTGTGTGCGGGCGGGGTCTGTGTGGGCCTCTCGGGGGTGTGTGCCGACTGTCGGGGGCCTGTGCCGGCTGCCGGTGGTCTGTATGTGCCTCTCGGGCAGAGGCGTATCTAGGCTTTCTGGCACCCGGGGCAAGAATTCGGTTCGGCTCCCCCCCCCGCCCAAGTACATATGCGACTTGCACACTTAGCCATGTACCTGCGAGCTGCTCTCCCTAATGCTCTCAATGTTCAGTAAAAAACTGAAAGCAGGAAGAGAAGCTCGTTGTCACAGGACCATAAGTATGAAAATCGCATATGAGTGAAGTGTCCGTGTGACGACTACTGGAACCTGCAGAGCTGAATCCTGACATTGCAGCTTCTGAATTCTCACAACGAATGCACTGCACACTTTTAGGATTCTCCCTGGCCGATGTACAGTCATGTCAGCACAAGTATGTGATTTATATACTTCTGGCCACATTCCGACTAGACGTGCCCGGCCTCGCTCCGTTCATTTTCATTGAGTGAGGCCACACACGTCTAGTCAGCATGTGACTGCATGTATGTAAATTACCAGCATGAGAGAATCCTGACAGCGTTCAGTGAGCACTGTGAGAATTCAGAAGTCTGCAGTCACAAGGAATGACTGCAGACTCAGCACAAACCTGGACAACCCCTTTAATGTTCCTGACAAATAAAAACATGAGAATTAGTCAGTATCACAAATAACATTTACATCCAGGTACCTTATAGATGACGTCGTCTCTGCAGTCAGTCACCTTTTCTTCTAGACCCCATGATGAGTTTTCTCATCCACATCTCTTTTCTGCAGACTTCCATCTTCTCCGGTCTTCTGCAGAAAATCTCCACACGACGCCCTTAAAGATAGAAGTGTCATTATAATGCTCCTAAATAAAAATGTCTGCAATATACTGTCACCTCACACTATTCCCCTCTAACATCCCACCTGTTCACCATACTGTCTCCTCATATATTTACCCCCTCACTCGCTATACTGTCTGCTCACACATATCCCTGACTCCCCATACTGTGTCCATCCACATACATTAACCCATTCGCTCCCCATACTGTCTGCACCAATCCCCCATACTGTTTCCTCATACATACTCTTTATTTTGTGTCCTCAAATCTCCCCACACATTAAATCCCCCCATCCCCAATCCCCCACACACATTAAGTACCCCCATCCCCATTCCAAATCCCCCCCACACATTAAATAACCCCCCATCCCCACTCCAAATCCCCCCACACATTAACCCAATCCCCACTCATTAACCCCCACCCCCACTCCAAATACCCCCAAACATTAACCCCAACCCCACTCATTAACGCCCCCACACATTAACCCCCATCCCCATTAATTAACCCCCGCACACATTAACCCAATCCCCACTCATTAACCCCCACACACATTAACCCCCATCCCCACTCATTAACCCCCATCCCCACTCTAAATACCCCCACACATTAACCGCCATCCCCTCTACAAATCCCCCCCCATCTCCACTCATTAACTCCCCCTGATCTCCCATCTTCGGTGGTTCTTCAGCTCCACAGAGGAGCACACTTACCACCAGCGTTTGCTTTGGGCGCCGGGGAGTGACGTCAGCAGCGTGATCACATGACCTGATCACGCTGCTGACGTCGCTCTGGCCCGGCGGTCAGAGCTTCAATTGTACTGGTGTCTGTATAGACGCCAGTACAATTGTTCCCTGGGAGCCGGCACGGCCTCCTTCTCTGCCCCGGCTGTCAGCTTGATAGCTGACACAGAGAACCGCCGACTCTCAGGCGGGGGGCGGCAGAACGCAGCCGCCAAGGAGGACACTGCGGACCGCTGCATTAGGCGGCCCGACTCCGCCCCCCTGCTGGCTGCGCCCGGGGCAACTGCCCCGGCTGCCCCCCCTAGATACGCCCCTGCTCTCGGGGGTCTGTACAAGCCTGTCGGGGGCCTGTGCCGGCTGCCGGTGGTCTGTACAGGCCTCTCGGGGGTCTGTACAAGCCTGCCGGGGGCCTGTGACGGCTGCCGGTGGTCTGTACGGGCCTCTCGGGAGCCTGTTCCGGCTGTCGGTGGTCTGTGCCGGCTGCTGGGGGCCTGTGGCGATGGTCTGTACGGGCCTCTCGGGGGCCTGTGCCGACTGCCGGGGGCCTGTGCCGGCTGCCAGTGGTCTGTGCGGGCCTGCCGGGGGTCTTGTGTGTGTGCAGGCATCATCCGATGGGACTACAAGTCCCATCGGGCGATGCCTGCTACAATGACAGTGATTGACACATTAGCCAATGATGGGACAGTAGTAGTCCCATCATCCGTCTAATTTGTTGAATGTAAAAAAAAAAATACTACATACATACTACATATATACTACATTCATACAACATACATACATACTACATACATGCTACATATATACAACATTCATACAACATACATACATACTACATACATGCTACATATATACTACATTCATACAACATACATACATACTACATACATACTACATATATACTACATTCATACAACATACATACATACTACATACATGCTACATATATACTACATTCATACAACATACATACTGTACATACTACATACATGCTACATATATACTACATTCATACAACATACATATATATTACATACATGCTACATATATACTACATTCATACAACATACATATATACTACATACATACTACATATATACTACATTCATACAACATACATACATACTACATACTACATACATGCTACATATATACTACATTCATACAACATACATACTACATACTACGTACATGCTACATATATACTACATTCATACAACATACATATATACTACATACATACTACATGTATACTACATTCATACAACATACATATATACTACATACATGCTACATATATACTACATTCATACAACATACATACATATATACTACATACATGCTACATATATACTACATTCATACAACATACATACATACTACATACTACATACATGCTACATATATACTACATTCATACAACATACATATATACTGCATACATGCTACATATATACTACATTCATACAACATACATATATACTACATACATACATGTATACTACATTCATACAACATACATATATACTACATACTGTACATACTACATGTATACTACATTCATACAACATACATATATACTACATACATACATGTATACTACATTCATACAACATACATATATACTACATACTGTACATACTACATATATACTACATTCAAACAACATATACACTCACTGGCCACTTTATTAGGTACACCTGTCCAACTGTGTGTTAAGACTTAATTTCTAATCAGCCAATCACATGGCGGCAACTCAGTGCATTTAGGCATGTAGACATGGTCAAGACAATCTCCTGCAGTTCAAACCGAGCATCAGTATGGGGAAGAAAGGTGATTTGAGTGCCTTTGAACGTGGCATGATTGTTGGTGCCAGAAGGGCTGGTCTGAGTATTTCAGAAACTGCTGATCTACTGGGATTTTCACGCACAACCATCTCTAGGGTTTACAGAGAATGGTCCGAAAAAGAAAAAAAATCCAGTGAGCGGCAGTTCTGTGGCCGGAAATGCCTTGTTGATGCCAGAGGTCAGAGGAGAATGGGCAGACTGGTTCGAGCTGATAGAAAGGCAACAGTGACTCAAATTGCCACCCGTTACAACCAAGGTAGGCAGAAGAGCATCTCTGAACGCACAGTGCGTCGAACTTTGAGGCAGATGGGCTACAGCAGCAGAAGACCACACTGGGTACCACTCCTCTCAGCTAAGAACAGGAAACTGAGGCTACAATTTGCACAAGCTCATCGAAATTGGACAGTAGAAGATTGGAAAAACGTTGCCTGGTCTGATGAGTCTCGATTTCTGCTGCGACATTCGGATGGTAGGGTCAGAATTTGGCGTAAACAACATGAAAGCATGGATCCATCCTGCCTTGTATCAACGGTTCAGGCTGGTGGTGGTGGTGTCATGGTGTGGGGAATTTTTTCTTGGCACTCTTTGGGCCCCTTGGTACCAATTGAGCATCGTTGCAACGCCACAGCCTACCTGAGTATTGTTGCTGACCATGTCCATCCCTTTATGACCACAATGTACCCAACATCTGATGGCTACTTTCAGCAGGATAATGCGCCATGTCATAAAGCTCGAATCATCTCAGATTGGTTTCTTGAACATGACAATGAGTTCACTGTACTCAAATGGCCTCCTCAGTCACCAGATCTCAATCCAATAGAGCATCTTTGGGATGTGGTGGAACGGGAGATTCGCATCAGGGATGTGCAGCCGACAAATCTGCGCCAACTGTGTGATGCCATCATGTCAATATGGTCCAAAATCTCTGAGGAATGCTTCCAGCACCTTGTTGAATCTCTGCCACGAAGAATTGAGGCAGTTCTGAAGGCAAAAGGGGGTCCAACCCGTTACTAGCATGGTGTACCTAATAAAGTGGCCAGTGAGTGTATATATACTACATACATACTACATGTATATTACATTCATACAACATACATATATACTACATACATAATACATATATACTACATTCATACAACATACATATATACTACATACATACTACATATATACTACATTCATACAACATACATACATACTACATACATGCTACATATATACAACATTCATACAACATACATACATACTACATACATGCTACATATATACTACATTCATACAACATACATACATACTACATACATACTACATATATACTACATTCATACAACATACATACATACTACATACATGCTACATATATACTACATTCATACAACATACATACTGTACATACTACATACATGCTACATATATACTACATTCATACAACATACATATATATTACATACATGCTACATATATACTACATTCATACAACATACATATATACTACATACATACTACATATATACTACATTCATACAACATACATACATACTACATACTACATACATGCTACATATATACTACATTCATACAACATACATACTACATACTACGTACATGCTACATATATACTACATTCATACAACATACATATATACTACATACATACTACATGTATACTACATTCATACAACATACATATATACTACATACATGCTACATATATACTACATTCATACAACATACATACATATATACTACATACATGCTACATATATACTACATTCATACAACATACATACATACTACATACTACATACATGCTACATATATACTACATTCATACAACATACATATATACTGCATACATGCTACATATATACTACATTCATACAACATACATATATACTACATACATACATGTATACTACATTCATACAACATACATATATACTACATACTGTACATACTACATGTATACTACATTCATACAACATACATATATACTACATACATACATGTATACTACATTCATACAACATACATATATACTACATACTGTACATACTACATATATACTACATTCAAACAACATATATATATACTACATACATACTACATGTATATTACATTCATACAACATACATATATACTACATACATAATACATATATACTACATTCATACAACATACATATATACTACATACATACTACATATATACTACATTCATACAACATACATACATATATACTACATACATACTACATATATACTACATTCATACAACATACATACATACTACATACATGCTACATATATACTACATTCATACAACATACATACATACTACATACTACATGCTACAGACATACAACATATATACTACATTCATACAACATACATAGATACTACATACATACATACATACTACATACATACATACATACACACTACATACATGCTTCATATATACTACATTCATACAACATACATGCATAGTACATACTACTACAGACATACAACTTACATACAACATACTACATACATACTACATACAATGCATTCATACATTCATACAATACATACATATAGACATACAGTACATATAACATAGAGTACATACTCACCATCACTTGTCGCTTTGATCCCCGAAGCCAGTGTCATCTATAAAAAATTAGAAAATAACAAACAACCGATATACTTCCTGATCCGCAGAAATCCACGAGTGTCCCACGCCGATTTCCCGTGGAGAACAGCAGCATCAGCTGATGCGACCGCTCTCTAGGGGCTTCAATAATCCAATGATGGGAGGTAGGTATCCTTCCGCACTGTATTCCTCCGCCACTGTAAAAAAATAGTCCCTAGTCTCACTTTTGGCATTGCTGTGTGAGAAAGTTCCCACGCAGCTTTTGCCATAAAGTGAGACCAGGGACTATTTTTTTTACAGTATGTATGTATGTTGCATGAATGTAGTATATATGTAGTATGTATGTAGTATATATGTATGTTGTATGAATTTAGTATATATGTAGTATGTATGTATGTTGTATGAATGTAGCATATATGTAGTATGTATGTATGTTGTATGAATGTAGTATATATGTAGTATGTATGTATGTTGTATGAATGTAGTATATATGTAGCATGTATGTAGTATGTATGTATGTTGTATGAATGTAGTATATATGTAGCATGTATGTAGTATGTAGTATATATGTATTATGTATGTAGTATATATGTATGTTGTATGAATGTAGTATATATGTAGTATGTATGTATGTTGTATGAATGTAGTATATATGTAGTATGTATGTATGTTGTATGAATGTAGTATATATGTAGTATGTATGTATGTTGTATGAATGTAGTATATATGTAGTATATATGTAGTATGTATGTAGTATGTATGTATGTTGTATGAATGTAGTATATATGTATGTTGTATGAATGTAGTATATATGTAGCATGTATGTAGTATGTATGTATGTATGTTGTATGAATGTAGTATATATGTATGTTGTATGAATGTAGTATATATGTAGCATGTATGTAGTATGTAGTATGTATGTATGTTGTATGAATGTAGTATACATGTAGCATGTATGTAGTATGTAGTATATATGTATGCTGTATGAATGTAGTATATATGTAGCATGTATGTAGTATGCATGTATGTTGTATGAATGTAGTATATATGTAGCATGTATGTAGTATGTATGTATGTTGTATGAATGTAGTATATATGTAGCATGTATGTAGTATGTAAGTATGTTGTATGAATGTAGTATATATGTAGTATATATGTATGTTGTATGAATGTAGTATATATGTAGCATGTATGTAGTATGCATGTATGTTGTATGAATGTAGTATATATGTAGCATGTATGTAGTATGTATGTATGTTGTATGAATGTAGTATATATGTATGTATGTTGTATGAATGTAGTATATATGTAGTATATATGTAGTATGTATGTAGTATGTATGTATGTTGTATGAATGTAGTATATATGTAGCATGTATGTAGTATGTAAGTATGTTGTATGAATGTAGTATATATGTATGTATGTTGTATGAATGTAGTATATATGTATGTTGTATGAATGTAGTATATATGTAGCATGTATGTATGTATGTATGTTGTATGAATGTAGTATATATGTATGTTGTATGAATGTAGTATATATGTAGCATGTATGTAGTATGTAGTATGTATGTATGTTGTATGAATGTAGTATACATGTAGCATGTATGTAGTATGTAGTATATATGTATGCTGTATGAATGTAGTATATATGTAGCATGTATGTAGTATATATGTATGTTGTATGAATGTAGTATATATGTAGCATGTATGTAGTATGTATGTATGTTGTATGAATGTAGTATATATGTAGCATGTATGTAGTATGTAAGTATGTTGTATGAATGTAGTATATATGTAGTATATATGTATGTTGTATGAATGTAGTATATATGTAGCATGTATGTAGTATGCATGTATGTTGTATGAATGTAGTATATATGTAGCATGTATGTAGTATGTAGTATGTTGTATGAATGTAGTATATATGTAGCATGTATGTAGTATGTAAGTATGTTGTATGAATGTAGTATATATGTAGTATATATGTATGTTGTATGAATGTAGTATATATGTAGCATGTATGTAGTATGCATGTATGTTGTATGAATGTAGTATATATGTAGCATGTATGTAGTATGTATGTATGTTGTATGAATGTAGTATATATGTATGTATGTTGTATGAATGTAGTATATATGTAGTATATATGTAGTATGTATGTAGTATGTATGTATGTTGTATGAATGTAGTATATATGTAGCATGTATGTAGTATGTAAGTATGTTGTATGAATGTAGTATATATGTATGTATGTTGTATGAATGTAGTATATATGTATGTTGTATGAATGTAGTATATATGTAGCATGTATGTATGTATGTATGTTGTATGAATGTAGTATATATGTATGTTGTATGAATGTAGTATATATGTAGCATGTATGTAGTATGTAGTATGTATGTATGTTGTATGAATGTAGTATACATGTAGCATGTATGTAGTATGTAGTATATATGTATGCTGTATGAATGTAGTATATATGTAGCATGTATGTAGTATATATGTATGTTGTATGAATGTAGTATATATGTAGCATGTATGTAGTATGTATGTATGTTGTATGAATGTAGTATATATGTAGCATGTATGTAGTATGTAAGTATGTTGTATGAATGTAGTATATATGTAGTATATATGTATGTTGTATGAATGTAGTATATATGTAGCATGTATGTAGTATGCATGTATGTTGTATGAATGTAGTATATATGTAGCATGTATGTAGTATGTAGTATGTTGTATGAATGTAGTATATATGTAGCATGTATGTAGTATGTAAGTATGTTGTATGAATGTAGTATATATGTAGCATGTATGTAGTATGTAGTATGTTGTATGAATGTAGTATATATGTAGCATGTATGTAGTATGTATGTATGTTGTATGAATGTAGTATATATGTAGCATGTATGTAGTATGTATGTATGTTGTATGAATGTAGTATATATGTAGCATGTATGTAGTATGTATGTATGTTGTATGAATGTAGTATATATGTAGTATATATGTCCCTGATGAAGAAGGCAGTTTGCGCCTTCGAAATGCGTTGGTTTGCTTTTTGGCCTGTTTACTGCCCCGTACAGGCTGTGACGTCAAACGCCCAGGTACTCTCGGGTGGCCGTTTCTAAGCGGGTTTCCAGGGAAGCCTTCGGCCAGGGCTTTCCCTTCCCGCTCCTTTCACTTCCTGCTCTCCCCTGTGCCTTGTGCACACGCTTCTTGTTTTGGCAGCACGCCATCTGTGCACGGACTTCCTAAGTCATTATCGTCCTGTACTGTGCTCCAGTCACTTCTGCCTGGTATGTAACCCCTGCTGTCTTTGTAATATATGTCCTTGTTTATTCCGAGACACACTCAGCTTTTTTTCCACAGTGTTGTTTCATGCACAAATCAGCATTGTTACCGCGACTGTGTGATTGACCCTCTGCAGCTCTCATGACGTTGGTATTGTCAAGTATTTACCTCGTGGGGATAACAAGCATCTTGACTTACCCCCAAAAACCCCACCGTGACCATAAAACCACCACCACCACCTCGGCGCCAACTAATACACAGACACCGGTATTTCTTTTGGAATTTTATGGCCACAGCAGCCTTTTATTATAACAACAAACAAACAATAAACACTATCATAAATAACATAAGTACAATGAATTTAACCCTGGAAGGAGAAGTCCTTGAAGCCACAAGATCATGGTGAAATAGTCCAAATATCGTGGACAACCCCCGACCATTTGCTCCCAGCCGTTACCCCACAGGCTCGGGAGCACCAGCACACCAATAGATGTTGTCCACAAACTCCTTGGAGATCCGCCCTCTTCCAACAGAAAACTCCGCATCCACCTTTCACCAGATCACGACCAGCATACCTTTAAACAAAGGAGACCCTACCCACAGTCTCCAAAACCAATTTCCGCCGACTTCAAGGACTCCCCCCTCCCCCAAAACCGCCATGACTCAAAATAGAATCACGTACCACTGTCCCAAAAGAAAAAGGGAGGGAGGGTGGGACTGTTCTGGTGCTGGGAGAAACAGGAACAGAGGGCGGGCACCCCCCAGTCACCATCTTAAATACCCCCTAGCTCCCCCTCCCCTTTAAGCCTTCCCTCACTAAACTTACAACCCCCCGTCATGATGGCCTCTGCCCACGCCTCCTCCAGGGGGTCGGGAGGCTCACTCCGGCCATTTCTTCATCATCATCCCCCTTTTTTCTGGTGAGTGCATGCTTGTTTCCTTGATGATGAGTGTTTAGTGCTATTGTTTTATGTGTGATTATGTATAGTATTTATAGTTTGTACCTTTATTGAACTGGTACATGTTTACTTAGGTGCCTTTGTACATCATTTGTCCACTTTTGCTGCCTCTATTTAATCCTTTTAGTGCAGGTCTCTTTGTTTGTTTTGGATTAGTATATATGTATGTAGTATGTATGTAGTATGCATGTATGTATGTTGTATGTATGTAGTATGTATGTAGTATGCATGTATGTATGTTGTATGTATGTAGTATGTATGTATGTTGTATGAATGTAGTATATATGTAGTATGTTTGTATGTTGTATGAATGTAGTATACATGTATGTTGTATGAATGTAGTATATATGTAGTATGTTTGTATGTTGTATGAATGTAGTATACATGTATGTTGTATGAATGTAGTATACATGTAGTATGCATGTAGTATGTATGTATGTTGTATGAATGTAGTATATATGTAGCATATATGTGGTATATATGTAGTATGTATGTATGTTGTATGAATGTAGTATATATGTAGTATATATGTATGTTGTATGAATGTAGTATATATGTAGCATGTATGTAGTATGTATGTATGTTGTATGAATGTAGTATATATGTAGTATATATGTATGTTGTATGAATGTAGTATATATGTAGTATATAGTATGTAGTATATATGTATGTTGTATGAATGTAGTATATATGTAGTATGTATGTATGTTGTATGAATGTAGTATGCATGTAGTATGTATGTATGTTGTATGAATGTAGTATATGTGTAGCATGTATGTAGTATGTATGTATGTTGTATGAATGTAGTATATATGTAGTATATATGTATGTTGTATGAATGTAGTATATATGTAGTATATATGTATGTTGTATGAATGTAGTATATATGTAGCATGTATGTAGTATGTATGTATGTTGTATGAATGTAGTATATATGTAGTATATATGTATGTTGTATGAATGTAGTATATATGTAGCATGTATGTAGTATGTATGTATGTTGTATGAATGTAGTATATATGTAGTATATATGTATGTTGTATGAATGTAGTATATATGTAGTATGTATGTATGTTGTATGAATGTAGTATGCATGTAGTATGTATGTATGTTGTATGAATGTAGTATATGTGTAGCATGTATGTAGTATGTATGTATGTTGTATGAATGTAGTATATATGTAGTATATATGTATGTTGTATGAATGTAGTATATATGTAGTATGTATGTATGTTGTATGAATGTAGTATGCATGTAGTATGTATGTATGTTGTATGAATGTAGTATATGTGTAGCATGTATGTAGTATGTATGTATGTTGTATGAATGTAGTATATATGTAGTATATATGTATGTTGTATGAATGTAGTATATATGTAGCATGTATGTAGTATGTATGTATGTTGTATGAATGTAGTATATATGTAGTATATATGTATGTTGTATGAATGTAGTATATATGTAGTATGTAGTATGTAGTATATATGTATGTTGTATGAATGTAGTATATATGTAGTATGTATGTTGTATGAATGTAGTATGCATGTAGTATGTATGTATGTTGTATGAATGTAGTATATATGTAGTATATATGTATGTTGTATGAATGTAGTATATATGTAGCATGTATGTAGTATGCATGTATGTTGTATGAATGCAGTATATATGTATGTTGTATGAATGTAGTATATATGTAGTATGTAGCATGTATGTAGTATGTATGTATGTTGTATGAATGTAGTATATATGTAGTATGCATGTAGTATTTTTTTTTTTTTACATTCAACACATTAGCCGGATGATGGGACTACTACTGTCCCATCATTGGCTAATATGTCAATCATTGTCATTGTAGCAGGCATCGCCCGATGGGACTTGTAGTCCCATCGGATGATGTCTGCACACACACAAGACCCCCGGCAGGCCCGCACAGACCACCGGCAGCCGGCACAGGCCCTCGGCAGCTGGCACAGACCACCGACAGCCGGCACAGGCCCCCGAGAGGCCCGTACAGACTACCGGCAGCCGGCACAGGCCCCCGGCAGCCGGCACAGACCACCGACAGCCGGCACAGGCCCCCTAGTGGCCCGTACAGACCACTGGCAGCCAGCACAGGCCCCCGAGAGACCCATACAGACCACCGGCAGCCGGCACAGGCCCCTGACAGGCCTGTACAGACCCCCGAGAGGCATGTACAGACCACCAGCAGCCGGCACAGACCCCCGAGAGGCCCGTACAGACTACCGGCAGCCGGCACAGGCCCTCGGCAGCTGGCACAGACCACCGACAACCGGCACAGGCCCCCGAGAGGCCCTACAGACTACCGGCAGCCGGCACAGGCCCCCGGCAGCCGGCACAGACCACCGACAGCCGGCACAGGCCCCCCAAGTGGCCCGTACAGACCACTGGCAGCCAGCACAGGCCCCCGAGAGGCCCATACAGGCCACCGGCAGCCGGCACAGGCCCCCGACAGGCCTGTACAGACCCCCGAGAGGCATGTACAGACCACCGGCAGCCGGCACAGACCCCCGACAGTCGGCACAGACCCCCGCTGTAGGCGCAGACCCCCCGCAGTCAGCACAGACCGCGCATAATGATGACATCATTTCAGCAGCCAATCACAGCCACAACAGTGGCTCATTGCATTATGGGGACTTCCGATACCGGTATCCGATATTGAAAAAATATTGGTACTTGGTATCAGAATTCCGATACAGCGAATATCGGCCGATACCCAATATTTGCAGTATCGGAATGCTCAACACTATATATTAAGTTACTCGCGTTCTCCGGAGGAGCATGCTGAGCATGTCAGAGAGGTTCTCCAAGTTCTACGTGACAACTATTTATTTCGTAACCTGGAGAAATGTCAATTTGTGGTCCAGCAGGTCCAGTTCTCAGGACATTTGGCTTCTGCATGGGGGTCTCAGATGGACCCCATTACGGTTCAAGCAGTCCCTTCATTGGTTTGTACTATAAGCCGCACTGGACCATAAGACGCACCCCAAATTTTCAGAAGGATAATAGGGCAAAAGTTAATGTGTCAAATGGGGGTCTGTCCCACAGTCTGAATTCAGTAAACCCGGGGGGGGGGATCGGCAGCGCTGGTGGAGCTGAGTCACAGGAGCTCCCGATGTCGATCAAAGCCAATTTATAACCCTCCTGCCAATCTATACCGGACACAATTCTCTATAAATCTCCGGTGTCCTTGATGTGAGCAGGTGCTATTCTCAGTAATGGTCTCAGACACCGGTCTATAAATGTAGAGAAAGATTCTGTTACTGATCCGACCCCGCACACTATCGGGTGGCCTGGTGGGGGCGCTGCGTCTTTGTGGACTTTAGGAATATAACACCAATGCGGCTTGTGTGGAAATTCAGGGAAGAGTTTCTCTGATATTAGACAATCGTCCCTTCTCTATGTGAAATCTCAGAGAAGATCTTAGTTGTTCCTTCTCGTTATTTGTGGGATCAGCGCTTGTTTTTCTCTGTGCTGCTCTCTGATCGCTGTCTTTCTGCTCCTTACTATATTGTCCATTGCTATTAACACTACATTATTGCCTTTATCGGCTTCTCTAATAACAGGATCTTGGCAGTTTTTATCTCCTTCAGTGCTCGCTGTTCTTTTTTGTTACATTATCTGTTGTTTTTGTACAGCACTGCCTGTGTGTCTTTTACCGCTCTGTAAAAAACATAAAAACAATTAACCCGATCAGTAAACACCGGAAATAGGAAAAATGTGAGAATTGCCAAAATTACGTATTTATGGATGGCACAATTCCACAAAAAATGCTGTAACGAGCGATCACAATTGTACTAATAAAAACGTTATCTCGTCCTGCAGAAAATAATCCATCATACAGCTCCACCGGAGGAAAATAACAATGTTACGGGGCTCGGGAAATGGAGAAACTGCTCCAAAAATGTTTCTTTCCAAACCTCAGATTTTTTTTCTCCACTAAAAGAATAATAAAAACTGGACATGTTCGGTGTTGCCGTAATCATAGTGATGAGGAGAATCATATTACACGGTCAATTATACCACAAAATGTACAAAAACAGTTCACAATAAACAATGTCAGAATTGTTTTTTTCACAATTTCACTGCACTTGGAATTTTTTCCTCGTTTTTGAGTGCACTATGTGGTAAAATTAAGGGAGTCATTGAAAAGTACAACTCGCCCCGCAAACATCAAGCCTCATATGTCTATGTGGCCAGAGAGATAAAGAGTTATGGCTCTGGGAAGAAGGGAAGGAAAAAATAGAAACAAAAAACGAAAATGGGCAGCGGCATGAAGGGGTTAATTGCGTCTTTCTGCCACTTACAGGGAAAGTTAGAAATTAGTTGTGTCAGGTCAGCGTTATGTTCATGGCTTCTGATTTAGAGGAGTTGACTATAAAACACATACCTGTGATTCCAGCTTACTCCGTGTCTCTGGCACCGATAGGGTCCTGGTTACCAATAGGGGGCGACTGGGAAAAGATCTGGTCACAATTAGAGACTAAATGGATCCGGCCATTAAATCCCTGACATCCCAATGGTGTAGATGAAGTTCTCAGCTTCTCCCCTTTCCTATAGGGGGTTTGGTGGAATTCGTTCTCTACACTCTTTATTACATAGAACAGTTTTCTCTGATCTCAATGTGTCTTATTTGTTTCTTATTTCCCCATAATACAACGGTCACAAGATCGCCGATCTGCACTTTACTCTCCGATGGTGACGATCCTCTAGACCTCCGGACAGTCAGGAGCATTGGATCCCATCTGTGTCTCCCCACTATTCTAACAATGGACGCTCTCTCCGCGATCATTTCCTCCTCTATACGGTTATTACGGGGAATGACGCTGTGATGACTTCTCTTCTGGGAGAGACACAGGTCACAGGTGACTAATATTGCAGTGTGAATAGAAACTTATATTTCCGGTATTTTTCTGCCCTTACATTGTGGGTTATGAGGTGTTTGGGGCTTGTTTTTTGTTCCGCCCTTTT
Source organism: Dendrobates tinctorius (assembly GCF_039654945.1). Classification (NCBI taxonomy): domain Eukaryota; kingdom Metazoa; phylum Chordata; class Amphibia; order Anura; family Dendrobatidae; genus Dendrobates; species Dendrobates tinctorius. Next base: position 2,582,740 of record NW_027362061.1, on the reverse strand, counting down.
CCCTTTGTTGTTATCTTTCCAGTTGGTAATTGGGATTCTAATATAAGCCCATATATCCCGGGAAGTGTCAGGTGCTGGGATCTCATTATATTATTAATAACAATTTCATTCCCGATTATTCCCGTCATTTATTGCTCATTACATTCTCTCTATATAATAACAGATTCCTCTTTGTTACACGTCCTAATACTGATCATTTATATCTCTATACTGTAGAGGAAACATTTCTAGGAGTGTATACACTTCACCACAAACACTTCCCATAGATTTTATTATCCATCACTGTTATTAACCCCTTAACGACCGCCGATACGCCTTTTAATGGCGGTAATTAAGGGTACTAAAACCACAGCGCCGTTAATTCACGGCGCTGTGATTTAAGTGAATAGCGCCCCCCAGTGTCGGATTTTCTCCGGGATCTCGGCTGCTAGGGGTAGCCGAGACCCCAGAGAACATGAATCGGTCAGTTTTTACCGACCCCCACTTTTGCGATCGCCGTTATTAACCCTATAACGGCGACCGCAAAAAAAAAAAGCCGCGATTTTACATTTAATTTCTCTCTCATCTGATGTGATCGCACATCATAGGAGAGAGAAATAGGGTCCCTGATCCCCCCCCGGTACCTCTCCGTGGCCCTCCATCCCCTCCCGGTGGTCCCACGTCCCGCCGGCATCCTCCGATGGGCGCCGCCATCTTGAAAAATGGCGGGCGCATGCGCAGTGCGCCCGCCGGGAATCTGCCGGCTCCGGCTGGCAGATTCCATTCATTATTTTGATCACTATGATAAACGATCATAGTGATCAAAATAAAAAAAAAGTACATAACCTCCCCGTTTATCACTCCCTTATAGAGGCCAATATAATGAAATAAAGAAAATATTTTTTTTTTCAGTTTTCCATTAGGGTTAGGGTTAGGGTTGGGCTAGGGTTAGGGTTAGGGCTAGGGTTAGGGTAGGGTTAGGGCTAGGGTTAGGGTTGGGCTAGGGTTAGGGTTGGGCTAGGGTTAGGGTTAGGGTTGGGCTAGGGTTAGGGTTGGGCTAGGGTTAGGGCTAGGGTTAGGCTAGGGTTAGGGTTGTGCTAGGGCTAGAGTTAGGGCTCGGGTCATGACTAGGGTTAGAATTAGGGTTAGGGCGAACTAGAATTAGGGTTAGAATTAGGATTAGGGATTAGGGTTGGGATTAGGGTTAGGGTTGGGATTAGGGTTAGGGGTGTGTTGGGGTTAGGGTTGGAGCAAGAATTGAGGGGTTTCCACTATTTGCCAACTTTGGGGGTCTAAAAATTGGGGTCTAAAAAATCACTTTTGTGGAAATAAAAAAAGACTTTTTATTTTCACGGCTCTACGTTTATAAACTTTTGTGAAGCGCTTGGGGGTTCAAAGTGCTCACCACACATCTAGATAAGTTCCTTAGGGGGTCTAATTTCCAAAATGGGGTCACTTGTGGGGGGTTTCCACTGTTTAGGCCCTTCAGGGGCTCTGCAAGCGCAACATGATGCCCGCAGACCATTCCATCAAAGTCTGCATTCCAAAATGGCACTCCTTCCCTTCCGAGCTCTCCCATGCGCCCAAACAGTGGTTCCCCCCCACATATGGTGTATCGGCGTACTCAGGACAAATCGCATAACAACTGTGCGGGTATGGTTTCTCCTGCTACCCTTGTAAAAATAAAAATTTGGGGGCGAAAAGATCATTTTTGTGGAAAAAAAATGGATTTTTTATTTTCACGGCTCTACGTTATAAACTTCTGTGAAGCACTTGAAGGTTCAAAGTGCTCACCACACATCTAGATAAGTTCCTTAATGGGTCTAGTTTCCAAAATGGGGTCACTTGTGGGGGGTTTCCACTGTTTAGGCCCATCAGGGTCTCCTGCCCGACATGAAATGACACATGGTTTACATATAGTTAACCATTTCATTTCATGTTTTGTTTTTTTTATGTCTATCACTATTAATTATATGAGGGCTTGTAGGTTAAATTTTGGGCTTGTAGGGGTTCATTTAAGGGGTTAATTCGTTGTATTAAATTGCGGAGACTCCCGCTGACGTCACTGAGGCTGCAGAGAGTCCCCGTAATTTACAACAAATTAACCCCTTAAATGAACCCCTACAAGCCCAAAATTTAACCCACAAGCCCTCATATAATTAATAGTGAGAGACATAAAATAAAAAACATGAAATGAAATGGTTAACTATATGTAAACCATGTGTCATTTCATGTCGGGCAGGAGCAGAATTATACAAAAGCCGGCTAATGTGTCAGCGGCTATTCTGCAATTAAGAACTGTATGAACTAGAAATATAGATATTAATGTGTCTCTATAACATGTATAAAATATATATATATATTTATTTAATGTGTCTATATCTATTAATTCGTTGCTTTATTTAACTGAACACTGTGATTTTACTGTCTTTAGGGAAAAAAAATTGCCGGCTTTTGGTGCGATTTTTATCGCAACTCACACATCGGTTCCGTTTTTACTTCCATTTTTTCTCGCCCCCATAGACATGCATTGTCGAATCCGATCCGAAAATCGGTGACAATCGCAGCATGCTGCGATTGTCTCGGTCAGAGGATCGGATGCGATAAAAAATCGCATGATGGGAGCTGCCCCATAGAATAACATGGGTTCGAATGCAATGCGATTTTTTTATCGCATTGCATTCGACCGTTTTAATCGCTAGTGTGACCCCGGCCTTAGAGAGGTATTCTGTGACATCGGCGGCCGTGCCCGCCGATGCCGCTTCAGCGGCGGTGCCCGCCGCAGCTCCCCCTCACCTGCGTCCTCCTGTCCACGCGCACTTCCGCTCTGCTCCCCGCTCTGCTGCGGGTAACTGCGCCGGCCTTAGGCCGCGCACGCGCGTTCCCCCGCTCTCTTCTGCTAGTAGGGGGCGTCGCTGAGGGGAGGGTCTGTAGGGCGTACTTCCGGCCTCTGGATATATCAGGCGTCCGCTCTATTCTGAGGGCGCCTGGTGATTGTGTGTGACTCCTTGCACCCATCGGCCCATACCTATTCTAGTGTACCCTGCCTATCCTTTGCTGTTCCCCCTGTGTGCTCTGTGGCCTGCTCCACTCCCCTCTGTCTGTCTCTGCCCTGTGGCCCTTCTCTGAACCTTCCCTGTGTACTCCTGGCCCGTATTTTCCGCTATCCCATCCCGCTATCCTTGCTCTGCCTGCCTGTCCATCGAGTCGTCCCTCCTGGCACCGGCTGTCGCGGTTCTGCCCCCTGTGGTCCTGCCCCTAACGATCCCTGTACAGGGGTCGGTCTTCACCAGGTGCGCTCGGCCCAGGGGCTCCTGATCCACGACCCAGAGGGTCCACTCTTGGACGTATTAGCCCAGAGTTGTCACAGTATCACCAGGCCATGGATCCCGCCGGTGCCGCAGCCGCCACACAAAAGGAATTACTTTTCCTTCGTGAAAATCAGACCCGGATAATGTCCTTTATGAAGTCTATGGACACCCGGCTATCCGCCCTGCAGACCTCTGACCCCGGGCACGCTCCCCTCCTAGTCAGCCTTCAGCAGGAGCTCGCGCAGCAGCGCGACGCTCAATCCCACATCTTAGGTTACATGGCATCCGTGGATGATCGATTGCTTGCTCTGCAATCCTCTGCTGCCGCAGCAACTTCCCCCCCTGACGTAGTCTCTGCCCCGGCTCCCCGTCTGGGTAAACCCCCCAGGTACAGCGGAGACCCTAAGTTATGCCGGGGTTTTCTGAATCAATGCAGGCTACATTTTGAGCTTGCCCCCCTTCAGTATCCTACTGACCGCGCCAAGGTGGCGTTCATTGTGTCCCATCTCGAGGGTGAGGCTCTGTCCTGGGTGAACCCCTTGTGGGAGAGGGATGACCCCGTAGTGTTAAGCATTCAGGCCTTCTTGGAAACCTTTCGCAAGGTATTCGATGAACCGGGTCGCTTAGCATCCTCCACGGAGGCCCTTTTTAACCTCCGCCAGGGTTCCCTCACAGTGGGGCAATACGCCATCCGCTTCCGGACCCTCTCTTCAGAGTTGGGGTGGAACAATGAGGCTCTTGTGGGAGCCTTTTGGAGAGGCCTCTCCAGTAAGATCAAGGATGAGCTTGCCGGGCGAGACACCCCCACCACTCTGGAGGACCTTATTTCGCTGGCCACTCGTATTGATCTACGCTTTCAGGAGCGCGCTCGAGAGGCGGTCGGAGAGAGAAGGTCCTTTAGGCTGTACCAGGCTCCTGTCCCTCGTTTCTCTGCATCTCCTGTTAGTACCGCTCCTGAGCCAATGCAGATTGATCGTGTCAGACTGTCCGAGCAACGGCGCAGGGAGAGGATGACCAAGGGACTCTGCCTGTACTGCGGAGGTGCCAACCATTTTGTGCGTTCTTGTCCGGAGAAGCCAGAGAGGTCGGGAAATGCCTCCACCTAGGTCAGGTAAGAGAGGACCCCCTAGGTGATCAAAATTCCTCTCTCCCCCTTACCCTTTCAGCTTTGATAATTACAGGTCGGGAGCGTGGATCTGTGGAGGCGTATGTGGACTCGGGTGCTGCTGGTAATTTTATCCGCCAGGAGGAGGTCGATAAACTCCGGATCCCGGTGATTGTATTGAGGAACCCTCGCGCTATTTCCTCCGTTGATGGTAAACCTTTACCCGGACTCATCACCACGGTTACCGTCGAAGTAGACCTTCAAATCGGAGCACTCCACCTCGAGAAGATAGCCTTTTATGTCCTGCCACAACTAGCCCATGCTGTTCTTCTAGGGCTACCCTGGCTCAGACGGCACGAGCCGGTGATTGACTGGCGCTCTGGGGAAGTTCTCCGTTGGGGGCACTCCTGCCAGGAACACTGCCTACGGGCTCTCACTCGTCCCCGTCCATGCTCGAAGCCTGCCGACCTTCCGGGCCTACCCGCACCCTATCACATGTTTGCCGATGTGTTCAGCAAAAAGGAGGCGGACTCCTTACCACCTCATCGCTCCTATGACTGCCCTATCGACCTGGTCCCCGGAGCCAACCCTCCCAGAGGGAGAACTTATCCTCTATCCCCAGCAGAGACCACGGCTATGACGGAATACATACAGGAGAATCTGGCCAAGGGGTTCATCCGGAAATCCTCGTCCCCTGCGGGCGCAGGTTTCTTCTTCGTCCGGAAGAAAGATGGGTCCCTGCGACCCTGTATTGATTACCGGGGCCTGAACAACATCACTGTTAAAAACCGGTACCCGCTCCCGCTGATTCCTGAACTCTTCGACCGGCTGAGGGGGGCCAGAATCTTCACGAAGTTGGATCTGCGGGGAGCTTACAACTTAATCCGAATCCGAGCGGGGGACGAGTGGAAGACGGCCTTCAATACTCGGGACGGCCATTATGAATACTTGGTCATGCCGTTCGGTCTCTGCAATGCTCCGGCGGTGTTTCAGGAATTCGTAAATGAGGTGTTCCGGGACCTACTCTATTCCTGCGTGGTGGTGTATTTGGATGATATCCTCGTTTTCTCGGCCGATCTCTCCTCCCATCGGAGAAGTGTACACATGGTCCTGCAGCGCCTTCGAGAAAATCGTCTTTACGCCAAGATTGAGAAGTGCCTCTTCGAGCAAACAGCGTTACCTTTCTTGGGATATATCATCACGGATTCCGGCCTTAAGATGGATCCGGAGAAGCTGTCCGCGGTACTCCAGTGGCCTCGTCCAGTTGGCATAAAGGCCATCCAGCGTTTCCTCGGCTTCGCTAACTATTACCGACAGTTTGTACCCCACTTTTCTACAGTCACCAAGCCCATCACGGTCCTGACCCGTAAGGGGACGAAGTCTAACGTCTGGTCTTCCGAAGCCGAGGACGCCTTTCTTGCCCTGAAACGCTCGTTTGCCTCTGCTCCGATCCTACACCGCCCAGTGGCTAGTAGGCCCTTCATCCTGGAAGTTGATGCCTCCTCCACTGGAGCTGGGGTGGTTCTTTCCCAACAGGCTCCATCCGGACGTCTAGTCCCCTGCGGGTTCTTCTCCAAATCCTTTTCTCCTGCGGAGTGCAACTACTCCATTGGGGACCGGGAATTGTTGGCCATTAAGATGGCGCTGGAGGAATGGCGATATCTGCTCGAAGGGGCAGTGCATCCCTTTACTATCTTCACGGACCACAAGAACTTGGCCTACCTGCAATCTGCCCAGAGACTCAACTCCAGACAAGCCAGGTGGGCCCTGTATTTTTCCCGTTTTGAGTTTAAGCTCCACTTCCGGCCCGGCAGTAAGAACATCAAAGCTGATGCGCTTTCCAGGTCTTTGCAGCCACCTGAAAAGGAGGAGGATCCATCATATATTATCGAGCCGGCCAAAGTTATCTTCGTTCCTTCAAACAAACGTCTGGAAGTGCTGCGCTGGGGACATTCCTCCAAGGTTGCTGGGCACGTTGGGATTAAGAAGACCCTTTTGCTCCTCTCCCGGTATTACTGGTGGCCCTCTCTCCACCAGGATGCAAAGGACTTTGTAGCCTCTTGCAGGACCTGTGCCCAGAACAAGGTTCCAAGGACTCTGCCCTCCGGTCTCCTTCATCCGTTGCCTGTGCCAGAGGCCCCTTGGCAGCAAATCGCCATGGATTTCGTGACTGATCTGCCTCGCTCTGCTGGATGTACTACCATCTTAGTCGTCGCAGACCGCTTCTCCAAGATGGCCCACTTTATTCCCTTGTTCGGACTGCCATCTGCTCCAAAGTTGGCCGAGATCTTTATCCACCAGGTTTTCAGGCTGCATGGTCTTCCTCTACGAATCGTAACCGATCGAGGGGTCCAGTTTACCTCCCGATTCTGGAGGGCCCTCTGTCGGCTCCTGGGCACGTCTCTCGACTTCTCCTCAGCGTATCATCCTCAAACCAACGGCCAAGTGGAACGGATTAACCAAATTCTGACCACCTACTTACGCCACTTTTCTAACGCCCATCAGGATAATTGGGTCTCACTCCTACCTTGGGCGGAATTCGCTCATAATAATCATCCCAGCGAATCAACGTCCAAGACGCCGTTCTTTGTGGTAACTGGGCTAAATCCTGGGGTTCCGTTGCCCTTTTCTGCATCATCTGGAGTCCCTGCAGCAGATACTCTCGCCAAGGAATTTTCGCAAATTTGGAAGGAGACCAGGGAGGCGCTCGAGGTAGCCAGCATCCGAATTAAGAAACACGCAGACAAGAGACGAAGGGATCTACCCCCGTACCGTCCCGGGGACAAAGTCTGGCTTTCTACCAAACATATCCGCCTGAAAGTCCCTGCTTACAAATTAAGTCCTCGATACATCGGGCCTTTTGAAGTACTTGGGCGCATTAACGAAGTAGCCTACAAATTGAGGTTGCCGGCATCGCTCCGGGTCCCTAACGCCTTCCATATCTCGCTCCTTAAACCTGTAGTTTTGAATCGGTTCAAACCAACCTCCATGTCCCCTCCCTCGCCAATTTGTTCTAACGATGTCTTTGAAGTAAAGGACATTTTGGCTATGAAAAGGGTCAAGGGTAAAACTCTTTTTCTTATCGACTGGAAGGGTTTTGGTCCAGAGGAGAGGTCCTGGGAGCCCCGAGAGAATGTCGATGCCCCCCTTATCATGAAAAGATTTCTGACCAACCTCAGAAGGGGAGGACATATGGGGGGGGGTACTGTGACATCGGCGGCCGTGCCCGCCGATGCCCCTTCAGCGGCGGTGCCCGCCGCAGCTCCCCCTCACCTGCGTCCTCCTGTCCACGCGCACTTCCGCTCTGCTCCCCGCTCTGCTGCGGGTAACTGCGCCGGCCTTAGGCCGCGCACGCACGTTCCCCCGCTCTCTTCTGCTAGTAGGGGGCGTCGCTGAGGGGAGGGTCTGTAGGGCGTACTTCCGGCCTCTGGATATATCAGGCGTCCGCTCTATTCTGAGGGCGCCTGGTGATTGTGTGTGACTCCTTGCACCCATCGGCCCATACCTATTCTAGTGTACCCTGCCTATCCTTTGCTGTTCCCCCTGTGTGCTCTGTGGCCTGCTCCACTCCCCTCTGTCTGTCTCTGCCCTGTGGCCCTTCTCTGAACCTTCCCTGTGTACTCCTGGCCCGTATTTTCCGCTATCCCATCCCGCTATCCTTGCTCTGCCTGCCTGTCCATCGAGTCGTCCCTCCTGGCACCGGCTGTCGCGGTTCTGCCCCCTGTGGTCCTGCCCCTAACGATCCCTGTACAGAGGTCGGTCTTCACCAGGTGCGCTCGGCCCAGGGGCTCCTGATCCACGACCCAGAGGGTCCACTCTTGGACGTATTAGCCCAGAGTTGTCACATATTCACACAGTGTAGGTACCCATCAGATTTGAGGCTGCCTTGACGATGGCTGGTGGGCAGATATTTGGCCAAATTTTATGCTAAGAGTCTCATATATTTTTTCTATAATTCTAAAGCTGTATTGCAAATCTAATTACATATATTCCACATTGACATGCCTTAGCATGATAGAGTGCAACCATTCTTTGTATATAGTTTTATCCTTTTGTCAGCAATCATGAGGAATGACAAGAGACAACCCATTTAAGAAGATTTAATTGTGGTTAAATCTAGTCAAACATTATGAACAGAAAAAAGTCTTCTCCCCTATGTGACGTCTCTGATGTTTATTAACAGTTGATTTAAAAGTAAAATATTTCCCACATTAAGAAAATGTAAAAGGCTTCTCCTCTGTGTGACTGCTCTGATGGCGATTAAGAAGCGCTTTCTGGTTAAATATTTCCCACATTAACAGGAAAAAGGTTTCTCCCCTGTGTGGGTTCTCTGGTGCTTAACACAATTTGATTTATTGGTAAAACATTTTCCACATTCTGAACAGGAAAAAGGCTTCTCCCCTGTGTGAGTTCTCTGGTGCTTTACACAATCTGATTTATTGTTAAAACATTTCCCACATTCTGAACAGAAAAAAGGCTTCTCCCCTGTGTGAGTTCTCTGGTGCTTAACGCAATATGATTTAGTGTTAAAACATTTCCCACATTCCGAACATGAAAAAGATTTCTCCCCTGTGTGAGTTCTCTGGTAGGTAGCAAAATCTGATTTATGTGCAAAACATTTTCCACATTCTGAACAGGAAAAAGGCTTCTCCCCTGTGTGAGTTCTCTGGTGGGTAACAAAATTTGATTTCTGTGCAAAATATTTCCCACATTCTGAACAAGAAAAAGGCTTCTCCCCTGTGTGAGTTCTGTGGTGGGTAACAAAATTTGATTTATGTGCAAAATATTTCCCACATTCTGAACAGGAAAAAGGCTTCTCCCCTGTGTGAGTTCTCTGGTGTATAACAAAATTAGATTTCTTGTTAAAGCATTTCCCACATTCTGAACATGAAAATGGCTTCTTTGCTTTAGGAGCAGTTTGTTTTTTATTGCCTCCTTTGTGACTTTGATTTCCCTTAGTAGTCAGTAATGAATCAGAAGGCGGGACCTGTTTCATAAGACCAGATAACAGATCTTTGCTGGGAATGGATGATGATATATCTGGACTAACAGCAATCCCTTCAGTTATATCTTGTAGGATTTCAAGATCATCAAATTTAAAAACTGAAGATGTCAGCTGTCCCTCTGATCTTCTGGTACAGTCATCTGCTAAGATAAAAAACAATTATTTTTTAATAAAATATCCTTGAGTTTTATATTTTTGAACATTTCTACTTAAACTGTCCATAAAAACGGCAAGCTATGTAAAAAACTTTCATTATTTACCAAGACAATGACAGTTCACAGTCTAATAGAAAACCTTGTTGGATGAACCAGTAGTGTGCGGTGTTCAACTGTTTGTTCATTCTGCCTCCCAAATATCAAATAAAAAGAAACCAATCAATGTTATGTAGGTGAAAATAATACCAATTCTCATCTCACAAAAACAAGTCCCCACTCAGGTCCATCATCTGTCAATGGAAAAACAGAGGTTCCCACACTATTAGTGGCTCAAAGGCTGTTGAAAAGCAACAAGGTTTCTATAAACCAATCCGGCAAAATCCGCTCTCACTTCGGAGTCTTGCAGTGTGCGCAAACAACATTTAGGATCCCTGTATTTAGCAACATTATAGTGAGAAGAATCCACTTAATTTGCGGTGTCTCCTGGAGCACAATCTGGGCACTATGTGCTGGGTAATAAAATGGCAAATGTGTAATTTTCACTCTCCAACATCCACTGTGTGTTAATTTCCAGAAAGTGGCTGTGGAGTCAAAATATTCACTCCTCCTATAGATTATAACCCTCAGTGAATTAATTTATAACATGGAATCACTTTATGGGGATTTCTACTATTCTGGTTTTCTGTCATTTAGTTATATTAGGGCTTCTGCATATGGTGTGTCCAATCTCATCTGGGATCTGTTCCTGCTGTCCAGCTGGAGTAATTTGCTCACTACTTCAGCCAATTGGAAAGTACCACACCCTACTAAAGCGCAAAGCACGTTGGCCGGAATCTGCCAGATACAGCGCTGTTCTCCTCTGGTTCAGTCCTCTGTGCTCAGCTTGCGGCTTGTGTATTTATCCCCTGTTGTGACCGTGGCCCGTTTACTGACTACTCTTGTGTCTTCTGATTCTGTATTCTGTCCTTCTGGTTCTGACCCGGCTACCTGTCTATTCTTCTTGGCATCTAACACCACAGAATAGCAGGTAACACCATGGTCCAAGCCTAGGGGTCCCAGTGTACGTCCAGATCCACGTAATGGTGTTAAAGGGGGATGAGCAAGGCAATCCTTGGGATATGGAAAGCAGAGAAGAAAGTGCCAAGCATGTTCATGGTGGACATCTTTTGAGCTGCCAGGTGACCATGAACAGTGCTCCCGATACATTATGCCTGCAAACTATTCCAGCTAGATCTGCATTCAAATAGCTAAATGGCGCTCCTTCCCTTCTGAACACTGCCATGTGCCCAGACAGTAGTGTACAACCGTATGTAAGGTATAGTGCGAAGCTGGAAAATAATTTGTAAGATCCATTTGTTTCCTATTATTCTTTGTGAAGAATTCCAAACTTACCACCACATAAAGTGACACACGTCAGATATTAATAATGGCGCCTGATTAGGAACTACTGAAATGATCAAACTCAACAGTCTTCATCAGTAATAAATGAGAAACTAGTGGTGAAACCTCTCTGGGGTAATTAGAGTATGGGTCTTGGAGACTTCACAATCTATACTATCCTAAGCTCCAATATTTCTGTCAGATGAGTTTCAAAAAGAAATATTAGGCAATTAAAGAGAACTGTGTATAAGGCCGGTTTCACTCGTCCTGATATTTCTGGTACCGGAGATGTCCATGTGTGTAACAATTGTGGCACATGTGTGTAACACTTGTGACATCCGTGTGCAGCATCAGTACCACATGGATGGCCACATGGAAGAAGCGGTACAGTAAGCGCTGTTCCCCGGTGGCGGGTGCTGAAGACGCTCTCATCATTCTCCTCTGCTCTGCCGGCAGGGAGAATGATGAGAGTTATATTAAAGTCAGAATGATGACAGCAGGTGGGGGCTTTTGGGACTATTACTCCCATCAACCTACACCTGCTGCTGCTAAGACCAGTGACAGCAGGAGCGGATGAAGGGAGTATTCCTCACCCACTGCCTGCACTATAACTAAATAAATGAATGAAAAAAACAGTGTGGGTTCCCCTGTATTTTCTATAACCAGTCTGACAAAACTCACAACTGGGGGCTGTAACCCTCAACTGTCAGCTTCAGCAAGGCTGGTTATCAAGAATAGAGGGGTCCCAACACTGTTTTTTTAATTATTTAAATAATAATTTAAAAAAACAGCATGGGGTCCCCCCCATTTTTGACAACTAGCATTGCTAAAGCTGACAACTGGGGTCTGGTATTCTCAGGCTTGTAAGGGGCCATGGATATTGACCCTCCCAGGATAAAAAAGCAGCTTGCAGCTGCCCAGAAAAGGCACATCTATGAGATGCGCCAATTCTGGCATTTTGCCTGACTCTTCCCACTTGCCCTGTAGTGGTGGCAAGTGGGGTTCATATTTATGGGGTTGATGTTACCCTTGTATTGTCAGGTGATATCAAGCCCACGGCTTAGTAATGGAGAGGTGTCTAGAAGACACCTCTCCATTACTAATCCTATAGTTATATGGTAAATAAAGACACAGCCAGAATAAAGTCTTTTATTAGAAATAAAACAAAACGCAGTTTTCATTTTTTATTTAAAAATAACACAGAGAATTCTCACGGTGATCTGCTGTGAAGTCACTTAGCTTGAACTGTGGTGACCTCATCACTGCCTTTTTCCTTCGGTCCTGAGGTCACTGCAGTTCAGCCTGGCTGGAAACCTCGATGATGTCACCGCTAGGGATGGGCGAATCCTGAAATACTTGGAATCGCTAGACTCTAACGAGTCTGACTCGGAAACTCGCTACTCGATGCGAGTCTAGCGAGTCCAATGTTAATGAATGGGGATGCGAGTATTGCAGCGATTCCTGTGCTGCCATCTTTTTTGTTCCGCTTACTTCCCGCATGTGGCTGTGCACACCATGCGGGAAGTAAGCAGAACAATTGCGGATGGTACCCACGGTCCGGAGGAGAGGAGACTGTCCTCCGGGCTTTGGGCACCATATCCCTGTAAAAAATAGAATTTAAAAATAAAAAATATTGTTATTCTCACCCTCCGACGTCCCGCGCAGCCTTCCCGCCTCTCCACACATCCGTTCCCAGTAGTCCTTTGCGAAAATGCCCGCGATGGCGTTCGTTCTCGCGGGATTGCGAAGTCTCGCGGTCATTCGCGCGATGTCATCGCGAATCACCGCGAGACATCGCGATCCCGCGAGAACGAACGTGTAGCCCCCAGCCGACAGCGGTACTGCTGTGTTATCCTTTGGAGGTAATTTTATCATTAGGAAAGGAATTTTTTTCTGTTATGCCGTTTGGCTATATGTTACCTAGGGTGCACAGGTGTTACTATCATAAGGAGATGAGGGTCTCATTTGAAATTGTCCATGTTATTATGGTATGATGTTGATTTAATTATTTATGGCAGACACATTATCTCTCTTATATATTATATATTATTGTACCGTCTGTTGACTGGCTATGCACGTTTATTTATGATCATGGCGGTGAGCCTATAGCCCACTCCCTTCTTTCCCCATATCTTGGCATGTGGTTTTAAATGGTTTTCTAATAAACTTACTTTGCTATATACAATTATTGCCTATAAATCATCTTTTTGTTGAGCTTCATCTGTATTTTGATGATGGGCGTATTTAATCCATATGTACATGACCCATGAGATTTATTGGTAAATATGTGTATTCGTCTGGTTTGTTGGTTATTAGGTATGGTATAGTGTTGATTTTTATTTTTATTACAGGAGAACGAGGTCTTCGGTGGAAATATGCGTTAGGTGAGTATAACTGTGTTTGTTATTTTTAAATAAAAAAGGAAAACTGTTTTGTTTTATTTCTAATAACAGACTTTATTCTGGCTGTGTCTTTATTTACCACTAGCTGAAGGGCTCGGCGCTGCCCGGGCATAGTAACCAACTGTGGTTAGTTATCACAAATTATAATGATTATATTGCACATAAAAACATTTCACATCATATATTCAACACTACAGATTTGCAACACAAATTAACTAAGGCTATGTGCCCACGTAGCGTTTTAAAACGCACAGTGAAAATCGGACTCCTTCCCAGAAATCGCACTTTTTTTTCAGCGCGATTTCACCGCGATTTTACCGCGATTCCGCCGCGGAAAAAAGCACAGCATGTGCGGAATGCCATAGGAATGCATGGGGGGCGTTCTGTACACGATTTTTAAATGTTTTCACAGCGTTTTCGCGGCAAAAATGCTTAAAAATCACATCGTGGGCACACAGCCTAAACGATTACCAAAGTATTGATAGTATTTTAATTTCAACTCATTCAAGAGCCTTTTGATAAACAACATGTGTATCTGTGTATCTAATCCTATCCTGTGTGATACTGTCTGCTGAGCCGTGTATCTAATCCTATCCTGTGTGATACTGACTGCTGAGCCGTGTATCTAATCCTATCCTGTGTGATAATGTCTGCTGAGCCGTGTATCTAATCCTATCCTGTGTGATACTGACTGCTGAGCTGCGTATCTAATCCTCTCCTGTGTGATAATGTCTGCTGAGCTGTGTATCTAATCCTATCCTGTGTGATACTGTCTGCTGAGCCGTGTATCTAATCCTATCCTGTGTGATACTGAGTGCTGAGCCGTGTATCTAATCCTATCCTGTGTGATACTGACTGCTGAGCTGCGTATCTAATCCTCTCCTGTGTGATACTGTCTGCTGAGCCGTGTATCTAATCCTATCCTGTGTGATACTGACTGCTGAGCTGTGTATCTAATCCTATCCTGTGTGATACTGTCTGCTGAGCCGTGTATCTAATCCTATCCTGTGTGATACTGACTGCTGAGCCGTGTATCTAATCCTATCCTGTGTGATAATGTCTGCTGAGCCGTGTATCTAATCCTATCCTGTGTGATACTGACTGCTGAGCTGCGTATCTAATCCTCTCCTGTGTGATAATGTCTGCTGAGCTGTGTATCTAATCCTATCCTGTGTGATACTGTCTGCTGAGCCGTGTATCTAATCCTATCCTGTGTGATACTGAGTGCTGAGCCGTGTATCTAATCCTATCCTGTGTGATACTGACTGCTGAGCTGCGTATCTAATCCTCTCCTGTGTGATACTGTCTGCTGAGCCGTGTATCTAATCCTATCCTGTGTGATACTGACTGCTGAGCTGTGTATCTAATCCTATCCTGTGTGATACTGTCTGCTGAGCCGTGTATCTAATCCTATCCTGTGTGATACTGACTGCTGAGCCGTGTATCTAATCCTATCCTGTGTGATAATGTCTGCTGAGCCGTTTATCTAATCCTATCCTGTGTGATACTGACTGCTGAGCTGCGTATCTAATCCTCTCCTGTGTGATACTGACTGCTGAGCCAGGTATCTAATCCTATCCTGTGTGATACTGACTGCTGAGCCGTGTAGCTAATCCTATCCTGCGTGATAATGTCTGCTGAGCCGTGTATCTAATCCTATCCTGTGTGATACTGACTGCTGAGCCGTGTATCTAACCCTATCCTGTGTGATAATGTCTGCTGAGCTGTGTAACTAATCGTCTCCTGTGTGATAATGTCTGCTGAGCTGTGTACCTAATCCTCTACTGTGTGATACTTTCTGCTCAGCTGTGTATCTAATCCTATCCTGTGTGATACTGACTGCTGAGCAATGTATCTAATCCTATCCTGTGTGATACCGTCTGCTGAGCCGTGTATCTAACCCTATTCTGTGTGATACTGTGTGCTGAGCTGCGTATCTAATCCTCTCCTGTGTGATACTGACTGCTGAGCTGTGTATCTAATCCTATCCTGTGTGATACTGACTGCTGAGCTGTGTAACTAATCGTCTCCTGTGTGATAATGTCTGCTGAGCTGTGTACCTAATCCTCTACTGTGTGATACTTTCTGCTCAGCTGTGTATCTAATCCTATCCTGTGTGATACTGACTGCTGAGCGATGTATCTAATCCTATCCTGTGTGATACCGTCTGCTGAGCCGTGTATCTAACCCTATTCTGTGTGATACTGTGTGCTGAGCTGCGTATCTAATCCTCTCCTGTGTGATACTGACTGCTGAGCTGTGTATCTAATCCTATGCTGTGTGATACTGACTGCTGAGCAGTGTATCTAATCCTATGCTGTGTGATACTGACTGCTGAGCCGTGTATCTAATCCTATCCTGTGTGATACTGACTGCTGAGCCGTGTATCTAATCCTATCCTGTGTGATACCGTCTGCTGAACCGTGTATCTAACCCTATCCTGTGTGTTACTGACTGCTCAGCCGTGTACTTAATCCTATCCTGTGTGATACTGACTGCTGAGCCATGTATCTCATCCTGTCCTGTGTGATACTGACTGCTGAGCCATGTATCTAATCATATTCTGTGTGATACTGTCTGCTGAGCCGTGTATCTAATACTATTCTGTGTGATACTGTGTGATGAGCTGTGTATCTAATCCTATCCTGTGTGATACTGTCTGCTGAGCTGTGTATCTAATCCTATCCTGTGTGATACTGACTGCTGAGCCATGTGTCTAATCCTCTCCTGTGTGATACTGACTGCTGAGCTGTGTATCTAATCCTATCCTGTGTGATACTGTCTGCTGAGCCATGTATCTATTCCTATCCTGTGTGATACTGACTGCTGAGCTGTGTATCTACTCCTATTCTCTGTGATACTGACTGCTGAGCTGTGTATCTAATCCTATCCTCTGTGATACTGAATACTGAGCCATGTGTCTAATCCTATCCTGTGTGATACTGACTGCTGAGCTGTGTATCTAATCCTATCCTGTGTGATACTGACTTCTGAGCCGTGTATCTAATCCTATCCTGTGTGATACTGACTGCTGAGCCGTGTATCTAATCCTATCCTGTGTGATACTGGGCTCCCACTGCAGTCTGTGTCAGTGGGAGGTCTGTGTTGGCACGGTAATAAATTGTGTTTTTTCCAGCTTTACAGAAGGACGATAACACCATAGAAATGATAAGAATAATAGGCAAAATTGTTTGGTGAATTGGAACGCGCAGGGTTAAAATTTCACCTCACAACATAGGCTATGACACTCTTGGGATCCAGACGTGTGACTGTGCAAAATTTTGTGGCTGTAGCTGCGACGGTGCAGATGCCAATCCCGGACATACACACATACATACACACACACACACATTCAGCTTTATATATTAGATGTATAGACACCTTTCCATTACTAAGTCCTGGGCTTGATGTCACCTGACAATACAAAGGTGACATCAACCCCACAAATATGAACCCCACTTGTCACCACTACAGGGCCAGTGGGAAAAGTCGGGCAAAGTGTCGGAATTGGCGCATCTAATAGATGTGCCTTGCTTGGGCTGGTTAATGTTTAATCTTTATTTGTAGTTTTCAGTAAATGAGATTCTCATGCTTCGGGGTGGGATTGTGGGAGTGGATGTGGGTTGGGCTGTGGGCGGGGCCTTATGTGGTGCTATGCGTACATATTCATCTGTATTGGCTTACAACACTGATCCTTCAGTGACCTGCCCCCTATTTTACATAAAAAATTACATCCAGAAAAATGTCACCGGCGATGGCTCCTGCGCAGTAAAAACTATAAGAGATAGATGCTACTGGACAGGCGCCGCTGGTGTCCCTTGTAAAAAATTTTTTCTAGGCGTCACAATAGCCACAATATTATAGGCGTTGTCAACAATAATATCAACACTATTATATGCATTATGTAAAAATGGGGGGCAGATCAGTGAGAGGTCAGCGACCTGTCATAAGCCAATACAGATGAATATGTAATCAGAGCACCACATAAAGCCCCGCCCACAGCCCCGCCCCAGAGCACGAAAATCTCATTAACTGAAAACTACAAATACAGATTACACAACAACCACAAGACGGATTTCATCACCAGGTATCACTGTAATCAGTATAACGGCGCTGACCTGACAGTGTCTGTAGGTTACTGTGCACAATCCTGCTGACAGGGGCACTTTAAATTTAGATCTCAGATATTTGGAAGAGGCAATGGAGAGATTTTTTGAAGACTATCAGGGAGTTACAGACTCACATTAGGCAGGAAGGCTGATCCCACCACAATCAAACTATCATACAGAAGGAACAGGTAGAAAAAGACAGAATAAAAAAAATGTTACATCCCCAACAACAACGTATGTACAAGGGAAGAACACTAAACTGGAGCTGCCCTCATTTATGGTGGACCATTGGAGCCACTATGAGTCCTGACCGGAAGAGTAGAGAAAGTATTAGCGCCCCCATTACAGGAGCGATTGTGCAGTAATCTGAATTCCTTAGGATGGAAAACATAATGGAATTCATGACGTTTAGTAAATCTATGACACCAGGGCTGGAGCCAACACATCTCCTGCAGGCGGGAATAAATGTATATTACAGCCATCAGCCACGCACAGCTTAGAGATCTATCAGGGCACAGGTGGAATGTTTGTCCTGTAGATTATCACAATCCTCCTTGAAATTACCGTATTTGTGGACTATAAGACGCACCTAGGTTTTAGAGGAAATTAGGGGAAAAAAATGAAGCAAAACATGTGGTCAATTCTGTACTTAATATCTCCTATCCTGGTGTATATGGCCCTCTCATCCCTATCCTGGTATATATGGCCCCCTCATCCCCATTCTGATACACATGGCCCCCTCATCCCTACCCTGGTATGCATGGCCCCCTCATCCCTCTCCTGATATGCATGGCCCCCTCATTCCCATCCTGGTATGCATGGTTCCATCCTTATCCTGGCGTCACGATCCATTTTTCAGGTCATCGGGGGTTAATATTAGTTTTTGCAGCTGGTGTTACTGCATGTTTAGTTGGTCTTCTGGTGAGTTTTTCCCCCTGGTGGCCGCTGGTGTTACTGCATTGTGATTAATTACCTATGCAGGCGGAAACCACTCCCACCGTCCTACATAAGCTCACCAGGTGCACCAACTGTTGGTGATATTGTTTCTCCTTGGAGACCAACCAAGCTGGAGTTCAGGAGCTGACAGAGTCCTGTGGATCTTCAGTTGTCTGCTGTTTTCAAGTGGCTAACTCTGCTGTCCTAGAGCATTGCAGGAGAGGGACAGGTCGGAGACTTGGGCCTCACTACCATTAAGCGTACCCCCAAGTTAAGGAAAGTCAGAGCACCCCCTTAGTCTTAGAGGCAGTTCAGGGGCCGTGGTTCCATATCCCCTGTTTTCCCCTTACTGCCCCGTGACACCTGGAATGAAGGGACACAATCTTGTCCTGGTATGCATGGCCCCATCCCTATCCTTGTATGCAGGGCCCCATCCCTATCCTGGTATGAATGGCCCCATCCTTATTCTGGTGTGCATGGCCCCATCCTTATCTTGGTATGCAGGGCCTCCATCTTGTCCTAGTATGCATGGTCCCATATCTCATCCTAGTATGCATTGCAACTCATCCTTATCCTGGTATGCATGGCCCCATCTCGTCCTGGTATGCAGGGCCCCATCTCGTCCTGGTATGCAGGGACCCATCTCGTACTTGTATGCATGGTCCCATCTCGTCCCGGTATGCATGGCCCCATCTCATCCTGGTATGCAGGGCCCCATCTCGTCCTGGTATGCAGGGCCCCATCTCGTCCTGGTATGCAGGGCCCCATCTCATCCTGGTATGCAGGGCCCCATCTCGTCCTTGTATGCATGGCCCCATCTCGTCCTTGTATGCATGGCCCCATCTTGTCCCGGTATGCAGGGCCCCATCTCATCCTGGTATGCAGGGCCCCATCTCGTCCTGGTACGCAGGACCCCATCCTTATAAGTGGCCCCCACCCCCATGCCTATCCTGATATGTGTGGCCCCATCAAAAAACATTAAAAAAAAAACATTATACTTTCCTACCCGGCGCTCCCTTGCAGCATCCTGCTCCGGTGCCAGCAACTGCATTATGCTTGTAAGCAGCGCTGAGAATAGTGAGTATTCATGAAAATTCAAGTCTCTTAAGTAGCGGCACACGTGACCGCCGGTAGCAGCAGGAAGCCAGTGGCTGACACTGCGTGCTACTGAAGAGCAATGAATACTCACTGCCCTTTGTGTGCACAGTCCAGGCAGCTGTTCTCTGCTTGTGAGCAGCGCGTGACGTCCCTGCCATGTGCTACTTACAAGCATATAGCGGTTTCTGGCACCGGAGCAGGACGCTGTGAGGGAGCGCGGGGTAAGTAAGTGTAATGATTTGTTTTTAAATGTTTTCTGATGGGGCCATGCATACAAAGATTTGGATGGGGATGGGGGTGTGGGCCAATTATAAGGATGGGGCCATGCATACCAGGACTGGGGTTGGGGGCTAATCATATCAAGATACTATTATTAAAGATAAATGAATATTCATTGCCCTCCAAGCCCATGGGCGTGGAATGCAGTGAATATTCATTTCTAGTGTTGAGCATTCCGATACCGCAAGTATCGGCCGATATTAGCGGTATCGGAATTCCGATACTGACTTCCGATACTTTTGTCATATCGGATACCGGAATCGGAATCGGAAGTTCCCATCATGCTATGAGCCTGCTTGCTTTGATTAAGCCAATGGGAATCCTCCGAAGTGTGGGCACATCCTGTTAGGCATGTAGGCATGTTAACTATTGGCATGGCTGTGATTGGCTGCCGAAATGATGTCATGATGCACTATAAAAGCCACCGCAGCCGCCATTACTGGTTCACTCTGCTGTGAATTCAGTTAGGGACAGGCTGCTGTAGAAGACTGTGAGGGACAGTTAGAAATAGCGATTCTACCAAACATCTAGTGCTTTACCCAGGCTACATAAACCACCACTGTAGCCTTCTTTGCCCTAGCAGCAGTGTTCACATCTGTCTGCAATGGCTGTGTGAGTGCAGCTCACGCTGTGGAGTGGGTCCTGCAGCCACGTCAGGTTGTAGGCCACCCAGTGTGAGCACTGCTGCCTCATACATCTTTTATTTTTTGAGCTGCATTTTTTACATAATTTCAATCTAGTGTGCTTCCATCCGTATCCATATACGTTGGTTGCAAACACTAGTAGTAGACAGCGGAGCCTTTCTGCAGCCTTTCAGTGCTAGTGTCCACTTTGCTGCACTGTTCACGGCTGTCTGAGAGGTCTCTGACTGTGTGTGAGTGCAGCTCACGCTGAGTAGTGTGTCCTGCAGCTACGTCTGGTTGTAGGACGCTCAGCGTGCGTCAGTGCCTCACACATATTTTTATTTGAGTGCAGCTCATTTTTTCTTCTATTAGTGTGCATCCATCCGTCTCCATCTACGGTGGTTGCAAACACTATATAGGAGTACACAGCGGAGCCTTTCTGCAGCCTGTCAGTGCCAGTGCCCACTTAGCTGCACTGTTCACGGCTGTCTGAGAGGTCACTTGACTGTGTGTGAGTGCAGCTCACGCTGAGTAGAGTGTCCTGCAGCTACGTCTGGCTGTAGGACGCTCAACGTGCGTCACTGCCTCACACATATTTGTCTTTGAGTGCAGCTCATTTTTTCTTCTCCTATTAGTGTGCATCCATCCGTATCCATCAACATTGGTTGGTTGCAAACACTATATAGGAGTAGATAGAGGAGCCTTTTTTTCTGGCTTGTGCCCTGCCGGCGCAGCCAGATTAGTATTACCCAATTTTTTTGGAGCCTCATCTTTTGCATTGTAGGTTACCTGCCTGCATTGTAATAGCTCCAAAAAGTTGGTGATACTATCAGTTTCAATTCTTTGTTCACATACTTTGAGTTTGTTTCCAACAAAGAAACCACAAAAAAAGTTCACCAAACACTACATTTGGAACTTGTGTAGGCCACATCAGCTCCTATTAAAGTGTAGTCCACACACACACACTTCATAAAATTAGTGTTTCTTGTACCTGTAACCAGCTGTTCAGGAATAAGCACACTAAGGCCCCCCTTTGTACTTTTCTGCCTATCTTAAGCAGTCTGGCAAGATGAAGAAGGCAGGGAGTAAGGCGCGTGGGCGTGGAGTTTCAGCAGGGAGAGGACGTGGGGATTCTGCAGGGAGAGGACGTGGGGATTCTGCAGGTAGAGGACGTGGGGATTCTGGGCCTGCTGCGGGCACCAGTGGATCAGCATCCCCCAGTTTTAGCAGGCAACAGTCCTTTATGCGCAGCTTTGTAGGACCTCAACGTACCCCACTGCTGCGGGAGGAACAAATTGAAGCCGTTGTCGGATGGATGGCAGCTAACGCATCGACTTCAATTACTTCCACAGCCTCTCAGGACCAGAGCACCGAAGAGCAACCATCTGTCTCTTCACCACCTGCCAAAGTGCCCAGGCAGTCAGAGAGACATGGACAGGAGCCATCACAGTCTCTACTTCTGTTCTCGGAATCTGTTGGCTTGGAAAGAGGGGGCCAGCCAAGCAGCATTCCTGAATGTGAAGAAGAGGGAGTATGCAATGATGCACAACTTCTTTGTCCCTCTGAATCTGAAGAGGCGAGTGGGCCAGTGCCTATTGTCAGCACACCTCAGTACACATCAGATGATGACGAGACTCAGTTGCCACTTTCTGGTGCGTACGGTGCTGGCGAGACAACCCCGGAGAAGCAGCTGTTTGAAGAGGGGAGGGAAGATGATGAGGTCCTTGACCCATCATGGCGTGAGGAACAGGAAGGTGGTGGGAGCAGCTCGGAGGAAGAGATTCCCCTACCGGCCAAAACAGGAGGCAGAGGGAGGGGGAAGACTTGGTTGCCTGTACCCTCCACTTCGGCACCCGTTAGGAGCATTCCTCATTCCAAAGGCAAAACGGGCGCTCCCAAGACTTGCAGTGCGTGGTCCTTTTTTGACACAGTTGCAGATGACATTTGCTTTGTCAAATGCAAGCTGTGTCATCAGAAAGTCAAAAGAGGGAGAAATGTTAGCAACCTCAATACCACAAATATGTGGAAACATGTGCGCACCAAGCACGAGTTGGAGTTGCAGAGACACCCTGAAGACGTAGGCCAACGTACAGCACCACCTACCACCTCTTCAGTTCGTGTTGGGGCCTCTTCCTCCAGCTCACACACTGCTGGTTCGGCTTCCTCACAGGATCGCCAAGGAAGAACCTCTGCCACTGTTGTCCGGAGACCCTGTCAGATTCCACCCATAGCAGCACGTTCCCATCCATCACAGCCATCGGTAGCACAGGCATGGGATAAAAGGCGCCCTTACTCGGCAAACCATCCCTGAGCACAGTCTCTGAATGCTGGCATTGCCAAACTTCTGGCAGTTGAAATGCTGTCATTCAGGCTGGTGGACACTGACACCTTCCGGGACTTAATGGCATTGGCAGTCCCCCAATACAACGTGCCCAGCCACTTTTATTTCAGCAGGCGAGCCGTCCCTGCCCTGCAGAAACATGTTGAGGGCAAAATAAAACATGCGCTACTAAACGCCGTTAGTAGCAAGGTCCACCTGACCACCGATGCGTGGACCAGTAACCATGGACAGGGACGATACCTTTCCCTCACTGCCCACTGGGTCAATGTTGTGGAGCCGGGTACAGATCTGGAGAGTGGCGCTGTATGAGTTCTTCCAACGCCACGGATTGCAGGACTCCAGTCTGTACACATAGACTCCTCCTACTCAAGTTCCTCAGAAACAGCAGAGCAGGAGCCTGTTATGACCGATATGAGCACAGCCGTGGCCAAACGTCAACAGGCTGTACTCAAATTAATTTCTTTGGGGAATCGAAGCCACACAGCGCAGGAGCTCTGGAATGCTATCAAGCAGGAGAGCGATGTGTGGTTTGGGCCAGCGAATCTCCAGCCGGGCTTGGTAGTGTGTGACAATGGCCGAAATCTGGTGGCAGCTCTTGGCCTAGGCAACCTCACACACATCCCATGTCTGGCACATGTGCTTAACTTGGTCGTGCAGAGCTTTCTGAGGGACTATCCGGATCTTGATGCACTGTTGCACAAGGTCCACATAGAGTGCGCTCACTTGCGGCGTTCCAGCACGGCAAGATCGTGCCTCGCTGCTCTGCAGCGACGATTTGGCCTTCCGGAACATCGCATCATATGTGACCTACCCACCCGGTGGAATTCAACGTTACATATGTTGGAGCGGTTGTGTGAGCAGCAGGCAGCAGTCATGGAGTACCAGCTGCATCAGGCGCAAACAAGTCGCACTGTGCGCCGTTCACACTTCAGCACCATTGAGTGGGCCTCTATGAAGGACATCTGCCTCGTTTTGCGTGCCTTCGATGAATCCACGCGGATGGCGAGTGCAGATGATACACTAGTCAGCATGACTGTCCCCCTTATCTGCCTGCTTCAACAAACACTGCAAGCACTAAGGGATGAGGTTTCGGAAGAGGTGGAGGATGAGGAGTCCCAAATGCCATCTGCTTCTGGACAGTCTGCGCTACGTGTTTCCTCACAAAGGCCTAGGCAGGGGACACTTTGTGAGGAGGATGAGGAGGAGTCGATGGAGGAGGAAGACATCTCTCCAGAGGAGGGAGGTACACAAACCTCTACTCAGTATGTACAGTGAGGGTGGGGTGATGCAGAGCAGGCCAAGGTCACGCCTCAAACAGGGGACAGCGGTTCTTTGGCAGTTGGGAGTCTGCAGCACATGGTTGATTTCATGCTGCAGTGCCTGAGAAACGACCGCCGCATCGCCCACATTCTCGTCTCGGCTGATTATTGGGTGTACACCCTCCTAGATCCTCGCTACCGGGACAGCGTACAAAGGCTCATACCAACGTTGAACTGGGAGCATAAACTGCGGGAGTACGAAGAGTCACTGGTGCAGTCCATAATGTTTTCCATTCCACCCGACAGCATTGTTGCTAGTGCTTTACAAAGCAGCTCTGTGCGTCGAGGCAGTGGAGGAAACTCTGCACAAAGAGGGAGCAGAGGCAGCGCCGCAGCACAAGGCAAGACCACTATGGCCCAAATGTGGCAAAGTTTTGTGTGTCCACCACAATTGTCTACACCATCAGCGACGCCTCGAGTCAGCAGGAGGCAACGCTTCCGTCAGATGGTGTCAGACTACATGTCTTGCCCTGTCACTGTACTCCCAGATGGCTCTTCCCCCTTCAAGTTTTGGGTCTCTAAGCTGGATACATGGCCAGAGCTTAGCCAGTATGCATTGGAGGTGCTGGCTTGCCCTGCTGCCAGTGTATTATCGGAACGCATCTTTAGTGCCGCAGGTGGTGTACTAACAGACCGTCGCACGCGACTATCTTCCGATAATGTTGACCGGCTGACTTTTCTGAAAATGAACAAGGCCTGGATCTCCAAAGACTTTGCCATTCCTCTTACAGACTAAATTAGTGGTTGGCAACTGTATCCAGGTCTGCTGGTGTGTTCATTTTTCTACCACCTGAACTATAATCCCTGTGCTTCAACACAGCCAGTTGTCGCTCAGATGTGTCGTCTGCACAGAGAAACACACTAGCTCCTGTGTTAGTGGGGTTCAGTAACGCCAGCTGATCCCCTGCTGTGTGGACGGCAAAGTCACCAGCTCCATCAACATTCAAACCACTACTGATTTTTAACCGTGCCCAACTTAGGTCTCTGGCTCCACTGTCTCTACTATTTCCCCTGGCCTCCAACCCCGCCATCTACATCTCTGAAGTGGCATCAGCACAATCTACACTTGTTCCTGTGTTCCTGTGGTCAGTCCCATCAGTTTATCCCCTGATGTGTGTCCGGCAAGGTCTCCTGCTCTGTCCACATTCCCATAACCAGTAGTGGGAATGAGGACAGAGCTGGCGAACTTGCCGGACAAACATCAGGGGATCAACTGACGGGACTGAGCACCAGTAACACAGGAACAAGTGTAGATTGTGCTGACGCCACTTCAGAGATGTAGCTGGCGGGGTTGGAGGCCAGGGTAAATAGTAGAGACAGTGGAGCCAGAGGCCTAAGTGGAGCATGGTTAGAATCAGTAGTAGTCAACAACCTCCATAAAAACCGCTGCCCATTGGCCTCTGCATGCGGCATGCGTAATCCTGGTCTCCAACAGCGTCAGTTGGTGTTCAGAAGTGTTGTCTCCACAGAGCCAAACACATTCGTTCAAGTGTTAGTGGGGTTCAGCACTGCCAGCTGTTCCCCTGCTGTGGAGATGGCAAGTCTCCTGCTGCCTACACCTGCCAAAATCCAGTAGGCCCCAGCGTGCTCCTCGCCTAATCCTGGGCTCCAACAGCGTCAGTTGGTGTTCAGAAGTGTCGTCTCCACAGAGCCAAACACATTCGTTCAAGTGTTAGTGGGGTTTAGCAATGCCAGCTGTTCCCCTGCTGTGGAGATGGCAAGTCTCCTGCTGCCTACACCTGCCAAAATCCAGTAGGCCCCAGCCTGCTCCTCGCCTAATCCTGGGCTCCAACAGCGTCAGTTGGTGTTCAGAAGTGTCGTCTCCACAGAGCCAAACACATTCGTTCAAGTGTTAGTGGGGTTCAGCACTGCCAGCTGTTCCCCTGCTGTGGAGATGGCAGGTCTCCTGCTGCCTACACCTGCCAAAATCCAGTAGGCCCCAGCCTGCTCCACGCCTGATCCTGGGCTCCAACAGCGTCAGTTGGTGTTCAGAAGTGTCGTCTCCACAGAGCCAAACACATTCGTTCAAGTGTTAGTGGGGTTCAGCACTGCCAGCTGTTCCCCTGCTGTGGAGATGGCAAGTCTCCTGCTGCCTTCACCTGCCAAAAGCAACAGGCCCCAGCCTGCTCCTCGCCTAATCCTGGGCTCCAACAGCGTCAGTTGGTGTTCAGAAGTGTCGTCTCCACAGAGCCAAACACATTCGTTCAAGTGTTAGTGGGGTTCAGCAATGCCAGCTGTTCCCCTGCTGTGGAGATGGCAAGTCTCCTGCTGCCTACACCTGCCAAAATCCAGTAGGCCCCAGCCTGCTCCTCGCCTGATCCTGGGCTCCAACAGCATCAGTTGGTGTTCAGAAGTGTCGTCTCCACAGAGCCAAACACATTCGTTCAAGTGTTAGTGGGGTTCAGCAATGCCAGCTGTTCCCCTGCTGTGGAGATGGCAAGTCTCCTGCTGCCTACACCTGCCAAAATCCAGTAGGCCCCAGCCTGCTCCACGCCTGATCCTGGGCTCCAACAGCATCAGTTGGTGTTCAGAAGTGTCGTCTCCACAGAGCCAAACACATTCGTTCAAGTGTTAGTGGGGTTCAGCACTGCCAGCTGTTCCCCTGCTGTGGAGATGGCAAGTCTCCTGCTGCCTTCACCTGCCAAAAGCAACAGGCCCCAGCCTGCTCCTCGCCTAATCCTGGGCTCCAACAGCGTCAGTTGGTGTTCAGAAGTGTCGTCTCCACAGAGCCAAACACATTCGTTCAAGTGTTAGTGGGGTTCAGCAATGCCAGCTGTTCCCCTGCTGTGGAGATGGCAAGTCTCCTGCTGCCTACACCTGCCAAAATCCAGTAGGCCCCAGCCTGCTCCTCGCCTGATCCTGGGCTCCAACAGCATCAGTTGGTGTTCAGAAGTGTCGTCTCCACAGAGCCAAACACATTCGTTCAAGTGTTAGTGGGGTTCAGCAATGCCAGCTGTTCCCCTGCTGTGGAGATGGCAAGTCTCCTGCTGCCTACACCTGCCAAAATCCAGTAGGCCCCAGCCTGCTCCACGCCTGATCCTGGGCTCCAACAGCATCAGTTGGTGTTCAGAAGTGTCGTCTCCACAGAGCCAAACACATTCGTTCAAGTGTTAGTGGGGTTCAGCACTGCCAGCTGTTCCCCTGCTGTGGAGATGGCAAGTCTCCTGCTGCCTTCACCTGCCAAAAGCAACAGGCCCCAGCCTGCTCCTCGCCTAATCCTGGGCTCCAACAGCGTCAGTTGGTGTTCAGAAGTGTCATCTCCACAGAGCCAAACACATTCGTTCAAGTGTTAGTGGGGTTCAGCACTGCCAGCTGTTCCCCTGCTGTGTGGATGGCAGTCTCTCCTGCTGTCTCCGCATTCCAAAGACAGTAGGCCTCTGCCTACACCCTCCTATTTCCTGGGCTTCAACACAGCCAGTTGTAGCTCGGAAGTGCCATCCACACGGAAAGAGACACTTGCTGCCGTGTCTCAGTGGGGTTCAGTAACGTCAGCTGTTCCCCTGCTGTGTGGATGGCAGTCTCTCCTGCTGTCTCCGCATTCCAAAGACAGTAGGCCTCAGCCTACACCCAGATTTTGCCTGGGCTTCAACACAGCCAGTTGTAGCTCGGAAGTGCCGTCCACACGGAAAGAGACACTTGCTGCCGTGTCTCAGTGGGGTTCAGTAACGCCAGCTGTTCCCCTGCTGTGTGGATGGCAGTCTCTCCTGCTGTCTCTGCATTCCAAAGACAGTAGGCCTCTGCCTACACCCTCCTATTTCCTGGGCTTCAACACAGCCAGTTGTAGCTCGGAAGTGCCGTCCACACGGAAAGAGACACTTGCTCCCGTGTCTCAGTGGGGTTCAGTAACGTCAGCTGTTCCCCTGCTGTGTGGATGGCAGTCTCTCCTGCTGTCTCCGCATTCCAAAGACAGTAGGCCTCTGCCTACACCCTCCTATTTCCTGGGCTTCAACACAGCCAGTTGTAGCTCGGAAGTGCCGTCCACACGGAAAGAGACACTTGCTCCCGTGTCTCAGTGGGGTTCAGTAACGTCAGCTGTTCCCCTGCTGTGTGGATGGCAGTCTCTCCTGCTGTCTCCGCATTCCAAAGACAGTAGGCCTCTGCCTACACCCTCCTATTTCCTGGGCTTCAACACAGCCAGTTGTAGCTCGGAAGTGCCGTCCACACGGAAAGAGACACTTGCTCCCGTGTCTCAGTGGGGTTCAGTAACGTCAGCTGTTCCCCTGCTGTGTGGATGGCAGTCTCTCCTGCTGTCTCCGCATTCCAAAGACAGTAGGCCTCTGCCTACACCCTCCTATTTCCTGGGCTTCAACACAGCCAGTTGTAGCTCGGAAGTGCCGTCCACACGGAAAGAGACACTTGCTCCCGTGTCTCAGTGGGGTTCAGTAATGTCAGCTGTTCCCCTGCTGTGTGGATGGCAGTCTCTCCTGCTGTCTCCGCATTCCAAAGACAGTAGGCCTCTGCCTACACCCTCCTATTTCCTGGGCTTCAACACAGCCAGTTGTAGCTCGGAAGTGCCGTCCACACGGAAAGAGACACTTGCTCCCGTGTCTCAGTGGGGTTCAGTAACGTCAGCTGTTCCCCTGCTGTGTGGATGGCAGTATCTCCTGCTGTCTCCGCATTCCAAAGACAGTAGGCCTCTGGCTACACCCTCCTATTTCCTGGGCTTCAACTAGTTATGGGAATGTGGACAGAGCAGGCGACATTGCCGGACACACATCAGGGGATTAACTGACCGGACTGAACACCTGTAACACAGGAACAAGTGTGGATTGTGCAGACGCCACTTCGGAGCTGTAACTGGCGGGGTTGGAGGACAGGGGAAATACGAAAATCAGTGAAGCCACAGGCCTAAGTGGAGCTTGGTTAAAATTAGTAGAAGTCTACAACCGATCTTAAAATTTCTTCAATGCATCCTCAGCCTGCTCCGTGCTTGTCCCTGGGCTTCAACACAGCCAGTTGTTGCTCGGAAGTGCCGTCTTCACAGAGTAAAACACTAGCTCCTGTGTTTGTGGGGTTCAGTAACGTCAGCTGTTCCCCTGCTGTTTTGATGGCAATCTGTCCTGCTGCCTCCCAATTGACAGCATATCAGGCCTCAGCCTGCTAAGTGCTTGTCCCTGGGCTCCAACATCGCCAGTTGCTGCTCATAACTGACTTTGGCACGGGTACTCCCTCCTGCCCAGCTTGGTTCCAGCCCTGCCTGCTGTTTCCGGGAAGTGTCAATGTCAGTTTGCCACCCCAAGTTGCCATGTCGTGTTGCGGTTGGGTTAGCCGAGGCTAGGGTGCCAGCAGTTTAGGTGCTTCCTATGTGGACTGCGGGTTCTGGTAAGAAAGGCTTGTTCCGTATTGCCAGTAGGACAAGCACCCCCTGTAGGACTGTGTGATTCGGTAACTGCGGCCAGCTTGCGGCATGCCAACTTTGCTTTTCAGGGGTAACTTCAGCTGCCCCTCCGGGTTCCAGCACCGTCAGCTGGTTCTCGGCAGAGCCTTTGGCCTAGGTGCCTCCATCTCGGTATCCGAGTTCCGGCAACGTCTGCTGGTCCTTGGTAGTGCTTTGTAGCACAGGTACCTCCTGCTTAGTAACCGGGTTCCAGCACCATCAGCTGGTCCTCGGTTGTGCCATTGGCTCTTATTCTTTCTGCTGCCCCTCCGGGTGCCAGCACTGTCAGCTGGTCCTCGCTATTTCCATTTGCTCTTGTAGCTTATGCTAACCATCCGGGTTCCAGCACCGTCAGCTGGTTCTCGGCAGAGCCTTTGGCCTAGGTGCCTCCATCTCAGTATCCGAGTTCCGGCAACGTCTGCTGGTCCTTGGTAGTGCTTTGTAGCACAGGTACCTCCTGCTTAGTAACCGTGTTCCAGCACCGTCAGCTGGTCCTCGGTTGTGCCATTGGCTCTTATTCCTTCTGCTGCCCCTCCGGGTGCCAGCACTGTCAGCTGGTCCTCGCTATTTCCATTTGCTCTTGCAGCTTATGCTACCCATCCGGGTTCCAGCACCGTCAGCTGGTTCTCGGCAGAGCCTTTGGCCTAGGTGCCTCCATCTCGGTATCCGAGTTCCGGCAACGTCTGCTGGTCCTTGGTAGTGCTTTGTAGCACAGGTACCTCCTGCTTAGTAACCGGGTTCCAGCACCGTCAGCTGGTCCTCGGTAGTGCCATTGGCTCTTGTTCCTTCTGCTGCCCCTCCGGGTGCCAGTACCGTCAGCTGGTTCAAGAGGACAAAGAACAGGAAGACAACCACCAAGATGCAGAACAACAAGAGAGAGAAGACAAAGAAGCATAAAAAAACAAAGCAGAAGAACATTAAGCATAAGACTAATACTCTGAGCAAATGATATTATCTTATTTATAAGCAGAAGAAGACTAAGCAGTGTATGGGGGTGAGTCCGTTCCTCCTCGTGGTGCCCCTGGAAAAGGCCTGCTGCTGCAGGCCAAACTGAACGCGGACAAATCCTGTTGTAAATCTTTTGTGACAGGCAGAACGGAAGGTGTAAACTTCTAACTTTTCTAGATAACAACTACAGGAATGCCTGACACAAATAAGAATATGATGAAGAAGAATAGGAAGAAGATGAAGAAGTTGAATATGTAGAATAATAATTGTTGAATAAGAAGAATATGAAGAATGTAAAAAAAGGAAGAAGAAGAAGAATTTAAAAAAAGGAAGAAGAAGAAGAATGTAAAAAAAGGAATAAGAAGAAGAATGTAAAAAAAGGAAGTAGAAGAATGTAAAAAAAGGAAGAAGAAGAAGAATGTAAAAAAAGGAAGAAGAATAAGAAAGAAGAAGAAAGAAGAAAGAAGAAGAAGACATACATGTCTGGCAAAATATAAATGAGGCTAACATAGTCAATATCTTTGTAACTCCTAACGTCTTTAAAAAAAAGTTTAATTCCTGCTATTCCATTTGATTGGGCTAAACCTCTATGGCTTTAATGTCTCCTCCACCTCCCACAATACATTCTACATTATTCTTAGTTGTTTTTCTTCATGTAGAATTAACCTACAAGGAAAGAAAGGGTTTTTTTTAATTCCGATATTTTGGCCCCATTGACTTGCATTGGTTCCCGGTATCGGAATCGGCGATACCGATACTTTTTTTTAAGATCGGCCGATCCATTCCGATCCGATATTTTCAAGTATCGGCTGGTATCGCTCAACTCTAAACAGCACAGAATAGCAGGTAACACCATGGTCCAAGCCTAGGGGTCCCAGTGTAAGTCCAGATTCCATGTAATGGTGTTAAAGGACAATGAGCAAGGCAATCCTTGGGATATGGAGAGTAGAGAAGATAGAGCCAAGCATGTTCATGGTGGACATCTTTTGAGCTGCCAGGTGACCATGAACAGTGCTCCCAATACATTGTGTCTGCAAACTATTCCAGCTAGATCTGTATTCAAATAGCTAAATGGCGCTCCTTCCCTTCTGAACACTGCCATGTGCCCAGACAGTAGTGTACAATCGTATGTAGGGTATAGTGCAAAGATGGAAAATAATTTGTAAGATCCATTTGTTTCCTATTATCCTCTGTGAATAATTTATCACCACATAAAGTGACACACGTCAGATATTAATAATGGGGCCTGATTAGGAACACAAAACTGACTGCAGGAAGAGGTTAAATCAGAGGATTTTGGAGACTACTGTAATCAAACACTGTGACTATAGACAATAACATCTACTGAAATGATCAAACTCCACAGTCTCCATCAGTAATAAATGAGCAGCTAGTGGTGAAACCTCTCTGGGGTAATTAGAGTATGGGGCTCGGTGACGTCACAATCTAAACTATCGTAAGCTCCAATATTTTCTGTCAGATGAGTTTCATGGAGAAATATTACACATTTAGAGAGAACTGTGTATAATAGTGCAGAGCTGAGATGTCTTAAAGGGAACCTGTCAGCAGGATTGTGCTCAGTAACCTACAGACACTGTCAGGTCAGCACCGTTATACTGATTACAGTGATACCTGGTGATGAAATCCGTCTTGTGGTTGTTGTGTAATCTGTATTTGTTGTTTTCAGTTAATGAGATTCTCGTACTCTGGGGCGGGGCTGTGGGCGGGGCTTTATGTGGTGCTCTGATTCCATATTCCTCTGTATTGGCTTATGACAGGTCGCTGATCCCTCACTGACTTACCCCCATTATTACATAATGCATATAATAGCATTGATATTATTGGTGATAATGCCTATAATATTGTGGCTATTGTGAGGCTTAGAAAAAAAATTACATCCAGCAAATTGTCATCAGCGGCGCCAGCGCAGTAGCCTCTATCAATTACTTATAGACGCTACTGCGCAGGCGCCGCCATCGCCGGTGACATTTTGCTGGATGTAATACAGATTAATATGTAATCAGAGCACCACATAAAGCACATAATACCTTTCTTCAAGTGATTTTCTATCTTGTCAGCACATTTTGCGTACGCTGTCATTTGGCTTTATAGTCACAGATCTGGGCAGGTGACGGTCAGTGTCTCCTAATGTGAAGGAGAGAATGGCTAATGAAATCAATTATTAAATCTTATATAAGTCAGTTCACATATGGTGTACCAAGATGGCGTCTGTGTCTTCAGACAACATCCTGGAAGGAATCCTTGGAATGCAGAAGCTGAGATACTGGATACCATATATGGAAGTGAAGGTGAATGGACCTATCATAGACTGACACTGGCTACTCAGAAGATTGTGTGACACCTATTTACTGTCTCTGTCTTGAGAATACACTTCAGTTGTGTGCAAGCCTTTGCTGAGAAAGGAGTAGACATCTAACTCTGTGTTCGGTGTGACTCTTGCAGTGTGCACTCGGCCTATATTGGGTCAGGTACAAGCAATCATATAGATCTTGCTTTAAGGGATCACCCTCACACTAATCCCAGGGGGGGTGGATCCTCCAGGTTGTAAGTCCTATAGACAAGGGCTTTCATTGCCCAAAGTCATTTTAACATTTTTGGTTGGAGGAGAATGTTGTGGTCTAGAGGCAAAATGGTGATCATGGTAATACGGACGGACTACACCACCGATAAAGCAGCCACAGCCGGTGACTGAGAGGAATCTGTGACTTCTCTGCATTCAGTGGTTACTACTCACCTGGGTAGTCATATGTGGGAATCTCCTCTTTACACCGCTCATCATCTCTCACATATGTCTCTGTAGTATTAATATGGGTCAGATCTTCACCCTGAAACAAATATTGTGAAAGTCACAGACAGATGGAGAAGTCCCATCTATGATCAGCTCTAATCCTGCCATCTCCACCGTTCTCATTACACAAGTATAAAACATATAATACTGGTGGATAAAACAAGACTGAGCACAAGACCTTCACAGCCGTCTACACATCATAGGGGAGATCTCCTGACACCTTCTCTCATCTACCTGATGATCCTGAGGAACACTGGGATCTTCTTGGTTACAGTCCTGTGGAAGAAGAGGACGGGGACATCTCTCTGGTGTTGTCCTCTTACTGGATAGATCTGGAGGAAACACATACAGGGACTGAATTCATTCTCTACATACAGATAATTATAGGCCGTGTGTATTTAGTCCTGTCTATTACCTGGTGATGTGAGGGACTGGGGAACCTCCATTATGACGTCCTTGTACAGATCTCTGTGTCCTTCTAAATGCTCCCACTCCTCCATGGAGAAATAGACAGCGACATCCTGACACCTTATAGGAACCTGACACATACAATGATACCGTCATCCCCCGATCCCTTCATAGTGTTACTGTATAATGTCCCAGCATTCCCAGCAGTGTCACCTCTCCAGTCAGCAGCTCCATCATCTTGTAGATGAGTTCTAGGATCTTCTGGTCATTGATGTCCTCATGGATCAGGGGGTAAGGTGGAGGCCCCGTGATTGGGCTCAGGGGTCTGCCACATCCCTCAGATACAGGGTCCTGACAGCGATCACTAGAGGTCTTCTTCACCACTGTGTAATCCTGGTTATGGAGAGACACATTAATAAATCTCACTACAGACATTTCCAGAGTCCTCACCTCTCCAGTTATGTCCATCTGTTATTCCCATAGATAAGAATGATGTAATAATAATAATAATAATAAATTTTATTTTTATAGCGCCGACATATTCCGCAGCACTTTACATTTCAGAGGGGATTTGTACAGACAATAGACATTACAGCATAACAATAATCACATACAGTAGATTATAACAAATACCAAGAGGAGTGAGGGCCCTGCTCGCAAGCTTACAGTCTATGAGGAAAGAGGTAGACACGAAAGGTGGGTGGTAACAGTTGCCCTGATTGTATGGACCAGCCATAATGTTAAGTGTGTAACAGTACAGACACAGAGGGCTAATGGATGCATAAAGCATGTGGGAACATGATGCTGGGAACCTGGTTATGGTAAAATTTTTGGCTCTGCCACACAGGGATAGGTTAGGTTAATGTGTTGAGGCGATAGGCCAGTCTGAATAAATGCGTTTTCAGGACACGCTTAAAATTGTGGGGACTGGGGACTAATCGTATTGACCTGGGAAGTGCATTCCAAAGAATTGGCGCGGCACGTGTAAAGTCTTGGAGACGGGAGTGGGAGGTTCTGACTATTGAGGATACTAACCTCAGGTCATCAGCAGAACGGAGGGCGCGGGTAGGGTGGTATACTGAAACAAGGGAGGAGATGTAGGGTGGTGCTGAGCCATGGAGGGCTTTGTGGGTGAGGGTAATAAGTTTATACTGAATTCTGGAGTGGATGGGTAGCCAGTGTAATGACTGGCACAAGGTAGAGGCATCGGTGTAACGATTGGTGAGGAATATGATCCTGGCTGCAGCATTCAAGACAGATTGGAGAGGGGAGAGTTTTGTAAGAGGGAGACCGATTAGAAGAGAGTTACAATAGTCGAGACGAGAATGAATAAGAGAAACAGTAAGAGTTTTGACGTAATGTGACGTCATCAGAATCTCTCACCTCTCCAGTGAGACAGAAGAGGATCTCTAGGGTGAGGTGTAACATCCTCTCCGCCATCTTGTCTCTGTCCATATCCATCCTTGATGGGGAAATCAGGAAAATTCTCTTCTGTAGAAGATCTTCACTGAGAGGATCCGATATTGTAGAGATCTGAATGAGAAGAAGATGATCTGATGTAACATCATAAGAATCCTGTGTAAAAATACAATTACTGGAGATAATAAGGGAAACATATGAGATTTATTATCTTACAGGGTTTAGTTTTCTTCCCTGACATCTACTAATAAAACCTATATATTTAGGCCACAGACAACAAGCAGTTTCCTCCTCGGAGTCGGCAGCTGAACACGTTTCTCATAGACTCATCTTCCATAACGCTAATTCTCGTCTCATTACCGACACTGGAATCGGCATTAGCAATACTGCAGGAGATATTCATTACACGTGACATGAGAAATAACTCCTTCATGATGAGGACGACATCTTCATCTTCTACTGCGGCTCTAGAGACAGATGTGGCCAGAGTCGGTCACTGCCTCCATCCCCACCGGCCGTCTGTATGAAGGTTTCCCGCAGGGTTGTGGAGTCGGAGTCGTGGAGTCGGAGTCGGAGTTAGTTTTGGTTGGAGTCGGAGTCGGAGTTGGTAGAAATGTACCGACTCCGACTCCAGCTTTAAAAAAAAATGTATTAATATTTCATAATTGAACTTTCATATGAATTTTATAAATGTTACTCAAATATATATGTTCTATCAAACTATGAACAACAGTGATAAGCAGTTCTGCTGGAGATAGAGACATTTCTTACTTCTTGTGTGTCACTGTTCTCCACTGCCCTTATCTAATCTTATACTTGGTTAACCTCATGCTGCCCCAACCCCCCTACTTACAATGTATGAAACTGAAAGTGAAAATGTGTTGCAAATTCTTAGTAGTAAAGCTCCTCCTCTAGACTAGATCATACTAGGTGTGCGTCTTCCAAGCATCTCACAGCTGCCTGCTACTCAGAAGAGGAAGACTGTAAGAAGTATTATCCTTTCAACAAACTTTGCATCAGTTAACTGTGAGTACATGAGGAATAATACAGTATTACTGACCACTATATCAGTTGTGCGACCTGGCAATAATTTTGTACAATTGTTTTTAGGAAAAACAATTGTCATTTGGATTGTGAATGCAGAATTAAAAATCTGAGAATGTCAAAGAAGCATCACATTAAATCAGCTGTATTTGAACATTTCACCATCACTCAAGATAGAAAACATTATGTCTGTCAGTGTATGACAAATGATCCAGACGAAAACAAATGCTGTGAAGCCAAGATGAGTGCATATTGAGGCAAAGATAAAAATGCTCCTACCAGAGCTTCTAATCTAAAGAGACATTTACAGCACTTTCATCCAGAAGTACTGAAAGCAGTGGATGAGAAAGACTGCATCCAAACCAATGAACCAGTGCCCAGCTCTTCCAGCCAAACAAAGGAGCAGAGAACTTTGCAGCAATCAGTTGCAAGATATTTTGTCAGTGACAAAGTTACTGTGACAATGACAGTAGATACATTTAAAAAACAGATCATAGAGCTTGTTGTAAAGGATAGTGTGCCTATTTCATTATTTTCACGACCAGCTTTTATGTGTCTGAATGGGGAAATGGCCCGCAAGCTTGGTGTTTCTCTGGAGAGAGAATTAGAAAATTAGTAATCGAAGAAGCTTTTAAACAAAAGGAAGAACTTAAAAAAACTCTCAAGGGACGCTTTCTGTTTCTTAAAATGGATGCCTGCACACGTCACAGAGTGAACTATTTTGCCATCAATGTCCGATTTGTTTGTGATAAAAATGAAATAGTTACCAAGACATTGGCAGTAAAAGACACCAAAGCTCATCACACCAGTGAGTTTCTCCAGGTCTTGGTGGAAAAGGTTCTGCAAGACTATGAACTTAAAAAAGAGCAAGTTCTTTCTGTCGTAACTGACAATGCTTCAAATATGATAAGTACTATTAAGCTAATGAATGAGAGTAATGATGGTGACCAGCAGCTAGAAGAACATTCTGGGTCCACAGACACAGAAATGTTTGAAATAGAGGAACACAGTATTGTAACTGAGGAGCAAACTGAAGTTGCTTCAGATGAACAGCAACATGATAGTTTAGATGATCTTGTTGAAACTGTGTCAATATGTTCTTTCATTCATCACATGCGCTGTGTTGTGCATACGCTACAGCTGGCTATAAGAGACAGTCTGCAAAAAGGACATGCTGCTGCACTGATTGGCAAGGTGAGAAAATTGGCTACTGTTGCCAGAACCCCTAAAGTTGACTCAATTTTGAAGAGACGTGCTGGAAAAGGGGCAATTATTGATCAAGCCACACGATGGGGCAGTACTTACTTAATGATTCAGCGCTTGGTTGAACTGAAAACCTTTCTTGTAGACATGACTAACCCTCAACTGACGCTAAATGAAAGTCAGTGGAATCAGGTGACTGAGCTGGAAAAATTGCTAGAGCACCCATTTACAGTGACTAAAAAATTACAAGCAGAGGACTTAACTCCAGGTATTTTCTTAAAGGAGTGGAAGAACCTGATGTTTCGCCTGTCCCAAAGAGGAGGGTTAATTGCAAGTGGCATTGCTACATCAATGAAACGGAGAGAGGAGCTACTATTACAAAATAACATTCTTTTGGCTGCTGTTTATGTAGACCCAATGCATCGGATTCTTCTAGATGATCAACAGCTAAGTAAAGGAAAAGAAGCTCTGTTTGAAATAGCAGTAAGGATGAAAGGGTTGCAGAACAGTCAGGAGGAACAAGAAGAATTTGGTCGTCCTGCCACATCTTCACCCTCATCATCAACTGATGAAGAATTTAATTTCGAAAAATATTTGGATCACAAGGACCGTGCAAAGCGTTCCCGCATAGAAGAGTCATCCCCATCAAGGAACACAGCCAGTACATTTCAGCAGAATTTTTCATGTGCACTAAAAGAAATTGAGAAATTTGACCGTTCATCAAAAATAACAGTGCAACAAGCGATTCCTCTGTATCCTGACATTGTCAGAGATGTTGCCCGAGTGGTTACTGCTTTGCCACCAACACAAGTTAGTGTAGAGAGGTTGTTCTCTCCTCTCAAAATAATTAGATCAGATTTGAGGGCATCCATGAAGGAGGATCTGACAGAGACAATACTTTTTCTGAGGACAAATTTATAGATTTCTTCTTATTAACTGCATAAAAGTGTTTATTGCATATTTACTTACAGTTTATAAAAGTTTATAAAAGTTATTTGCTATATTCTAATTGTATTCTAATAAATGTAGTTTTTGCTCTAAGTGGTCTGATTACTTATATGATGGTGAGAAACTGAATAAGCACGATGTTTAATATTTTACAACAGTAAATTTGTTGTTATGAATTGGCCATTTATGAAGGAGTCGGAGTCGGAGCCGGAGCCGGAGTCGGAGTCGGAGCCTGATAAAATCCAGGAGTCGGAGTCGGAGTCGGAGTCGCAACTGTGGCTTACCGACTCCACAGCCCTGGTTTCCCGTCTTCCCCGCACTGGAATCTTCTATCGACGTTAGATCTCAGCTCTGAGTCACACACAGAAGTTTGAGGCTTTTAGAAAAGATTTTTAGTTTCCACAAACACAACGGACAGAAATGATCTGATCCCTAAGTCTCCATGTACAGTGATTTATGGGGATTATTTCTGGCCTTAGGCTTTCCCATATTACAGGAAAAACTCCAGAAAAAGCCGATATTAAAATGATTCTAAAGAAAATTCGCTCCAACAATTCTTGTAAGAAGAAAAAAAATGCAAAAAGCAGAAGACACATTTTATAAATTTTAACATGATAAACATTTATTAAAAAGAAATTAATCTTTTTGGGCCCCAGAACATAGATGTACACCGCAGGGACGGCACAGATGAGGCTGCAACAAAAACCCTGACAGTTTTACCACTTGCTGCTGTGAAAAGCAAACATGGCATCTAAGAAGGTGTGACAGAGTTTGGCTGAATCCCCCCCCCTCCCCCAAGTACTCGATAGTATGGGGCGGCCTAGTTACTCCGATACTTACATGCCTAATAATGGGGTCTGGGCTGCAATGTATGAAGGTCTATTAGGCCGGGCCAGAGGCAGCGTCCAATAATTACCTTATAACCCCCCATACACAGTAGAGTAAAGTTCCATGAAAGCACTGATTTCGGGGGGTTTGGCCGACCATATAATGTATTTGGGGGCCTCCCGACAGATGATGTCAGGGCAGAGAAGGATCTGGCATCCTGAATTTCAGAGGATAATCCGTTTGTTCTTCCTGTAGATAATCCTCCTCTAGAGGAGTCTGGAGGCGACTCTGTCATACAGACCACAGGAAAGCTGGAATATTTGTGTGTATGGGGGAGTCGGGAGAGATCGCCGTCTGCCAAATGACCGTTCAGCCAACTCTGATCTCATGTGTATGGGGCCGTTAGTATTACACTGACAGGCAGTGATGATACACGGCACTACAGTAGTACAGGGCATCACCGGAGCCATCAGAGGCTTGTATGTTGTGTGATCGCACTGATCAGAGGGGTTTAAAAAAG
This sequence comes from Dendrobates tinctorius, assembly GCF_039654945.1. Taxonomy (NCBI): domain Eukaryota; kingdom Metazoa; phylum Chordata; class Amphibia; order Anura; family Dendrobatidae; genus Dendrobates; species Dendrobates tinctorius. The sequence goes on along the minus strand of NW_027362061.1, from coordinate 2,543,194 downwards.
GTTTAAAGGGGGAAAATATATCAGTTTCAGCAACAAGAAATATCTGTCACTATATGGAAAGCAGAGACACTGCACAATGTTAGTTACGTCACGTCCATAACTACTTTATTACACTCTATTATCCTGTACACAGTGGAGTAGATAGAAATCACAGATCCCACAGCAATAGCTGGAATTGGGCCCTCCAACATAATGGAAAAAAAAATCTATTTATCTATCTCTCTATCTATATACATGGTTCAAAAAAATAAAGGGAACACTTAAACAACAGAATATAACTCAAAGTAAATCAAACTTCTGTGAAATCAAACTGTCCACTTAGGAATAACAATGATTGACAATCAATTTCACATGCTGTTGTGCAAATGGAATAGAGAACAGATGGAAATTATTGGCAATTGTCAAGACACCCTCAAAGGAGTGGCTGATGTTTTGGTCACTTTTGAATGTTGGCTGTGCGTTCACACTCATGGTAACATGAGACGGACTCTACAACCCACACAAGTGGCTCAGGTAGTGCAGCTCATCCAGGATGGCACATCAATGCGAGCTGTGGCAAGAAAGTTTTCTGTGTCTGTCAGCGTAGTGTCCAGAGGCTGGAGGCGCTACCAGGAGACAGGCCAGTACACCAGGAGATGTGGAGGGGGTCGTATGAAGGCATCAACCCAGCAGCAGGACCGCTACCTCCACCTTTGTGCAAGGAGGAACAGGAGGAACACTGCCAGAGCCCTGCAAAATGATCTTTAGAAGGCCACAAATGTGCATGTGTCTGCACAAACAGTTAGAAACTGACTCCATTAGGATGGTCTGAGGGCCCGACGTCCACAGATGGGGGTTGTGCTCACAGCCCAACACCGTACAGGACGCTTGGCATTTGCCACAGAACACCAGGATTGGCAAATTCACCACTGGTGCCCTGTGCTCTTCACAGATGGAAGCAGGTTCACACTGAGCACATGTGACAGACGTGACAGAGTCTGGAGACGCCGTGGAGAGCGATCTGCTGCCTGCAACACCCTTCAGCATGACCGGTTTGGCAGTGGTCAGTAATGGTGTGGGGTGGCATTTCTTTGGAGGCCACACGATGTTGGGCTGAGAGCACAACCCCCATGGAGACACAATTGTGCCTTTACCTGGAGATCAATTCCCAGTGGGGGCAATTTCCAAAATGCAATAACTTAAGTGGGGAATTCAGCTCTTTTCACACTTAAGGGATCTGTATATGGAGTCTACAAACTACAGTGGGGGAATAAGGATTTGTTACGCTGCCAATTTTGGGGCTAAAGTCACATTTTTGTGAGGAAATAAAGTAAAATTGTCATTTTTTCCTTCCACATTGCTTATATTCCTGTCACACTATCCGAATTCAGATATTGTCCTGTCAGAAAGGAGAATACAGGGAGCGAAAGGGTTAATAGGACTCACAGGAGGAACCGGCCCAGAAAGCAGAAGATCCAGGAGTGTCTGCCACATATATGGCTGCTCTGTGCACAGGACCTGTGATGAGGTCACAGGAGGGGAGGAGTCAGGGGTCACATGATCAGGGGCCTCAGTGTGTGCAGGACTCAGTGTGCTGGAGCGCTCCCGATAATCAGCTGCGTGTGTCGCGCTGTGTGATAGTCACAGCACCTGCATGGAGAGCGACACATGCAGCTGATTATCGGGAGCGCTCCAGGGATCCGGGGTCCCGATGCAGCTATTCTGTAAGCGATATTAGCCAATAACAACTTCTCCGACGATATTCGCTCATCTCTAGTAATAACAGCTCAAAGGAATTCACCGAACTTTTCATTAAGTTTAATAGCAAGACCCTATTAAATATTGAGCACCAGCGGGATGAGGCATTGACAGCGGTATGTAAAAGTGTGGGCGCCCCTGGTCAAAATGACCATTATTGTGGGCAGTAGTAAGATGAAGATGAAATGATCTCTAAAAGGCCGAACCTCTAAGATCACACATGGCCTTTGTATTTTAGGCAAAAATAATAATAATAAATACATATATATAGTGAGACAATTATTACAATTTCATAATTGCAAAAAGGAAAAAGGGCGATGCAAAACTTTGGGCACCCTGGGAGATTTGTGTACTGAGATAACTTTGACCAAGATTTCACACCTTAATTAGCTTGTTAGGGTTATGGTGAGATCACATGGTGACCAGGAGCTACAGTCTGAGGAAAGGGCTAAAAAGCCTTCACTAGACCCCTGTACAGCTGTATAATGAGGCCCAGGCTTTATAGTGAGGGGACAGGAGTGAGGGCCTGATCCCAGGAGCTACAGTCTGAGGAAAGGGCTAAAAAGCCTTCACTAGACCCCTGTACAGCTGTATAATGAGGCCCAGGCTTTATAGTGAGGGGACAGGAGTGAGGGCCTGTTCCCAGGAGCTACAGTCTGAGGAAAGGGCTAAAAAGCCTTCACTAGACCCCTGTACAGCTGTATAATGAGGCCCAGGCTTTATAGTGAGGGGACAGGAGTGAGGGCCTGTTCCCAGGAGCTGCAGTCTGAGGAAAGGGCTAAAAAGCCTTCACTAGACCCCTGTACAGCTGTATAATGAGGCCCAGGCTTTATAGTGAGGGGACAGGAGTGAGGGCCTGTTCCCAGGAGCTACAGTCTGAGGAAAGGGCTACAAAGCCTTCACTAGACCCCTGTACAGCTGTATAATGAGGCCCAGGCTTTATAGTGAGGGGACAGGAGTGAGGGCCTGTTCCCAGGAGCTGCAGTCTGAGGAAAGGGCTAAAAAGCCTTCACTAGACCCCTGTACAGCTGTATAATGAGGCCCAGGCTTTATAGTGAGGGGACAGGAGTGAGGGCCTGTTCCCAGGAGCTGCAGTCTGAGGAAAGGGCTAAAAAGCCTTCACTAGACCCCTGTACAGCTGTATAATGAGGCCCAGGCTTTATAGTGAGGGGACAGGAGTGAGGGCCTGTTCCCAGGAGCTACAGTCTGAGGAAAGGGCTACAAAGCCTTCACTAGACCCCTGTACAGCTGTATAATGAGGCCCAGGCTTTATAGTGAGGGGACAGGAGTGAGGTCCTGTTCCCAGGAGCTACAGTCTGAGGAAAGGGCTACAAAGCCTTCACTAGACCCCTGTACAGCTGTATAATGAGGCCCAGGCTTTATAGTGAAAGGACCGGAGAGAGGGCCTGATCCCAGGAGCTACAGTCTGAGGAAAGGGCTAAAAAGCCTTCACTAGACCCCTGTACAGCTGTATAATGAGGCCCAGGCTTTATAGTGAAGGGACAGGAGTGAGGGCCTGATCCCAGGAGCTACAGACTGAGGAAAGGGCTAAAAAGCCTTCACTAGACCCCTGTACAGCTGTATAATGAGGCCCAGGCTTTATAGTGAAGGGACAGGAGTGAGGGCCTGATCCCAGGAGCTACAGACTGAGGAAAGGGCTAAAAAGCCTTCACTAGACCCCTGTACAGCTGTATAATGAGGCCCAGGCTTTATAGTGAAAGGACCGGAGTGAGGGTCTGTGCCCAGGAGCTACAGACTGAGGAAAGGGCTAAAAAGCCTTCACTAGACCCCTGTACAGCTGTATAATGAGGCCCAGGCTTTATAGTGAAGGGACAGGAGTGAGGGCCTGTGCCCAGGAGCTACAGACTGAGGAAAGGGCTAAAAAGCCTTCACTAGAACCCTGTACAGCTGTATAATGAGGACCAGGCTTTATAGTGAAGGGACAGGAGTGAGGGCCTGTGCCCAGGAGCTACAGTCTGAGGAAAGGGCTAAAAAGCCTTCACTAGACCCCAGTACAGCTGTATAATGAGGCCCAGGCTTTATAGTGAAGGGACAGGAGGGAGAAAACTGGGGAAAGGAGCCAGAAGAGCCGGACTGCCCATCACTAACCTGCAGAGCCGCACTCCACATATATGGCTGCTCTGTGCACAGGACCTGTGATGAGGTCACAGGAGGGGAGGAGTCAGGGGTCACATGATCTCCGGAGTGCAGACCTCCATGGAGCCTTCTCCTCAGTCAGTGACATTCCCACCATTATTTGCCCCTCACTACTGGCACAATTACCCCGCGCCGCCTTCTCTACACAGTGTTGTGTGTGGAATGTAACGTGTGATTTCTCTGGAGGGAAATAGACCCCACACAGGAGGGAATTCTCACCAGTTACCGGCCGTCTACTATATGGCGGCATATGATTGTGCTATCGACTCCACACCAGGAGCTAAAATGCCCAAATCTCTAATGTAACCGCTATAAGAGAAGATATAACAAATTTCCCCTAAACTCACACAGCGGAGGAGGCCTCACTTGGAGCAATGTGACTCGCGCACAGAAAATCTATTCCCGGTTCTGTGATTAAGTTATCGGCCGACAGGAAGAAGAAAGGTCTGAATTACAGCCCAGACTGGAGGAGAAACTGCAGGAGTTAGAATTGGCCAATCAGCGCTCTTCACCCCTATACTTATCTACACAAATACAAGATATGAAATGACAATTAGACGCCATTCTCACCACCAGAACGGAGAGGCGCTAACTTGGAGTAAAGCCGCGTTTTATCACCATGCCAATAAGCCTAATAAGATGCCGCTCGTAAGCTCAGAATGAGAGAGTCACTGGATATAATCTCCTCTATAAAAGACCCTAAGGGTCAGATCTCAGCCCACCCCGATGTCATGTATAGCACTTATAATGAATACTCCCAGAGTTTGTATTCGCCCCCACAATCACCCCCCTCACTACTGGAGTCATTCCTTCACACACTACATCTACCTAACCTGACTGAGTCCGCGGCACAACAACTCCATTTACACATCTCTGAGGAGGAAATAGTTTCATCACTCAAAAAACTAAAAAGAGGAAAGGCCCCGGGGCCGGATGGTCTTACAGCAATATATTATAAAAAATGCAGCGATGTGCTGACACCACATATAAAAACCTCTGTAATTCACTACTAAATGGCTCACAGCTGCCCCCTGAGTTCTACGTGGCGCATGTAACCGTAATCCCTAATCCTAAGAAAGATCATCTCACAACAAATTATAGACCTATATCCCTCTTATACATTGACTTCAAAATCTTTACATCCATTGTGACTAACAGGATCAATAAAATCCTCCCTCACCTCATCCATCGGGGTCAGGTTGGTTTTATACCAGCGCGACAGGCCCCAGATAATATTAGGAGAGCGTTAAATATTATTCATACAACTAACCTACAGCGAAAGCGACTTCTCCTGCTTGCATTAGATATTGAGAGGGCTTCCGATTCGGCGCCCTGGACATATCTCTTTACAGTTCTATCGGAAGTCGGATTCTCCCCTAAACTTATAAAGTGCCTCCAATTGTTATATGATAGCCCTATCGCTTATGTAAAACTCCCGTCACCACATCCCCCTCCAATTAATATTCAGAGGGTACCAGGCAGGGCTGTCCTCTATCTCCGGATCTTTTTGCACTTGTAATGGAACCCATTGTGGAAGCAATAAGGAGAGATCAGAATATCCTGGGCCCTGAGAATATGGGAGACCACTATAAAGTCAGCCTCTTTGCGGATGATCTCCTGCTAACATTAATAAGTCCCCACACTACACGCCCTCACTTGTTTTCCCTCCTTCACAAATTTGAGAAGATCTCAGGGTTAAAGATTAACATTGATAAATCCGAAGCAATATTTGTAAATTTTCCTAAGAGCAAACTAATATAGCCTCCCATTTTGGGTTTATACACAAAGAACATTATCTAACATATCTGGGTATCAACTTAACAGCCAACAGGTCACCTCTGTTTAGCTGGAATTACACTCCACTGATCCAAAACTTCCAGAGGGACCTGGATAGATGGGCTTCCTCAAAGTTATCCTGGCTCGGCAGAATACATGCATTAAAAATGGTGTCACTGCCTCGCTTCTTATATCTATTTAGGTCCCTCCCAATTATGGTACCAGCCAGAACGTTCACTCATTTACACTCTATGATGTCTAAGTTTCTTTGGCTCGGAAAACAACCCAGAATTGTGCAAAAGCTTATGTTCTGTCACAGTAAAGAAGGGGGTTTATCCCTCCCTAATTTTACACTTTATTACAAGTCGGCACAGATTGCTCCATTAATAAGTGCGTGTTCATATCCCAATAGTCCGAGATGGGTTATTCTGGAATCATTTCTCTCCAGACCATTCTCTTTATCAGGCCTAATGTGGACCACAGACCGACTTCCACGGGGGTTAATGAATGTGGCTCCTTTTACAGTCCACTCGTTGCTTCTTTGGAGGAAAGTCCGGTTTAAATATACCTTACAATCAAGCCCTTCTCCCCTGACAGCTATATTACAAAACCCCATGTTCCTGCCTGGCCTTGAACCACAAATTTTTTCTTGGTGGAAGCTGAAAAGTATTCATATACTTAAATATTTGTGTTCCCCATTTAATATCTTACTTGACAGACAGGAATTTGTTCAAAAATTTGAACCTCCAGTTAGGGAGGTAATGCGATTAAACCAGATCTTCCACTTTGCAAAGCAGATCCTCCCGAGCGGTACTACTCTCAGGGCAACCAGTTTTGAAAATAAATGTCTAAATGACCCTTTGGGCAGGGGAACGATCTCATTGATCTACTATGCTATAAATTCTCCACAAAATGATAAAAAATTGAAGTATATGTTACAGTGGGAGGAGGATCTGGGGTTTGAACAGTCAATTGATGAATGGTATCGTAGCTGTGACACCATATCATGAGGTAGTCACCAGACTTCCCTCATGGAGACCTCCTTAAAACTATTGCACAGAGTTTATTATGTACCGGAAAAATTTCACAGCATTTTTCCTAAAATCTCGGGAACCTGTTTTAGGGGCTGTGGAATATCTGGTGACATGAAACATATTTGGTGGTCTTGTACGGTGGTTTCTGGGCTTTGGGAGAAGGTGAAGTGTCTGATAGCACAGATGTATGGTGGACCGGTTGTTCTGGAACCTTCTACCCTTTTACTGGGAACCAGGCCTTACCGGCTTCCAAAAACCTTTCAGAAGCTAGTAAACTACTTATGTATGGCCACTAAAATCCACATTGCGGCAAAGTGGAAGTCGCCCTCACTGTCAATATCTATGGTGAAAGAGAAGATGAACGACATTATGTTATTCTCATTTGTGGCCCCAGCGTTTCTTGTAGAATAAATCCCTTTCTCACACAGTCCTGTAGTAATGACTTTGTTCTCACGTTTTGTAGGAGGGTTCGTCTGACTCCATCTTATGTTATCAGTATAAGTGCGAGAGATGAGAGACCGACGACCGCAGTTTTACCGTGTGTGTCTGGCGTCAGTTCTACAGTGTGAGATATGCAGGGTCTGTGACCGAAGCTGGGGGTATACGGGTGTATACAGCATACACAGAGGGGTCTGTGACCGAAGCTGGGGGTATACGGGTGTATACAGCATACATAGGGGTCTGTGACCAAAGCTGGGGGTATACGGGTGTATACAGCATACACAGGGGTTTGCGACTGAAGCTGGGGGTATACGGGTGTATACAGCATACACAGAGGGGTCTGTGACCAAAGCTGGGGGTATATGGGTGTATACAGCATACACAGGGGTTTGCGACTGAAGCTGGGGGTATACGGGTGTATACAGCATACACAGGGGACTGCGACCGAAGCTGGGGGTATACGGATGTATACAGCATACACAGGGGACTGCGACCGAAGCTGGGGGTATACGGGTGTATACAGAGTACACAGGGGTCTGCGACCAAAGCTGGGGGTATACGAGTGTATACAGCGTACACAGGGGTCTGCGACCGAAGTTGGGGGTATACAGGTGTATACAGCGTACAGAGTGGTCTGTGACCGAAGTTGGTGGTATACGGGTGTATACAGAGTTCGCAGAGGGGTCTGTGACAGAAGCTGGGGGTATACAGCATACACACAGGGGTCTGAGACTGAAGCTGGGGGTATACGGGTGTACACAGTGTGAGAGACGCGGGGTCTGTGACGGAAGCTGGGGGTATACGGGTGTATACAGTGTACACAGAGGCGTCTGCGACCGAAGCTGGGGGTATACGGGTGTATAAAGAGCACACTGAGGGGTCTGCGACCGAAGCTGGGGGAATACAGGTGTATACAGCATACAGAGGGGTCTGCAACTGAAGCTGGGGGTATACAGGTGTATACAGCGTACACTGAGAGGTCTGAGACTGAAGCTGGGGGTATACGGGTGTATACAGCGTACACTGAGGCGTCTGCGACTGAAGCTGGGGGTATACAGCGTACACAGAGGGGTCTGTGACCGAAGCTGGGGGTATACGGGTGTATACAGCATACAAATAGGGGTCTGAGACTGAAGCTGTGGGTATACAGCATACACAGAGTGGTCTGCGACCGAAGCTGGGGTTATACGGGTGTATACAGCATACACAGAGGGGTCTGTGACCGAAGCTGGGGGTATATGGGTGTATACAGTGTACACACGGGTCTGAGACCGAAGCTGGGGTATACGGGTGTATACAGCATACACAGAGGCGTCTCCGACTGGAGCTGGGGGTATATGGGTTAATACAGTGTACACAAGGGTCTGAGACCGAAGCTGGGGTATACGGGTGTATACAGCATACACAGAGACGTCTGCGACCGAAGCTGGGAGTACACCTCGTACTTACACAGCTCTGCTCGGTACATCTCGTACACACACGGCTCCACTCCGTACACCTCGTACACACACGGCTCCGCTCCGTACACCTCATACAGACGCGGCTCCACTCCGTACACCTTGTACACACGCAGCTCCACTCCGTACACCTTGTGCACACGCAGCTCCGCTCCGTACACCTTGTGCACACGCGGCTTCGCTCCGTACACCTCGTACATACACGGCTCCGCTCCGTACACCTCGTACACACTCGGCTCCGCTCCGTACACCTCGTACACACGCGGCTTCGCTCCGTACACCGCGTACACACACGGCTCCGCTCCGTACACCTCGTACACACACGGCTCCGCTCCGTACACCTCGTACACACGCGGCTCCGCTCCGTACACCTCGTACACACGCGGCTCCGCTCCGTACACCTCGTACACACGCGGCTCCGCTCCGTACACCTCGTACACACACAGCTCTGCTCGGTACATCTCGTACACACACGGCTCCACTCCGTACACCTCGTACACACACGGCTCCGCTCCGTACACCTCATACAGACGCGGCTCCACTCCGTACACCTTGTACACACGCAGCTCCACTCCGTACACCTTGTGCACACGCGGCTTCGCTCCGTACACCTCGTACACACACGGCTCCGCTCCGTACACCTCATACAGACGCGGCTCCACTCCGTACACCTTGTACACATGCAGCTCCACTCCGTACACCTTGTGCACACGCAGCTCCACTCCGTACACCTTGTGCACACGCAGCTTCGCTCCGTACACCTCGTACACACACGGCTCCGCTCCGTACACCTCGTACACACTCGGCTCCGCTCCGTACACCTCGTACACACGCGGCTCCGCTCCGTACACCGCGTACACACACGGCTCCGCTCCGTACACCTCGTACACACACGGCTCCGCTCCGTACACCTCGTACACACATGGCTCCGCTCCGTACACACACAGCTCAGCTCCGTACACCTCTTACACACACGGCTCTGCTCCGTACACCTCGTACACACACGGCTCTGCTACATCCACCCTGTAAACCCCTCCTGACTCCACACAGAAACTTCCCCTCATCCAGCACCATGACAACCAGCACAGCAGAGTCCTGCACACACTGAGGCCCCTGATCATGTGACCCCTGACTCCTCCCCTCCTGTGACCTCATCACAGGTCCTGTGTGCACAGAGCTGCCATATATGTGGCAGACGCTCCTGGACCTTCTGCTTTCTGGGCCGGTTCCTCCTGTGAGTCGTATTAACCCTTTCGGTCCCTGTGTTATTCTTTCCTTAGTTTCCCTGTCTCTGTGTTTCGGGTCGTTGTTCTGTTCGAAGACCCAGCCTCCACCCATCTTCAATGCTGTTACTGAGAGAAGGAGGTTGTTGGCCAAAATCTCCCGATACATGACCCCATCCATCCTTCCTTCAATACGTTGCAGTTGTCCTGTCCCCTTTACAGAAAAGCCCCGCCAAAGTATGATGTTTCCCCCACTAGGCTTCACGGTTGGGACTGTGTTCTTGGGGTTGTAAAAAGAAAAGGGGGAGACAGGGCGCTTCCAATGCGTAGGTCTGTATGGAAAGTAGTACCCATATATTACATATAGATAGAAGATTCCAGTGCGGGGAAGACGGGAAACCTTCATATAGACAGCCGGTGGGGATGGAGGCAGTGACCGACTCTGGCCACATCTGTCTCTAGAGCCACAGTAGAAGATGAAGATGTCGCCCTCATCATGAAGGAGTTATTTCTCATGTCGCGTGTAATGAATATCTCCTGCAGTATTGCTAATGCCGATTCCAGTGTCGGTAATGAGACGAGAATTAGCGTTATGGAAGATGAGTCTATGAGGAACGTGTTCAGCTGCCGACTCCGAGGAGGAAACTGCTTGTTGTCTGTGGCCTAAATATATAGGTTTTATTAGTAGATGTCAGGGGAGAAAACTAAACCCTGTAAGATAATAAATCTCCTCATATGTTTCCCTTATTCTCTCCAGTAATTGTATTATTACACAGGATTCTTATGATGTTACATCGGATCATCTTCTTCTCATTCAGGTCTCTACAATATCGGATCCTCTCAGTGAAGATCTTCTACAAAAGAGAATTTTCCGGATTTACCCATCAAGGATGGATATGGACAGAGACAAGATGGCGGAGAGGATATTACACCTCACCCTAGAGATCCTCTTCCGTCTCACTGGAGAGGTGAGAGATTCTGATGACGTCACATTACATCATTCTTATCTATGGGAATAACAGATGGACAGAACTGGAGAGGTGAGGACTCTGGGAATGTCTGGAGTGAGATTTATTAATGTGTCTCTCCATTACCAGGATTACACAGTGGTGAAGAAGACCTCTAGTGATCGCTGTCAGGACCCTGTGTCTGAGGGATGTGGAAGACCCCTGAGCCCAATCACGGGGCCTCCACCTCACCCCCTGATCCATGAGGACATCAATGACCAGAAGATTCTAGAACTCATCTACAAGATGATTGAGCTGCTGACTGGAGAGGTGACACTGCTGGGAATGCTGGGACATTATACAGTAACACTATGAAGGGATCGGGGGGATGACGGTATCATTGTATGTGTCAGGTTCCTATAAGGTGTCAGGATGTCGCTGTCTATTTCTCCATGGAGGAGTGGGAGTATTTAGAAGGACACAGAGACCTCTACAAGAACGTCATAATGGAGGTTCCCCAGCCCCTCACATCTCCAGGTAATAGACAGGACTAAATACACACGGCCTATAATTATCTGTATGTAGAGAATGAATTCAGTCCCTGTATGTGTTTCCTCCAGATCTATCCAGTAAGAGGACAACACCAGAGAGATGTCCCCGTCCTCTTCTTCCACAGAACTGTAAGCAAGAAGATCCCAGTGCTCCTCAGGATCATCAGGTAGATGGAGAGAAGGTGTCAGGAGATCTCCCCTATGATGTGTAGACGGCTGTGAAGGTCTTGTGCTCAGTCTTGTTTTATCCGCCAGTATTATATGTTTTATACTTGTGTAATGAGAGCGGTGGAGATGGCAGGATTAGAGCTGATCATAGATGGGACTTCTCCATCTGTCGGTGACTTTTACAATATTTGTTTCAGGGTGAAGATCTGACCCATATTAATACTACAGAGACATATGTGAGGGGTGATGAGTGGTGTAAAGAGGAGATTCCCACATATGACTACCCAGGTGAGTAGTAACCACTGAATGCAGAGAAGTCACAGATTCCTCTCAGTCACCGGCTGTGGCTGCTTTATCGGTGGTGTAGTCCGGCCGTATTACCATGATCACCATTTTGCCTCTAGACCACAACATTCTCCTCCACCCAAAACTGTTCAAATGACTTTGGGCATTGAAAGCCCTTTTCTATAGAACTTACAACCTGGAGGATCAACCTACCTGTAATATACATTTATTCCCGCCTGCAGGAGATGTGTTGGCTCCAGCCCTGGTGTCATGGATTCAATCCTCGTCATACATTACATTGTTTTTGAATTCAGATTCCTGCACAATCTCTCCTGAAATGGGGAGCAATATTATTTCCTTTAATCTTCTGCTCAGGATTCATAGTAGCTCCAATGCTCCACCATAAATGAGGGCAACTCTGGTTTACTGTTGTGTAATCTGTATTTGTAGTTTTCAGTTAATGAGATTCTCGTGCTCTGGGGCGGGGCTGTGGGTGGGGCTTTATGTGGTGCTCTGATTCCATATTCATCTATATTGGCTTATGACAGGTCGCTGATCCCTCACTGACCTGCCCCCATTATTACATAATGCATATAATAGCATTGATATTATTGGTGATAATGCCTATAATATTGTGGCTATTGTGAGGCTTAGAAAGAAATTACATCCAGCACAATGTCACCGGTGATGGCGGCGCCTGCGCAGTAACATCTATATCAACTATATCAAATTTTTTTCTTAGGAAGTTATAAGGGTTAAAAGTTAAACAGCGATTTATCATTTTTACAACAAAATTTACAAAACCATTTTTTTAGGGACCACCTCACATTTGAAGTGAGTTTGGGGGGTCAATATGACAGAAAATACCCCTAAGTGACACCATTCTGAAAACTGCACCCCTCAAGGTGCTCAAAACTACATTCAAGAAGTTACTTAACCCTTCCGGTGCTTCACTGGAATGAATGGAATGTGGAAGGAAAAAATAAACATTTACTTTAATTTTCTTTCACAAAAATTTTCCTTTAGCCCTATTTTTTTTTTTACTTTCGCCAGGGTAACAGGTCAAAATGGGCTATACGTTTTGTTGTGCAATTTCTCCTGAGCATGCCGATACCCCATATGTGGGGGAAATCTACTGTTTGGGCGCACGGCAGGGCTCGGAAGGGAAGGAGCGCCATTTGATTTTTTGAATGTAAAATACAGTATGCTGGAATAATTAGTGGTTGCCATGTCGCGTTTCGAGAGCCCCTGATGTGCCTAAACAGTGGAAACCCCCAACAAGTGACACCATTTTGGAAACTAGACCCCTTAGGGAACTTATCCAGATGTGTATTGAGCACCTTGAACCCACAGGTGCTTCACAGAAGTTTATAACATGGCGCCATGCAAATAAAAAAAAATACGATTTTTCACAAATAAATCTTTTTAGCTCCATATTTTGCATTTTCATAAGGGTAACAGGAGAAATTGCTCCATAAAATTTGTTGTGCAATTTCTCCTGAGCACGCCGATACCCCATATGTGGGAAAATACTACTGTTTGGGCGCATGGCAGAGCTTGGAAGGGAAGGAGCGCCGTATTGGAGAGCAGATTTTGCTGGAAGTGTTTGTGGGTGATATGTCACATTGTCAGAGCCCCTGAGGTGCCAAAATAGCATAAGCCCCCACAAGTGACCGCATTTTACCAAATACCTCCCTGAATGAATTCTTCTCGTGGTGCAGTGAGTATACTGACACCACTGCTGTTCCATAGAAAATTATACCATTGGGCAGTGAAGAAAAAATAATTGCTGTATTTTTCGGACTATAAGACGCACCCCAAATTTTCAACGGAAAATAGGGGAGAAAAATGTGCAAAATGGGGGTCCATCTTACATCCGAATTCAGCTTACCGGGGGGGGGGGGTGGAATCAGCACAGGTGCAAGAGTGGTCACAGACGTTGTTCGGTGGTCCAGGCTGGTGCGGTGGCCTCCGGAAACTCCCATTCCAGGCTGGTGTGGCAGCGGTGCTCTGTGCTGGGGCAGTGGCAGTGGCAGCGTTCTGTGCTTGGGTGGAAGTGCTCTGTGCTGGGTCGGCAGCGCTCCACCTGTGGCGGCGGCAGCACTCTGTGCTGGGGCAGCGGCACTCTGTGCTGCGTGGGGGGCTTTGCCGCCATTTTGTCAAAGCCTTAGGCCCCTGCAGCTCCATTGCTGTGATGGCCTCCGGGAGAATGGCAGCTGGGGGCGGTGCATGCTCAGATTTAGATCTCGGCAACGAGATCTCGGGGCGAGATCTGAATCTGAGCATGCGCCGTTCACAGCGGCCATTTTTCTGGAGACCACCGCATCGTAGCAATGAAACTGCAGGGGTCTCTGGACTTTGACAAAATTCCAGTGGAGCCCGACACGCAGCACAGAGCGCAGCCGCCACAGCATTTGTAAGTAAATTCCTACTATAAGACGCATCCCCATTTCCCCACTAAATTTTTTGGCAAAAAGTGCGTCTTATAGTCCTAAAAATATGGTACATTTTTATCCCTAAATGTTGTTTTAACCCCAGATTTTACATTGGAAATTAGGTAGATAGGTAAATGGTCACTACACCCAGAGATGAATTCACAGAGGGGGGTCATTTCTAATTCCCAGAGGGGTGTCATTTCTAAAATGGGGTCACTTCGGGGGGAATCTGCTTTTATGGCACTTTGGAGAGCCGCTAAGTGCCAGAACAACAGAATCCCCCCTGAAGTGACACCATTTTGGAAATGACACCCCTCTGGGAATTCATCTATGGATATAGTGACCATTTTCACTACATGGTTGATTTCCAGAAACTCGTAGTGGAAGTTTTAGAGCAAAAATTGCAAAAATGTCATTGTAGTGCCCAATATATTGTGCCCAGCTTGTGTCTCTGGAGACCTCCCCCCACCTACCACCGGAAATTGTTAAGTCAGCTCTACTCAAATGTGTCTGTCACTAAATAAACCAAATGCTTGAATGTCAAAACAGTTCAAAAACGTGGTTCTGTGTGTAATATTGTAAAGTCGTCATGGAGGCATAAGGCTGGCAATGATGGGCATTGTGGGTAATAATAGCGGGGATCATGCCTCATTCCTCTCTAGGAACATACACGACATCTTCTCTGGGGGTTCTTTCTTGTTTCAGTTACTGGGATGAGTGCAATAAAATGTCGCTCAGTGAGTCTTCTCACATCTTCACATACTAAAGGATTGGCGGGGACAAAATTATCAAAAACAAGATTTTCAGTGACCTCTTCCTGATAATCAAGGAAAGTATCTGCATTTCCGGCTTTTTTGTATAACACAAAAGAATTATATGTGGCCACCTGAAACAAATACATGACTAACTTTTTATACCAGATATATGATTTTCTTGATACCTGGTATGGCTGTAGAACCTGATCTGCAAGGTCCACACCCCATATATTTGTTGTAGTCAATGACAGACACAGGTTTTGGAGTAGTGGATCCCTGTTGGTCTGCAGTGGCCCTTGTGGCATCTGTGTGGATCGAGCTCAGGATAAAAATATCTTTTTTATCCTTATACTTAAGGGCAAGCAGCTCTCCATTGTGTAAAGCCCCTGACTGCCCCTTTCGGAAATTTTCTTTGACCAATGATTGTGGAAACCCCTGATGGTTTTTGCGAATAGTCCCACAAGCCCCTATGTTATGTTCAACCAGACTTTTAAATAGAGGTATGCTGGTGTAGTTGTTGTCAACATACAGATTGTAGCCTTTTTGTAAAAAAAAGGCTCAAAACCATTTTTCCAGGTGTCCCCAGATAAGTAGGGCCTCCTGGTGGGTTTAGTTCGCTGTCTTTCCCCTCATAAATGTGAAAAGCTGATGTGTATCCGGTTGAACTCTCGCACATTTTATAGAGCTTTATTCCGAACCTTGCCCTCTTAGAAGGAATAAATTGCTTGAGGTGCAGTCTTCCTTAGAATTTTACAAGGGACTCATCAATGGAAATGTTTTCTGTTGGGGTGTAGAGCTTTCAGAACTTTTCTGTCAAGTCTTTGATGATGTGTCTGATTTTGAATAGTCTGTCATGTTCTGGGGCATTTCTGGGCAGGCATTGACTATTGTCATTAAAATGCCAAAATCTCATGAGCCTTTCATAACGGGTCCTAGGAAGAACGGCAGAAAACATAGGGGTGGCTTGATCAGGGCAGTTGGACCAATAGGACAGAATGGTCATTTTTTTTTAACAAGTTCCATATTGAATGTAAGTCCTAAAATTTTTTTCATTTTTAGGACATTAGTTGGTGTCCATAAATTTGACCTAGCATAATAGGATCGTGGATTCTGGCTGATGAATTGGGACGCATATAAATTTGTAGGACAATATGCTCTAGAAAGCTATCTGTCAGAAACAAATTAAAAAAATTAATTGGTCCAAATTTTTCCACCTCCACGTTTATACCAGGAATGGCATTAAAATTATGGATGAATGGAGTAGCCGAATCCGAAGCCTCCCATCTGGGAAATGCTACATCAAGAGGCAAAGCCCCTTGGACATTGGTGTGCACCAATTCACGAGCACTAGGGACAGCGCTAGTACTGGGCATTGTTCCCTGAGTTGGAGACATTTCTCCAGAAGCGCTATTTGTCCTTCTTGTTGTACTGGTCCTTGTGTGTGAGGATGGACCAGAATCACTGCTCATTTCTGAGCTATCACTGTCGCTGCTACTAAAGCCCTCGAAATCCACATCATCATCTGACACTGCACTTTCTTCACTGTCAGACCATAAAAGTGCATAAGCCTCCTCTGCACCATAATACTGACCGGCCATTTTATTCGTTTTTATTTTTTTTCCCTGGAAATAGAAAACTCTGATGTGACCAAATTATTGGGGAGACAATTGAGAAAAGCCTAATTCTTCCCTAACTTTAGAATAAACCCTAACTATAGCATTAACTCTAACCTGACTTATCTGTTTTTCCATTGACAGATGATGGACCTGAGTGGGGACTTGTCTTTTGTGAGATGAGAATTGGTATTATTTTCGACTACATAACATTGATTGGTTTCTTTATATTCAATATTTGGGAGGCAGAATGAACCAACAGTTGAACACCACACACTACTGGTTCATCCAACAAGGTTTTTTATTAGACTGTGAACTGTCATTGTCTTGGGAAATAATTAAAGTTTTTTACATAGCTTTCCATTTTTATGGACAGTTTAAGTAGAAGTGTTCAAAAATATAAAACTCAAGGATATTTTATTAATAAAAATTATTTTTATCTTAGCAGATGACTGTACCAGGAGATCAGAGGGACAGCTGACATCTTCAACTTTTAAATCTGATGATCTTGAGGTCCTACAAGATACAACTGAAGTGATTGCTGTTACTCCTGATATATCATCATCCATTCACAGCAAAAATCTGTCATCTGATCCTATGAAACAGGTCCCATCTTCTGATTCATCACAGACTACTAAGGAAAATCAAAGTCACAAAAGAGGCATTAACAAACAAACTGCTCATTTAGCAAAGAAGCCATTTTCATGTTCAGAATGTGGGAAATGTTTTGCACATAAATCACTGCTTGTTACTCACCATAGAACTCACACAGGGGAGAAGCCTTTTTCATGTTCAAAATGTGGGAATTGTTTTAACCAGAAAGTGAGTCTTGATGAACACCATAGAGTTCACACAGGAGAGAAGCCTTTTTCCTGTTCCAAATGTGGGAAATGTTTTGCACGTAAAACACAGCTTGTTACTCACCATAGAACTCACAAAGGGGAGAAGCCTTTTTCATGTTCAGAATGTGGGAAATGTTTTAGCCAAAAATCAGATTTGGTTAAGCACCAGAGAACTCACACAGGGGAGAAGCCTTTTTACTGTTCAGAATGTGGGAAATGTTTTAACAATAAATCAGATTGTGTTAAGCACCAGAGAATCCACACAGGGGAGAAGCCTTTTTCATGTTTAGAATGTGGGAAATGTTTTACACAGAAATCAAATTTTGTTACCCATCAGAGAACTCACACAGGGGAGAAGCCTTTTTCATGTTCAGAATGTGGGAATTGTTTTAGGCATAAATCAGATTGTGTTAAGCACCAGAGAACTCACACAGGGGAGAAGCCTTTTTCATGTTCAAAATGTGGGAAATGTTTTAACCAGAAAGTGAGTCTTGATGAACACCATAGAGTTCACACAGGGGAGAAACCTTTTTCATGTTCAGAATGTGGGAAATGTTTTGTACGTAAATCAAATTTTGTTACTCACCATAGAACGCACACAGGGGAAAAGCCTTTTTCATGTTCAGAATGTGGGAAATGTTTTAGCCAAAAATCAGATTTGGTTAAGCACCAGAGAACTCACACAGGGGAGAAGCCTTTTTACTGTTCAGAATGTGGGAAATGTTTTAACAATAAATCAGATTGTGTTAAGCACCAGAGAATCCACACAGGAGAGAAGCCTTTTTCATGTTTAGAATGTGGGAAATGTTTTACGCAGAAATCAAATTTTGTTACCCATCAGAGAACTCACACAGGGGAGAAGCCTTTTTCATGTTCAGAATGTGGGAAATGTTTTAGGCATAAATCAGATTGTGTTAAGCACCAGAGAACTCACACAGGGGAGAAGCCTTTTTTATGTTCAGAATGTGGGAAATATTTTAACCAGAAAGTGCTTCTTGATCGCCATCAGAGCAGTCACACAGAGGAGAAGCCATTTTCATTTTCTTAATGTGGGACAAATTTTACTTGGAAATCAACTGTTAATAAACATCAGAGATGTCACATAGGTGAGAAGCCTTTTTTATGTTCATAATGTTGGAATAGTTTTAACCAAAATTAAATCTTTTTAAATGGTTTGTCTCTTGTCATTCCTCATGTTTGCTGACAGAAGGATAAAACTAAACCTTATTACTTCCAAATGTAAATCTATACCCATAATTCACCCCCTGAAGGTTAGTCGGAAAGTGACTAATAGAAAAAACATATACCCCACAGTTCAGTATATAGGGTGAGGTGACGTATACACACTCACTCTCCAAGCCTCTTATTACTATGAGTTTCATCGTCCTCACCAAAGACGACTCATTAAGAGACTATTTAATATTGGCATATACTCAAGTGAGACTAAACGATAAAAAAAAACTAAAATCATGAATCATGTTATTCTAAACAGTCAGAAATCTAGCCACATATTAGCAGATCCCAAACTTAAAAAATATACTTCGGAAGTTTATAAGCCACTCCAGTGTCAGGAATATATAGTATGAATTTAAATTTACCAAATGACTGCAATAAAACAATTTAAACATTTAAAGGGGTCTGAATACTTTCCATACCCACTGTATCAGTAAAAATAACTCCTCTTTATTAGGTAAAGTATAAAAGAATTGCGCCATTTTTCGATACCCGTCGCGTCTCCATTTTTCATGATCTCGGGTTGGGTGAGGGCTTATTTTTTGTGTGCCGAGATGACGTTATTAATGGAGATCATTTTGGTGCAGATACGATCTTTTGATCTTTCCTTTTTTGCATTTTAATACAACGCTGCGGCGACCAAAAAAAAAGTAATTCTGGCGTTTTGACATTTTCCTCATTACGCCATTTACCGATCGGGTTAATTCTTTTTTATAGTGATAGATCGGGCGATTCTGAATGCGGCTACAACAAATATGTGTATGTTTGATTTTTTATTGTTTTATTTTGAAAGGGTGATTTGAACTTTTATATTTTTTAAAATATTTTTAAAAACTTTTTTTTTTTACTTTTGGCATTGTGAAGACATACAGCATTGTATCTTAATTAACAAGACAACTATTTTTTAGAATAATAGAATGTTATCTGCAGGGCTGTGGAGTCGGTAAGCCAAACCTGCGACTCCGACTCCTCAATTTCCCTTACACTGACTCCGACTCCAACTCCGACTCCACGACTCCGACTCCCACACATATTGCTTATATTTAAGTGAAAAATTTATTGTAGTACAATGTAAACCTCAGACATTTAATCATTTTTATGATCCAATAATCAAGATATTTATATAGACCAGAATATATATTGGTGTACTACCCGGTTTTCATTCTTTTTGGTACAGATACGATATGGATAGACAGATATGGAAAAATGGATAGATAGAGCAGATTTCTAATCTGCTTTTGCTATTGAAAACATCTATGAGCTCAAAAACCTTTCAGGTGATGCAGTTTTTTAAAAAGATGATCAGCTTTTGCAGCTGAAAAACGTATCCTCAAAAAACACAGGAAAAACGCTGTGTGTGAATGTAGCCTTAGATCAGGAATATAACAGCCATTTATAGGACATTTCATAACTTTCCCAAACTCCTATGAAAAAATATTCAGCACATCCTGCATTGAATTACTGTACCCAATTTATTATATATTTTAGGAGTCGGAGTCGCTCCATTTTATACCGACTCCAACTCCGACTCCACCAAAATGAGCACCGACTCCGACTCCACGACTCCGACTCCACAGCCCTGGTTATCTGTATGTTGGCTTTAAATTTAAGTGTTGATTTCTAGTTGGTCAGGAAAACAGACTTTTGTTTGTGTAAGCCGGTAATATTGACTTTTATTGTGCGCTTATCCTTGATCACTAGTGATGATTGCTGATATGCTAATTATATATTGTATTATGGAGCCAGTTTGTTGACTTCTAAAGCAGAGAGGGAAAAACTATGCAAATAGTTTAAATAATCAAGTAATGCTATAATAATCTCATCTCCATTCTTACCCTTTATGTAAATACTCAGTGAGGGACAGTTGTTAAGTCTAAAAATAGGTTACATGCCTCTGTATAAAGAGACTGAGAGAGAAACAGCCAGAGAGATTCTGCCAAGACATCCATACATCCCAAAAGGACCAGAGACAGGACAGAAGACACAACATCATCACAAGGGACACGGATCTATCATTCTATAGGAAACAACCTAGGGGTTTTCAGCCTTGGTTGGAAGAATACAGATCTGCTCCATTGACCATCACTGAACCATGGATACATTCGGAGGAGCCAGATTGTGATCTTTGGACCAACTGGCCTTGTACCTTGTACGGACTCCATGAACTGTCATCTTCCTACACTTGTTACCTCCTCTCTGTGTGCGTGCCACAGGTGGAGTAGCGAACCTGAAAGATCTGAAGTCACAGCAGCTATTATCCCGGTGGATCAATTCCGGCAGTGACAAGCATAGAGGTCTGCTGGAGACCTCTGGTTGTCATGTCAACCCATCGGTCACCCATGATCACATGATGAGGTCACCAATGGGTGGGATTTCCAGTGCTTGCTGGAAGTGCGCATTAAATGCCACTGTCAGAGGCTGTTAGGGGCCAATGGCAGCTGTTCAAAACAGCTGACATGTGCTGGAAAAGATGTGGGCTCACCGCCGGTGCCCACATCAAAGAGAGGAAGTACATTTACACCCAATGTCAGAAAGGGGTTAAAGGAGATTGTTTTTACAGAGACAGAAGTGGTAATCAATCATGTATACATACAGATAATTACAAAAATACACAGCTTCTAATGGTAAATAGTAAAGAGTTAAGACAAGAAAATATAATTTGTGTAAATCATGTGTAGATATAAAAATTCAGGCAAATGTCAAATGTTGTAGCGCCATCTAGTGGCCATGTGCAAAAGTGCCATCATAGAGTAACATGTATCCTAAGAGAGCGTCACTATCAAGGTGGAGATGAGATAAGTGCACCGTATTTATTGAGTGTAAGATAAATCCATACATAGATATATGTAACCGGATTGTAGATCTATCACTGGATATCAGTGTATGAGGGGAATAGATCCTGTGCACTTATAGATGAATAGCTTATATAAAGAGAGGACACGGGGGGCATGTCTGGATGAGGAGCTGAGTGGGCGCAGAGAACGCTAGCTCCGGGCCCCAGCAGCAACTAACGGTGGGGGAAACCCGCAATTCCACTCACCACGACCTCAGACGGGGTCCGGGCACTGATGGGGCGCGTCACGAGGAGCATTGGAGCAGCGCTGGGCAGGATACCGGTCATTTTGCCGGAGCCTGGGAAAATCCAAGATATATGGGGGAACAATATGGAGCTTCTAATGGGGGCAGTATATGGGGGAACAATATGGAGCTTCTAATGGGGGCAGCATATGGGGGAACAATATGGAGCTTCTAATGGGGGCAGTATATGGGGGAACAATATGGAGCTTCTAATGGGGTAGTATATGGGGGAATAATCTATGGAGCTTCTTATGGGGGCAGTATATGGGGGAATAATCTATGGAGCTTCTTATGGGGGCAGCATATGGGGAATAATCTATGGAGCATTTCCCACCCTAGGCTTATACTCGAGTCAATAAGTTTTCCCAGTTTTTTGTGGCAAAATTAGGGGGGTCGGCTTATACTCGAGTATATACGGTAAATCTGACCAAATCGCAGACAGATGTGAAGAATACTTTAGAGAGTTATATCAGGGCTGTGGAGTCGGAGCTCATTTTGGTGGAGTCTGAGTCGGTATAAAATGGACCGACTCAGACTCCTAAAATATATAATAAATTGGGTACAGTAATTCAATGCAGGATGTGCTGAATATTTTTTCATAGGAGTTTGGGAAAGTTATGAAATGTCCTATAAATGGCTGTTATATTCCTGATCTAAGGCTACATTCACACACAGCGTTTTTGCTGCGTTTTTTGAGGATACGTTTTTCAGCAGGCAAAAGCTGATCATCTTTTTAAAAAACTGCATCACCTGAAAGGTTTTTGAGCTCATAGATAATGTTTTCAATAGCAAAAGCAGATTAGAAATCTGCTCTATCTATCCATTTATCCATATCTGTCTATCCATATCGTATCTGTACCAAAAAGAATGAAAACCGGGTAGTACACCAATATACACTCACTGGCCACTTTATTAGGTACACCATGCTAGTAACGGGTTGGACCCCCTTTTGCCTTCAGAACTGCCTCAATTCTTCGTGGCAGAGATTCAACAAGGTGCTGGAAGCATTCCTCAGAGATTTTGGACCATATTGACATGATGGCATCACACAGTTGGCGCAGATTTGTCGGCTGCACATCCCTGATGCGAATCTCCCGTTCCACCACATCCCAAAGATGCTCTATTGGATTGAGATCTGGTGACTGAGGAGGCCATTTGAGTACAGTGAACTCATTGTCATGTTCAAGAAACCAATCTGAGATGATTCGAGCTTTATGACATGGCGCATTATCCTGCTGAAAGTAGCCATCAGATGTTGGGTACATTGTGGTCATAAAGGGATGGACATGGTCAGCAACAATACTCAGGTAGGCTGTGGCGTTGCAACGATGCTCAATTGGTACCAAGGGGCCCAAAGAGTGCCAAGAAAAAATTCCCCACACCATGACACCACCACCACCAGCCTGAACCGTTGATACAAGGCAGGATGGATCCATGCTTTCATGTTGTTTACGCCAAATTCTGACCCTACCATCCGAATGTCGCAGCAGAAATCGAGACTCATCAGACCAGGCAACGTTTTTCCAATCTTCTACTGTCCAATTTCGATGAGCTTGTGCAAATTGTAGCCTCAGTTTCCTGTTCTTAGCTGAGAGGAGTGGTACCCAGTGTGGTCTTCTGCTGCTGTAGCCCATCTGCCTCAAAGTTCGACGCACTGTGCGTTCAGAGATGCTCTTCTGCCTACCTTGGTTGTAACGGGTGGCAATTTGAGTCACTGTTGCCTTTCTATCAGCTCGAACCAGTCTGCCCATTCTCCTCTGACCTCTGGCATCAACAAGGCATTTCCGGCCACAGAACTGCCGCTCACTGGATTTTTTTTCTTTTTCGGACCATTCTCTGTAAACCCTAGAGATGGTTGTGCGTGAAAATCCCAGTAGATCAGCAGTTTCTGAAATACTCAGACCAGCCCTTCTGGCACCAACAATCATGCCACGTTCAAAGGCACTCAAATCACCTTTCTTCCCCATACTGATGCTCGGTTTGAACTGCAGGAGATTGTCTTGACCATGTCTACATGCCTAAATGCACTGAGTTGCCGCCATGTGATTGGCTGATTAGAAATTAAGTCTTAACACACAGTTGGACAGGTGTACCTAATAAAGTGGCCAGTGAGTGTATATTCTGTTCTATCTAAATATCTTGATTATTGGATCATAAAAATGATTAAATGTCTGAGGTTCACATTGTACTACAATAAATTTTTCACTTAAATATAAGCAATATGTGTGGGAGTCGGAGTTGGAGTCGGTGTAAGGGAAATTGAGGAGTCGGAGTCGCAGGTTTGGCTTACCGACTCCACAGCCCTGAGTTATATGACTCTCAACTGAATCCCACTATAGAAGAGATTGATGAGGACTTGGACCATATAGAATTTCCTAAACTTTCTGGTGAGGATCGGGCATTCTTGGATAGAGATATCACGTTGGAGGAAATTCGGGAAGCGGCCATGTCTCTCTCCAATGGGAACACTCCGGGCCCTGATGGCATGCCCATAGAACTATATAAAAGATACATCGATCAGACAGGGCCGGGTCTGCTGCAAACCCTCTCCGAAGCACTTGTAAAACACTCGCTTCCCCAATCCTTTTATGATGCCACTGTAGAGGTAATTCCAAAGCCAGATAAACCTTCTGAGGAGTGTGGTGCTTATCGCCCTATATCCCTGCTTAATACAGACTATAAAATACTCACTAAACTTATAGCTAATAGAAAGCGGTAATACTAAGCATTGTACACGAAGATCAATCCGGCTTTATGCCAGGAAGATCTACTTCCTCTAATGTTAGAAGGGTACAGGTTCTAATGCAGATAGGCCACAAATATAGGAAACCTCGGGCGATAGCCTCTTTAGATACAGCCAAGGCTTTTCATTCATTGGAGTGGAAATTTTTGCAACGTGTGCTTCTGAAATTTGGCTTCTCTGACAAATTTTACAAGTGGATTGAACGACTCTCTTACATGCCGAGAGCGAATATACTTGTTAATGGCTCGCTATCTGAGTATTTTAATCTGGGTAGAGGGACTAGACAGGGCCGCCCACTATCCCCAATGCTCTTTGCCCTCGCGATTGAACCAACTGCACTTAGGATTAGACAAGATCTTTTGGTGGAAGGAATTAATGTTAATTCTAGGGTGGACAAGGTGGGATTATATGCTGATGATCTGGTTCTCTTTCTAGATAAAATAGAGCACTCTCTTCCAAGAGCAATTCACCTTATCAATCGTTTTGGAGAATTGTCAAGTCTTAAAATTAATTGGAGTGAATCTGTGGTCATGCCGCTAGTCGGTAACATAACCGTACGATATAATTCCTTATGGAAACATATTATATAGACACAGAGGATGTCCCCAGAAGTTCCGTAGGATTTGGGAAAGGTGGTGTAACTCACCCATGTCACACTTGGCTCCTAATGCCATGGTCTCCTCCATCTCGGATACAGTCCCTGATGTATATCCCTTCCAGAGTATGAGAGTGATGATATGTGTGGGCTTGAGAATATGTGTCTATTATAACCTGACCTGGTACGAGCTCATAACTCTGATAATGATCCTGTTGGTGAGGAGGAGCAATGCTTTATAGAGCACATTATGGTGAATGCTATGTCTCATTCGTTTTGTTTATTATAGAAAGTGTGATATTATATCTCTGTCCCTGTGGACGGTGATTATACGGATTATTCTGATCTTACACTGCATTGTCATATGTTTGTCATCTTATTTTGTGGAATCTTTCAATAAAAAGAGTTTAAAAAAAAGAAATAATCCGTCACTATATGGAAAACAGAGTCACTGCACAATGTTAGTTATGTCAGGACCTTATCAATTTTATTGTACATACTCGTACATACATGCACACAGGGTCGGACTGGCCTGGGGGGTATCGGGGAAATCCCCAGTGGGCCCTTGGTTGTGGGAAGGAAAGGAGAAGAAGAGAAGAAGAAAAAAATGTCTAGTTTTTAGGGGCGCGGGCCCTTTAAAAGCACAGGCAGAGTATGTGCAGGGGTGCGCGCACGCAGCAGTCATTACATGAACCACTGTGCCGAGCGTCTCGATCAATACTGAAGAGTGTGCGCCCGTCATCACCGGCATATGACATCAGTGTCATGTGTCATTCAGCGCCGGCCTCTGCTATGTCGGCGGCCATTTTACTTTGTGCGCTCTGGACCTGAGGAGGACGCTGTACAGCGCTGGAAGCGCAGGAAGGTAAGAGGAATCTTTTTTTTTTGTCCCCTCAACTCTGTACATGAAGCCAGGACAAAGGGCCAGGATGGCTACACATGGGGGGGCAGGATGGAAACACATGGGAGGCCAGGATGGATACACATGGGGGGGCCAGGATGGAAACACATGGGGGGGCCAGGATGGAAACACATGGGGGGGGGGGCGCAGGATGGATACACATGGGGGACCAGGATGGATAAAAATCGGGGCCAGGATGGAGACACATGGGGGGCCAAGATGGATACACATGGAGGGGCTAGGATGGATACACATGGAGGGGCTAGGATGGATACACATGGGGGGCAGGATGGATACACATGGGGGGCAGGATGGGTACACATGGAGGGGCCAGGATGGCTACATATGGGGGGCAGGATGGCTACACATGGGGGGCCAGGATGGGTACACATGGGATGGCAGAATGGATACACATGGGGGTCAGGCTGTATACATATAGGGGCCAGAATAGAGGCACATGAGGGGCTAGGATGGATACACATGGGGGACCAGGATGGATAAAAATCGGGGCCAGGATGGAGACACATGGGGGGCCAAGATGGATACACATGGGGGGGCAGGATGGAGACACATGGGGGGGCCAGGATACACATGGAGGGGCCCGGATGGATACACATGGAGGGGCTAGGATGGATACACATGGGGGGCAGGATGGATACACATGGGGGGCAGGATGGGTACACATGGAGGGGCCAGGATGGATACACATGGGGGGCAGGATGGCTACACATGGGGGGCCAGGATGGGTACACATGGGATGGCAGAATGGATACACATGGGGGTCAGGCTGTATACATATAGGGGCCAGAATAGAGGCACATGAGGGGCTAGGATGGATACACATGGGGTTCCAGGATGAATGCACATGGGAAGCCAGGATAGATACACATGGGGGGTGCCAGGATGGAGACACATGGAGGGCCAGGATGGATACACATGGGGGGGCCAGGATGGAGACACATGGGGGGGGGCAGGATGGAGACACATGGGGGGCCAGGATGGCTACACATGAGGGCCCAGGATGGAGACACATGGGGGGACAGGATAGTTACACATGGGGGGGACAGGATGGAGGCACATGGAGGTCAAGCTGGAGACACATGGGGGCCAGGATGGAGACACATGGGGGCCAGGAGGGAGACACATGGGGGGCCAGGAAGGAGACACATGGGGAGGGGCTAGGATGGATATATATGGGGGGGCAGGTTGCATATATGGGGGGCAGGACAAAAGACCAAGAAGCATATATATGGGTGTCCAGGATGCACATACATGGTGGTCCAGGATTCATATACTGTATATGGGGAGCCAGGAAAAGGGACCAGGAAGGATATATGGGGGTCCAGGAAAGATATATGGGAGACACAGGATTAGGCCGGGGTCACACTAACCGACGCAAAATACGGTCCGTAGTTTACAGGCGTAATACGGATGACTGACCCCTAAATAGTGCTCCGTATGTCATCCGTAAGCAAGGTGTGGTTGCGTATGTTGCGCATGTCAGCATCCGTATGTAATCCGTATGGCATCCGTATGCCGAGATTTTCTCGCCGCCTTGCAAAATGGACATATAATGGAGCCCTACGACAGGGTTTCTAACAGAAACAAAATAATAGATATAGACACATAGAATGCATATATATATATATATATATATATATATACACACACACTCACTGGCCACTTTATTAGGTACACCATGCTAGTAAGGGGTTGGACCCCCTTTTGCCTTCAGAACTGCCTCAATTCTTCGTGGCAGAGATTCAACAAGGTGCTGGAAGCATTCCTCAGAGATTTTGGACCATATTGACATGATGGCATCACACAGTTGGCGCAGATTTGTCGGCTGCACATCCCTGATGCGAATCTCCCGTTCCACCACATCCCAAAGATGCTCTATTGGATTGAGATCTGGTGACTGAGGAGGCCATTTGAGTACAGTAAACTCATTGTCATGTTCAAGAAACCAATCTGAGATGATTCGAGCTTTATGACATGGCGCATTATCCTGCTGAAAGTAGCCATCAGATGTTGGGTACATTGTGGTCATAAAGGGATGGACATGGTCAGCAACAATACTCAGGTAGGCTGTGGCGTTGCAACGATGCTCAATTGGTACCAAGGGGCCCAAAGAGTGCCAAGAAAAAATTCCCCACACCATGACACCACCACCACCAGCCTGAACCGTTGATACAAGGCAGGATGGATCCATGCTTTCATGTTGTTTACGCCAAATTCTGACCCTACCATCCGAATGTCGCAGCAGAAATCGAGACTCATCAGACCAGGCAACGTTTTTCCAATCTTCTACTGTCCAATTTCGATGAGCTTGTGCAAATTGTAGCCTCAGTTTCCTGTTCTTAGCTGAGAGGAGTGGTACCCAGTGTGGTCTTCTGCTGCTGTAGCCCATCTGCCTCAAAGTTCGACGCACTGTGCGTTCAGAGATGCTCTTCTGCCTACCTTGGTTGTAACGGGTGGCAATTTGAGTCACTGTTGCCTTTCTATCAGCTCGAACCAGTCTGCCCATTCTCCTCTGACCTCTGGCATCAACATGGCATTTCCGGCCACAGAACTGCCGCTCACTGGATTTTTTTTCTTTTTCGGACCATTCTCTGTAAACCCTAGAGATGGTTGTGCGTGAAAATCCCAGTAGATCAGCAGTTTCTGAAATTCTCAGACCAGCCCTTCTGGCACCAACAATCATGCCACGTTCAAAGGCACTCAAATCACCTTTCTTCCCCATACTGATGCTCGGTTTGAACTGCAGGAGATTGTCTTGACCATGTCTACATGCCTAAATGCACTGAGTTGCCGCCATGTGATTGGCTGATTAGAAATTAAGTCTTAACACACAGTTGGACAGGTGTACCTAATAAAGTGGCCAGTGAGTGTATATATACACACACATACATACATACACACACACATATACACACACACAAGTCATTGAGATAAACATATATATATATATATATATATATATATATATATATATATATATATACACACATATACACATATATGTATATTTATATATTTCACAGAGTTCTTCATAGCAGAATAGCCGTTAATTAAATTGCCGGCTTCTATCAAATCCTTCCCCAACCCGACATGAAATGACACATGGTTTACATTCAGTAAACCATTTCATTTCATGTTTTTTTTATATGTCCTTGACTAATAATTAGATGAGGGTTTGTGTGCAAAATTTTGGAGATGTAGTTATTTTAAGGGGTTAATTCGTTGCTAAAAATGCGTGGGCTTCCCATTGTCCTGTAGCGGTGGCGAATGGGTTAATCCAACAAAGGGTTAATGTCACCTTACAATCGAATGGTGACATTAACCCTTTGTTAGATTAACCCACTCGCCACCAATATAGGGCAATGGGAAGCCCACGCATTTGTCACCAAGAATTGTGTGTATATATCTATTCTTTCTTTCTATATTAAACCTGTCAGTGTGAGTAAAAGACACCGGGTGCGTATATCTCGCAAGTCACATGTGTTGTCCGTGTGTAATGCGTATTTTTAGCACACCCATAGACTTGCATTGGCGTATTACGGGCGTAGTACGCTGACAATCGCAGCATGCTGCGATTGGCACGAACCGTAGAATACGACCGAGAAATATACGGCTGTTGGGAGCAAACCCATAGAGAATAATTGGTCCGTGTGTAATGCGTGCTTTTAGCGCCTCTCACTCGTCCGTATTCCTCGCCAGTGTGACCCCGGCCTAAAACACATATACAGTTGTGGCCAAAAGTATTGACACCCCAGCAATTTTGTCAGATAATTCTCAGTTTCTTCCTGAAAATGATTGCAAACACAAATTCTTTGGTATTATCTTCATTTAATTTGTCTTAAATGAAAAAAACACAAAAAAGAATGAAGGAAAACGTTGATCATTTCACACAAAACTCCAAAAATGGGCCAGACAAAAGTATTGGCACCCTCAGCCTAATACTTGGTTGCACAACCTTTAGCCAAAATAACTGCGACCAACCGCTTCCGGTAACCATCAATGAGTTTCTTACAATGCTCTGCTGGAATTTTAGACCATTCTTCTTTAGCAAACTGCTCCAGGTCCCTGATATAGAAGGGTGCCTTCTCCAAACTGCCATTTTTAGATCTCTCCACAGGTGTTCTATGGGATTCAGGTCTGGACTCATTGCTGGCCACCTTAGAAGTCTCCAGTGCTTTCTCTCAAACCATTTTCTAGTGCTTTATGAAGTGTGTTTTGGGTCATTGTCCTGCTGGAAGACCCATGACCTCTGAGGGAGACCCAGCTTTCTCACACTGGGCCCTACATTATGCTGCAAAATTTGTTGGTAGTCTTCAGACTTCATAATGCCATGCACACAGTCAAGCAGTCCAGTGCCGGAGGCAGCAAAGCAACCCCAAAACATCAGGGAACCTCCGCCATGTTTGACTGTAGGGACCGTGTTTTTTTCTTTGAATGCCTCTTTTTTTCTCCTGTAAACTCTATGTTGATGCCTTTGCCCAAAAAGCTCTACTTTTGTCTCATCTGACCAGAGAACATTCTTCCAAAACATTTTAGCCTTTTTCAGGTAAGTTTTGGCAAACTCAAGCCTGGCTTTTTTATGTCTCGGGGTAAGAATTGGGGTCTTCCTGGGTCTCCTACCATACAGTCCCTTTTCATTCAGATGCCGACGAATAGTACGGGTTGACACTGTTGTACTCTCGGACTGCAGGGCAGCTTGAACTTGTTTGGATGTTAGTCGAGGTTCTTTATCCAACATCTGCACAATCTTGCGTTGAAATCTCTCGTCAATTTTTCTTTTCCGTCCACATCTAGGGAGGTCAGCCACAGTGCCATGGGCTTTAAACTTCTTGATGACACTGCGCACGGTAGACACAGGAACATTCAGGTCTTTGGAGATGGACTTGTAGCCTTGAGATTGCTCATGCTTCCTCACAGTTTGGTTTCTCAAGTCCTCAGACAGTTCTTTGGTCTTCTTTCTTTTCTCCATGCTCAATGTGGTACACACAAGGACACAGGACAGAGGTTGGGTCAACTTTAATCCATGTCAACTGGCTGCAAGTGTGATTTAGTTATTGCCAACACCTGTTAGGTGCCACAGGTAAGTTACAGGTGCTGTTAATTACACAAATTAGAGAAGCATCACATGATTTTTCAAACAGTGCCAATACTTTTGTCCACCCTCTTTTTTATGTTTGGTGTGAAATTATATCCAATTTGGCTTTAGGACAATTCATTTTGTGTTTTTTCATTTAAGACAAATTAAATGAAGATAATAATACCAAAGAATTTGTGTTTGCAATAATTTTCAGGAAGAAACTGAGAATTATTTGACAAAATTGCAGGGGTGTCAATACTTTTGGTCACAACTATATGAGGGCCAGTATGTATAGCTGGGGGTGCAGGATGTTTATCTGGGGGCCAGGCTGGACAAGGGACATAAGGGGATCAAAATGGGGCATATTATAAAATAAAGTGGGCAAGGTTGGAGCATATTATAAAATAAATGGGGCCAGGCTGGGCGAGATTATTAAATAAAGGGGGCCAGGATGAGGGACTAAATTACTGCTTGAAGGCCAGAATGAGGAACACGCTATATTAGTTTATGGTGATAAGTGGGAAACATAATTTTTTTAGGGTCCAATTAGGGACATTATTACTACTGTAATATAATTTACTTTTTAGGAAATACTGTACATTGGGGATCTGCACAACGGAGGCAAGCGCAAGCAAAAAGCAACAGGATTCACCTCCTCTAAAATTTCGTAAGGTCCAATAAACTTGGGACCCAACTTAGCAGAAGGAACCTTCAACCTTATATTCTTGGTGGATAACCATACCTTATCCCCCACCTGGAATGCCGGCCCCACCAAGCGTAGTTTATCCGCAATAAATTTATACTTGCCCTGAGCCTCCCCAATGTTCCTCTGGACCTCCCTCCAGACCTCCACCTACCGCAGAATGGTCGAATCATCCCCTGGACACTCCAAATCAAGCTGGGAAAACTCACCAAAATGAGGGTGAAAACCATAATTACAGAAGAACGGGAAAGTACGAGTGACTGATTGACACGATTATTAAACGCAACACAAATTCTGCCATGGGTAAAGAAGAGCACCAATCATCCTGTCAAGATGTGGAAGACACCTAAAATCTGCTCCAAAGACTGATTGTTCCTTTCAGTCTGACCGTTGGTCTCGGGATGATAGACTAATGTAAAGGTCAAACTGATACCCAGCCTTTTTTCAAAAAGCCCTCCAGAACTTAGACACAAACTGATACATTAACAATACACCCCTTCAAACAATTAGGACCCCAATTAACAATGTCCTGGGATTCCCAGTCAATAATCGGGTTTTGTATTCATAACCAGGGAAACCCCAACATCAATCCCGCAGGAAGATGGTCCAGAACAAAACATGTAATACGTACTTGATGACAGGACCCCACCTTGAGGATAATCTCCTCTGAGACAAACTTAATAACATTATTAGCAAGAGGTGTCTAATCAATAGCCACGATATTAATGGGAGTTCCCAACCTGACTGTCCCTAACTTACATTTGGCCACCAATTCAGAGTCAATCAAGTTCAAAGATGACCCGCAGTCCACAAAAGCCGAAGTGGGAGTACAACAGTTCTGGACATAAAGTTCCACTTCCAGCAGTAACTTAAACAATAAGGAAAAAGGTACCTGAGAGTCTGGGCAACCTTCTCAATAGTTACCCAGACTTAGGCGTTTCCCGGCACATTGGGAAAAGGAGGAGGGGCAGTCCATTTTCCAGTGTCCCGGACTACCACAGTAGAAGCAGAGTCTCTCTTTCCATAGTCGTTTCCTCTCCTTTTCTTTGACAGTGGTGGCCCCCACCTCCATGGGCTCGGAATGTAATGTAACGTTGAGATTAATTGGAAGTAATGGAACTTCCAGCTGGATAACACCCCTCTCCCATAGTCTTCGATCTATCCGGATAAACTGAGTCATAGCCTCCTCCAAGGAATTAGGTGGTGGATGGAGAGCCAGAGCATTCTTCAGATGATCAGACAGTCCCCTCTGGAACTGGCACCTGAGAGCAGAGTCGTTCCAGGACACCTCGGGGTACTGTCATCTAAACTCCGAACAATACCACTCGGCTGAGTGCTTTCCCTGAACAAGATCCATGATAGTGTCCTCTGCCAACCTGACATGGTCCAGTTCGTCATAGATAAGTCCTAAGGACTCAAAAAAACCTATCCACCGACATCCGTTCAGGGGCAGTAGGGGGCAGCAAAAAAGCCCCGGACTGAGGATCCTCCCTGAGCAAAGATACAATTATCCTCACCCGCTGACTCATCCCCACAGGATCAAGGTCAAATAATAATTTGCAACTCTCACTGAACGTACGAAACTTATCCTTCTCACCAGAAAAGGTGTCAGGCAGCTTGACTGAGGGTTCGGGAGAGTGCAAGGCGACATCTACAGAATCACCAGTCTTACCAACAACATGGGGGGGCATCCAGCACAGTCTTGTAGTCTCCATCAACTCTTTCTGCAATTGAATATGGGACGTGGCCAGGGCCCAGTGTTCTACCAACAATTCCCGCAACATCTGAGTCAATCTGGACACCTGATCCGCCAAGTTACGAAGCAGATCCATAACCATGGGAAAAAAATGATAAACACCTTTAAATATACTAGTCAGTTATAATGTAATGCTGCTGTAGCGCAGTAGTGCTTAACCCCCACCAGGGGGTGCTGATGAGAGAAGAAAGGTTGCACTCACAGCATAGCACCACAGTGCAGCAGCACAGGTGCCACTACGTGGCAAGAGAGTGGTCAGACGAGCTGGGTCATTAATGGACAAGGAACACAGTACAAGAGGAAAGAGCAATACATGTGGTCAGCTACAAGCCAGAGAAGTCAGAGCCAGTCGGGAGCAGAGATGCCAGAGACGTGAGACAGTAACACAGGTCAGAGGACAAGACGGGTCAAATACCAAGAGGTCACAGCACAGGGAGCAAACACGAAGATGAGCAGGGTAGCAGGAGTGGGGAAGGCATGGGTGCTCAGGAAACGGGCAGAGGACAAATCAGGGTGTAACGGAGTCAGCCGGTGAAGCCAGGGGCAGGAACTATAACTGACGCTGCCTGCAGGCAGCAGGGAACTGAAATAGTCAAACAGATCCCAAAACGATGCAGAGAAAGTTAACCCCCACACGACCAGGCCAGGGAGAGAATAGCAAGAAACAAACCCCGACTTTGATCATGACATCAGACCTGCCACTCCATTTTAAAATGGAGATAAGTGTCCTATCAAAAATAAAACTTCCTCATTCTTCTGATCGGTGCAGTTTCTAATGGTCGGATCTAAGTGATCACCTATCTTGTGGAACCCATGGATCAATAATAACTTGCTTTAACCAAAGAACCCCATTAATGTAATCTACCACAATTATACATCCCAGTTATGGGGGCGCACAATAGATGTGCAGGAGCCGCCTGTGTTTTACAGTCGATGGTCCACTATAATCAGGATAACGACTGACAAATATTTGCATATAGCTGTAGGGTGGGCCCCTAGGGTCCATTCCCACTGTGGGCCCCAGACACCCCAGTCCGACCCGGTATATACATATATATATTTGGAGGAGTCATATCTCCCGACTCTGCAGATCGCATGCTGGTGTTGTACTTGGTAAGCCCGGACCAGAGGTTATGGAGATGAATGAGGGAGACCAAAAGTTCAAAAATAAACTTTCCTTTACATAGCAAGAACTTGATGAGAAGCATATACATCACATTACGGTTGTAACACTTGCTTCTTCTGCATTATGCAGAGTCAGGAACTTTCCCATTTCCTGTGGCGGTACATAATTTTTGTTATAAGTCACAATAGTCCAGCATACCTGAGCTAAGGATCTCACCCTACTCTTTGTCTTCGCTATGCTCCCTGCCTGGAATCCAGATTCCCACTGCCATTATATCTTTGCTTTACATCAGAACGTACTATCTGATGTCTCCCTCCTGACACACAACACCATATCAATTAAGGTCTGCAATCAGATAGACCAAAGGTCACTAATCACAAGGACATTGTTCTCCTGTGTGCCCATGTAGCTCAGTATGAGGTCTCCCACACAGTATCACGGCCCCCACAGCACCTCACACAGTATTATGGCCACCACACCCTGCTACAGAAAATAAGGACCCCTAGTCAGTATGGAGGAATTTACAGTCCATCACAACCCTTTACTTTATGGCCCGTACCAGCCACACATTCAGTATGAGAGTCCCAACAGCTCATCTCTTAATATTAAGCCTCAACAATTCCTGATTTAAAAAAAACACACACACTACTCACCCAACCCAGTTCCCGCGGTGAACTGCTCCGGTCTGTGCGGTGTGAGCACTGAGGCTCCATACTACAGGTGTGATGTAGTGACGTCATTGTGCCTGCAGTGCAGGGAGTCTCAGACTCACAGGTGAAGGCTGAATGGAGGATCAGGAGCTTTGGACTCCCTGACTCACTATTCTATTCAATGGTATCACCGTCATGGGAGTGTGGATATCGCTGAAATTGTGATGATGGGAATGAGAGGGTGACCAATACCAAACCCCACGAGCCCTCTCAATGTATGGGCGTCATAGTAACCGAGTGGGCTACCTTTATGGATGATACACTCCTGCATATCCAACTACTGTATGGTAAATATCTCATAGATCCTGGGTTCATTAGTATCTGCACCAAGAATGAGGCTAAGTGAGTATTTGTTAAACAGCTGTGAGGTTGTCGGTGGGGTGGATGGTACCATCTTGTGCATGTAGGGGGCAGTACTGTGGGAACATTAGAAAGTGGGGGGGGAAGGCAGTACTGTGCAAACATTATGCTGTGTGTATGGCAAGCTGCTATTGTGGGAACATTTTAATTTTACTATGTAGGGGGATGGCGGTACTTTGGGAGCATTATACTGTGTGGTGGGATGGTGATACTGTGAGATTATACTGTGTGTGGTGGGATGGTGATACTGTGAGAAGATTATACTGTGTGTGGTGCGATGGTGATACTGTGAGATTATACTGTGTGTGGGGGGATGGTGATACTGTAAGATTATACTGTGTGTGGTGGGATGGTGATACTGTGAGAAGATTATACTGTGTGTGGTGGGATGGTGATACTGTGAGATTATACTGTGTGTGGTGGGATGGTGGTACTGTGAGAAGATTATACTGTGTGTGGTGGGATGGTGGTACTGTGAGATTATACTGTGTGTGGTGGGATGGTGATACTGTAAGATTATACTGTGTGGGGGGATGGTGATACTGTGAGATTATACTGTGTGTGGTGGGATGGTGATACTGTGAGAAGATTATACTGTGTGTGGTGGGATGGTGATA
Organism: Dendrobates tinctorius; assembly: GCF_039654945.1. Taxonomy (NCBI): domain Eukaryota; kingdom Metazoa; phylum Chordata; class Amphibia; order Anura; family Dendrobatidae; genus Dendrobates; species Dendrobates tinctorius. Next base: position 2,506,853 of record NW_027362061.1, on the reverse strand, counting down.
CTGTGAGAAGATTATACTGTGTGTGGTGGGATGGTGATACTGTGAGATTATACTGTGTGTGGTGGGATGGTGGTACTGTGAGAAGATTATACTGTGTGTGGTGGGATGGTGGTACTGTGAGATTATACTGTGTGTGGTGGGATGGTGATACTGTAAGATTATACTGTGTGGGGGGATGGTGATACTGTGAGAAGATTATACTGTGTGTGGTGGGATGGTGATACTGTGAGAAGATTATACTGTGTGTGGTGGGATGGTGATACTGTGAGAAGATTATACTGTGTGAGGTGGGATGGTGATACTGTGAGAAGATTATACTGTGTGTGGTGGGATGGTGATACTGTGAGATTATACTGTGTGTGGTGGGATGGTGATACTGTGAGAAGATTATACTGTGTGTGGGGGGATGGTGATACTGTGAGATTATACTGTGTGTGGGGGGATGGTGATACTGTGAGATTATACTGTGTGTGGTGGGATGGTGGTACTGTGAGATTATACTGTTTGTGGTGGGATGGTGGTACTGTGAGATTATACTGTGTGTGGTGGGATGGTGATACTGTGAGATTATACTGTGTGTGTGGGGATGGTGATACTGTGAGATTATACTGTGTGTGGTGGGATGTGATACTGTGAGAAGATTATACTGTGTGGGGGGATGGTGATACTGTGAGAAGATTATACTGTGTGTGGTGGGATGGTGATACTGTGAGAAGATTATACTGTGTGTGGTGGGATGGTGATACTGTGAGAAGATTATACTGTGTGTGGTGGGATGGTGATACTGTGAGATTATACTGTGTGTGGTGGGATGGTGATACTGTGAGAAGATTATACTGTGTGTGGTGGGATGGTGATACTGTGAGATTATACTGTGTGTGGTGGGATGGTGATACTGTGAGATTATACTGTGTATGGTGGGATGGTGATACTGTAAGAAGATTATACTGTGTGTGGTGGGATGGTGACACTGTGAAAAGATTATACTGTGTGTGGTGGGATGGTGATACTGTGAGATTATACTGTGTGTGGTGGGATGGTGATATTTTGGAAATATCTTTTGTGTGAGATGCCAGTACTGTGGACACATTATACCGTGTGAGCGGCATCATATATACGGCATAATGGGTGTTAGAAGGAGAGTCATAAGTACAAATCCTCAGGGCTGTGCGGCATTTGTACATAGACTGCCATCTGCCGTCCAGACGGGACCATGTGGAATCAATGGGAAGAGGGAGAGTTTCAGGAAGGAAGAGTCTAGATGGTGCACCAGGTCAGTTGACCTTGATGACGCACTTTCATGTTATTATAAAGGCCATTGCCCCAAAGGAAAGGGGTGCGAGGAGGAATCTGAGGTACCGGCCATGGTAAAGTGCCCGAGGCAGCTGGGTGTGGGGCAGAACCCTGCTTACAGGGGCATAATGCACTCTGTGCGCATCTACTCCCCCTCCAACTGGCTGTCATCTACCGCCCCCCAGGGCCAGCCACCACCTTCTTTGACCACTTCACCACCTGGTTACTTCATTTCCTTTCCGCGGACATCCCTAGTATCATCATGGGCGACTTCAACATCCCCATTGACACTTCCCTCTCAGCTGCCACTAAACTTCTATCTCTCACTTCCTCCTTCGGCCTCACTCAATGGTCTTCTACAGCCACCCACAAAGATGGCCACACACTGGACCTCATCTTCACCCGCCTCTGCTCCCTATCTAACTCACCTCTTCCTCTCTCTGACCACAACCTGCTCACATTCTCTTCCCTCTTCACTCCATGTCTACAATCCCCACCCCACAAACTTTCACACCCTCGCAGGAATCTTAAACACCTTGACCTACACTCATTCTCCGAATCCCTCCTCCCTCTTACAGATATAAGTTCCTTACACAATGCGGATGACGCTGCCGCTCTATATAACACCACAATAGCTGTAGCTTTGGAATCCGCTGCCCCACTTACACATACCAAAACTCGCAAAATCAACAGACAGCCCTGGCACACCAGCCTGACCAAAGAGCTGAGGCGAGCTTCCAGGGCTGCTGAGCGCAGATGGAAAAGATCCCACTCCAACGAGCATTTCATCGCATTCAAACAGTCCCTCACTACTTTCAAGACCACACTCGCCACAGCTAAACAAACCTACTTCTCATCTCTCATATCCTCCCTGTCTCACAACCCTAAACAGTTATTCAACACCTTCAATTCTCTCCTCCGCCCCCCAGCACCTCCTCCCTCCCCACTCATCTCAGCTGAAGACTTTGCCTCATTTTTCAAGCAGAAAATTGATAACATCAGGGACAGTTTTGGTCAACAATCCCCAGAGCCCTTCCTCCCGACTTCCCAGCCCTCCACCTTCAAAACCAACTTCTCCACCATTACAGAAGATCGACTCTCCACTCTACTCTCAAGATCACATCTCACCACCTGTGCACTCGACCCGATCCCATCCCACTTCATCCCAAACCTCACCACAGTCTTCATCCCAACCCTAACCCATCTCTTCAACCTATCACTAACAACTGGTGTTTTCCCCTCAAGCTTTAAACATGCCTCCATCACACCTATCCTCAAAAAGCCCTCTCTTGACCCATCCTCTGTATCTAGCTATCGCCCTATATCACTTCTCCCATACGCCTCCAAGCTACTGGAACAACACGTCTACCTTGAACTGTCCTCCCATCTCTCTTCTTGCTCCCTCTTCGACCGCTTACAATCTGGCTTCCGGTCACACCACTCCACTGAAACTGCCCTTACTAAGGTCACCAATGACCTCTTAACTGCCAAGAGCAAGCGACACTACTCTGTCCTCCTTCTCCTGGACCTGTCGGCTGCCTTTGACACAGTGGACCATTCCCTATTATTACAGACCCTCTCATCCCTCGGCATCACAGACTTGGCCCTCTCCTGGATCTCATCATACCTAACAGACCGGACATTCAGCGTCACCCACTCACACACCACCTCCTCACCTCGCCCCCTATCTGTCGGAGTCCCACAAGGTTCAGTCCTAGGGCCCCTGCTGTTCTCTATTTACACCTTTGGCCTGGGACAGCTCATAGAATCTCATGGCTTTCAGTATCATCTTTATGCTGATGACACACAGATCTACATCTCTGGACCAGATATCACCTCCCTACTAACCAGAATCCCTCAATGTCTGTCCACTATTTCATCCTTCTTCTCCACTAGATATCTGAAACTCAACATGGACAAAACAGAATTCATCATCTTTCCCCCATCTCACGTGACCCCCCCTACGAACCTATCAATTACAGTAAATGACTGCCCACTCTCCCCAGTCCCACAAGCTCGCTGCCTCGGAGTAATCCTTGATGCTGATCTCTCCTTCAAACCACATATCCAAACCCTTTCCACTTCCTGCCGACTTCAACTCAAAAATATTTCACGCATCCGTTCATTCCTCACCCAAGAATCTGCAAAAACCCTAGTCCATGCCCTCATCATCTCTCGCCTTGACTACTGCAACCTCATGCTCTGCGGCCTCCCCTCAAACACTCTCGCACCCCTCCAATCTATTCTAAACTCTGCTGCCCGACTAATCCACCTGTCCCCCCGCTATTCCCCAGCTTCTCCCCTCTGTCAATCCCTTCACTGGCTCCCAATTGCCCAGAGACTCCATTACAAAACCCTAACCATGACATACAAAGCCATCCACAACTTGTCTCCTCCATACATCTGTGACCTCGTCTCCCGGTACTTTCCTGCACGCAACCTCCGATCCTCACAAGATCTCCTTCTCTACTCCCCTCTTATCTCCTCTTCCCACAATCGCATACAAGATTTCTCTCGCGCATCACCCCTACTCTGGAACTCTCTACCACAACATATCAGACTCTCACCTACCATCGAAACCTTCAAAAAGAGCCTGAAGACCCACCTCTTCCGACAAGCCTATAACCTGCAGTAACCACCGATCGACCAAACCGCTGCACGACCAGCTCTACCCTCGCCTACTGTATTATCACCCATCCCTTGAAGATTGTGAGCCCTCGCGGGCAGGGTCCTCTCTCCTCCTGTACCAGTTATGACTTGTATTGTTTAAGATTATTGTACTTGTTTTTATGTATACCCCCCTCACATGTAAAGCGCCATGGAATAAATGGCGCTATAACAATAAATAATAATAATAATAATAATAATGGGGGCATTACACTGTGTGGGGCCAAGAAAGGGGCCCTGTACTATGGGAACACTCCGTCTCCTCACTGCCTGTCCTCCATAGTGGGGTCGTATGTATCTATTACAGGAAACAGAAACGTGAGGATTCTTATAGAGTCTCAGTGCAGAAGGGGTTAATGTCCCCCGCGCTCAGTAATGGGGGGGAATCTCCACATACCTCCACCTGCAGAGCCGCACTCCACATATATGGCTGCTCTGTGCACAGGACCTGTGATGAGGTCACAGGAGGGGAGGAGTCAGGGGTCACATGATCTCCGGAGTGCAGACCTCCATGGAGCCTTCTCCTCAGTCAGTGACATTCCCGCCATTATTCGCCCCTCACTACTGGCACAATTACCCCGCGCCGCCTTTTCTACACAGTGTTATGTGTGGAATGTAACGTGTGATTTCTCTGGAGGGAAATAGACCCCACACAGGAGGGAATTATCACCGGTTACCGGCTGTCTACTATATGGCGGCATATGATTGTGCTATCGACTCCACACTAGGAACTAAAATGCCCAAATCTCGGTTATTTCCTCCTTCCAGAGTCCGGCTGAGGCCGGGGTCACACTTGGGAGAAACTCGCACCTCAATACCCGGCACTGCCCCGGCCCTCAGACCGCAGCACATAGAAATCCATGGAGCTGAACGCTCCGGTCCCGAGTGCCGGTGGCAGTGCCGGGTATTGAGGTGTGCGCCTCGTGCGAGTTTATCTCATGTCTGACCCCGGCCTATATGTGATTATATGCTAATGTCAGAATTTATATGTGGGAAGGACGACACAACCCGGCGCCGTATTTGGCATTGATGCTGCCCGAGGAGCTGTGAGTGGTCGCTCCCCCTATTGGGAAGTCAGGCAACAGTCTCCTGCAGCCGTCAGTGTCACACGGACAAATTCTATCCGGAGTTTTCACACCTACAGGACACCATTATAGTCTATGATGCCACATGGAGGTGATTTCTCACTGTGCGCCTGGGCAAAACTTACAGAGATTTCTCCGTTTTTTTACAGTACAACATATGAAAAGTGCTAATACAAGTCTATGGGTCCAGAAAACCTATCACACGGGTAGTATTAGTATACAGCGTGTGCGCCATCCGTGTGCTGCCTGTGATTAACACTGCGAAGTATAACAGAGGCTCCATCATTTATTTATCCATCTGTGAGAACCACGGACGATAACTGATGGTAAAAACGGGCGCGTGGACCGTACACCGATGGCGCGCGGACACCGATGGCGCGCGGACACCGATGGCGCGCGGACACCGATGGCGCGCGGACCGGGTGTGTGATAGAGGGGAGCGAGAGGGTGCAGGGGGTGTGTGATAGAGGGGAGCGAGAGGGTGCAGGGGGTGTGTGATAGAGGGGAGCGAGAGGGTGCAGGGGGTGTGTGATAGAGGGGAGCGAGAGGGTGCAGGGGGTGTGTGATAGAGGGGAGAGAGAGGGTGCAGGGGGTGTGTGATAGAGGGGAGAGAGAGGGTGCAGGGGGTGTGTGATAGAGGGGAGCGAGAGGGTGCAGGGGGTGTGCTCCCCTCAGTACACTGATGACACACAGGCCGTACACTGATGACACACAGGCCGTACACTGATGACACACAGGCCGTACACTGATGACACACAGGCCGTACACTGATGACACACAGGCCGTACACTGATGACACACAGGCCGTACACTGATGACACACAGGCCGTACACTGATGACACACAGGCCGTACACTGATGACACACAGGCCGTACACTGATGACACACAGGCCGTACACTGATGACACACGGACTGTGTCACACACAGGGTGTGTGTCATAGAGGAGAGTAAGAGGGTGCAGGGGGTGTGTGATAGGGTGCAGGGGGGTATGTGAAAGAGGGGAGCAAGAGGGTGCAGGGGGTGTGTGATAGAGGGGAGCAGGAGGGTGCAGGGGGGTATGTGAAAGAGGGGAGCAAGAGGGTGCAGGGGGTGTGTGATAGAGGGGAGCAGGAGGGTGCAGGGGGGGTGTGACAGAGGGGAGCAAGAGGGTGCAGGGGATGTGTGATAGAGGAGAGCGAGAGGGTGCAGAGGGTGTGTGATAGAGGGGAGCGAGAGGGGGCAGGGGGTGTGAGATAGAGGGGAACAAGAGGGTGCAGGGGGTGTGTGATAGAGGGGAGCGAGAGGGTGCAGGGGGTGTGTGATAGAGGGGAGCGAGAGGGTGCAGGGGGTGTGTGATAGAGGGGAGCGAGAGGGTGCAGGGGGTGTGTGACAGAGGGGAGCGAGAGGGTGCAGGGGGTGTGTGACAGAGGGGAGCGAGAGGGTGCAGGGGGTGTGTGACAGAGGGGAGCGAGAGGGTGCAGGGGGTGTGTGACAGAGGGGAGCGAGAGGGTGCAGGGGGTGTGTGATAGAGGGGAGCGAGAGGGTGCAGGGGGTGTGTGATAGAGGGGTGCAAGACGGTGCAGGGGGTGTGTGATAGAGGGGAGCGAGAGGGTGCAGGGGGTGTGTGATAGAGGGGAGCGAGAGGGTGCAGGGGGTGTGTGATAGAGGGGTGCAAGACGGTGTAGGGGGTGTGTGATAGAGGGGAGCGAGAGGGTGCAGGGTGTGTGTGATAGAGGGGAGCAAGAGACTGCAGGGTGTGTGTGATAGAGGGGAGCAAGAGGGTGCAGGGGGTGTGTGATAGAGGGGAGCAAGAGGGTGCAGGGGGTGTGTGATAGAGGGGAGCAAGAGGGTGCAGGGGGTGTGTGATAGAGGGGAGCGAGAAGGTGCAGGGGTGTGTGATAGAGGGGAGCGAGAGGGTGCAGGGGGTGTGTGATAGAGGGGTGCAAGACGGTGTAGGGGGTGTGTGATAGAGGGGAGCGAGAGGGTGCAGGGGATGTGTGATAGAGGGGAGCAAGAGGGTGCAGGGGGTGTGTGATAGAGGGGAGCAAGAGGGTGCAGGGGGTGTGTGATAGAGGGGTGCAGGGGGTGTGTGATAGAGGGGAGCAGGAGGGTGCAGGGGGTGTGTGATAGAGGGGAGCGAGAGGGTGCAGGGGGTGTGTGATAGAGGGGAGCGAGAGGGTGCAGGGGGTGTGTGATAGAGGGGAGCAAGAGACTGCAGGGTGTGTGTGATAGAGGGGAGCAAGAGGGTGCAGGGGGTGTGTGATAGAGGGGAGCAAGAGGGTGCAGGGGGTGTGTGATAGAGGGGTGCAGGGGGCGTGTGATAGAGGGGAGCGAGAGACTGCAGGGTGTGTGCTCCCCTCAGTACACTGATGACGCACGGACCGTACACTGATGACACACAGGCCGTACACTGATGACACACAGGCCGTACACTGATGACACACAGGCCGTACACTGATGACACACAGGCCGTACACTGATGACACACGGACTGTGTCACACACAGGGTGTGTGTCATAGAGGAGAGTAAGAGGGTGCAGGGGGTGTGTGATAGGGTGCAGGGGGGTATGTGAAAGAGGGGAGCAAGAGGGTGCAGGGGGTGTGTGATAGAGGGGTGCAGGGGGTGTGTGATAGAGGGGAGCAGGAGGGTGCAGGGGGTGTGTGATAGAGGGGAGCCAGAGGGTGCAGGGGGTGTGTGATAGAGGGGAGCCAGAGGCTGCAGGGGGTGTGTGATAGAGGGGAGCGAGAGGGTGCAGGGGGTGTGTGATAGAGGGGAGCGAGAGGGTGCAGGGGGTGTGTGATAGAGGGGAGCGAGACGGTGTAGGGGGTGTGTGATAGAGGGGAGCGAGAGGGTGCAGGGTGTGTGTGATAGAGGGGAGCAAGAGACTGCAGGGTGTGTGTGATAGAGGGGAGCAAGAGGGTGCAGGGGGTATGTGATAGAGGGGAGCAAGAGGGTGCAGGGGGTGTGTGATAGAGGGGTGCAGGGGGTGTGTGATAGAGGGGAGCGAGAGACTGCAGGGTGTGTGCTCCCCTCAGTACACTGATGACGCACGGACCGTACACTGATGACACACAGGCCGTACACTGATGACACACAGGCCGTACACTGATGACACACAGGCCGTACACTGATGACACACAGGCCGTACACTGATGACACACAGGCCGTACACTGATGACACACAGGCCGTACACTGATGACACACGGACTGTGTCACACACAGGGTGTGTGTCATAGAGGAGAGTAAGAGGGTGCAGGGGGTGTGTGATAGGGTGCAGGGGGGTATGTGAAAGAGGGGAGCAAGAGGGTGCAGGGGGTGTGTGATAGAGGGGAGCCGGAGGGTGCAGGGGGTGTGTGATAGAGGGGAGCCAGAGGGTGCAGGGGGTGTGTGATAGAGGGGAGCCAGAGGGTGCAGGGGGTGTGTGATAGAGGGGAGCCAGAGGGTGCAGGGGGTGTGTGATAGAGGGGAGCCAGAGGGTGCAGGGGGTGTGTGATAGAGGGGAGCCAGAGGGTGCAGGGGGTGTGTGATAGAGGGGAGCCAGAGGGTGCAGGGGGTGTGTGATAGAGGGGAGCCAGAGGGTGCAGGGGGTGTGTGATAGAGGGGAGCCAGAGGGTGCAGGGGGTGTGTGATAGAGGGGAGCCAGAGGGTGCAGGGGGTGTGTGATAGAGGGGAGCCAGAGGGTGCAGGGGGTGTGTGATAGAGGGGAGCCAGAGGGTGCAGGGGGTGTGTGATAGAGGGGAGCCAGAGGGTGCAGGGGGTGTGTGATAGAGGGGAGCCAGAGGGTGCAGGGGGTGTGTGATAGAGGGGAGCCAGAGGGTGCAGGGGGTGTGTGATAGAGGGGAGCCAGGGGGTGCAGGGGGTGTGTGATAGAGGGGAGCCAGGGGGTGCAGGGGGTGTGTGATAGAGGGGAGCCAGAGGGTGCAGGGGGTGTGTGATAGAGGGGAGCCAGAGGGTGCAGGGGGTGTGTGATAGAGGGGAGCCAGAGGGTGCAGGGGGTGTGTGATAGAGGGGAGCCAGAGGGTGCAGGGGGTGTGTGATAGAGGGGAGCCAGAGGGTGCAGGGGGTGTGTGATAGAGGGGAGCCAGAGGGTGCAGGGGGTGTGTGATAGAGGGGAGCCAGAGGGTGCAGGGGGTGTGTGATAGAGGGGAGCCAGAGGGTGCAGGGGGTGTGTGATAGAGGGGAGCCAGAGGGTGCAGGGGGTGTGTGATAGAGGGGAGCCAGGGGGTGCAGGGGGTGTGTGATAGAGGGGAGCCAGGGGGTGCAGGGGGTGTGTGATAGAGGGGAGCCAGAGGGTGCAGGGGGTGTGTGATAGAGGGGAGCCAGAGGGTGCAGGGGGTGTGTGATAGAGGGGAGCGAGAGGGTGCAGGGGGTGTGTGATAGAGGGGAGCGAGAGGGTGCAGGGGGTGTGATAGAGGGGAGCGAGAGGGTGCAGGGGGTGTGTGATAGAGGGGAGCGAGAGGGTGCAGGGGGTGTGTGATAGAGGGGAGCGAGAGGGTGCAGGGGGTGTGTGATAGAGGGGAGCGAGAGGGTGCAGGGGGTGTGTGATAGAGGGGAGCGAGAGGCTGCAGGGGGTGTGATAGAGGGGAGCGAGAGGCTGCAGGGGGTGTGTGATAGAGGGGAGCGAGAGGCTGCAGGGGGTGTGTGATAGAGGGGAGCGAGAGGGTGCAGGGGGTGCGTGATAGAGGGGAGCGAGAGGGTGCAGGGGGTGTGTGATAGAGGGGAGCGAGAGGGTGCAGGGGGTGTGTGATAGAGGGGAGCGAGAGGGTGCGTGATAGAGGGGAGCGAGAGGGTGCAGGGGGTGTGTGATAGAGGGGAGCGAGAGGGTGCGTGATAGAGGGGAGCGAGAGGGTGCAGGGGGTGTGTGATAGAGGGGAGCGAGAGGGTGCAGGGGGTGTGTGATAGAGGGGAGCGAGAGGGTGCAGGGGGTGTGTGATAGAGGGGAGCGAGAGGGTGCAGGGGGTGTGATAGAGGGGAGCGAGAGGCTGCAGGGGGTGTGTGATAGAGGGGAGCGAGAGGCTGCAGGGGGTGTGTGATAGAGGGGAGCGAGAGGCTGCAGGGGGTGTGTGATAGAGGGGAGCGAGAGGCTGCAGGGGGTGTGTGATAGAGGGGAGCGAGAGGCTGCAGGGGGTGTGTGATAGAGGGGAGCGAGAGGCTGCAGGGTGTGTGCTCCCCTCAGTACACTGATGACGCACGGACCGTACACTGATGACACACAGGCCGTACACTGATGACACACAGGCCGTACACTGATGACACACAGGCCGTACACTGATGACACACAGGCCGTACACTGATGACACACAGGCCGTACACTGATGACACACAGGCCGTACACTGATGACACACAGGCCGTACACTGATGACACACAGGCCGTACACTGATGACACACAGGCCGTACACTGATGACACACAGGCCGTACACTGATGACACACAGACCGTACACTGATGACACACAGACCGTACACTGATGACACACGGACTGTGTCACACACAGGATGTGTGTCATAGAGGAGAGTAAGAGGGTGCAGGGGGTGTGTGATAGGGTGCAGGGGGGTATGTGAAAGAGGGGAGCAAGAGGGTGCAGGGGGTGTGTGATAGAGGGGAGCAGGAGGGTGCAGGGGGGGTGTGACAGAGGGGAGCAGGAGGGTGCAGGGGATGTGTGGTAGAGGAGAGTAAGAGGGTGCAGAGGGTGTGTGATAGAGGGGAGCGAGAGGGGGCAGGGGGTGTGAGATAGAGGGGAGCAAGAGGGTGCAGGGGGTGTGTGATAGAGGGGAGCAGGAGGGTGCAGGGGGTGTGTGATAGAGGGGAGCGAGAGGGTGCAGGGGGGTGTGTGATAGAGGGGAGCGAGAGGGTGCAGGGGGTGTGTGATAGAGGGGAGCAGGAGGGTGCAGGGGGTGTGTGATAGAGGGGAGCAGGAGGGTGCAGGGGGTGTGTGATAGAGGGGAGCGAGAGGGTGCAGGGGGTGTGTGATAGAGGGGAGCGAGAGGGTGCAGGGGGTGTGTGATAGAGGGGAGCGAGAGGGTGCAGGGGGTGTGAAAGAGGGGAGCGAGAGGGTGCAGGGGGTGTGACAGAGGGGAGCGAGAGGGTGCAGGGGGTGTGACAGAGGGGAGCGAGAGGGTGCAGGGGGTGTGTGATAGAGGGGAGCGAGAGGGTGCAGGGGGTGTGTGATAGAGGGGAGCGAGATGGTGCGTGATAGAGGGGAGCGAGAGGGTGCACCCCTCTATCACACACCCCCTGCACCCTCTCGCTCCCCTCTATCACACACCCCCTGCCCCCTCTCGCTCCCCTCTATCACACACCCCCTGCCCCCTCTCGCTCCCCTCTATCACACACCCCCTGCCCCCTCTCGCTCCCCTCTATCACACACCCCCTGCGCCCTCTCGCTCCCCTCTATCACACACCCCCTGCGCCCTCTCGCTCCCCTCTATCACACACCCCCTGCGCCCTCTCGCTCCCCTCTATCACACACCCCCTGCGCCCTCTCGCTCCCCTCTATCACACACCCCCTGCGCCCTCTCGCTCCCCTCTATCACACACCCCCTGCGCCCTCTCGCTCCCCTCTATCACACACCCCCTGCGCCCTCTCGCTCCCCTCTATCACACACCCCCTGCGCCCTCTCGCTCCCCTCTATCACACACCCCCTGCGCCCTCTCGCTCCCCTCTATCACACACCCCCTGCGCCCTCCTGCTCCCCTCTATCACACACCCCCTGCGCCCTCTCGCTCCCCTCTATCACACACCCCCTGCGCCCTCTCGCTCCCCTCTATCACACACCCCCTGCACCCTCTCGCTCCCCTCTATCACACACCCCCTGCGCCCTCTCGCTCCCCTCTATCACACACCCCCTGCGCCCTCTCGCTCCCCTCTATCACACACCCCCTGCGCCCTCTCGCTCCCCTCTATCACACACCCCCTGCGCCCTCTCGCTCCCCTCTATCACACACCCCCTGCGCCCTCTCGCTCCCCTCTATCACACACCCCCTGCGCCCTCTCGCTCCCCTCTATCACACACCCCCTGCACCCTCTCACTCCCCTCTATCACACCCCCTGCGCCCTCTCGCTCCCCTCTATCACACACCCCCTGCACCCTCTCGCTCCCCTCTATCACACACCCCCTGCACCCTCCTGCTCTATCACACACCCCCTGCGCCCTCTCGCTCCCCTCTATCACACATCCCCTGCGCCCTCCTGCTCCCCTCTACCACACACCCCCTGCACCCTCTCGCTCCCCTCTATCACACACCCCCTGCGCCCTCTCGCTCCCCTCTATCACACACCCCCTGCGCCCTCTTGCTCCCCTCTATCACACACCCCCTGCGCCCTCTCGCTCCCCTCTATCACACACCCCCTGCACCCTCTCGCTCCCCTCTATCACACACCTCCAGCGCCCTCCTGCTCCCCTCTATCACACACCCCCTGCGCCCTCTCGCTCCCCTCTATCACACACCCCCTGCACCCTCCTGCTCCCCTCTATCACACACCCCCTGCACCCTCCTGCTCCCCTCTATCACACACCCCCTGCACCCTCTCGCTCCCCTCTATCACACACCCCCTGCACCCTCTCGCTCCCCTCTATCACACACCCCCTGCGCCCTCTCGCTCCCCTCTATCACACACCCCCTGCACCCTCTCGCTCCCCTCTATCACACACCCCCTGCACCCTCTCGCTCCCCTCTATCACACACCCCCTGCACCCTCTCGCTCCCCTCTATCACACACCCCCTGCACCCTCCCGCTCCCCTCTATCACACACCCCCAGCGCCCTCCTGCTCCCCTCTATCACACCCCCTGCACCCTCTCGCTCCCCTCTATCACACACCCCCTGCGCCCTCTCGCTCCCCTCTATCACACACCCCCTGCAGCCTCTCGCTCCCCTCTATCACACACCCCCTGCGCCCTCTCGCTCCCCTCTATCACACACCCCCTGCACCCTCTCGCTCCCCTCTATCACACCCCCCTGCACCCTCCTGCTCCCCTCTATCACACACCCCCTGCACCCTCTCGCTCCCCTCTATCACACACCCCCTGCACCCTCTCGCTCCCCTCTATCACACACCCCCTGCACCCTCTCGCTCCCCTCTATCACACACCCCCTGCACCCTCTCGCTCCCCTCTATCACACACCCCCTGCACCCTCTCGCTCCCCTCTATCACACACCCCCTGCGCCCTCTCGCTCCCCTCTATCACACACCCCCTGCGCCCTCTCGCTCCCCTCTATCACACACCCCCTGCACCCTCTCGCTCCCCTCTATCACACACCCCCTGCACCCTCTCGCTCCCCTCTATCACACACCCCCTGCACCCTCTCGCTCCCCTCTATCACACACCCCCTGCGCCCTCTCGCTCCCCTCTATCACACACCCCCTGCGCCCTCTCGCTCCCCTCTATCACACACCCCCTGCACCCTCTCGCTCCCCTCTATCACACACCCCCTGCGCCCTCTCGCTCCCCTCTATCACACACCCCCTGCACCCTCTCGCTCCCCTCTATCACACACCCCCTGCACCCTCTCGCTCCCCTCTATCACACACCCTCTGTCCTCCCCATGTTCCCTGTTCCCGCCATTACCTCTCACAAGTTTCCCATCTCCTGCAACTTCCAGCCTGCAAAACTCTCTGGCTCCTCCCCCATTGCGCCACATGGTCGTGACGTCACCGCAGGTCCTGTACCGTCTATTCAGATGTCATGTCTTCCGGTTAGGCGGGGATGTGGCAGACACTGAGGCCCCTGATCATGTGACCCCTGACTCCTCCCCTCCTGTGACCTCATCACAGGTCCTGTGCGCACAGAGCAGTCATATATGTGGCAGACCCTCCTGGATCTTCTGCTTTCTGGGCCGGTTCCTCCTGTGAGTCCTATTAACCCTTTCGCCCCCTGTCTTCTCCTTTCTGACAGGACAATCTCTGAATTCGGACAGTGTGACAGGAATTTCAGCAATGTGGAAGGAAAAAATGACAATTTTAGTGTTTTCCTCACAGAAATGTGACTTTCCCCCAATGTATCATTGTCCTAAAGGTGACAGGAGCGCTGAGGCCGCACAGTGCGCTGTGTCTCCTGAGTGCCGATACCCCACAGGCTCGGGAGGGAAGGGGCGCCATTGTGGCTGGGATAGACGGCGGACGCCGTGTGACGTGTGAAGAGCTCTGACACCAGAACAGCAGAGACCACACAAGTGGTCCCATGTTACCCCCTCCACCTCTGGGGGCTCATCTAGGGGGCAGGGAGGATTATTAACCCTCAGGGGGTCACAGAATTGTATAACATTGAGCGGAGGAATGAAATGTTCCCACTAAAATGTCGCTCCGTCCCCAAGTCTGTAATTATCACACGGGAGAAGAGGAGAAAACAGAAACCACTTGTTCCACAATTTCCCCTGAGCGCCGATACCCCATAAGGGGCCGGACACTCCTCAGGAGGGAAGGAGCGCCGTCTGACAGGGCAGAGTCTGCTCTTATGGTGTTAGGGGGTCACATTATCAGAGCCCCCAATAAGAGGCGCCATGTTACACCCCCCACCTCTCAATTACTCATCTGTCTCCCAGAATTTTATACCATTGGGCGACGAAGACAAAATAATTACATTTTACCACAAAAAAACAGTTTTCTCCCCAGAGTTTACCTTTATACAAGGGGAAATAGGTAAGAATGGCCCCAAAATGTGTCCGACAATTCCCGATGACTGTCCGGCGCTTCATGCCCACCCGGCGAGGCTTGGGAGGGAAGACGCTATTGGATTCCTGGAGAACACATTTTCTCAGGATACAGTAGGGAGAATAAGTCTTTGATGTTCTGCCGATTTTCCAGGTTTCCCCCTACAGAGAATGGAGAGGTCGGTAATTGTTATTGTAGGAAGACTTCACCTGTGAGAGACAGAATCTAACAATAAATAACAGAAGATCACACCCTATGATTTCTAAGGAATTAATGTGAATTTTATTGCATGAAATAAGTATTTGACACAATAGAGAAACAGGATTTTTGCCCCCCCCCCCTACAGATCTTCTCCAGATATTTCAGTTTTCGGGGCTGTCGCTTGGTAACATTGAGTTTCCGCTCCTCCAAAGATTTTCTGCTGGGTTCAGGTCTGGAGACCGGCTAGGCCACTCCAGGACCCTGACATTCTTCTTTAGTAGCCACTCCTTAGTTTCCCTGTCTCTGTGTTTTGGGTCATTGTTCTGCTCAAAGACCCAGCCTCCACCCATCTTCAATGCTGTTACTGAGAGAAGGAGGTTGTTAGCCAAAATCTCCCGATACATGACCCCATCCATCCTTTCTTCAATACGTTGCAGTTGTCCTGTCCCCTTTGCAGAAAAATACCCCCAAAGTATGATGTTTCCCCCACTAGGCTTCACGGTTGGGACTGTGTTCTTGGGGTTGTACTCATCCTTCTTGTTCCTCCTCACATATGTAAGGAGTTGATACCCAAAAATTCTCTTTTGGTCTCATCTGACCACTTGACCTTCTCCCATGCCTCCTCTGGATCATCCAGATGGTCATTGGCGACCTTCAAATAGGCCTGGACATGTGCTGGCGTGAGCAGGGGAACCTTCCGTGCCTTGCAGGATTTTAATCCATGACAGCATCATGTATTGCTAACTGTAATGTTTGAGACTGTGGTCCCAGCTCTCTTCAAGTCATTGACCAGGTCCTCGTCCCATGTAGTTCTGGCCTGATTCCTGACCTTTCTCAGAATCACCCTTACTCTACGAGGCGAGATCTTGCATGGAGCCCCAGACTACGGAAGATCAGTCATCTTGTATTTCTTCAATGTTTCTAATAATTGCACCAACAGTTGCCTTCTCACCTAGCTGCTTGCCTATTGTCCTGTAGCTCATCCCAGCCTTGTGCAGGTCTACAATTTTTTCCCTGGTGTCCTTGGACAGCTCTTTGGTCTTGGCCATTGTGGAGAGGTTGGGAGTGTGATTGAGTGTGTGGACAGGTTTCTAGTATACAGGTAATAAGATTAAATAGGTGCAATTAATACAGGTAATGAGTGCAGAGTAGGAGGCTTCATAAAGAAAAACTAACAGGTCTGTGAGAGCCAGAATTCTGGCTAGTTGGCAGGTGATCAAATACTACTTTACTACTTTCATCCAATAAAATTTAATTTACTTATTTAGAAAACATACAATGTGATTTTCTGTTTTTTATTTTTACATTTTTATCTCACAGTTGAAGTGTACCTGCAATAAAAATTACAGACCTCTTCATTCTTTGTAGGTTGGAAAACTTGCAAAATTGCCAGCATAACAAATACTTATTTTCCCCACTGTAGTTTGTGGACTCCATATACAGTATGTGGGCCCTGCTATATACTATGTGGGCTGTGCTATATACTATGTGGGCTGTGCTATATGCTATGTGGGCCGTGCTATATACTATGTGGACTGTGCTATATACTATGTGGGCTGTGCTATATACTATGTGGACTGTGCTATATACTATGTGGGCCGTGCTATATACTATGTGGGCTGTGCTATATACTATGTGGGCTGTGCTATATACTATGTGGGCTGTGCTATATACTATGTGGGCTGTGCTATATACTATTTGGGCTGTGCTATATACTATTTGGGCTGTGCTATATACTATGTGGGCTGTGCTATATACTATGTGGGCTGTGCTATATACTATGTGGGCTGTGCTATATACTATGTCGCTGTGCTATATACTACGTGGACTGTGTTATATACTACGTGGGCTGTGTTATATACTACGTGGGCTGTGTTATGTTATATACTATGTGGGCTGGGCTATATACTATGTGGGCTGTGCTATATACTACGTGGACTGTTATATACTACGTGGGCTGTGTTATATACTATGTGGCTGTGCTATATACTATGTGGCTGTGCTATATACTATGTGGGCTGTGCTATATACTATGTGGGCCGTGCTATATACTATGTGGGCCGTGCTATATACTATGTGGGCCGTGCTATATACTATGTGGGCCGTGCTATATACTATGTGGACTGTGTTATATACTATGTGGGCCGTGCTATATACTATGTGGGCCGTGCTATATACTATGTGGACTGTGCTATATACTATGTGGGCCGTGCTATATACTATGTGGGCTGTGCTATATACTATGTCGCTGTGCTATATACTACGTGGGCTGTGCTATTTACTATTTGGGCTGTGCTATATACTATGTGGGCTGTGCTATATACTATGTCGCTGTGCTATATACTACGTGGACTGTGTTATATACTACGTGGGCTGTGTTATATACTACGTGGGCTGTGCTATATACTATCCGGGCTGTGCTATATACTATGTGGGCTGTGTTATATACTATGTGGGCCGTGCTATATACTATGTGGGCCGTGCTATATACTATGTGGGCCGTGCTATATACTATGTGGGCCGTGCTATATACTATGTGGACTGTGTTATATACTATGTGGGCCGTGCTATATACTATGTGGGCCGTGCTTTATACTATGTGGGCCGTGCTATATACTATGTGGACTGTGCTATATACTATGTGGGCTGTGTTATATACTATGTGGACTGTGCTATATACTATGTGGGCTGTGTTATAATATTATTGGGGGGTATATTATATTCTATGGGGGAGGCTGTGTTATATACTATGTGGGCTACATTATATTCTATATGGAGGACTATGGGAAGTGTATAATACTATATGGAAGACTGAGCAGTGTATTTTAATATATGGAGGACTATAGGGAGTGTATTATACTATATAGAGGACTATGGGGCACATATTATATGGAGGACTATGAGGTGTGGATTTTACAATATGGAGGACTGCACATTATAATATATGTCGGACTATGGTGTGAATAATACTAAACAAGCAAAATGCTGCATATTCATTGAGTGATTGGATTGTTTATGCCGGAAGAAAAATCATTGTTCTCAGCAGCACATCGCCGGTGTAAACTGTAGATGTGCTGCTGATAACATGATACTGTCTGGGGACAGATTGATCTAATAGTGATTGTTCTGTTCCCATCATTATTCCTCAGCCAGTGGAAAGAGGCCGGGAAACAAGTGTGGAACGATTTCAATATTGTCGATCATGCTTGTTTAGCGGCCTGAACTCAGCGCATGCAACTACAACCGAAATGCTCCTGTGTGATGTGCCATATGTCAGCATTTGGGCCCCATTTTAAACTTTGCCTAGGGCCCCACTTTGCCTAAAACCGGCCCTGTGTGTCACAGTAAGTTTGTAAAACCATTTAGCTCAGGATAATTGGATAAACAGGTCAGGTATAAGGGGTAAAGGATAGGGAAGGTGAACCGTGACTCACAGGCACAACCCTCCATCCTTCTACCAAACCCCCCACGGTGACCGGAGAGGAGCATGGCCGTATATGAGCCTCAGTCGGTCTCTGGAAGGGAGGAAATAAACGAGATTTCAGCAGATTAGTTTCAATAAATTTTTATTTAGAAACTTATTAAACCAAGTCCAAGTTATGATCTCCCATGCAAGGGAGCATAAGCTAACAATTTACCATACATTCAATAAACTTCAAATAATATAAGGGAGACAGGACATAGACAGGGTAGGGAAAGGCACAAAGGATATAATTATACGATATCCAATAATCTATAATGGTGTCATCAATAACCAATCCAGGGCGATTAAAGCAGTTATGCAACTCACTATTGTAGGATCATATCTGAATCCCGTCCCAGGCCGTGATCAGTTCTCAGTTGGCTACAGAGAGAGCCTCCATGCCTGATCCAGTCGAGTATCTGAGTGAAGCTCCATCCAGGGATGCCAAACCCTGAAGAAAGAATCCCACCTGTCGGTTCTAGTTTCTTCTATTCTTTTATATAACATAATGTCGTTCATCTTCTCTTTCACCATAGATATTGGCAGTGAGGGCGACTTCCACTTTGCCACAATGTGGATTTTAGTGGCCATACATAAGTAGTTTACTAGCTTCTGAAATCTTTCTGGAAGCCGGGAAGGCCTGGTTCCCAGTAAAAGGGTAGAAGGTTCCAGATTAACCGGTCCACCATACATCTGTGCTATCAGACGCTTCACCTTCTCCCAAAGCCCAGAAACCACCGTACAAGACCATCAAATATGTCTCATGTCACCAGATATTCCACAGCCCCAAAACAGTCTCCCGAGATATTGGGAAAAATCCTGTGAATTTTTTCTGGTCCATAATAGACTCTGTGCAATAGTTTTAAGGAGGTCTCCACAAGGGAAGTCTGGTGACTACCTCATGATAGGGTGTCACAGCTACGATACCATTCATCAATTGACTGTTCAAACCCTGAATCCTCCTCCCACTGTAACATATACTTCAATTTTTTATCATCTTGTGGAGAATTTATAGCATAGTAGATCAATGAGATCGTTCCCCTGCCCAAAGGATCATTTAGACATTAATTTTCAAAACTCGTTGCCCTGAGAGTAGTACCGCTCGGGAGGATCTGCTTTGCAAAGTGGGAGATCTGGTTCAATCGCATTATGTCCCTAACTGGAGGGTCAAATATTTGAACAAATTCCTGTCTGTCAAGTAAGGCTGTGTTCACACACAGCGTTTTTTTAGCGGTATTTTTAGCGGTTTTTCCAATAAAACCGCTAAAAATAAGCTTCCCATTCATTTCTATGCATTTTTCACCACGAAAAAAACCGCATCACGGTAAAAAACGCAGCATGCTCAATAATTACGCAGATTTTTCCGCGTTTCTGGCTAGTTATATGCGTTTTGAAAATGCAGAAAAAAAACGCACAAAAAACACGCGCAGAAAAAAACGCGCGGTTTCTGGAAAGGGAGTCAGGTTTTTCAGCAGAAAATTTCTGCTACGTGTGCACTTAGCCTAAGATATTAAATGGGGAACACAAATGTTTAAGGCTATGTGCACACGTAGCAGAAGTTTTCTGCTGAAAAACCTGACTCCCTTTCCAGAAACCGCACTTTTTTTCTGCGCGTTTTCCGCGTGGTTTTTTTGCGTTTTTTTCCGCGTAGTTTCTAGACACATGGAAAAAGCCAGAAACGCGGAACAAAACGCGAAATTAATGAGCATGCTGCGTTTTTTACCGCGATGCGGTTTTTTTTTTCGCGGTAAAAAACGCATCAATGTGCACAAAAAGTGCAAAATTAATGGGAAGCTTCTTTTTCGCGTTTGCCAAAAAATCCGCGGGAAAAACCGCGATAAAAACGCTGTGTGTGAACACAGCCTAAGTATATGAATACCTTTCAGCTTCCACCAAGAAAACATTTGTGGCTCAAGACCTGGCGGGAACATGGGGTTGTGTAATATAGCTGTCAGGGGAGAAGGGCTTGATTGTAAGTTATATTTAAACTTTCCTCCAAAGAAGCAACGAGTGGACTGTAAAAGGAGCCACATTCATTAACCCCCCGTGGAAGTCGGTCTGTGGTCCACATTAGGCCTGATAAAGAGAATGGTTTGGAGAGAAATGATTCCAGAATAACCCATCTCGGACTATTGGGATATCAACATGCACTTATTAATGGAGCAATCTGTGCCGACTTGTAATAAAGTGTAAAATTAGGGAGGGATAAACCCCCTTCTTTTCTGTGACGGAACATAAGTTTTTGCACAATTCTGGGTTGTTTTCCGAGCCAAAGAAACTTAGACATCATAGAGTGTAAATGAGTGAACGTTCTGGCTGGTACCATAATTGGGAGGGACCTAAATAGATACAGTCATATGTAAAAGTTTGGGCACCCCTATTAATGTTAACCTTTTTTCTTTATAACAAGCTATTTCAGTTTCATATATCTAATAACTGATGGACTCAGTTATATTTCTGGATTTTAATGAGGTTTATTGTATTAACAGAAAATGTGCAATCTGCATTTAAACAAAATTTGACTGGTGCAAAAGTATGGGCACCCTTATCATTTTCTTGATTTGAACACTCCTAACTACTTTTTACTGACTTCCTGAAGCACTAAATTGGTTTTGTAACCTCATTGAGCTTTGAACTTCATAGCCAGGTGTATCCAATCATGAGAAAAGGTATTTAAGGTGGCCACTTGCAAGTAGTTCTCCTATTTGATTCTCCTATGAAGAGTGGCATCATGGGCTCCTCAAAACAACTCTCAAATGATCTGAAAACAAAGATTATTCAACATAGCTTTTCAGGGGAAGGATACAAAAAGTTGTCTCAGAGATTTAACCTGTCAGTTTCCACTGTGAGGAACATAGTAAGGAAATGGAAGAACACAGGCACAGTTCTTGTTAAGCCCAGAAGTGGCAGGCCAAGAAAAATATCAGAAAGGCAGAGAAGAAGAATGGTGAGAACTGTCAAGGACAATCCACAGACCACCTCCAAAGACCTGCAGCCTCATCTTGCTGCAGATGGTGTCACTGTGCATCGGTCAACAATACAGCGCACTTTGCACAAGGAGAAGCTGTATGGGAGAGTGATGCGAAAGAAGCCGTTTCTGCAAGCACACCACAAACAGTCGCCTGAGGTCTGCAAAAGCACATTTGGACAAGCCAGTTACATTTTGGAAGAAGGGCCTGTGGACTGATGAAACAAAGATTGAGTTGTTTGGTCATACAAAAAGGCGTTATGCATGGAGGCTAAAAAACACAGCATTCCAAGAAAAACACTTGCTACCCACAGTAAAATTTGGTGGAGGTTCCATCATGCTTTGGGGCTGTGTGGCCAATGCCGGCACCGGGAATCTTGTTAAAGTTGAGGGTCGCATGGATTCAACTCAGTATCAGCAGATTCTTGACAATTATGTGCAAGAATCAGTGACGAAGTTGAAGTTACGCAGGGGATGGATATTTCAGCAAGACAATGATCCAAAACACCGCTCCAAATCTACTCAGGCATTCATGCAGAGGAACAATTACAATGTTCTGTAATGGCCATCCCAGTCCCCAGACCTGAATATCATTGAACATCTGTGGGATAATTTGAAGTGGGCTGTCCATGCTCGGCGACCATCAAACTTAACTGAACTGGAATTGTTTTGTAAACAGGAATGGTCACAAATACCTTTATCCAGGATCCAGGAATTCATTAATAGCTACAGGAAGCGACTAGAGGCTGTTATTTTTGCAAAATGAGGATCTACGAAATATTAATGTCAATTTTATGTTGAGGTGCCCATACTTTTGCACCGGTCAGATTTTGTTTAAATGCAGATTGCACATTTTCTGTTAGTACAATAAACCTCATTTGAATCCAGAAATATAACTGAGTCCATCAGTTATTAGATATATGAAACTGAAATAGCTGTTGCAAAAAACAAAATTGTTATAAAGAAAAAAGGCTAACATTAATAGGGGTGCCCAAACTTTAACATATGACTGTATAAGAAGCGAGGCAGTGACACCATTTTTAATGCATGTGTTCTGCCGAGCCAGGATAACTTTGAGGAAGCCCATCTATCCAGGTCCCTCTGGAAGTTTTGGATCAGTGGAGTGTAATTCCACCGAAACAGAGGTGACCTGTTGGCTGTTAAGTTGATACCCAGATATGTTAGATACCGTATTTTTCAGACCATAAGACGCATTTTTTTCCCTCAAAATTTTGGGGGAAAGTGGGGGGTGCATCTTATGGTCGCAATATACTAACCTGCGGTGCGGTGGTGGCAGCGGGCGGGGCTCTGCGGTGCGGTGGTGGCAGCGGGCGGGGCTCTGCGGTGCGGTGGTGGCAGCGGGCGGGGCTCTGCGGTGCAGGGTGGCGGCGAGATCTGAACCCGCGCATGCGCCGTCCCCGGACCGGCGGCCATCTTTCCGGCAGCCATGTTCCCGGAGGCCACCGCAACATGGCGGCAGCCAGCAAGGGATGTGCGGGGGACTCCGGGCTGCGAGGAAATGCCGGCGGAGCCGCCGCCCCTGCACCGGAGCACAGCCCGCCACCACCCTCACCCAGCACAGGCCACCTGCCCCTGCCCCAGCACAGCTGCCCCAGCACAGCTGCCCCTGCCCCAGCACAGCTGCCCAGCATAACCAACCTGCCCCAGCACAGAGCCGTCACCGCACGAGCCTGGACCACTGAATGACCCCTGTGAATACTCCTCCACCTGTGCCGGATCCCTTCCCAGGTAAGCTGAATTCGGACTGTAAGACGGACCCCCATTTGACACATTATTATTTTTTTCCCTATTTTCCTTCTGAAAATTGGGGTGCGTTTTATGGTCCGGTGCGTCTTGTAGTCCGAAAAATACAGTAATGTTCTTTGTCTATAAACCCAAAATGGGAGGCTATATTAGTTTGCTCTGTCTTAGGAAAATTTACAAAAAATGCTTTGGATTTATCAATGTTAATCTTTAACCCTGAGATCATCTCAAATTCGTGAAGGAGGGAAAACAAGTGAGGGAGTGTAGTGTGGGGACTTATTAATGTTAGCAGGAGATCATCCGCAAAGAGGCTGACTTTATAGTGGTCTCCCATATTCTCAGGGCCCAGGATATTCTGATCTCTCCTTATTGCTTCCACAATGGGTTCCATTGCAAGTGCAAAAAGATCCGGAGATAGAGGACAGCCCTGCCTGGTACCCTCTGAATATTAATTGGAGGGGGATGTGGTGATGGGAGTTTTACATAAGCGATAGGGCTATCATATAACAATTGGAGGCACTTTATAAGTTTAGGGGAGAATCCGACTTCCGATAGAACCGTAAAGAGATACGACCAGGACACCGAATCGAAAGCCCTCTCAATATCTAATGCAAGCAGGAGAAGTCGCTTTCGCTGTAGGTTAGTTGTATGAATAATATTTAACCCTCTCCTAATATTATCTGGGGCCTGTCGCGCTGGTATAAAACCAACCTGATCCCGATGGATGAGGTGAGGGAGGATTGATCCTGTTAGTCACAATGGATGTAAAGATTTTGAAGTCAATGTATAAGAGGGATATAGGTCTATAATTTGTTGTGAGATGATCTTTCTTAGGATTAGGGATTACGGTTACATGCGCCACGTAGAGCTCAGGGGGCAGCTGTGAGCCATTTAGTAGTGAATTACAGAGGTTTTTATATGTGGTGTCAGCACATCGCTGCATTTTTTATAATATATTGCTGTAAGACCATCCGGCCCCGGGGCCTTTCCTCTTTTTAGTTTTTTGATT
This sequence comes from Dendrobates tinctorius, assembly GCF_039654945.1. Classification (NCBI taxonomy): domain Eukaryota; kingdom Metazoa; phylum Chordata; class Amphibia; order Anura; family Dendrobatidae; genus Dendrobates; species Dendrobates tinctorius. The sequence continues at coordinate 2,482,766 of NW_027362061.1, read as the reverse complement.
GTTGAAACTATTTCCTCCTCAGAGATGTGTAAATGGAGTTGTTGTGCCGCGGACTCAGTCAGGTTAGGTAGATGTAGTGTGTGAAGGAATGACTCCAGTAGTGAGGGGGGGGTGATTGTGGGGGGAATACAAATTCTGGGGGTATTCATTATAAGTGCTATACATGACATCGGGGTGGGCTGAGATCTGACCCTTAGGGTCTTTTATAGAGGAGATTATATCCAGTGACTCTCTCATTCTGAGCTTACGAGCGGCATCTTATTAGGCTTATTGGCATGGTGATAAAACGCGGCTTTACTCCAAGTTAGCGCCTCTCCGTTCTGGTGGTGAGAATGGCGTCTAATTGTCATTTCATATCTTGTATTTGTGTAGAGAAGTATAGGGGTGAAGATCGCTGATTGGCCAATTCTAACTCCTGCAGTTTCTCCTCCAGTCTGGGCTGTAATTCAGACCTTTCTTCTTCCTGTTGGCCGCTAACTTATCACAGAACCGGGAATAGATTTTCTGTGCGCGAGTCACATTGCTCCAAGTGAGGCCTCCTCCGCTGTGTGAGTTTAGGGGAAATTTGTTACATCTTCTCTTATAGCGGTTACTTTAGAGATTTGGGCATTTTAGCTCCTGGTGTGGAGTCGATAGCACAATCATATGCCGCCATATAGTAGACGGCCGGTAACTGGTGAGAATTCCCTCCTGTGTGGGGTCTATTTCCCTCCAGAGAAATCACACGTTACATTCCACACATAACACTGTGTAGAGAAGGCGGCGCGGGGTAATTGTGCCAGTAGTGAGGGGCGAATAATGGCGGGAATGTCACTGACTGAGGAGAAGGCTCCATGGTGGTCTGCACTCCGGAGATCATGTGACCCCTGACTCCTCCCCTCCTGTGACCTCATCACAGGTCCTGTGCACAGAGCAGCCATATATGTGGCGTGTGGCTCTGCAGGTTAGTGATCGGCAGTCCAGCTCTTCTTTCTCCTTTCCCCACTTTTCTCCCTCCTGTCCCTTCACTATAAAGCCTGAGCCTCATTATACAGCTGTACAGGGGTCTAGTGAAGGCTTTTTAGCCCTTTCCTCATACTGTAGCTCCTGGGGACAGGCCCTCACTCCTGTCCCTTCACTATAAAGCCTGGGCCTCATTATACAGCTGTACAGGGGTCTAGTGAAGGCTTTTTAGCCCTTTCCTCAGACTGTAGCTCCTGGGAACAGGCCCTCACTCCTGTCCCCTCACTATAAAGCCTGGGCCTCATTATACAGCTGTACAGGGGTCTAGTGAAGGCTTTTTAGCCCTTTCCTCAGACTGTAGCTCCTGGGAACAGGCCCTCACTCCTGTCCCCTCACTATAAAGCCTGGGCCTCATTATACAGCTGTACAGGGGTCTAGTGAAGGCTTTTTAGCCCTTTCCTCAGTCTGTAGCTCCTGGGATCAGGCCCACACTCCTGTCCCTTCACTATAAAGCCTGGGCCTCATTATACAGCTGTACAGGGGTCTAGTGAAGGCTTTTTAGCCCTTTCCTCAGTGTGTAGCTCCTGGGAACAGGCCCTCACTCTTGTCCCTTCACTATAAAGCCTAGGCCTCATTATACAGCTGTACAGGGGTCTAGTGAAGGCTTTTTAGGCCTTTTCTCAGACTGTAGCTCCTGGGAACAGGCCCTCACTCCTGTCCCTTTACTATAAAGCCTGGGCCTCATTATACAGCTGTACAGGCGTCTAGTGAAGGCTTTTTAGCCCTTTCCTCAGACTGTAGTTCCTGGGATCAGGCTCTCACTCTTGTCCCTTCACTATAAAGCCTAGGCCTCATTATACAGCTGTACAGGGGTCTAGTGAAGGCTTTTTAGTCCTTTCCTCAGACTGTAGCTCCTGGAAACAGGCCCTCACTCCTGTCCCTTTACTATAAAGCCTGGGCCTCATTATACAGCTGTACAGGCGTCTAGTGAAGGCTTTTTAGCCCTTTCCTCAGACTGTAGCTCCTGGGAACAGGCCCTCACTCCTGTCCCTTCACTATAAAGCCTGGGCCTCATTATACAGCTGTACAGGGGTCTAGTGAAGGCTTTTTAGCCCTTTCCTCAGACTGTAGCTCCTGAGATCAGGCCCTCACTCCTGTCCCTTCACTATAAAGCCTGGGCCTCATTATACAGCTGTACAGGGGTCTAGTGAAGGCTTTTTAGCCCTTTCCTCAGACTGTAGCTCCTGGGAACAGGCCCTCACTCCTGACCTTTCACTATAAAGCCTGGGCCTCATTATACAGCTGTACAGGGGTCTAGTGAAGGCTTTTTAGCCCTTTCCTCAGACTGTAGCTCCTGGTCACCATGTGATCTCACCATAACCCTAACAAGCGAATTAAGGTGTGAAATCTTGATCAAAATTATCTCAGTACACAAATCTCTAAATGTGCCCAAAGTTTTGCATCGCCCCTTTTACTTTTTGCAATTATGAAATTGTCTATATATATATATATATATTTTTATTATTGTTGCCTAAAATACAAAGGCCATGTGTCATCTTAGAGGTTCGGCCTTTTAGAGATCATTTCATCTTCATCTTACTACTGCTCACAATAACGGTCATTTTGACCAGGGGCGCCCACACTTTTACATGCCGCTGTCAATGCTTCATCCCACTGGTGCTCAATATTTAATAGGGTCTTGCTATTAATCTTAATGAAAAGTTTGGTGAATTTCTTTGAGCTGTTATTACTAGAGATGAGCGAATATCGTCGGAGAAGGTGTTATTGGCTAATATCGCTTACCGGATAGCTGCATCGGGACCCCGGATCCCTGGAGCGCTCCCGATAATCAGCTGCATGTGTCGCTCTCCATGCAGGTGCTGTGACTATCACACAGCGCGACACACGCAGCTGATTATCGGGAGCGCTCCAGCACACTGAGTCCTGCACACACTGAGGCCCCTGATCATGTGACCCCTGACTCCTCCCCTCCTGTGACCTCATCACAGGTCCTGTGTGCACAGAGCAGTCATATATGTGGCAGACACTCCTGGTCTTCTGCTTTCTGGGCCGGTTCCTCCTGTGAGTCCTATTAACCCTTTCGCTCCCTGTATTCTCCTTTCTGACTAGGACAATATCTGAATTCGGACAGTGTGACAGAAATTTAAGCAATGTGGAAGGAAAAAATGACAATTTTACTTTTTTCCTCACAAAAATGTGACTTTAGCCCCAAAATTGGCAGCGTAACAAATCCTTATTTTCCCCACTGTAGTTTGTAGACTCCATATACAGATCCCTTAAGTGAGAAAAGAGCTGAATTCCCCACTTAAGTTATTGCATTTTGGAAATTGCCCCCACTGGGAATTTATCTCCAGGTAAAGGCACAATTGTGTCTCCATGGGGGTTGTGCTCGCAGCCCAACATCGTGTGACCCTCCAAAGAAATGCCACCCCGCACCATTACTGACCACTGCCAAACCGGTCATGCTGAAGGATGTTGCAGACAGCAGATCGCTCTCCACGGCGTCTCCAGACTCTGTCACGTCTGTCACATGTGCTCAGTGTGAACCTGCTTTCATCTGTGAAGAGCACAGGGCGCCAGTGGTGAATTTGCCAACCCTGGTGTTCTGTGGCAAATGCCAAGCGTCCTGTACGGTGTTGGGCTGTGAGCACAACCCCCATCTGTGGGCATCGGGCCCTCAGACCATCCTCATGGAGTCGGTTTCTAACCGTTTGTACAGACACATGCACATTTGTGGCCTGCTGAAGATCATTTTGCAGGGCTCTGGCAGTGCTCCTCCTGTTCCTCCTTGCATAAAGGTGGAGGTAGCGGTCCTGCTGCTGGGTTGGTGCCCTCCTACGGCCCCCTCCACATCTCCTGGTGTACTGGCCTATTCCTGGTAGCGCCTCCAGCCTCTGGACACTACGCTGACAGACACAGCAAACCTTCTTGCCACAGCTCGCATTGATGTGCCATCCTGATTGAGCTGCACTACCTGAGCCACTTGTGTGGGTTGTAGAGTCCGTCTCATGCTACCACGAGTGTGAAAGCACAACCAACATTCAAAAGTGACTAAAACATCATCCAGAAGCATTGGTACTGAGATGTGGTCTGTGGTCCCCACCTGCTGAACCACTCCTTTATTGAGGGTGTCTTGATAATTGCCAATAATTTCCATCTGTTGTCTATTCCATTTGCACAGCAGCATGTGAAATTGATTGTCAATCAGTGTTGCTTCCTAAGTGGACAGTTTGATTTCACAGAAGTTTGATTTACTTGGAGTTATATTCTGTTATTTAAGTGTTCCCTTTATTTTTTTGAACAGTGTATATAGATAGATAGATTTTTTTTCTTTGCATTGGAGGGTCCAATTCCAGCTATTGCTGTGGGATCTGTGATTTCTATCTACTCCACTGTGTACAGGATAATAGAGTATAATAAAGTAGTTATGGACGAGACGTAACTAACATTGTGCAGTGACTCTGCTTTCCATATAGTGATGGATATTTCTTGTTGATGAAACTGTGATTTTTTTTTCCACTTCAAACCTTTTTTTAAACCCCTCTGATCAGTGCGATCATACAACATACAAGCCTCTGATGGCTCCGGTGATGCCCTGTACTACTGTAGTGCCGTGTATCATCACTGCCTGTCAGTGTAATACTAACGGCCCCATACACATGAGATCAGAGTTGGCTGAACGGTCATTTGGCAGACGGCGATCTCTCCCGACTCCCCCATACACACAAATATTCCAGCTTTCCTGTGGTCTGTATGAGAGAGTCGCCTCCAGACTCCTCTAGAGGAGGATTATCTACAGGAAGAACAGATGGATTATCCTCTGAAATTCAGGATGCCGGATCCTTCTCTGCCCTGACATCATCTGTCTGGAGGCCCCCAAATACATTGTATGGTCGGCCAAACCCCCCGAAGTCAGTGCTTTCATGGAACTTTAGTCTAATGTGTATGGGGGCGTTATAAGGTAACTTATTGGACGCTGCCTCTGGCCCGACCTAATAGACCTTCATACATTGCAGCCCAGACCCCGTTATTAGGCATGTAAGTATCGCAGTAACTAGGCCGCCCCATACTATCGAGTACTTGGAGGCGGGGGGCATTCAGCCAAACTCTGTCACACCTTCTTAGATGTCATGTTTGCTTTTCAGGGTTTTTGTTGCAGCCTCATCTGTGCCGTCCCTGCGGTGTACATCTATGTTCTGGGGCCCAAAAAGATTAATTTCTTTTTAATAAATGTTTAACATGTTAAAAACTATAAAATGTGTTTTGCTTTTTAAATATTTTTTTCTTCTTACAAGAATTGTTGGAGCCAATTTTCCTTAGAAACATTTAAATTTTGGCTTTTTCTGGAGTTTTTCTTGTAACATAGGAAAGCCTAAGGCCAGAAATAATCCCCATAAATCACTGTACATGGAGACTTTGAGATCAGATCATTTCTGTCCGCGTTGATTGTGGAAACAAAAAATCTTTTCTAAAAGCCTCAAACTTCTGTGTGTGACTCAGAGCTGAGATCTAACGGGATAGAAGATTCCAGTGCGGGGAAGACGGGAAACCTTCATATAGACGGCCGGTGGGGATGGAGGCAGTGACCGACTCTGGCCAAATCTGTCTCTAGAGCCGCAGTAGAAAATGAAGATGTCGTCCTCACCATGAAGGAGTTATTTCTCATGTCGCGTGTAATGAATCTCTCCTGCAGTATTGCTAATGCCGATTCCAGTGTCGGTAATGAGACGAGAATTAGCGTTATGGAAGATGAGTCTATGAGGAACGTGTTCAGCTGCCGACTCCGAGGAGGAAACTGCTTGTTGTCTGTGGCCTAAATATATAGGTTTTATTAGTAGATGTCAGGGGAGAAAACTAAACCCTGTAAGATAATAAATCTCCTCATATGTTTCCCTTATTATCTCCAGTAATTGTATTATTACACAGGATTCTTATGATGTTACATCGGATCATCTTCTTCTCATTCAGGTCTCTACAATATCGGATCCTCTCAGTGAAGATCTTCTACAAAAGAGAATTTTCCTGCTTTACCCATCAAGGATGTATATGGACAGAGACAAGATGGCGGAGAGGATATTACACCTCACCCTAGAGATCCTCCTCCGTCTCACTGGAGAGGTGAGAGATTCTGATGATGTCACATTACATCATTCTTATCTATGGGAATAACAGATGGACAGAACTGGAGAGGTGAGGACTCTGGAAATGTCTGTAGTGAGAGTTATTAATGTGTCTCTCCATTACCAGGATTACACAGTGGTGAAGAAGACCTCTAGTGATCGCTGTCAGGACCCTGTGTCTGAGGGATGGGGAAGACCCCTGAGCCAAATCACGGGGCCTCCACCTCACCCCCTGATCCATGAGGACATCAATGACCAGAAGATCCTAGAACTCATCTACAAGATGATTGAGCTGCTAACTGGAGAGGTGACATTGCTGGGAATGCTGGGACATTATTACTATTTATTTATAAAGCACCATTGGTTCCATGGTGCTGTACATGAGAAGGGGTTACATAGAATTACAGATATCACCGACAGTAAACAAACTAACAATGACAGACTGATACAGAGGGGAGAGAGGACCCTGCCCTTTCGGGCTTACATGCTACAGGATGGTGGGGAAGGAGACAGTAGGTTGGGGGGTTGCAGCAGTTCCGGTGTTGGTTGAGGTGATATCTGCGGTAGTGGTTAAGAGGTAGTGGAGTCATTGCAGGCTGTAGGCTTTTTTGAAGAGGTGGGTTTTCAGGTTCCGTCTGAAGGATCCGAGTGTGGTTGATAGCCGGACGTGTTGGGGCAAAGAATTCCAGCGAATAGGGACACTTCGGGAGAAGTCTTGGAGGCGGTTGGGTGAGGAGCGAATAAGTGTGGAGGAGAGAAGGAGGTCTTGGGAGGACCAGAGATTACGTGAGGGAAGGTATCAGGAGATTAGTTCAGAGACATATGGGGGAGACAGGTTATAGATGGCCTTGTAGGTCAGTATTAGTAAATTGAATTGGATACGCTGAGGGAATGGGAGCCAGTGAAGAGATTTGCAGAGGGGAGAAGCAGAGGAGTAGCGAGGAGAGAGATGAATTAGTCAGGCGGCAGAGTTAAGGATGGACTTGGGAGATGCAAGGGTGTTAGCAGGGACGCCACAGAAAAGGATGTTGCAATAGTCGAGGTGGGAGATGATGAGGGCATGCACAAGTAGTTTAGTAGATTGAGAGTTGAGGAAGGGACAGATTCTGGAAATATTTTTGAGCTGGAGGCGGCAGGAGGTGGAGAGAGCTTGGATGTGCGGTTTGAAGGACAGGGCAGAGTCAAGGGTTACTCCCAGGCAGTGGACCTTGGGTAGGGGGGAAAGCGTGATGTCAATTGTTATAGAAATGTCGGGTAAGGAAGATCTGTGAGATGGGGGAAAGATGATGAGTTCAGATTTGTCCACATTGAGTTTGAGGAAGCGAGAGGAGAAGAAGGAGGATATGGCTGATAGACACTCTGGGATTCTGGAGAGCAGAGAGGTGACGTCTGGGCCAGAGAGGTAGATCTGAGTATCATCGGCATAAAGGTGGTACTGGAATCCATGGGACTCCATGTTGCCCCAGGCCAAGTGTATAGATTGGGAAGAGTAGGGGTCCTAGAACAGAGCCTTGGGGAACTCCAACAGAGAGAGGGTGGGATGAGGAGGTAGTGTGGGAGTGGGAGACGCTGAATGTGCGGTTGGAAAGGTATGAGGAAATCCAGGATAGGGCGAGATCTTTGATGCCGAAGGAGGAGAGGATGTGTAGTAGGAGGCAGTGGTCAACTGTGTTGAAAGCAGAGGACAGGTCTAGAAGGAGGAGTATAGAGTGTTGTCCCATAGATTTGGCTGTAAGTAGGTAATTGGTAATTCTGGTCAGGGCTGTCTCAGTGGAATGATGGGGGCGGAAGCCAGATTGTAGATTGTCAAAGAGCAAGTTAGATGAGAGGTGGGAGGAAAGGTGAGCGTGGACATGCTGCTCCAGGAGTTTAGAAGCGAATGGGAGCAGCGATATTGGGCGATAGCTAGATGTGGCTATTGGGTCGAGGGTCGGCTTTTTAAGGATAGGCGTGATTGTGGCATGTTTGAAAGCAGAAGGGAAGGTACCAGAAGTAAATGATAGGTTGAAGAGGTGGTTTAGGGATGGAATAAGAGTGGTGGCGAGGTTGTGGAGGAGGTGAGATGGCATAGGATCAAGTGCACAAGTGGTGAGGTGTGATTTGGAGAGATGAGCAAGCTCCCCTTCAGTGATGTTATATAGGGAGGTTATGGGGTTTGGGCTTTGGTCTGGTGTGTAAAGGGGTTGTGGTGGTTGAGCAATAAAGACATGCCATGTTTGGGCCATCTTGTTTTTGAAGTGTGCGCAAAGTCCTCGGCAGAGATGAGGGAGGTTGGAGGGGGCAGTGGTGGGTGGAGGAGGGAGTTAAAAGTACTGAACAACTGTTTGGGGTTGTGGGATAAGGAAGATACAAGGGATGTAAAGTAGGCCTGTTTAGCAGAGGTGAGGGCAGATTTGAATGCAAGTGTTGCTTGTTTGAGTGCAGTGAAGTCGTCTTGCGAATGCGTTTTCTTCCAGCGCCGTTCTGCAATTCTGAATGCTTGCCGACGCTTTTTAGTGGTGTTATTGTGTCAGGGTTGTCTATTGATTCGTCGCACTCTGTTATGCATGACAGGGGCGACCTAGTCGATGGCTGATGCAAGAGTGGCATTGTAGAAACTAGTGGCAGTGTCTGTGTCGTGGAGTGAAGATATGGAGGACAGTGGTAGAATAGAGTAAGAGAGTTTGTGAGTGTCTAGATGTGTGAGGTTTCTGTGGGGGTGCGCATGCTGCTGGACATGGGTGACAGGTGAGGAGGACAGGGATGAGAAAGTGCGTAGATGGTGGTCAGATAGAGGGGAGGTGGTGAAGTTAGAAAGACAGCAGAGGCGGGTGAAAACCAGGTCTAATGTATGTCCGTCTGTGTGGGTGGCTGAGGAGGACCACAGAGTAAGTCCAAAGGATGATGTAAGGGACAGGAGTTTGGAGGCTGCTGAATGGTGGTTGTCAATGGGGATGTTGAAGTCACCCATGATGATGGTGGGAATGTCAGCAGAGAGAAAGTGAAGGAACCAGGTGGAGAATTGGTCAATGAAGGCAGTGGTCGGACCTGGAGGTCGGTATAGGACGGCCACTTGGAGGTTGGAGGGAGAGTAGATGCGGACAGAGTGGACTTCAAAAGAGGGGAGGATAAGGGAGGGTAGAGGTTGGATTGGGTTGAAGCTGCAATTGGAAGAAAGGAGAAGGCCCACTCCCCCGTCATGTCTGTTGCCAGGGCGAGGAGTGTAGGTGAAGTGGAGGCCGCCGTAACCTAGCACAGCAGGGGAGGCAGTGTCGGAGGGTGTCAGCCATGTTTCGGTGAGGCCAAGGAAGGAAAAATTACGAGAGGTAAAGAGGTCGTGAATCACATGGAGTTTATTGCAGATGGAGCTGGCATTCCAGAGTGATCCAAAGAGTGGGAGCAGGGTGGTGGGTGTCAAGGGCATGGATTTGAGGTGGGAAAGATTTCTGGTGTTTGTGTTGATTTGGGAACGATAGAAGGGGGTAATAATGGGAGGTATGGGCTGTGGGGGTCCAGGGTTGAGAGATATATCGTCAGCAGTGAGGAGAAGCAGAGAGAGGGAGAGCATGTGGGAGAAGGAGGGTGGGTGGCTTGTTTTGTATTTTATTAGGAGAGCTCTGAGGTCAAGGAGCAGGTCAGCAGAGGAGGTCAGGTGGGGAGGCAAGAGGGAAGGAGAGATTATTATTTGGTTAGCGGGTGATGGGGTTTGCGGATAGCGAAGGAGAGTGAGGAGTAGTGGAGCCAAAACTGTTAGTGCGTATGTCAGCATGGTGAGAGTAATATAAAAGGCAAAAGAAATTTAGTACATCTAAATGCAGCAGTTAGTCATACCTTCTGGTCACTTCAGGCTCATTTCAGATGTTATCCTTAGAAAACATCCTTGCAATGACAGACCGAGGTCAGACAGACCTCTTAGTCTGAATTTATACTAACTTAACAGCACATGAAAGGGCCCAGGTGTGATCAGAAAGGGAGGAGCAGTAGGGAGACTGGATGCAGACACAGGAGACGATTAATTAAAGTCACAAGAGGAAATGCAAAGGGAGATAGTATTGCAGCCAGAACACATACCAGTGATAGCAGACAGATACAGGGGTGATTGGGGTTCAGGAAAGCTGGGTGATGATGGTATTGCAGCCTGAACACATACCAGTGATAGCAGACAGATACAGGGGTGATTGGGGTTCAGGAAAGATGGATGATGATGGTATTGCAGCCGGGATACATACCATTGATATCAGACAGATACAGGGGTGATGATGGTATTGCAGCCGGGATACATACCATTGATAGCAGACAGATACAGGGGTGATTGTGGTTCAGGAAAGATGGGTGATGATGTTATTGCAGCCAGAACACATACCTGTGGATGAAGCAGATCAATTGTCAGAGTGATAGTAATAGTGAAGCATAGTAATAATAATAATGAAGCATCTAGAGCAAGGGAGTCATTTTCAGGCATATTTCAGATGTTATCCTTAGAACGACATCCTTGGAATGACAGACTGACATTATACAGTAACACTATGAAGGGATCGGGTGATGACGGTATCATTGTATGTGTCAGGTTCCTATAAGGTGTCACGATGTCGCTGTCTATTTCTCCATGGAGGAGTGGGAGTATATAGAAGGACACAGAGATCTATACAAGGACGTCATAATGGAGGTTCCCCAGCCCCTCACATCTCCAGGTAATAGACAGGACTAAATACACACCGCATATAATATATGTAGAGAATGAATTCAGTCCCTGCATGTGTTTCCTCCAGATCTATCCAGTAAGAGGACAACACCAGAGAGATGTCCCCGTCCTCTTCTTCCACAGGACTGTAACCAAGAAGATCCCAGTGTTCCTCAGGATCATCAGGTAGATGGAGAGAAGGTGTCAGGAGATCTCCCCTATGATGTGTAGACGGCTGTGAAGGTCTTGTGCTCAGTCTTGTTTTATCCACCAGTATTATATGTTTTATACTTGTGTGATGAGAACGGTAGAGATGGCAGGATTAGAGCTGACACCAGTGACCGGAGGTAAACTTTTTACCTCCAATCACAGCTGAGCGGTTATGCTGTGTTCTGACAACGTGGGAACCACGGCTCTGTGACCGGCGGGGATGATTTTACCGCCAATCAGAAGCGCTACACCGGTGTTTACCGCACCTTCACACAGCTTGGGAAACACCGGCTTTTGTGCTGTGCATGATCGGCTATATTCTGCTATTAAATCAGCAAAAGTGTTGTGCCTGCCATCTGATGTATATACTTCTCATCAAGTTCTTGTTAAGTGAAGGAAAGTCTATTTTTTAACTTTGGTCTCCCTCATTCATCTCCATACTATCTGGTCTGGGCCTACAACGACAGCATGCAATCTCCGGAGTCGGGAGATATGACTCTGCTATAATGTATGTATATATATATATGTATATATATATATATATATATATATAATTATACTATACTAGATGGTGGCCCGATTCTAACGCATCGGGTATTCTAGAATATGTATGTAGTTTATTTATGAAGATTTAAGAATAATGCAATGAATGTTCGGGCGGTGTAGAAAATTGCTTTGGAAAGGCTTCTGGAATCGACTTTGGGATTGCCCCTTGCAGACCTGGGGGGCTGGACCCTCATCTGACCTTGTTTTCCCTGGGCACACCGCTGGTGAAGGTTCCCTCTCTGCCTGCTGCACGCGCCATCTTCTTCCTTTGTGGTGACGTCACCGCTACCCGATGTTCGGCCGGTGTGGAGATTTCCTTCTGAACAGTATCTGCGTCCTGCCTTAGGCTTGATCTTTGCCGACCGGGGGTTTTTCGCCCTCCTCTGCTCAAGTTAAGGCAGGGCACATCGTTGGTGAAGTTCCTGTGGAGGACTGCTGCGGCGCCATCTTCCTCCACCTTCAGTGTCGTCCCCGGGCGCGACCAATCAGCGACGCGGGATTTCCGTTACAGACAGAATTAGACGAATATATGTATATACTAGATGGTGGCCCAATTCTAACGCATCGGGTATTCTAGAATATGGCCAAATTCGCATGCGTTTTGCCACAGAAAACATGCGTTTTTCACGCGCGGAATTCAAGCGCATACCAAACGATTTGAAGCATCGCTTGGAATGTGATTGACAGGTTGGTCACACTTGTGAAGCATAGTGTTTTTGACAATTGTGATCAACTTTTTACTATTGATTGAAACCACAATTTTTTGCAAGTATTTAAATAGGCACTTCAACACATGAATCCACACTTGCGGGTAAAAAAGAATATTACTCCTTATCCAAAATGAAGCGAACCACAATTATATTACAAACATGTAACTTTATTAAACAAAATAAAGACATTTAAAATTGGCTACATATTCATTGTTTCCTGATAACCTACCCCAAAAGGGGAAAAAAACAGCAGACAATTATCTCTGTTTTGTTTAATAAAGTTACATGTTTTTAATATAATTGTGGTTCGCTTCATTTTGGATAAGAAGGAGTAATATTCTTTTTTGTCCGCAAGTGTGGATTTTTACTATTGATGATGCCTATGCAGCATCAATAGTAAAAGATAGCATGTAAAAAAGAATAAAAAAAAATTAAAAAAAGGTTATTCTCACCTTCCGACGGTCCCCGGACTGTTTCTTTCCTCTCCACGCTCCCGGCATCTTCCGTTCCCAGTTATGCTTAGCGCGAATTACCGGAGATGACGTCACTCTCGAGAGCGCGATGCTTGCGAGATTGCGACGTCATCAGCGGTCTTTCTCGCAAAGCATTACTGGGAACGGAAGATGCCGGCTGCGTGGTTAGAGGCGGGAGAGCTCCGGGGGCCGTCGGAGGGTGAGTATATCACTATTTTTTGCTTTAATTCTATTTTTACAGGTTTATGGTACCCACGGTCCAGAGGAGTCTCCCGACTCCTAGCGCCGCTGATCTCCCGACGGTAGCGGTGGCGTGTCCTTCAAATTCCGTACTGCGCCTGCGCACTGCGCCTGTCGCTGATTGGTTGCGGCCTGCCGGCCACGACCAATCAGCGACACGGGATTTCCGTTACAGACAGACAGAGTTAGACGATTATATATATATATATATATGTTATATATAGCTGACCCGTGGAAGCGCTGATAGGCCGTCATCAGAGTTTACTCACTCCTTTCTTCAGCCTCCCGGCCATGAAGTTTTAAACTTTTGCTACAAATAAACTACGGACTTTCAATATGGATCGGTGAGTGCTTCAGTCCTTACTTTCTTTGATGGTGAAATTATATATATAGATATATTCTGTATATATGTGTGTATGTGTATATATATATGTTTGGCAGAGTCATATCTCCCGACTCTGCAGATTGCTGCTGTCATTGTATTATTACACAGGATTCTTATGATGTTACATCGGATCATCTTCTTCTCATTCAGGTCTCTACAATATCGGATCCTCTCAGTGAAGATCTTCTACAAAAGAGAACTTTCCTGATTTACCCATCAAGGATGGATATGGACAGAGACAAGATGGCGGAGAGGATGTTACACCTCACCCTAGAGATCCTCTTCCGTCTCACTGGAGAGGTGAGAGATTCTGATGATGTCACATTACATCATTCTTATCTATGGGAATAACAGATGGACAGAACTGGAGAGGTGAGGACTCTGGAAATGTCTGTAGTGAGATTTATTAATGTGTCTCTCCATAACCAGGATTACACAGTGGTGAAGAAGACCTCTAGTGATCACTGTCAGGACCCTGTGTCTGAGGGATGTGGAAGACCCCTGAACTCAATCACGGGGCCTCCACCTCACCCCCTGATCCATGAGGACATCAATGAGCAGAAGATCCTAGAACTCATCTACAAGATGATGGAGCTGCTGACTGGAGAGGTGACACTGCTGGGAATGCTGGGACATTATACAGTAACACTATGAAGGGATCGGGGGATGACGGTATCATTGTATGTGTCAGGTTCCTATAAGGTGTCAGGATGTCGCTGTCTATTTCTCCATGGAGGAGTGGGAGTATTTAGAAGGACACAGAGATCTGTACAAGGACGTCATAATGGAGGTTCCCCAGCCCCTCACATCACCAGGTAATAGACAGGACTAAATACACACGGCCTATAATTATCTGTATGTAGAGAATGAATTCAGTCCCTGTATGTGTTTCCTCCAGATCTATCCAGTAAGAGGACAACACCAGAGAGATGTCCCCGTCCTCTTCTTCCACAGGACTGTAACCAAGAAGATCCCAGTGCTCTTCAGGATCATCAGGTAGATGGAGAGAAGGTGTCAGGAGATCTCCCCTATGATGTGTAGACGGCTGTGAAGGTCTTGTGCTCAGTCTTGTTTTATCCACCAGTATTATATGTTTTATACTTGTGTAATGAGAACGGTGGAGATGGCAGGATTAGAGCTGATCATAGATGGGACTTCTCCATCTGTCGGTGACTTTTACAATATTTGTTTCAGGGTGAAGATCTGACCCATATTAATACTACAGAGACATATGTGAGAGATGATGAGTGGTGTAAAGAGAAGATTCCCACATATGACTACCCAGGTGAGTAGTAACCACTGAATGCAGAGAAGTCACAGATTCCTCTCAGTCACCGGCTGTGGCTGCTTTATCGGTGGTGTAGTCCGGCCGTATTACCATGATCACCATTTTGCCTCTAGACCACAACATTCTCCTCCACCCAAAACTGTTCAAATGACTTTGGGCAGTGAAAGCCCTTTTCTATAGAACTTAAAACCTGGAGGATCCTCCTACCCCCTGGTATTAGTGTGAGGGTGATCCCTTAAAGAGAGATCTATATGATTACTTGTACCTAACCCAATATAGGCCGAGTGCGCGCTTAAAGAGTCACACCGAACACAGAGTTAGATGTCTACTCCTTTCTCAGCAAAGGCTTGCACACAACTGAAGTTTATTCTCAAGACAAAGAGACGGGAAATGGGTGTCACACCATCTTCTGAGTAGCCAGTGTCAGTCTATGATAGGTCCATTTCAGCTTCACTTCCATATATGGTATCCAGTATCTCAGCTTCTGCATTCCAAGGATTCCTTCCAAGGTGTTGTCTGAAGACACAGACGCCATCTTGGTACACCATATCTGAACTGACTTATATAAGGTTAGCTGCGTTGTACAGTACCATGAAAGTGAATGTAAATTGAAAAACGCTGTGCACATGCTGCAGAAAAATCTGCGTGGAAACGCTGCGGGTTCATGTCAATTCTTTGTGCGGATCTGCTGCGTTTCTGCACCCATTGACTTGCATTAAGTCGGGCATATCCGGAGCAAAACCGCAGATCTAAAAAATATCTGCGTTTTTGCTGTGGATGAAACGCTGCAGATCGGGAGGGGGGGGAAGAGTGGGGGCGGCGTGTCGGCGGAGACTGTCTGCTTGTGTATGTGTGTGGGCGGTGACTGTGTGCGTGTATGGGCCTGTGTGTGCGGGGGTCATCAGGCGGTCTGCCGGGCTGTGCGAAGGTCATTAGGCATATGTCAGGGCTGTGCGGGGGTCATTAGGCATATGTCGGGGCTGTGCGGGGGTCATCGGGCGGTCTGCTGGGCTGTGCGTGGGTCATTAGGCATATGCCGGGGCTGTGCGGGGGTCATTAGGCATATGTCGGGGCTGTGCGGGGGTCATTGGGCGGTCTGCGGGGCTGTGCGGGGGTCATTAGGCACATGCCGGGGCTGTGCGGGGGTCATTAGGCATATGTCGGGGCTGTGCGGGGGTCATCGGGCGGTCTGCTGGGCTGTGCGTGGGTCATTAGGTATACGCCGTGGCTGTGTGGGGGTCATTGCGCGGTCTGCCGGGCTGTGCGGGGGTCATTAGGCATATGTCGGGGCTGTGCGGGGGTCATTGGGCGGTCTGCCGGGCTGTGCAGGGGTCATTAGGCATATGCCGGGGCTGTGCGGGGGTCATTGGGCGGTCTGCCGGGCTGTGCGGGGGTCATTAGGCATATGCCGGGGCTGTGCGGGGGTCATTGGGCGGTCTGCGGGGCTGTGCGGGGGTCATTAGGCATATGCCGGGCTGTGCGGGGGTCATTAGGCATATGTCGGGGCTGTGCGGGGGTCATTGGGCGGTCTGCTGGGCTGTGCAGGGGTCATTAGGCATATGCCGGGGCTGTGCGGGGGTCATTGGGCGGTCTGCCGGGCTGTGCGGGGGTCATCAGGCGGTCTGCTGGGCTGTGCGGGGGTCATTAGGCATATGCCGGGGCTGTGCGGGGGTCATTAGGCATATGCCGGGCTGTGCGGGGGTCATTAGGCATATGCCGGGGCTGTGCGGGGGTCATCGGGCGGTCTGCTGGGCTGTGCGTGGGTCATTAGGCATACGCCGTGGCTGTGCGGGGGTCATTGGGCGGTCTGCCGGGCTGTGCGGGGGTCATTAGGCATATGTCGGGGCTGTGCGGGGGTCATTGGGCGGTCTGCGGGGCTGTGTGTACTACAAGTCCCATCGGGCTATGCCTGCTACACTGTCAGTGCTTATACACTTAGATTGGAAGGAAGGATCATCCCCGCGCTGCTGCAAGAAGAATTCCAGAAATTGTAGAGGTGTTAACGTGGTTTCTTCTACGTGTTTGGGGGGTTCAGGTGACCCCTTCATCAGGACATACCACAAATATTGTACCAAATCATTCTCAAACACTATCCGAAGCCAAGAAACATCAAGAAAAGATTAAATTACAAATTAATCTAATTTAAAGATAAAACCACTGCTGCCCCGAAGACACTGAGAGGTAATAATAAATCTGGGACCAAAGGAGCCAACTCTAATTCGGATCTGTCCAGTTCTCTCCCTCTTTCACTTCTTGAGTTATCCATTCATGATACCACTCCAAGCATGTTGGTACCTTCACTAACCACTATCTCATTAGGTCCTGACGACCCTGATACCTCCACTCCACCAGCCCCACCAATGACACTATTGTAGTGGATCATTCAGATGCCTCTAAATCCGGGACGGTTCCTCTTTTACCCCGGGCAATAAAAAAACTCCCAACTGAACCAATTTTTTGTACCCAAAACCGTAAAAATAAAAAGCACTACAGAGGAACTAGGGGAGGGAGAAAAAGAGGAAAAATACCACCTTAACCCCTCCATCGCTAATGAATTAACTTCTAATATTTGTAATCGTTCTGACTACAAACTCTCTGAAAGTGAGGAATCCCTCCTATCTAGAGGATTGTCCTTCTGTCTCTCCAACAAACCTAAGGATTTTAATTTATTTTTAGATTTACAAATTTTCATAAGGAAATTAAACTTTAAAAGACATTTCTTTATTAAGGAAAATAAATCCAACCCTCCAACCAACACAGAAAATACTGAAGAAACAGATGAATGGTTTCACCTGAACGTACCTGCTAAGTCTAAATTTTATCCTGTTGAGGACAAAAGCCACCATCTATCTATTATCTATCTATCTATCCTTCTATCTATCTATCTATCTATCTATCTATTATCTATCTACCCTTCTATCTATCTCTCTATCTATCTATCTATCCTTCTATCTATCTATCTATCTATTATCTATCTATCCTTCTATCTATCTCTCTATCTATCTATCCTTCTATCTATCTATCTATCTATCTATCTATTATCTATCTATCCTATAGCTATCTATCTATTTCTCTATTTATTTATCCTTCTATCTATTTATCCTTCTATCTATTATCTATGTATCTGTGTGTTATGGAGTGTGGGTTGGACAAATGTAAATGAGGAGGTTGGACAGAAATGACATCACAAATCTTTTTTTTTTGTTAAATAAGATATCTTTATTTAGCTTACAAAAACGCATACAAATCCGCCTGAAAAACCGCAGCAAAAAGGCATCAAAGACGCAACTGAGTTTTCTCCCAAGAACTGTGGATTTTGTGCGGAAAAATCCGCGGCAAAATCTGCAACGTGTGCACGCAGCCTATATGTTGTTTGCGCACACTGCAAGACTCAGAAGTGAGAGCGGATTTTGCTGGATTGGTTTATGGAAACCTTGTTGCTTTTCAGCAGCCTTTGAGCCACTAATAGTGCGGGAACCTCTGTTTTTCCATTGACAGATGATGGACCTGAGTGAGGACTTGTTTTTTGTGAGATGAGAATTGGTGTTATTTTCGCCTACATAACATTGATTGGTTTCTTTATATTTGATACTAGATGTGTGCCCGATGCTATCGCATCGGGAGGGCAGTAACATCACGATGGGGGCAGCTTTGTGGTGCTGGGGGTGGCGGCCCACCCACTTCCATGCAGTCACAACTGGCAGGAAAGACTTTGTTTTGCGATCTGTGCTGGAGATGGTGTGCGGTGCTTCCAGAGGGTGGCCGCACCCAATCTCCAGCACAGGCCTCAAGTCGCAGTCTTTCCTGGTGACTGTGACTGCATGGAGGTGGGTGGGGAGGCAGCGGTGGGATCCGGCGCATGTAGTCAGACAGTGGGTCCTGGCGGGGGTCTGGCGGTGGCATCCCTCTCATTACTCCCCCCTCATTACACCCTCTCATTATACCCCCTTTATTACACCCCTCTCTTTATACCCCCTCGTTACACCCCTTTAACAGCCTCATGATCGCAGTGATGGCCGGGATCCGAGCGGTGGCCGGGATCCGAGTAGCGGTCGGGATCCCAGCGCCGGTAGGGATCACAGTGGCAGCCTGGATATAAGCGGCAGCTGGGATCCCAGGGGTATTCAGGATCGCAGCTGCGTCCTGGATCTGAGCGGCATCACTTGGGTGTACCAAAATAGCGGTCGGCGTACTTCCGGTGCGGCGCAGTGGATTGTGGGATTCGGGGACATCCAGATGGAAGTGGATGACAGACAATTTAAGGCAATTATATATATACATTTGGGAGGCAGAATGAACAAACAGTTGAACACCGCACACTACTGGCTCATCCAACAAGGTTTTCAATTAGACTGTGAACTGTCATTGTCTTGGTAAATAAAGTTTTTTACATAGCTTGCCATTTTTTAAGTAGAAGTGTTGAAAAATATAAACCTCAAGGATATTTTATTTAAAAAAATTGTTTATTATGTTAGATGACTGTACCAGGAGATCAGAGGGACAGCTGACATCTTCAATTTTTAAATCTGATGATCTTGATATCCTACAAGATACACCTGAAATGAATGCCGTTACTCCAGACACATCATCATCCGTTCACAGCAAAGATCTGTCATCTGAACCTATGAAACATGTCCCATCTTCTGATTCTTTACTGACTACTAAGGAAAATCAAAGTCACAAAAGAGGCATTAAAAAACAAACTGCTCCTAAAGCAAAGAAGTCATTTTCATGTTCAGAATGTGGTAAATATTTTACACGGAAATCAGATTTTGTTACTCACCAGAGAATTCACACAGGGGAGAAGCCTTTTTCATGTTCAGAATGTGGGAAATGTTTTAATCATAAAGGGAATCTTGTTAAACACCAAAGAATTCACACAGGCGAAAAGCCTTTTTCATGTTCAGAATGTGGGAAATGTTTTAATCATAAAGGGAATCTTGTTAAACACCATAGAACTCACACAGGGGAGAAGCCTGTTTCATGTTCAGAATGTGGGAAATGTTTTATCAATAAATCAGTTTGTGTTAAGCACCAGAGAATCCACACAGGAGAGAAGCCTTTTTCATGTTTAGAATGTGGGAAATGTTTTGCACATAAATCACATTTTGTTACCCACCAAAGAACTCACACAGGGGAGAAGCCTTTTTCCTGTTCTGAATGTGGGAAATGTTTTGCACATAAATCACATTTTGTTACCCACCAAAGAACTCACACAGGGGAGAAGCCTTTTTCCTGTTCAGAATGTGGGAAATGTTTTAACACTAAATCAGAATGTGTTACGCACCAGAGAACTCACACAGGAGAGAAGCCTTTTTCATGTTTAGAATGTGGGAAATGTTTTAACACTAAATCAGATTGTGTTATGCACCAGAGAACTCACACAGGAGAGAAGCCTTTTTCATGTTCAGAATGTGGGAAATGTTTTATCAATAAATCAGTTTGTGTTAAGCACCAGAGAACTCACACAGGGGAGAAGCCTTTTTCATGTTCAGAATGTGGGAAATGTTTTAACCTTAAAAGGAATCTTGATGAACACCATAGAACTCACACAGGGATGAAGCCTGTTTCATGTTCAGAATGTGGGAAATGTTTTAGCAGTAAATCAGCCTGTGCTAAGCACCATAGAATCCACACAGGAGAGAAGCCTTTTTCATGTTCAGAATGTGGGAAATGTTTTATCAGTAAATCAGCTTGTGCTAAGCACCATAGAATCCACACAGGAGAGAAGCCTTTTTCATGTTCAGAATGTGGGAAATGTTTTAAACTTAAAAGGAATCTTGATGAACACCATAAAACTCACACAGGGGAGAAGCCTGTTTCATGTTCAGAATGTGGGAAATGTTTTATCAGTAAATCAGCTTGTGTTAAGCACCAGAGAACTCACACAGGAGAGAAGCCTTTTTCATGTTTAGAATGTGGGAAATGTTTTAACAGTAAATCAGATTGTGTTAAACACCAGAGAACTCACACAGGAGAGAAGCCTTTTTCATGTTTAGAATGTGGGAAATGTTTTAACCAGAAAGGGAGTCTTGATGAACACCATAGAACTCATACAGGGGAGAAGCCTTTTTCATGTTCAGAATGTGGGAAATGTTTTACAAGGAAATCAAATTGTGTTAAGCACCAGAGAACCCACATACAGGAGAAGCCTTTTTCCTGTTAATGTGGGAAATTTTTTAACCAGGAAGCGCTTCTTGATCGCCATCAGAGCAGTCACACAGAGGAGAAGCCATTTTCATTTTCTTAATGTAGGAAATATTTTACTTGGAAATCAACTGTTAATAAACATCAGAGATGTCACATAGGGGAGAAGCCTTTTTTTATATTCATAATGTTGGAATAGTTTTAACCAAAATTAAATGTTCTTAAATGGGTTGTCTCTTGTCATTCCTCATGTTTGCTGACAAAAGGATAAAACTAAACTTTATTAATTCCAAATATAAAGCTATACCCATAATTCACCCCCTGAAGATTAGTCAGAAGGTGACTAATAGAAAAAACATATACCCCACATCTCAGTATATAGGGTGAGGTGAGGTTTACACACTCACTCTCCAAGCCTCTCATTTCTGCGGGTTTCATCGTCCTCACCAAAGGCGACTCATCAAGAGACTATTTAATATTGACCTATATTCAAGCGAGACTAAGCGAAAAAAAAAACTATAATCATGTATCATGTTATTCAGAACAGTCAGAAAACTAGCCACATATTGGCAGATCCCAGACCTCAAACTATATACTTCGGAAGGTTATAAGCCCCTCCAGTGTCAGGAATAGATAGTATGAATTTGAATTTACCAAATGGCTGCAATGAAACAAAGAGTGAAAAATTTAAAGCGGTCTGAATACTTTCCATACCCACTGTATCAGTAAAAATAACTCCTCTTTATTAGGTAAAGTATAAAAGAATTGCGCCATTTTCCGATATCCGTCGCTTCTCCATTTTTCATGATTTCAAGTTGGGTGAAGGCTTATTTTTCATGTCAAGCTGACTTTTTTAATGGATGCCATTTTGGTGCAGATACGATC
Source organism: Dendrobates tinctorius (assembly GCF_039654945.1). Taxonomy (NCBI): domain Eukaryota; kingdom Metazoa; phylum Chordata; class Amphibia; order Anura; family Dendrobatidae; genus Dendrobates; species Dendrobates tinctorius. The sequence goes on along the minus strand of NW_027362061.1, from coordinate 2,461,139 downwards.
TTTTGGTCGTCCTTTACTGAATTTTAATGTTGCGGTGACCAAGAAAAGTAATTCTGGGGTTTTGACATTTTTTCTCGTTACGCCATTTAGCGATCGGGTTAATTCTTTTTTATATTGATAGATCGGGCGATTCTGAATCCGGCTATAACAAATATGTGTATGTTTGATTTTTTATTGTTTTATTTTGAAAGGGGCGAAAGGGGGGTGATTTGAACTTTTATATTTTAGTATTTTTAAAAACATTTTTTTCTACTTTTGGCATTGTGAAGACATACAGCATTGTATCTTAATTAACCAGATGACTATTTTTAGCAAACGAAAAATAATAGAATGTTATCTGTATGTTGGCTTTAAATTTAAGTGCTGATTTCTGGTTGGTCAAGAAAACAGACTTTTGCTTGTGTAAGCCGGTAATATTGACTTTTATTGTGCGCTTATCCTTGATCACTAGTGATGTTTGCTGATATGCTAATTATGCATTGTGTTATGGAGCCAGTTTGCTGACTTCTAAAGCAGAGAGGGAAAAACTATGCAAATAGTTTAAATAATCAAGTAATGCAATAATCTCATCTCCATTCTTACCCTTTATGTAAACACTGAATGAGGGACACTTGTTAAGTCTAAAAATAGGTTACATGCCTCTGTATAAAGAGACTGAGAGAGAGAAACAGCCAGAGAGATTCTGCCAAGACATCTATACATCCAAAGGACAAGAGACAGGACAGCAGCCATATTTTCACAAGGGACATGGACCTATCATTCTATAGGAAACAACCTAGGGGTTTTCAGCCTTGGTTGGAAGAATACAGATCTGCTCCATTGACCATCACTGAACCATGGATACGTTCGGAGAAGCCAGATTGTGGTCTTTGGATCAACTGGCCTTGTACCTTGTATGGACTCAATGGACTGTCATCTTCCTACACTTATTGTTACATCCTCTCTGTGTGCGGGCCACAGGTGGAGTAGTCGACCCTGGAAGATGAAGCCAGGTTGTGATCCTTGGATCAACTGGCCTTGTATGGACTGTCATCTTCCTACACTTGTTGTTACCTCCTCTCTGTGTGCGTGCCACAGGTGGGGTAGTGACCCTGGAAGGTCTGAAGTCACAGCTGCTATTATCCCGGCGGGTTAGTGGAGGGTGAGACTCTGTAATGTCCACCATCTTGGGTACTGTGCTGGGACTGTTCTTTGTGTTATCTGCCTGTTTTGTAGTTCAATAAAGCATTGCCACACTTTTATCCTCACCCTGTGTTGTCTGAGTAGCGTTTTGAACATGTTAAAAGGAGAGCGGGAGTTCAGCAGGACAATGCCTGGTCCATGTGGTTTTGGCTAGCGGGCGGCGCTCATAGCATTCCGGCAGTGCCAAGCATAGAGGTCTGCTGGAGACCTCTGGTTGTCATGCCAGCCCATCGGTGACGAGGTCACCGATGGTGGGATTTCCGGAAATCTGGCTGGAAGTGCCGCTGTCAGAGGCTGTTAGGGGCAAATGGCAGATGTTCAAAACAGCTGACATGTGCCGGAAAAGATGTGGGCTCACCCCCGGAGCCCACATCAAATGGAGGAAGTACATTTACGCCCGATGTCAGAGAGGGGATTGTTTTTACAGAGACAAAAGTAATTAATCATGTACAGTATACATACAATTACAAAAATACACAGCTTCTAATGGTAAATAGTATAGAGTTACGACAAGAAAATATAATTTGTGTAAACCATGTGTAGATATAAAAATTCAGGCAAATGTATATATCACCTGGAGGCTGTGCTGGGCTGCATGCTCTTATCATCTCCCACGTCGACTACTGCAACCTCCTACTCTCTGGCTCCCCTCTAGCACTCTGGCTCCGCTCCAGTCCATCCTACACTCTGCTGCCCGACTAATCCACCTGTCTCCCCGCTATTCCCCAGCCCCCCCCTATGCCAGGCCCTTCACTGGCTTCCTATTGCCCAGAGGCTCCAATTCAAAACCCTACCCATGACATACAAAGCCATCCACAACCTGTCTCCTCCATACATCTGTGACATGGTCTCTAGGTACCTACCCGCATGCAACCTTCCATCATCTCAAGATCTCCTTCTCTACTCCCCCCTTATCTCTTCTTCCCACAACCGCATACAAGACTTCTCCCGTGCTTCCCCCATACTCTGGAACTCTCTGCCTGTAAAAAATGCGTATTCTTGTAAAATACTTAGGACTAGTTACCAGATGAAAATGTAGTGGTTTATGTGAATTCTTCCATCAAAGAAGATTATTACAGAAAAACATAAAAATAGGTGAAAGATTGTCCATTAGTTCATAGCATGTATTCTTTCTCTGGGATCTCACATGGCAAATGGCGTCTGTCTCTCTTAGGCTTCTTACGTAGTAAAGTTGCATCTCAGCTGTCTGTCCATTCAATGCTATGTCCGTGCAGAGATGACATCTTCGCGTCTGTGTCTCATGATGGGGAGGGAGCAACAGCGACCTCTAGAGTAAACCCCCACCTTAAATATACATCTTTCAAAGCATGTGATCTCCACATATGGAGTTGTCTTTAACATGAGCTAAACTTAAATATGTAGTGGAGTTGACATTTAACATGAGCTAAACATGCTAAAATAACACATGCAGTGTCAGCGGAAGGCACTGTTCAGCACAGAACTGAGTGTAATAAGAAATTAACGGATTATTAATATTTAACAATTCCCCCTTTTGAGGGAGACAGACATTAATTGGAACCCTCAAAATATAATGAGATCTTCTTTCTTCTTTTCTTCTTCTTTGATAAAATAGTTTAATATCAATAATAATAATATCAGATTATTGTTATACGTACTCGATGACATAATTGATGTGAATTCATGTTATGGTAAGCCGTGAACAATATTCATATAAAATATGTATAATTATACTTCCCTAAACCTAAATTGAAGCATCTCAGGTTCAGTCATCATCATCTGATGTCATCCGGTCTTCATTTTGATGTCTTCTTGGTTCTTTTAAAAAACACAGTTTTTCGATAGCATATAGATGTTGTAGAAATCGTGTTGTGTCAAGTCAAAGTCCATAAATTCAAATGTTGATAACAAAGTCTATAGATGAAATGCAGCTTTAATATCTGTGCAGTGTCACCTTTAAAAACCTGGGCTTACATTGGCTCGCCTTGGATATTCTGGAATCCTCCATCGGTACTGGTCTTTGAACAGCTGTGATGTCTTTGGTCAGCAAAGCAAGGGTTAAAATGACTCTTCCTTGCTAAACATAGCACCATAACCAGTCCTCAGTCCCAGTGGCGGATCTTAATAGGGGCGGATGGGGCGGTCGCCCCGGGCCCAAGGTTTTTTGGGGGCCCAGGGAGCAGGGGCGGGCTGGGCCGGGTGGCAGAGAGGCAAATGCCCCCCCCCGGGCCACTCCCCCAGCACCTGTACAGGGCCGGCCGTGCCCTGTGCTGTGACGCCGCCGGCAGCAGACAGCCGCCCGCGTCAGTCTATGGGGCCGGCCGGGTCCGGGAGCTGTGCACGGCCGTCGCAGTCATCTTCGGCTGCTCAGCTCCGGCTCCCTCCGGCTGCACTTCCGGGTCAGATGTCGGGCATGCGCAATGACGTCATCGTGCACGCCCGACATGTCCCGGAGGATGCTGAAAGCAGAGGCGCTGCTGGGGAGCGAGCCGGCTGTGAGGTAAGTATGGGGAACTTTTTTATTTATAAAATGAATTAAATGGGGGAGGGGGTGAGTGGGCTGTACACAATGAAGGGGGGGTGACTGGGGCCTGTATCTGATGAAGGGGGGTGACTGGGGCCTGTATATGAAGGGGGGTGACTGGGGCCTGTATCTGATGAAGGGGGGGTGACTGGGGGCTGTATATGATGAAGGGGGGTGACTGGGGGCTGTATATGATGAAGGGGGGGTGACGGGGCTGTATATGATGAAGGGGGGTGACTGGGGGCTGTATCTGATGAAGGGGGGTGACTGGGGCCTGTATCTGATGAAGGGGGGTGACTGGGGGCTGTATATGATGAAGGGGGGTGACTGGGGGCTGTATATGATGAAGGGGGGTGACTGGGGGCTGTATATGATGAAGGGGGGTGACTGGGGGCTGTATATGATGAAGGGGGTGACTGGGGGCTGTATCTGATGAAGGGGGGTGACTGGGGCCTGTATATGATGAAGGGGGGGTGACTGGGGCTGTATATGATGAAGGGGGGTGACTGGGGGCTGTATATGATGAAGGGGGGTGACTGGGGGCTGTATATGATGAAGGGGGGTGACTGGGGGCTGTATATGATGAAGGGGGGTGACTGGAGCTGTATATGATGAAGGGGGTGACTGGGGGCTGTACGTGATGAAGGGGGTGAGTGGGGCTACACAGGATGAAGGGGGTTGAGTGGGGCTAGACATGATGAAGGGGGTGAGTGGGGTTGTACATGATGAAGGGGGTGAGTGGGGGCTTCACATGATGAAGGGGGTGAGTGGGGCTGTACAGGATGAAGGGGGGGTGACTGGGGTTGTACGGGATGAAGGGGGTGAATGGGGGCTTCACATGATGAAGGGGGTGAGTGGGGCTTCACAGGATGAAGGGGGGATGAGTGGGGGCTTCACATGATGAAGGGGGGTGAGTGGGGCTGCACATGATGAAGGGGGGGTGAGTGGGGCTGCATATGATGAAGGGGGGTGAGTGGGGCTGAACATGATTAAGTGGGGGATAAGTGGGGCTGCACTTGATGAAGTGGGGGATAAGGGGGACTGCACATGATGAATTAAGGGGTAAGTGGGACTGCACATGATGAATTAAGGGGTAAGTGTGACTGCACATGATGAATTAAGGGGTAAGTGGGACTGCACATGATGAATTGGGGGTAAGGGGAACTGCACATGATGAATTAAGGGGTAAGTGGGACTGCACATGATGAATTAAGGGGTAAGTGGGACTGCACATGATGAATTGGGGGTAAGGGGAACTGCACATGATGAATTAAGGGGTAAGTGGGACTGCACATGATGAATTGGGGGTAAGGGGGACTGCACATGATGAATTGGGGGTAAGGGGCACTGCACATGAAGTGGGGGTAAGGGGGACTGCACATGAAGTGGGGGTAAAATTAGCTGCACATGATGATGGGGGAGTGGGGCTGCACAGGAAGTTGGGGGGGAAGGGGACTGCACATGATGAAATGGAAGGGGGGATAAGGGGCTGCAAATGATGAAGCGGCACTGCAGATGAAGTGAGTGGGTGATAGGGGACTGCAATGGATGAAGTAAGGGGACTTCAAATTAAAGTGGGGACATTAAAGTGGATCCCCTATGGCCAGGATCACGTTGGGCGATTTTGTGCGTATTGGCCATAGGCCTACAGCTTATGTGCAACGTCTTTTTAGGCCGTGTCCACACGTGGTGGAATGGTGGCGGGTTTTCCGTATGGACCCGCAGCAAACCAAGTGCTGCGGTCCGTACGGCTGTCAATTCCCGCACGGGGACCGCAGCGCTCAGGTGGGAAGGGGGGTACAGGGGCCCAGGTTTTATGAACAGCCCCGGGCCCATAGTCCACTTAATCCGCCACTGCTCAGTCCTAATGCACAGGACATATGTCAGGGTTGTAGCTTCCTGACAATTACCTTATTGTTCACCAGCCTTCATTGAAGCTTTTCAGGTGGAACTTGGTAAGAACGTGATAACACCGTTCATCTCAGCATCATAGGATTATCGTCCTCTAGTTGTCAGGTTAGATACTTAATTGTGACTGTCAGTGGTGGATACTGCACTTGTGGCTGTCAGTGGTGGATACTGCACTTGTGACTGTCAGTGGTGGATACTGCACTTGTGGCTGTCGGTGGTGGATACTGCACTTGTGACTGTCGGTGGTGGATACTGCACTTGTGACTGTCGGTGGTGGATACTGCACTTGTGACTGTCGGTGGTGGATACTGCACTTGTGACTGTCGGTGGTGAATACTGCACTTGTGGCCGTCGGTGGTGGATACTGCACTTGTGGCCGTCGGTGGTGGATACTGCACTTGTGGCCGTCGGTGGTGGATACTGCACTTGTGGCCGTCGGTGGTGGATACTGCACTTGTGGCCGTCGGTGGTGGATACTGCACTTGTGGCCGTCGGTGGTGGATACTGCACTTGTGGCCGTCGGTGGTGGATACTGCACTCGTGGCCGTCGGTGGTGGATACTGCACTCGTGGCCGTCGGTGGTGGATACTGCACTCGTGACCGTCTGTGGTGGATACTGCACTCGTGACCGTCTGTGGTGGATACTGCACTTGTGGCCGTCGGTGGTGGATGCTGCACTTGTGGCCGTCGGTGGTGGATACTGCACTCGTGACTGTCAGTGGTGGATACTGCACTCGTGACCGTCTGTGGTGGATACTGCACTTGTGGCCGTCGGTGGTGGATACTGCACTTGTGACTGTCGGTGGTGGATACTGCACTTGTGACTGTCAGTGGTGGATACTGCACTTGTAATTGACACAGTCTATTACTCAGAAATCATAGCTTTGTTACCTTCTGGGACTTCTGGATCGCGGTGTTTTTCTTCTTGCTACTGGTAAGAATCAATTGAATTTAGAAATATGAAAAGTCTTTATTAACATAATTTCAGTTCTTGCTTGAAGTCTTCATTCCCTATTCTATACCAAACCTGGTAATTTTCCTAACCTATAATATCACAGCGTACCATAGCAATCAGTAACATCCATATAATTATTATCAGAATTTGTACCATATATGGATTTCAAAAACAATAATAAACCAATAATAAGTGATGATACATTATTATCCATATTCTTCATGTGTTAGAACATTTTTATGTCATAGGTGTAATTACCTTTTTCAACCCATAGGTGTCAATGTGTTTTATGTAACCAGTGTTTTCATCTTTATTATTCAACTTTATTAATAGAATATATTTATTATACTAATAATATGTAGGAATGTATAGCCATGAACCAAAATAAGAATATATAAATGAATGAATGAATAAAAGAATTGTTGCATAGAATTCAGAACTGAAACATTTTCCTTTGTAATAGAACCATATCATCGCTATATTTAATGAAGCAATATTCTATACTAGACATTACTTTATTAAATATTGATGGTTTTTTTCTTGATTGACAGAAAAAATAAAAATTTAGGAATTCAAATAAAAATAGAATAATAAAATTGAAAATGAAAAACAAGAATAAAAATAAGGCCTTTATATTGATACCAAATGCAGAGTAGTTATGTCCTCAGTAACATATACTCTTAATATTTCCATGATCTCGATTATTTCATAATTGTCATAAACTTGTTACCAAAATATCCAAATTATGCAACTTTGCATGTAATACTCTTCTCAGTGTAAATAAATGACTCTTTATAATACTTAATGTTATTATACCCAATACTTATACCATTGTACCTTATTAATATTTCTTTTTTATTAAAATGTGTGAAGAAGAGGTATTAATCTAATGTGATGATGAAGTCAGGATCAAAAACATATTTCCCCCTTAATACCAAAAAATATTGTTTTATGAAATAATTCATTTATCAAACCAAAATGAAAAATAATTAATTTATAAATTATGTGAATTTATACTTGCTTATACCATTATTTGTCTGAAGATGTGTAACCATTAAAATTAATTTGAATATCATAAAATTATCCTTTGGAAAAATTAATTTAAATGTAGATTTTCTTAAACCATTTTGATGTGCGATTGCACCTATCCACAATTAACTAAATCAAGAAATAATTACTAAAGAAATCTAGAAATATATGCTGTGTAGATAATATTTCATTATATCTTAATATTCTAAGAATTTAACTGATCTGCATATTTCTCCTAAAGACAAAGTTTTTCCTCATACAGAACCTCGAGGCGTCTCATACATCAAATGTATCACATTACTCCTAAGCAGCTGCTCATACACGCATCATCTGTCACTCAGACTGTGTCACATATAAGTTCACACCACAGATTTCACATACGAAGGTGTATTTTAACCCAAATTATCCTAATTATCAATGCGCATTGTAAACTATTACATTTAGTATCTTAATATTTCTTGGTAAATTCCCCAAATACACATGACATAAATATATGTTGTATAGCTATACTTGAAACTTTAGGCCTAGGAAAAAAAATTCCTTTGATATGCAAAAGTTGAGACTCCTTAAAAATTCTTTTCCTAAAGAACAAGGACATGGTATACTGGTATACTTATTATTAGAACAAAGTTCAAATTTCACATGCTGTAGTTGTCATTCATGCCATGCAGTAAAGGCATACACACAGAACACATTTTAAATTGTTAGTTATATGAATATTATTTAAGTGTTAAATATATAAAATCATGCAATTATTATAACTTCCTGTGTAAATAAAGGCATAAATCCTTGTAAGAGAATTTTTCGCGATTAAGTCCTGCTTTGAAATGAAAATTCTAAGGAAAAATAAAAGAGAAGGTTAATATATTCATAATTCTAAATATTACTGGAGTAGATTTTAATTTTCACTACAAAATACAGTTCTACAAATTCAAATAAAGAATCTTTTTGTGACGCAATAACACGAGATGCAGGATTTAAAAACCAAAATTTGGTTACAAAAGTCTTTATGAGGGACTGTGTCTTGACATTCTCACTCAGCATTCTATACAGGCGTTCATATATGGACATGAATGTGTAGGTACATTCCTTCCGACCAATCCTTAATTTTTGAAGAATATCAATATCTGGATAATTTTCATTTGATGCACAAAAAATCAGAATTTTTAATCTGTCTTTATCATTTAAGTTCTCATGTGTTTCACCAGATAACTTTAAAGTCAATCTCCTACCAAAATTTACAGGGATCCACATTTTGAACAACTGATTCTTCTCTTCGTTAGTTAAATCAAATTTCTCAGCACAGCTTTCAAAAACCTCAGAGTTTCTACAAACATGGATTTTGTTATCACATGCAGGAATGATTTTGCATATTTTTAACACATTTTTCCTTACTTTACTTCAGAGTTGGGCCTCTGAGTGGTCTATTCTTAGTGGTCCGTCTTTCCCTTGTACGTCCTCTACATCAAATCTGAAGTCTCCTCCTACTTCTCCATCTTGTTCCACGTCTGCAAGGTCACCTTGAATGGCTGCTACAGACACTTGATTACAGTCTTGTTCAATCTCCCTAACTTTACAGCCAATCTCGGGAACATCACTATTTTCCTTCACACAGCAATCATCTTTGGATTTCTCTGACACCGACCTATGAAATATACCATTTGTAGAATATTTTTTAATCTCTTTCTCTATTGAAAAGCTTAGTATCTATCTTTAGATTTTCCACTTCACATTCTGCATATAAGCTGAGCCATAATACTTCTGAATTAGACTCATCTACAGACTTAAATTTCAATTTACTCTGCTTAGAATAACAAGTAATGACATCCATATTTCTTACCTTGAAATATCTCAGCTTGTCGTTCCTTTGATGGACAACGCTGGGCTCTTGTCTTCACACGTCTGGCTTCAGCACGTCTGGCACTTGTAGTACTTCTCAATCCATCTGGCAATTCTTAGTCCTCACTTCTAGGTTCTGTCTGATTCTTGTGAGTAGTGGAGTTCCTCATAACTTGCACATATGACTGACGTTAGCAAAGTTCAATCCCCCTTTTGGGCAAGTTGAGGGAAATCCGCAAAAAAAGTACAAAAATTCAGATCCTGGCTGGCTCGCCAATGTAAAAAATGCGTATTCTTGTATAATACTCAGGACTAGTTACCAGATAAAAATGTAGTGGTTTATTTGAATTCTTCCATCAGAGAAATAACTATTACAGAAAAACATAAAAAATAGGTGAAAGAGAGATTGTCCATTAGTTCATAGCAAAGCAACATGTATTCTTCCTCTCTGGGATCTCACATGGCAAATGGCGTCTGTCTCTCTTAGGCTTCTTACGTAGTAAAGTTACATATCAGCTGTCTGTCCATTCAATGCTATGTACGTGCAGAGATGACATCTTCGCGTCTGTGTCTCAAGATGGGGAGGGAGCAACAGCGACCTCTAGAGTAAGCCCCCACCTTAAATATACATCTTTCAAAGCACGTGATCTCCACATATGGAGTTGACCTTTTACCATGAGCTAATCTTACATATGTAGTGGAGTTGACATTTACCATTTGCTAAAATAGCACATGCAGTGTCAGTGGAAGGCAATTGCCAGAACAGAACTGAGTGTGATAAGAAATTAACAACCAAATTATTAATATTTAACATCTCGTCCCATTATTAATAGATAATGTGTCGGATAGAAGGCCGTCTCCCCTAATTATCAGTTTAGGGTCAGTGTATAAGGAGAGAATGATACATAACAAGAAAAGTCCCAACCCAATATGTCATAGAGTGATCTTGAAGAAAGTCCGGGCACTATGTCCAACGCTTCTTCAGTGTCGGCAGAAACAAGGCACATTGGGATCCCCGGGGTTTCCGCATTTGACATTAATAACAATGTTTTCTCACAAGCTTCTCTGTCCTTAATAAAGCCAACCTGATGGTCGGTAACAATTGGGGGCAGGTAGTGGGAGAGCCGGGCTGTAATCACTTTAGAGAATATTTTCACATCTACAGTAATTAGTGATATTGGATGAAAATTAGGGCAGACATTTGGTTCTTCTCCAGGCTTTCAAAAACAATGTTATGTCAGCCTCAAGTAATTAAGGGGCAGAGAGGGAGTCTTCTGAGATATTACTGAACACTTCTCCTAAAATGGTAATAACTGGGGTGCAAACCTCTTATAAAATCTATTATTGCCTCCATCTGGCCCAGGGTTCTTCCCGATAGGGTATGATTTAATGGCCTCTCCGATCTCTTCCTCAGTGACAGCTTTGTCTAGTTCCTCCAGCTCAGGGGTCTGTAAGGAAGGAAGAGCAGCGTCCATAATATATTTGTCAATTTGTCTTTCCAGAATATTAGGTGGCATGTCGTGGTATTATCCATGGATATTATAGAGCGAGCTATAACAGCAACAACATGCCTCAGCTTTATTTTCTTTATTTTGGATACATACGTATGTCCCTTGCATGCATGGATATAACCTCCTTGCCAATGAGAGACCACATTTATCTGTGGATTCGTACGAGTACCTTCTCATGTGATCTTGGTATTTTCTATACGTTTCATCTATTAACAACTTTATCGTCTTTCTTTTTTCAATCAGATAATTTTTATTGAACAAAACAAAGAATTACTAACATTTTGTTTTTCTTATACAAACATTGTGAGAAAAATAATAAAAAAAATAAAAACCAGTAAACAATACAACAACCGGTTACAATGATATAAATCCCAATTTCGCTCTATAGTAGAGGGTGTACAGCAGTGAATAACGCTGTGCATCCCCTGTAGTCCCAGAGCGTCTCTCCCAAACCCCCCTCCAGCCCCCTTCTCTCTTTCTCCCTACAGTCAGGTTAGAAGTTGAGAGTGAGTGGGAAGGGGCCGATTACAGCACAGCAGAGCAAGGTTGAGGTTGCCCGTGTTGAGTCCAATTACGCCGCAGGCTCCACTCCTGGTGGTGCCCTTCTGGACATTCCTTTAAGGTTCAGCTTTGCAACCATACTGGCCACGTCAAACAAAAATGTTGCCTTCATGGACGCTGTTTGGAGGGTCGTGAGTCATGGGAATCATGCCGCCCAGTCAGTTAACCTGCTAGAGAGATCCTTCGTTGCTCCCAAGCATGACATCACACTCCCTAGGAGGAAGGTTATGCCACTGTGGCGACCATACTCCTGGGGGCGCCACAAGTGCACTGATGCCCAGCCACTGCTCAATGATTCTGCTGGTACATTGACCCAGACCACTACATTCCCCTCGCACTCTACACAGCCTGAATCTGACCCTGATGAAACTCAGGTTACACTTCTCATATAATGTTCCACCTTACACGGTGACAAAGAGGAAGCTGCAGATGAAAATACAGGTTCAGCCCACCTGCCGTCAGAAACACCGCCGTACTATCAGGGGCCCTGTGCCAGTGCCGTCGCCAACGAGTGGGCCCCCCCTGCTTGCTCAGGATCACAGCACTTGCAAGGTTGAAATACTTACCTCTCCCTGCTCCACCGCCATGACGTCTTCCGCGTTTCCTGACACTGATATTCTGATCAGAGAGCGCAATGACATCACGTCTGTATGCCCTCTGCCTAAACAGCCAAGTGCAGTGGGATGGAAGATGGGGACGACAAGGAGTCCTGACTAGTACAGGGATTCCATAGCGAGGAGACTTATTTCATTGTTTTCAATGTTGGGACTGCTATTTTTGGGGAGCACTATACTCTGGAGAATGATAGATGGGGCCCACCATACACTGGAACATTTCAAAGGTGGACATCAGACACTGGAGCAGCATGTACAGGGCCCATTATACACTAGAGCATTAGAAATAGGGTCCATTATGTATGGAGCATTATTTGGGCCCATAAGACAGTGGAGCTTCATCCATGTGGACCAACATATACTGTAGCATTATGTGGAGCTCATCATATACTGTTTCAAACATTATATGGGATCAATGATTCTGTAGGGAGAAATAGATGGGCCTCATTACTCTGTATAGTGCACTATGCGGTGGCCATAATACTGTATGGAGTAATATACTGTCCACTTTTGGAGCTATTGGAGAATTTTAAATGGATATCAGTCATGAGATGTAAGAAGTGAAGTATTTTTCATTGTACTATACCACTATTTCTCTGCCGTATCAGAGCATCATGAGTTGTGGTATGTGTTAAAGGGACGCTCTTTGGCCCAGGGCACATGAAATCCTGGAGCCAGCCCTACCCCCCCCCCGCAACTTTAACCAAATAACCCCCATTTTTCAATGCGTAACTTGTATTATGAAGTAAATAAAGGGTGACAAGCTTCAGGAATAAGAATTTATGGTTTTGGCATTCAAATGGGCACTGTAGGTGTGTTTCCTGTCTTTTTCTCACTCCCGACTTTTCTTCCCCATTGACTTACATTGGGTTTCGTGTTTCAGTCTGTACGAAACCCGACTTTTTCCGTTAGTCGGCCGATCTCACTCGACCCGACTTTTGAGAAAGTCGGGTTTCGCGAAACCCGACTCGACCCGAAAAAAGGCAAAGTCGCTCATCTCTAGTCGCAATAATAGGTGTAGTGTCGCTGTGGGTGTATGGTGCTGCGGGGGCTCTGCCGACATTTTGTGGAAGGCCAGAGCCCCCGCAGTTTATATATTTATTTTTACTCATTTATATAGCGCTATTAATTCCACAGCGCTTTACAGACATTAGTGGCATTGTCCCCAATGAGGCTCACAATCTACATTCCCTATCTTTAGAGACGGACATGGGGCGCGTCTTTCCAGATCACAACATGTCTATTTATCTTTTGGAGATGTGATAAACCTCACCCGTACAATGTATTGGATGCAGTGAATCCGCACGGTTCAGTGATCACATGTGGAGTCACCTATGTTCAATAGCCGGCAGCGGACATGTGCTGCATCCAAAGCGCTGCCAATTCCTGATCGTGTGCACCCGGCCTAAGGAAATAAATCAGTCAATTTCAGAAAAAAACCAAATTCACACAGACACCAGCCAGACACGGACAGCAGCCAGGCATGGACAGCAGCCAGACACGGACAGCAGCCAGGCACGGACAGCAGCCAGGCACGGACAGCAGCCAGGCACGGACAGCAGCCAGGCACGGACAGCAGCCAGGCACGGACAGCAGCCAGACACGGACAGCAGCCAGACACGGACAGCAGCCAGACACGGACAGCAGCCAGACACGGACAGCAACCAGACACGGACAGCAGCCAGGCACGGACACCGGCCAGACATGGACAGCGGACAGAGACGGAGAGCAGCCAGACACGGATGTCGGCCAGACACGTAAACCGACCAGACACGGATGCCGGCCAGACATGTACAGCAGCCAGACACGGAGAGCGGCCAGACACGGAGAGCGGCCAGACACGGACACCGGCCAGACACGGACACCAGCCAGACACGTACAGCAGCCAGACACGGACACTGGCCAGACACGGACAGCGGCCAGACACGGACACCGGCCAGACACGTACAGCAGCCAGACACGGACACCGGCCAGACACGGACAGCGGCCAGACACAGACAGCGGCCAGACACGGACACCGGCCAGATACGTACAGCAGCCAGACACGGACACCGGCCAGACACGGACACCGGCCAGACACGGACACCGGCCAGACACGGACACCGGCCAGACAAGGACACCGGCCAGACATGGACACCGTCACTTTTTTTTTATAAATCTGTTGCTGTCGTCTTTCAGCATTTCTGCATCATTTTTTTCCCTGTTCAAATGAATGGGACACAAAAATGCAAGTGAAAAGGCTGCAAAAAAGCAGAAAATTTCCTGCCAACACTGTAGATCAATCCACAGCAACAATGGTGAGTGTGAACAGACACAACAGGGGATTTCTGAGAATGTAAAAATAATTAGCATGAACTGATAAATCCCCCACGGCTCCAGCACTGATGCTCCGGGGGTCTCTGCCAGTCTCCGCACTGGGCTGCAGTGGTCTTGTGGCTCCGGGGGTCTCTGCCAGTCTCAGCACTAGGCTCCAGGGGTCTTGTGGCTCCGGGGGTCTCTGCTAGTCTCAGCACTGGGCTGCAGTGGTCTTGTGGCCCCGGGGGTCTCTGGCAGTCTCAGCACTGGGCTGCAGTGGTCTTGTGGCCCCGGGGGTCTCTGGCAGTCTTAGCACTGGGCTGCAGTGGTCTTGTGGCTCGGGCAGTCTCCGTCAGTCTCAGCACTGGGCTGCAGTGGTCTTGTGGCTCCTGGAGTCTCAGTCAGTTTTAGGACTAGGCTGCAGTGGTCTTGTGGCTTTGGCAGTCTCCATCAGTCTTAGCAATAGGCTGCCAGGGTCTTGTGGCTGTGGGGGTCTCCATCAGTCTCAGCACTGAGCTGCAGGGGTCTTGTGGCTTCACCTTATATTATGTGACTGTACGGCCCCTTCACACGACCTATCATGTTTATCACAGATGCCACGTGTCCCCTATTTGACTTATGGTGCTGCTCTCATGTCCGTGTTTCCCCAGCAGCACAGATGACAAAGGGCCAATACAAGTCTATGGGTCCGTGTAAACGTGCCATCCGTGTGCTGTACATGTGCCATCCGTGTGCTGTACATGTGCCATCCGTGTGCTGTACGTGTGCCGTCCGTGTGCTGTATGTGTGCCGTCCGTGTGCCGTACATAAGCCGTCCGTGTGCTGTACATGTGCCGTCTGTGTGCCGTACGTGTGCCGTCCATGTGTTGTACATGTGCTGTCCGTGTGCCGTACATGTGCCGCCCGTGTGCCATACATGTGCCGCCCGTGTGCCGTAAATGTGCTGTCCGTGTGCTGTACATGAGCCGTCCGTGTGCTGTCCGTGTGCCGTCCGTGTGTTGTACATGTGCCTCCCGTGTGCCGTAAATGTGCTGTCCGTGTGCTGTACATGAGCCGTCCGTGTGCTGTCCGTGTGCCGTCCGTGTGCTGTACATGTGCCATCCGTGTGCTGTACATGTGCCGTCCGTGCTTAACATGGAAAGTCTATGAGAAGCTTTGTAATTCCATTTCCATTGTCCATACGGATGACCAAGATCAGAGTCTCATTATCCTGAGTAGAGAAGCTCCAGGGACAAAGACCCCGTCTGGTCCTAACACGCTGGGGGTCCGGAGTATCCAGCCACGGGGCCCGGATTCCCTCTTTTGTGGCCCCAGCGTTTCTTGTAGAATAAATCCCTTTCTCACACAGTCCTGTAGTAATGACTTTGTTCTCACGTTTTGTAGGAGGGTTCGTCTGACTCCATCTTATGTTATCAGTATAAGTGCGAGAGACGAGAGACGGACGACCGCAGTTTCACCGTGTGTCTGGCATCAGTTCTACAGTGTGTGAGACATGGGGTCTGTGACCAAAGCTGGGGGTATATGGGTATATAGAGCATACACAGGGGTCTGTGACTGAAGCTGGGGTATACAGGTGTATGCAGTGTACACAGAGGGGTCTGTGACCGAAGCTGGGGGTATACAGTGTACACAGGCGTCTGCGACCGAAGCTGGGTGTATACAGTGTACACAGGTGTCTGTGACCGAAGCTGGGGTATACGGGTGCATACAGTGTACACTGAGGAGTCTGTGACTGAAGCTGGGGGTATACAGGTGTATGCAGTGTACACAGAGGGGTCTGTGACCAAAGCTGGGGGTATACGGGTGAATACAGTGTACACTGAGGGGTCTGTGACCG
Organism: Dendrobates tinctorius; assembly: GCF_039654945.1. Lineage (NCBI taxonomy): Eukaryota > Metazoa > Chordata > Amphibia > Anura > Dendrobatidae > Dendrobates > Dendrobates tinctorius. The sequence goes on along the minus strand of NW_027362061.1, from coordinate 2,444,902 downwards.
AAGCAGGGGGTATACGGGTGTATACAGCATACACAGAGGAGTCTGTGACCAAAGCTGGGGGTATACGGGTGTATACAGCGTACACTGAGGGGTCTGCAACCGAAGATGTGGTATACGGGTGTATACAGTGTACACAGGGGTCTGCGACTGGACCTGGGGGTATACGGGTGTATACAGTGTACACAGGGGTCTGTGACCGAAGCTGGAGGTATACGGGTGTATACAGTGTACACAGAGGGGTCTGTGACTGAAGATGGGGGTATATGAGTTTATACAGCGTACACAGAGGGGTCTGTGACCGAACCTGGGGATATACGAGTGTATACAGTGTACACAGGGGTCTGTGACTGAAGATGGGGGTATACGGGTTTATACAGCGTACCCAGAGGGGTCTGTGACTGAAGATGGGGGTATTCGGGTTTATACAGTGCACACACAGGGGTCTGTGACCGAACCTGGGGGTATACGGGTTTATACAGTGTATACAGGGGTCTGCGACTGAAGCTGGGGGTATACGGGTGTATACGGTGTACACAGAGAGGTCTGTGACCGAAGCTGGGGTATACGGGTGTATACAGCGTACACTGAGGGGTCTGCAACCGAAGATGTGGTATACGGGTGTATACAGTGTACACAGGGGTCTGCGACTGAACCTGGGGGTATACGGGTGTATACAGTGTACACGTGTCTGTGACCGAAGCTGGGGGTATACGGGTGTATACAGTGTACACAGAGGGGTCTGTGACTGAAGATGGGGTATACGGGTTTATACAGCGTACACAGAGGGGTCTGTGACTGAAGATGGGGGTATACGGGTTTATACAGCGTACACAGAGGGGTCTGTGACTGAAGATGGGGGTATACGGGTATATACAGCGTACACAGAGGGGTCTGCGACCGAAGCTGGGGCTATACGGGTGTGTACAATGTATACAGGGGTCTGCGACCAAAGCTGGGGGTATACGGGTGTGTACAGTGTATACAGGGGTCTGCGAGTGAACCTGGGGGTATACGGGTGTGTACAGTGTATCCAGGGGTCTGCGATTAAAGCTGGGGGTATGCGGGTGTATAGTGTACACAGGGGTCTGCGACTGAACCTGGGGGTATACGGGTGTATAGTGTACACAGGGGTCTGTGACTGATCTGGGGGTATACGGGTGTATAGTGTACACAGGGGTCTGCGACTGATCTGGGGGTATACGGGTGTATAGTGTACACAGGGGTCTGCGACTGAAGCTGGGGGTATACGGGTGTATAGTGTACACAGGGGTCTGCAACTGAAGCTGGGGGTATACGGGTGTATAGTGTACACAAGAGTCTGTAACTGAAGATGGGGATATACATAGTACAAAGAGGTGTCCGCACAAAGGCGGCTCCGCTCTGTATACCCTGTACACACATGGCTCTGCTCAGTACACCTCGTACACACACGGCTCCACTTTGCACACCTCGTACACACACAGCTCCGCTCTGCACACCTTGTACACATACGGCTCCTCTCCGTACACGTTATACACACACGGCTCCGCTCCTTACACCTCGTACACACGCGGCTCCTCTCTGTACACGTTATACACACACGGCTCCGCTCCGTACACACGGCTCCGCTCAGTACACCTCGTACACACGCGGCTCCGCTCCATACACCTCGTACACACGCGGCTTTGCTCCGTACACCTCATACACACGCGGCTCCGCTCCGTACACCTCGTACACACAGGGCTCCGCTCTGTACACCTCGTACACACGGCTCCGCGCCGTACACCTCGTACACACACGGCTCCGCTCCGTACACCTCGTACACACGCGGCTCCACTCTGTACACCTCGTACACACACGGCTCCGCTCCGTACACCTCGTACACACACGGCTCCGCTCCGTACACCTCGTACACACGCGGCTCCGCTCTGTACACCTCGTACACACAGGGCTCCGCTCCGTACACCTCGTACACACACGGCTCCGCTCTGTACACCTCGTACACACACGGCTCCGCTCCGTACACCTCGTACACACACGGCTCCGCTCCGTACACCTCGTACACACAGGGCTCCGCTCCGTACACCTCGTACACACACGGCTCCGCTCCGTACACCTCGTACACACGCGGCTCCGCTCCGTACACCTCGTACACACACGGCTCCGCTCCGTACACCTCGTACACACGCGGCTCCGCTCTTTACACCTCGTACACACAGGGCTCCGCTCCGTACACCTCGTACACACGGCTCCGCTCCGTACACCTCGTACACACAGGGCTCCGCTCCGTACACCTCGTACACACACGGCTCCGCTCCGTACACCTCGTACACACACGGCTCCGCTCCGTACACCTCGTACACACACGGCTCCGCTCCGTACACCTCGTACACATGTGGTAGGGGGCTGGGCTAGGGGGGTGGACCACTGCTTACCAGACGAGGCAAAGACGAGACGGAGACAGCTTCCACTTCCACTTGTAACAGTTCCGGATTTATTTGTCGTCCTCTGACGACCACCAAACATGCACCGCAGCGTCTTTACACCACTGTATCACCAGGCCCGGGTACCTATTCTTCAGCTCCAGTAATGCATCTCGCGGATCTTTCACTGGGGGCTGTCCTAGACCAATCTACCCCCAGCGCTTCACCTGCCCGAGGTCGTCTTCGAATCGGTACCCCCGGGGCCTCGTCTGTCCTGCGGTTCGTTGAGTCAGGGTCTCCCCCTGACTGTCTCTTCTCCTTGCCTGTCCTGCAGTCCGTCAGGTCAGGGCCACCCCCTGACTGTCTCTCATTTGTCCGTCCCCCTGGCCGAGCTCTTCTCACTTTCTCCGTCTTCTTCTGAGCTCCTCCCGGGACTAGACTCTCCTGGAGCCCCGCCTTCTTCTATTTATCCCCTCTCACAGGGGAATTTCCCACCCCGGCTCCTATCTCCCCGCCCCCCATGACTATGCAGTTTCTATAGCCCTAAGCTGATGTAAAGTCCTGTACTACTCTCCCCTGCCATCTTGTGGTCATTTCACAGTACTGCACTCCCTTTTCTGTCTTTCCCTACTGTTACCTCTCTAACCTGTCAATCTCTGTCCCTAGTGCACAAACCGTCCCCTCCTTCTACCAGTCACATCTGTCCGTAAAGTCACCTTCCCCACACACACGCGGCTCCGCTCCGTACACCTCGTACACACATGGCTCCGCTCCGTACACCTCGTACACACATGGCTCCGCTCCGTACACCTCGTACACACACGGCTTTTCTACATCCACCCTGTAAACCCCTCTTGACCCCACACATAAACTTCAAAGTCCTGCACACACTGAGGCCCCTGATCATGTGACCTGACCCCTGACTCCTCCCCTCCTGTGACCTCATCACAGGTCCTGTGCGCACAGAGCAGCTGTAGAAATCTCCGGCCTCGGGGGTCTCACCAGACTTCGCTCTTTTCTTGCAGGGGCCGCAGTGGATTTCATCCTGGATCCATAGAGCTGAATAGAGGAGCGATGTTCCTTCACTCTGATGGGAATTGATGGTGACGTTTGTCCAACGTCCACGTTACCGAGTAAATCCCCCCAGGACTGCAGCCGGTAAAGACCCCGATATCCACAGGTGTCCCCTCTAATTGGGGGAAAGGGATAGAAAAGCCTCTTATCCCGAGGGGAAACCCTGTACATGGAGACATCGGCCTCAGATCTCTCCTGTCCTGTTCTTCCAGAAAAGCCTCAAACTTCTGTGTGTGACTCAGAGCTGAGATCTAACGGGAGAGAAGATTCCAGTGCGGGGAAGACGGGAAACCTTCATATAGACGGCCGGTGGGGATGGAGGCAGTGACCGACTCTGGCCAAATCTGTCTCTAGAGCCGCAGTAGAAGATGAAGATGTCGTCCTCATCATGAAGGAGTTATTTCTCATGTCGCGTGTAATGAATATCTCCTGCAGTATTGCTAATGCCGATTCCAGTGCCGGTAATGAGACGAGAATTAGCGTTATGGAAGATGAGTCTATGAGGAACGTGTTCAGCTGCCGACTCCGAGGAGGAAACTGCTTGTTGTCTGTGGCCTAAATATATAGGTTTTATTAGTAGATGTCAGGGAAGAAAACTAAACCCTGTAAGATAATAAATCTCCTCATATGATTCCCTTATTATCTCCAGTAATTGTATTATTACACAGGATTCTTATGATGTTACATCGGATCATCTTCTTCTCATTCAGGTCTCTACAATATCGGATCCTCTCAGTGAAGATCTTCTACAAAAGAGAATTTTCCTGATTTACCCATCAAGGATGGATATGGACAGAGACAAGATGGCGGAGAGGATGTTACACCTCACCCTAGAGATCCTCTTCCGTCTCACTGGAGAGGTGAGAGATTCTGAGGACGTCACATTACATCATTCTTATCTATGGGAATAACAGATGGACAGAACTGGAGAGGTGAGGACTCTGGGAATGTCTGTAGTGAGATTTATTACTGTGTCTCTCCATAACCAGGATTACACAGTGGTGAAGAAGACCTCTAGTGATCGCTGTCAGGACCCTGTGTCTGAGGGATGAGGAAGACCCCTGAGCCCAATCACGGGGCCTCCACCTCACCCCCTGATCCATGAGGACATCAATGACCAGAAGATCCTAGAACTCATCTACAAGATGATTGAGCTGCTGACTGGAGAGGTGACACTGCTGGGACATTATACTGTAACACTATGAAGGGATCGGGGGGATGACGGTATCATTGTATGTGTCAGGTTCCTATAAGGTGTCAGGATGTCGCTGTCTATTTCTCCATGGAGGAGTGGGAGTATTTAGAAGGACACAGAGATCTGTACAAGAACGTCATAATGGAGGTTCCCCAGCCCCTCACATCTCCAGGTAATAGACAGGACTAAATACACACGGCCTATAATTATCTGTATGTAGAGAATGAATTCAGTCCCTGTATGTGTTTCCTCCAGATCTATCCAGTAAGAGGACAACACCAGAGAGATGTCCCCGTCCTCTTCTTCCACAGGACTGTAACCAAGAAGATCCCAGTGCTCCTCAGGATCATCAGGTAGATGAGAGAAGGTGTCAGGAGATCTCCCCTATGATGTGTAGACGGCTGTGAAGGTCTTGTGCTCAGTCTTGTTTTATCCACCAGTATTATATGTTTTATACTTGTGTAATGAGAACGGTGGAGATGGCAGGATTAGAGCTGATCATAGATGGGACTTCTCCATCTGTCTGTGACTTTTACAATATTTGTTTCAGGGTGAAGATCTGACCCATATTAATACTACAGAGACATATGTGAGGGGTGATGAGTGGTGTAAAGAGGAGATTCCCACATATGACTACCCAGGTGAGTAGTAACCACTGAATGCAGAGAAGTCACAGATTCCTCTCAGTCACCGGCTGTGGCTGCTTTATCGGTGGTGTAGTCCGGCCGTATTACCATGGTCACCATTTTGCCTCTAGACCACAACATTCTCCTCCACCCAAAACTGTTCAAATGACTTTGGACATTGAAAGCCCTTTTCTATAGAACTTACAACCTGGAGGATCCACCTACCCCCTGGGATTAGGAGACGCTGACCGTTACCTGCCCAGATATGTAACTATAAAGCCAAATGACAGCGTATGTAGAATGTGCTGACAAGTTAGAAAATCACTTGATGAAAAATATTATGATTGGCCTATAAGAGAAAGCGGAGGGTAATGATGCTGTTGGCTTCATAGAATCCTGAGATCTAATTTCAGGGCTGAAATCTCATATCCTGAGATCTTGTTACCGAGATCTCCATCTGCGCATGTGCCGCCCCCCAGCAGCCATATTCACAGAGTCCACCACACAGGAGGAAACCACGGACATGCGGGGGGCTCTGGACTTTCACGAAAAGTCAGCAGAGTCTCCCCGCAGCGGCGGACTCTCCAGGCAGCAGCAGCGGCGGACACCCAGAGCAGCGGCAGCAGCATTGGCGGTGGCCACCCCAGGCAGCAGCGCCAGGCACCCCAGCAGCACCAAACACTCGCAGCGGGGCACTGCTCATCGGACACCCCCTCATCCCACCCTGCGGCCTGCAGCATCACTCCCCACTCCTGCCTCCTCCAGCAGTGACCCTGGGACCCCGCTTCACCATAGCAGTAAGACGCATGGATTATAAGAAGCGCCACCATGTTATTAAAAAAAAATATTCCTATTTTTCTCCTCAAAATTTGGGGTGCGTCTTATAATCCAAAAAATACCTCCAACATGTTTTTTTATTCTAGTTCTTTTTGTACAGGTTCATTTTGTATGGTAGTCTGATGATGGTGGGATCGGCCTGCCTCACTTATGTGAGTCTGCAACTACCTGGTAGCCTTTAAAATAAGGTCTCCATTACCTCTGCCAAATGGCTGAGATCTAAATTTAAGACACATCAGCTCTGCACTATTATAAAAAGTTCTCTATGAATGTTTAATCTTTCTTCTTGAAACTCATCTGACAGAAAATATTGGCCCTTACGATAGTTTAGATTGCCAAGAACCACCGAGCCCCATACTCTAATTACCCAGAGAGTTTTCACCAGGATAATAGGAAACAAATGGACCTTACAAATTATTTCCCAATGTCTCTTCAATCCAACAATCCCCTATATATGGTTGTACACTACTTTCTGGGCACATGGTAGGGGTAAGAAAGGAAGGAGCGCCATTTAGCTATTCGCACACAGATCTTGATGGAATAGTTTACACACACGATGTATTGGGAGCACTGTTAGTGATCACCTGGCAGATCAGAAGATGGCCACCATGAGAAGGCTTGGCTCCATCTACTCTATTTTCCAGATCCCAGTGATTGCCTTGCTCATCATCCTTTAACCCCTCTTCATGGATCTGGACTTACAGAGACCCCTAGGCTTGGGCCATGGTGTTACCTGCTACTCTGTGGAGTGAGATGGCAAGAAGAATAGTCAGGTAGTTAGTCATAACCAGGAGGGCAGAGAAAATACAAAATCAGAAGACACAAGTGTAGTCAGTAAGCGGGCTGGGATTACACCAGGAAACAAATACACCAGCTGAGCACAGAGGACTGAACCAGAGGAGAACAAGGCTGTATCTGGCAGATTCCGGGAATAGGCTTCAAGCTTTAGTAGGGTTTGGTGCTTTCTAATTGGCTTAAGCGGGTAGTAGATTGCTACCAGATTGCTGGACAGCACATAAACCCATACTGCCAGGCTGGATGAAACTACTGGTCTCAGGCACCCTAATCTTAGTGGCTGGACAGAGCCAGCGCCACCCAGAGCTTCTGGTTTCGACGTCTCTTCTATTACCAGCAACGCCTGCACCATAAATAAGGCGCTGCTTGGTGATGGAATCAAACATCGCAGGAGCAGATTCCAGTGGAGAGGGGACACACCATCTGCAGATGCCCTAATATAACACAATTACAGGAAACTAAAGCAGTAGAAATCCCCATAAAGTGACTCCATTATGGAAATTATAACCCTCAGTGAATTATTCTATGGGAGTAGTGACACTTTACGGAAATTAGCTCGCACTGGATGTTGCAACATGAAAATTGCACATTTGCCATTTTATTATCCAACACATAATGCCCAGATTGTGCTCCAGGAAACACACACCGTAAATTAAGTGGGTTCTTCTCACTATAGTAATGCCAAATATACGGATGCTAAATATGGTTTGGGCGCACTACAAGGCTCAGAAGAGAGTGGATATTTGACTTTGGGAGAGCGGATATTGCTGGATCGGTTTATGGAAGCCATGTTGCTTTTCAAGAGCTTTTGACCCACAAATATTGTGGAAACCTTTTGGTTTTCCTCTGACAGATGATGGACCTTAGTGGTGTCTTGTGTTTCCGTGAGATGAGTAGAAGTTTTATTGGTATAATTTTTACCTATATAACATTGTTTGGTGGCTTTTTATTCCATGTTTGGGAAGCAGAATGAACAAACCATTGAACACCATGATGCGCTGGTTCATGCTATGAGGCTTTCGATTAGACTGTGAACTGTCATTGTCTTGGAGAATAATTCAGTATTTTTAAAAAGCTTGTATTTTTTATGGACAGCTTAAGTAGAAATGTTCAAAAGTATAAAATGTGAAGATATTTTATTCAAAATTATTAATTGGTTTTATTTTTAGCAGATGACTGTACCAGGAGATCAGAGGGAACGCTGACATCTTCAATTTTTAAATCTGATGATCTTGAGATATCACAGGACCCAATTGAAGTTAATGCCATTACTCCAGATATACCATCATCCCTTCATAGCCAAGATCTGTCATCTAATACTTTGAAACAGGTCCCATCTTTTGGTTCATTACCAACTACTAAGAAAAATCAAAGTCACGATATAAGCATTAAAAAATTAATTGATTCTAAAGGAAAGGAGCTATTTTCATATTCAGAATATGGAAATAGTTTTCTTGAAAAGACTTGTCTTACACATGAAAAAATTCACATAACAGACAATAGATTTTCCTGTTCACAATGTGGGAAATGCTGTACAAAGAAATCACATTTGGATAAGCACCAAAGAACTCACACAAGGGAGAAACCTTTTTGCTGTTCAGAATGTGGGAAATTTTTTAACCAGAAATCAGATTTGGTTAGGCACCAAAGAACTCACACAGGGGAGAAGCCTTTTTCCTGTTTAGAATGTGGGAAATGTTTTGTGAGGAAATCATCTCTTCTTAGTCACCAAAAAACTCACACAGGGGAGAAGCCTTTTTCATGTTCAGAATGTGGGAAATGTTTTAACCAGAAATCTAATTTTGTTACACACCAGAAAACTCACACAGGAGAGAAGCCTTTTTCATGTTCAGAATGTGGGAAATGTTTTAACCAGAAATCTAATTTTGTTACACACCAGAAAACTCACACAGGAGAGAAGCCTTTTTCATGTTCAGAATGTGGGAAATGTTTTAACCATAAAGGGAATCTTGTTACACACCAAATAACTCACACAGGGGAGAAGCCTTTTTCATGTTCAGAATGTGGGAAATGTTTTAACAAGAAATCTAATTTTGTTACACACCAGAAAACTCACACAGGAGAGAAGCCTTTTTCATGTTCAGAATGTGGGAAATGTTTTAACCAGAAATCTAATTTTGTTACACACCAGAAAACTCACACAGGGGAGAAGCCTTTTTCATGTTCAGAATGTGGGAAATGTTTTAACCAGAAATCTAATTTTGTTACACACCAGAAAACTCACACAGGAGAGAAGCCTTTTTCATGTTCAGAATGTGGGAAATGTTTTAACCATAAAGGGAATCTTGTTACACACCAAATAACTCACACAGGGGAGAAGCCTTTTTCATGTTCAGAATGTGGGAAATGTTTTAACAAGAAATCTAATTTTGTTACACACCAGAAAACTCACACAGGGGAGAAGCTTTTTTCCTGTTCAGAATGTTGGAAATGTTTTAGCCAGAAATCAGATTTGTTTAAGCACCAAAGAACTCACACAGGGGAGAAGCCTTTTTCCTGCTCAGAATGTGGGAAATGTTTTATCCAGAAATCAGATTTGTTTAAGCACCAAAGAACTCACACGGGGGAGAAGCCTTTTTCCTGTTCAGAATGTGGGAAATGTTTTAACAAGAAATCTAATTTTGTTACACACCAGAAAACTCACACAGGGGAGAAGCTTTTTTTCCTGTTCAGAATGTTGGAAATGTTTTAGCCAGAAATCAGATTTGTTTAAGCACCAAAGAACTCACACAGGGGAGAAGCCTTTTTCCTGCTCAGAATGTGGGAAATGTTTTATCCAGAAATCAGATTTGTTTAAGCACCAAAGAACTCACACAGGGGAGAAGCCTTTTTCCTGCTCAGAATGTGGGAAATGTTTTATCCAGAAATCAGATTTGTTTAAGCACCAAAGAACTCACACAGGGGAGAAGCCTTTTTCCTGTTCAGAATGAGGGAAATGTTTTGCACATAAATCACATTTTGTTACTCACCATAAAACTCACACAGGCGAGAAACCTTTTTCCTGTTCAGAATGTGGGAAATGTTTTAACCAGAAATCAGATTTGGTTAGTCACCATAGAACCCACACAGGCGAGAAGCCTTTTTCCTGTTCAGAATGCGGGAAATGTTTTACCCAGAAATCAAATTTGATTAAGCACCAAAGAACACACACAGGGGAGAAGCCTTTTTCCTGTTCAGAATGTGAGAAGTATTTTAACTGGAAATCAGATTTGTTTAAGCATCAAAGAACTCACACGGGGGAGAATCCTTTCTCCTCTTCAGAATGTGGGAAATGTTTTGTGAGGAAATCATCTCTTCTTAGTCATAGTAACATAGTAACATAGTTTTGAAGGCTGAAGGAAGACCTTATGTCCATCTAGTTCAGCCTATTTTTAGTGCAGCTGTTCTGCATTGTTGATCCTGGGGAAGGCAAAAAACCCACAGAGTAGAAGCCAATTTTCTCCATAGGGAAAAAAATTCCTTCCCCTAAGCTGGGTCAACCATCTACCTATAATATTCTGTTATTCGTAACCTTCTATACTGTTACTCACAAGAAAAGCATCCATTCCTTTCTTAAATTCATTCAGTGAGTTGGCCATCACCACTTCCTCAGGAAGAGAACTCCAGAGCCTCACTGCTCTTACCGTGAAGAACCCTCTTCTATGCTGGTGCAGAAATTGTCTTTCCTCCAAACGAAGAGAATGCCCCCTTGTTCTTGTCACAGTCCTTGGTACAAACAGTTCATTGGAGAGATCTCTGTATTGCCCTCTGATATACTTGAACATATTTATTAGTTCTCCCCTAAGTCTTCTCTTTTCTAGAGTAAATAGACCTAATTTTGATAACCTTTCTGGGTATTGTAGTGAACCAACTCCATTTATCATTTTAGTAGCCCGCCTTTGAACCCTTTCAAGTTCAGTAATGTCTTTCTTGAGCATCGGCGTCCAAAATTACACACAATACTCCTAGTGTGGTCTGACGAGTGATTTGTACAGAGGGAGAATTATGTTTTCATCTCGTGTCCCCAGACCTCTTCTAATGCATACCATGACCCTATTTGCTTTGGTGGCAGCTGCCTGACACTGGGCACTCCAATTTAGCTTCTTATTGACTAAGATGCCTAAGTCTTTTTCCATGCCTGATTTCCCCAGCAGTTTCCCATTTAGTAAGTAATTGTAGCATCTGTTTCTCCTTCCCATGTGCATAACCTTACACTTATCTGTGTTAAACCTCATTTGCCATTTTTCAGCCCAATTCTCCAATTTACTCAAATCTGTCTGTAGTTGCAAACTGTCCTTTGTGTTAACTACCTTACATAGTTTTGTATCATCTGCAAATACTGATATTTTACTGTGTAAGCCATCCACTAGATCATTAATAAATATATTAAATAGTAGGGGGCCCAATACAGAACCCTGTGGTACCCCACTAGTAACCCTGGTTGTTGTGAGCTCATTTTCTCGTTCACCTTTGATGTCCGATTAACTCCCTCTGCTGGTGAAAGGAGGTGGTGAAACTGATTTGGATGGGAGAAACCTGTCACCTGAACAGGGGGATTGCGATTGGAAATCCGGAATCTCTGAGTGGATATAAGGCAGCCGACGCCCTGTAGGTTTGCTGGTGATTTCTCTGCTCTGAGCTCTGGCCTCCAGTTCAGTTCCTGTCTTCTAAAGCTAAGTTTTGCTCTGTTATTGTTCCATGAGATTTTGTCTGATTTGCTTAGTTTTGTGTTCTGCCAGCCCCGGCTGGGGCTCTGCTGAATTTCCATTTTTGTCCCTGATTGGTTAAATCTCTTTGCTCTGTTTTCAGAATATACCTGAGTGCTGATATAGGGATTTTGAAGTCTAGTGACTTCAGGGCCGTTTTTTCCTATCAGACGTGTTGGGACATTTTTGGTAGGGTTTTTGCGGATTGCAGCCAGCATCTTTTCTGTCCTTCCTATCTAGTTAGTTGGGCCCCATCGTTTGCTCTGCCAGTCTTTCTGTCTACGTTTGTGTTTTCATCTGTTTTCACCGACAATACATGTTGGGGGCTGTCTATTGCTTTGGTGTCTGCTCTGGGGCAGTTTAGATTTCCCCTTTCTTTCTTTAGGCTTATTTAGTTCTCCGGCTGTGAAGAGCCATCTAGGACCACCGTAGGAATGCTCCATGGCTACTGTTAGTTGTTGTGAATAGGATCAGGGGTCTGCAATCCGCTAGCTACCAACCTCTCCTGTTTTCTGGACTTAGCTTGCATTTTTGTTTTTTCCTCCTCCGGTGACTCATTCATAACAGAATCACCAGCCATACCGCAGATTCTAGGGTACTCAATAGCAGGAAAGAATTGTAAAAAAAAAAAGTGTCAGAATTTTTTTTTTTTTTAATGTATATTTTTTTCCTCTTTTTCTCTGGGGCCGTAGGAGGAATTTTTTCTGATCGTGTGGAGCAGCTCGCTGCTGAAGTGTGGGGAATTTCTGCCTATCTTGCTCATTCACGTTTTGCTGAACCAAAGATCCCTACTCCTGATGTGTTTTTTGGGGATCGGTCTAAATTTTTGAATTTTAAGAATAATTGTAAATTATTTCTTGTCTTGAAACCTAGCTCATTGGGGAGCTCTGCGCAGCAGGTTAAAATTGTCATCTCTTTGCTGCACGGCGATCCCCGTTTTCTTTGACACCTGATGATCCTATTCTAACTAATGTGGACGCATATTTTCAAGCCTTGGGGTTGTTGTATGATGAACTTAATGCTATTGATCGAGCTGAAAAAGCCCTGTTGGCATTGAGCCAGGGTCAGGATTCTGCAGAGTTGTACTGTCAAAAATTCTGAAAGTGGGCGGTCCTTACTACCTGGAATGATGGTGCCTTGGCAGCTCTCTTTCGGAAGGGTTTGTCAGAAACCGTAAAAGATACTATGGTGGGATTTCCTGTTCCCTCCGGTCTTGATGATTCTATGTCATTAGCCATTCAGGTTGATCGGCGTTTACGTGAACGTAAAATTACACGAGAAATGTTGCCACCTGTTGAACAAATGTCTGAACCTATGCAGTGTGATAGAGTTTTGTCTAGGGCGCAACGTCAGGAGTTCAGAAGGCATAATAAACTGTGTTTTTTCTGTGGAGATGCCTCTCATAATATTTCTGTCTGCCTTAAACGAGAGAAACATTTTGCACACACATTTGCTGTGGGTGTGCACAACTAAGTTTCTTCTGGCAATTACTCTGATCTGCTCCCTGTCCACATTTTCCGCTAAGACTTTTGTGGATTCAGGAGCGGCTCTGAACCTGATGGACTTGGATTTTGCTAAACTTTGTGGGTTTCCTATGGCACCTCTGCGGACTCCTATCCCTTTGAGGAGTATTGATGCTACTCCTTTGGCGAAGAAAAACCTCAGTTTTGGACCCAGGTGGTAATGCGGGTCGCCCAAGACCATCAAGAAAATTGCAGATTTTTGGTGTGGCATAATTTGCATGATACCATTGTTCTGGGGTTTCCCTGTTTGCAAATCCATAATCCAGTTGTGGATTGGAAATCTGTGTCTGTGGTGAGTTGGGGTTGTCAGTGTGCTCTTAGTGACACTCCTGTTTTCTCCACCTCTCCACAGTCGCATGATGTTCCTGACTATTTGGCTGATTTTTATGATGTATTTAGTGAGAATAAGTCTGCGTCTTTGCCTCCTCATAGGAGTTATGACTGTGCAATTGAGCTGAGCCCTGGGTGTAAATTTCACAAGGGTCGACTTTTCAATTTATCTGTACCCGAGCATGAGGATATGCGATCTTATATTAAGGAGTCGTTGGAGAAGGGTCATATTAGACCATCCTCTTCTCCCTTTGGTGCTGGTTTTTTTTTCGTGGCCAAGAAAGATGGTTCATTAAGGCCTTGTATTGACTATCGTTCCCTCAACAAAATTACTGTTAAATATCAGTATCCGTTACCCCTGATTTCTGATCTATTCTCCAGAGTTAAAGGTGCTTGCTGGTTTACCAAGCTTGACCTCAGGGGGGCGTATAATCTTATTCGCATTAAGCATGGGGATGAATGGAAGACGGCGTTTAATACTCCGGAGGGATATTTTGAGTACCTGGTGATGCCTTTTGGGCTCACTAATGCCCCTTCTGTCTTCCAGTGCTTCATGAATTATATTTTCCGAGACTTTGTGGATAAATTTTTGATCATCTATCTGGATGATATTTTGATCTTTTCCAAGGATTGGGACTCTCATGTGGAACATGTTCGGACTGTGTTCCGGATTTTGAGGGAGAATTCCCTGTATGTCAAGGGATCGAAATGCCTTTTTGGTGTACAGAGGATTTCATTTTTGGGATTTATTTTGTCTCCGTCAACTATTGAAATGGACCCGGCCAAGGTACAGGCCATTTATGATTGGGTTCAGCCCACTTCTTTGAAGGCTGTCTAGAAGTTTTTGGGTTTTGCTAATTTTTATCATAAATTTATAGCTAATTTTTCTGGTATTGCCAAACCATTGACTGATTTGACTAAGAAGGGTGCTGATGTGCTGAATTGGTCTCCAGAGGCTGTTTCTTCTTTTCAGGAGCTGAAGCGGAGGTTCACTTCTGCTCCAGTTTTGCGGCAACCTAATGTCTCACTCCCGTTTCAGGTAGAGGTGGACGCTTCAGAGATTGGTGCAGGAGCTGTTTTGTCCCAAAAAGATCCGGTAACATCTAAAATGAATCCCTGTGCTTTCTTTTCCCAAAAGTTCTCCCCATCTGAACGCAACTATGATGTGTGTATTCGGGAACTGTTAGCCATGAAATGGGCATTTGAGGAGTGGATACATTGGTTGGAGGGAGCTAGACATCAAGTCGTGGTCCTCACTGACCACAAGAATTTGATTTACCTTGAGTCGGCCAAACGCTTGAATCCTAGACAGGCTAGGTGGGCCTTGTTTTTCACACGTTTTGATTTTGTGGTCTCTTTTCTTCCGGGCACTAAGAATGTCAAGGCAGACGCCCTCTCTAGGAGTTTCTTTACTGATTCTCCTATTGAGACCAAGTCTGCTACCATCTTAGGTGAGGGGGTAGTTCTTTCTGCCATCTCGCCCGATTTGAGACGTGCTCTGGAAGAGTTTCAGGAGGACAAACCTGAGCGTTGTCCCATTGGAAAATTGTATGTTCCTGACCAGTGGAGGAAGAGAGTAATGTCTGAAGTTCATTGCACCGCATTGGCTGGTCATCCAGGTATTTTTGGTACTAGAGATTTGGTGAGTCGATCTTTTTGGTGGCCCGCCTTATCTCGTGATGTCAGGAATTTTGTGCAGTCCTGTGGGACTTGCTTCCGGTCTAAACCTTGCTCTCGCTTTAGTGGGTTGTTGATGCCTTTGCCCAGGAGGCCATGGACCCATATTTCAATGGGTTTTATTTCTGATCTGCCTGTCTTTCAGAGAATGACTTATCTGGGTGATTTGTGATAGATTCTCTAAGATGGTCCATCTTGTACCACTCCCTAAGTTGCCATCTTCCTCAGAGTTGGTGCCCTTGTTTTTGCAACAGGTGGTTCGCTTGCATGGGATTCCTATGAACATTGTATCTGACAGAGGAGTTCAGTTTGTCTCTAGATTTTGGAGGACTTTTTGTTCCAAGCTGGGAATTCAGTAGTCCTTCTCCTCTGCGTTTCACCCTCAGACCAATGGGCAGACGGAGAGAACAAACCAGACTTTGGAGTCTTATTTGAGATGTTTTATCTCTACTGATCAGGATGATTGGGTCTCATTTTTGCCTTTGGCCGAATTTGCTTTAAATAATAGATCTAGTTCTGCCACTTTGATGTCACCTTTTTTTTGTAACTTTGGGTTTCATCCTCGATTCTCTTCAGGGCAGGTGGAGTCTTCTGCCTGCCCAGGTGTTGACACTGTGGTGGAGAGAATGCACCAGATTTGGGACCAAGTGGTGGATAAGTTGTCTCTCTCCCAGGAAAAGGCCCAGCGGTTTTCCAACCGGCATAGGACGATTGGTCCCCGGTTTAAGGTGGGTGATATGGTTTGGTTGTCATCAAAGAATATCTCTATGAAAGTGGCTTCTCCAAAGTTTAAACCTAGATTTATTGGACCTTACAAGATTTTGGAGATTCTTAATCCGGTCTCTTTTCGATTGGCTCTTCCTGTTTCATTTAAGATCCATAACGTGTTTCATAAGTTTCTGTTGAAGAGGTTTGTTGAACCAGTAGTTCCTGTGGTGGCACCTCCTGACCCTGTATTGGTTGAAGGTATTGTGGAATATGAGGTTGAGAAGATACTGGATTCTCGTCTGGCTAGACGGAGACTCCAGTATCTGGTTAAGTGGAAGGGTTATGGCCAGGAGGATAATTCTTGGGTCTTAGCATCTGATATTCATGCCGAAAGAATGGTTCGTGCTTTTCATCGGGCCCATCCTGATCGGCCTGGTGGCGTGGATGAGGGTTCGGTGACCCCTCCTCAAGGGGGTGGTACTGTTGTGAGCTCATTTTCTCGTTCACCTTTGATGTCCGATGAACTCCCTCTGCTGGTGAAAGGAGGTGGTGAAACTGATTTGGATGGGAGAAACCTGTCACCTGAACAGGGGGATTGCGATTGGACATCCGGAATCTCTGAGTGGATATAAGGCAGCCGACGCCCTGTAGGGTTGCTGGTGATTTCTCTGCTCTGAGCTCTGGCCTCCAGTTCAGTTCCTGTCTTCTAAAGCTAAGTTTTGCTCTGTTATTGTTCCATAAGATTTTGTCTGATTTGCTTAGTTTTGTGTTCTGCCAGCCCCGGCTGGGGCTCTGCTGAATTTCCATTTTTGTCCCTGATCGGTTAAATCTCTTTTGCTCTGTCTTCAGAATATATCGGAGTGCTGATATAGGGATTTTGAAGTCTAGTGACTTCAGGGCCGCTTTTTCCTCTCAGACGTGTTGGGACATTTTTGGCAGGGTTTTTGCGGATTGCAGCCAGCATCTTTTCTGTCCTTTCCTATCTAGTTAGTTGGGCCCCATTGTTTGCTCTGCCTGTCTTTCTGTCTGTGTTTGTGTTTTCATCTGTTTTCACTGACAATACATGTTGGGGGCTGTCTATTGCTTTGGGGTCTGCTCTGGGGCAGTTTAGATTTCCCCTTTCTTTCTTTAGGCTTATTTAGTTCTCCGGCTGTGAAGAGGCATCTTGGACCACCATAGGAACGCTCCACGGCTACTGTTAGTTGTTGTGAATAGGATCAGGGGGGTTAGGGACGGTGGAACACGCTAAATAAAAATATAATTAAAGGGTGTTCGCCACCCAGGGTCCACCGTGCGGCAGGTGTAAAAAGTGCTGCTAGAGAGGCAGAGCACAAGGGCGGTAATGTGCACAGGGTTCTAACTGCACCCAGTGCACTAAAGCAAGCTCTGTTAGAGACACAGAGCTGCAAGCTTTAAAGCATGCAAAACCGCTGAGTCTGTTCTAGGTCACAGACTCCAGCGGAGCAGACACGGTATTTAAAAGTCACTGGAGTAGCCTTAGATGTCAGGACTACTCCATCTAGACCTACCGTAAACTGAAAAGCGCAACGTTGCAACTGTGAACGTCCAAGAAACTGCAACCGCAGCGCAGCGATAACTGAGCCGCAGGAAAAGCACCGCTATGCTGCAAGCGCGATGCAGGATGCTAGCTGCTGGCAGAGATGAAGCTTGAGCACGCTGGCACTAATACTGGCTGATGCCCAATCATTCACACAAACGTATTATCAGAGGGAAGGGGTTTCATAATAAGTCAGTCACCAGTCCAAGCATCCATCACTATACACGCAGCAGCAGTATGAAAAATACTAGCGCATGGCGGAACAGTCATGCGCACTTTTTATAGTGACCGGGACCTTCCGGAAATCTCCAGAGCCCTGAGCTGAACCAATGGAATCAGGAGCAGGACCTGAGCACCTGACTCCTGAACTCCAATGGGAGTACATTCCAGGAGCATGCTCTGAAGCTGGCTGAAAGGACTTAGCCTCTGGAGACAAATGTGAGGATCTGGATCTCTGCATAAGTATGGCAGGACACAGATTCCTAACATTACCCCCCCTCCTAAGGCCCCCTCCTCCCCGAGCCCTCCGGAATACCTTGTGCCCTACGGTGGCATAGGGCTCAAACTCGTCTGAGGGCGAGCTTGGTGTCCAGGTAGGGGTTATAGTAACCCGAGACACCTGGAAGGCATCAGAGGAACCGAGGTCACCAGATTTCAAGAGGGACACTTGGGAGATAGTAGGAGCGGGAGTGACAGAGGCACGCTGCCGTGTGTCGGCAGATGTCACCACCCTCTGTCTAGGAGGGTTAGACTGAGCACATAAGGTGCAAGCCTGAATAAATTTTTTTATGTCCCGAACTCTATGGGGCCACCAATACACATCAGCCAACAGTTTTGAGATCTGCATATAGCCCTGATGGTGGTGCGTGTTAGGCGCATGCGCCCAGGTGAGCACCTGAGCCCTGAGATGAGGAGGGACAAAGGTCTCGACAGCCGGTTCAGACTCCAACCTTTGTGGGGAGCTGGCTTCCGGAGAAACCGCACAGACATGGTGACAACCGCAGATGGATTCCTGGTCAGAGTCTGTATTAAAGTTGGTGCGAGACACCTCCATGGGCTCAGGAGGTAGAACCTCCAGCTCGTCTAACTCAAGGGGTACAAAAAATTTGGAAGCCGAAACGGATTTGTGCTTGGAGTGAGCCCGCTCCATACCGCGTTCCGAAAAATGGAGATCGATACGTGAGGAGACTCAGATTAGCTCTTCCAAGCTAGTGGGAATCTCTCTAGTAGAGAGAGCATCCTTCATATGCTCCGCTAGACCTCGCCAAAAAACGGGGATTAGGGCCTTGTCGGACCATTCCAACTCAGACGCCAGTGTCCGAAAATGGACGGCATACTGGCTAACCGAGAGTGACCCCTGAGTAAGGGCGAGTAACTGCAGGGACGTATCATGCGTGACCCGAGGACCGAGAAAAACTTGCCTGATGGCAGTAAGCAAGTTAGCCGGGGACCGAATCTCGGGGTCACCAAGCTCCCACAGAGGCGTAACCCATTCCAGCGCCTTGCAAGACAGTAGGGAGATAACAAAAGCCACCTTAGCCCGCTCCGTAGGGAATTGCGCAGTCAGCAGCTCCAGGTGTATCGAGCACTGGCTGATAAAACCCCTACAGTAGGCGCCATCCCCAGCATATTTATCGGGCAACGGGAGGCGCGTAACTGTCGGTGCAAGGGCGGACATGGACATACGTCCTACCGCATCTGTGAGTGCCTGTACGGCAGCATCTGTAGCCTACGCAGCTGCGAGAGACCTCTCCAGGGTAGCAAGACGAGCCTCGAGCTGACGCACAAGCTGTAACAGCTGCTGCTGATCTGCCATCTCTAGCCAGACCCTGGCGCTAGTATTGTGTTAGGGACGGCGGAACACGCTAAATAAAAATATAAATAAAGCGTGTTCGCCGCCCGGGGTCCACCGTGTGGCAGGTGTAAAAACCGATGCTAGAGGGGCAGATCACAAGGGCGGTAATGTGCACAGGGTTTTAACTGCACCCAGTGCACTAAAGCAAGCTCTGTTAGAGACACAGAGCTGCAAGCTTTAAAGCATGCAAAACCACTGAGTCTGTTCTAGGTCACAGACTCCAGCGGAGCGGACACGGTATTTAAAAGTCACAGGAGTAGCCTTAGACGTCAGGACTTTCCATCTAGACCTACCGTAAACTGAAAAGCGGAACGTCGCAACTGCGAACGTCCAACAAACTGCAACCGCAGCGCAGCGATAGCTGAGCCGCAGGAAAAGCATGGCTATGCTGCAAGCACAATGCACGACGCTAGCTGCTGGCAAAGATGAAGCTTGAGCGCGCTGGCGCTAATACTGACTGATGCCCAATCACTCACACAAACGTATTATCAGAGGGAAGGGGTTTCATAATGTCAGTCACCAGTCCAAGCATCCGTCACCATACACACAGCAGCAGTATGAAAAATACTAGCGCATGGCGGAACAGCCATGTGCACTTTTTATAGTGACCGGGACCTTCCGGAAATCTCCAGAGCCCTGAGCTGAACCAATGGAATCAGAAGCAGGACCTGAGCAACTGACTCCTGAACTCCAATGGGAGCATGCACAGAAGCTGGCTGAAAGGACTTAGCCTCTGGAGACAAATGTGAGGATCTGGATCTCTGCATACGTATGGCAGGACACAGATTCCTAACAAGGGGTCTGCAATCCGCTAGCTACCAACCTCTCCTGTTTTCTGGACTTAGCTTGCATTTTTGTTTTTTCCTCCTCCGGTGACTCATTCATAACACCTGGCCCAATCTGAGTATGCACAATTAATAACCACTCTTTGTTTTCTATCACTAAGCCAGCTACCTACCCATCTACACACATTTTCCCCTAGCCCAAGCTTTCTCATCTTACTTACCAATCTTTTATGTGGGACAGTGTCAAATGCTTTAGTGAAGTCGAGATAAATGACATCCAATGATTCTCCTGGGTCCATTTGAGAGCTTACATCCTCATAGAAGCTGATCAGGTTAGTTTGACAGGAGCGATCCTTCATAAATCCATGTTGATATGGAGTTAAACATTTATTAACATTGAGATATTCCATAATGGTATCCCTTAGAAACCCTTCAAAAATTTTACCCACAACAGATGTTAAGCTTACCGGCCTATAGTTTCCAGGTTCCCTTTTACACCCCTTTTTGAATATTGGTACCACATTTGCTTGCCGCCAATCAAAAGGAACAGACCCTGTTTCTATAGAGTCTTTAAATATAAGGAATAGAGGCCTGTCTATCACATTGCTTAACTCCCATAATACCCGAGGGTGAATGTCATCAGGGCAAAAAAACTCAGGGGAGAAACCTTTTTCCTGTTCTTAATGTGGGAAATGTTTTCTACTGAAATCAACTCTTAACCCCTTCACCCCCAAGGGTGGTTTGCACGTTTATGACCGGGCCAATTTTTACAATTCTGACCACTGTCCCTTTATGAGGTCATAACTCTGGAACGCTTCTATGGATCCTGGTGATTCTGACACTGTTTTCTCGTGACATATTGTACTTCATGTTAGTGGTAAAATTTCATTCAAATAACTTGCGCTTATTTGTGAAAAAAATGGAAATTTGGCAAAAATTTTGAAAATTTCGCAATTTTCCAACTTTGAATTTTTATGCCCTTCAATCACAGAGATACGGCACACAAAAAACTTGATAACTAACATTTCCCACATGTTTACTTTACATCAGCACAATTTTGGAACCAAAATTTTTTTTTGTTAGGAAGTTATAAGGGTTAAAAGTTGACCAGCGATTTCTCATTTTTACAACACCATTTTATTTTTAGGACCACATCACATTTGAAGCCACTTTGAGGGGTCTATAGGATAGAAAATACCCAAAAGTGACACCATTCTAAAAACTGCACCCCTTAAGGTGCTCAAAACCACATTCAAGAAGTTTATTAACCCTTTAGGTGCGTCACAGGAATTTTTTTGAATATTTAAAAAAAAATGAACATCTAACTTTTTTTCACAAAAAAAAACTTCAGGTTCAATTTTTTTTATTTTACCAAGGGTAACAGGAGAAATTGGACTGCAAAAGTTATTGTGCAATTTGTCCTGAGCACGCTGATACCTGATTTGTGGGGGGGAACGACTGTTTCGGCACATGGCAGAGCTCAGAATGGAAGGAGCGCCGTTTGACTTTTTCAATGCAAAATTGGCTGGAATTCAGATCGGACGCCATGTAACATAGTAACATAGTAACATAGTTATTAAGGTTGAAGGGAGACTTTAAGTCCATCTAGTTCAACCCATATCCTATCCTAACTTGCCCTAACATGTTGATCCAGAGGAAGGCAAAAAAAACCCATGTGGCAACAGTAAGCTTCACATTGGGGAAAAAAATTCCTTCCCGACTCCACATACGGCAATCAGACTAGCTCCCTGGATCAACGCAGTATTAAGGAGACTAGTGTATATACCCTGTAATATTATACTTTTCATAGTATGTCACGTTTGGAGAGTCCCTGATGTACCTAAACAGTGGAAACCCCCTACAAGTGACCCCATTTTGGAAACTAGACCCCCCAAGGAACTTATCTAGATATGTGGTGAGAACTTTGAACCCACAAGGGCTTTACAGAAGTTTATAACGTACAGCGGTACAATTAAAAAATCATATTTTTTCCACAAAAATGATCTTTTCACCCCAATTTTTATTTTCCCAAGGGTAACAGGACCCTAAAAGTTATTGTGCAATTTGTCCTGAGTATGCTGATACCCCACATGTGGGGGTAAACCACTATTTGGGCGCATGGCAGAGCTCGGAAGGGAAGCAGCGCCATTTGACGTTTTTGGCTGGAATTGAGATCGGACATCATGTCGCGATTGGAAAACCCCTGATGTACCAAAACAGTGGAAACCCCCCACAAATGACACCATTTTGGAAACTAGACCCCCTAAGGAACTTATCTAGATGTGTGGTGAGAACTTTGAATCCCCAAGGGCTTCACAGAGGTTTATAACATAAAGCCGTACAATTAAAAAATCATATTTTTTCCACAAAAATGATCTTTTCACCCTCAATTCTTATTTTTCCAAGGGTAACATCACCCTAAAAGTTATTGTGCAATTTGTCTTGAGTATGCTGATACCCCACATGTGGGGGTAAACCACTATTTGGGCGCATGGCAGAGCTCGGAAGGGAAGCAGCACCATTTGACGTTTTTGGCTGGAATTGAGATCGGAGACCATGTTGCGATTGGAAAACCCCTGATGTACCTAAACAGTGGAAACCCCCCACAAATGACACCATTTTGGAAACTAGACCCCCTAAGGAACTTATCTAGATGTGTGGTGAGAACTTTGAACCCCTAAGGGCTTCACAGAAGTTTATAACATAAAGCCGTACAATTAAAAAATCATATTTTTTCCACAAAAATGATCTTTTCACCCTCAATTCTTATTTTTCCAAGGGTAACAGCACCCTAAAAGTTATTGTGCAATTTGTCCTGAGTATGCTGATACCCCACATGTGGGGGTAAACCACTATTTGGGCGCATGGCAGAGCTCGGAAGGGAAGCAGCGCCATTTGACGTTTTTGGCTGGAATTGAGATCGGAGACCATGTTGCGATTGGAAAACCCCTGATGTACCTAAACAGTGGAAACCCCCCACAAATGACACCATTGGAAACTAGACCCCCCAAGGAACTTATCTAGATGTGTGGTGAGCACTTTGAACCCCCCAGTGCTTCACAGAAGTTTATAACGCCCGGGCGTGAAAATAAAAAATTCGTATTTTTTCCACAAACATGATCTTTTAGTCACCATTTTTTTATTTTCCCAAGGGTAACAGGAGAAATTGGCCCCCAAAAGTTGTTGTCCAATTTGTCCTGAGTATGCTGATACCCCATATGTGGGAGAAAACTACTGTATGGGAACACGTCGGGGATCGGAAGTGAAGTAGTGACGTTTTGGAATGCAGACATTGATGGAATGGTCTGCGGGTGTCATGTTGCCTTTGGAGAGCCCCTAATGTACCTAAACAGTGGAAACCCCCCACAAATGACCCCATTTTGAAAACTAGACCCCCTAAGGAACTTATCTAGATGTGTGGTGAGCACTTTGAACCCCCCAGTGCTTCACAGACGTTTATAACGCCCGGGCGTGAAAATAAAAAATTCGTATTTTTTCCACAAACATGATCTTTTAGTCACCATTTTTTTATTTTCCCAAGGGTAACAGGAGAAATTGGACCCCAAAAGTTGTTGTCCAATTTGTCCTGAGTATGCTGATACCCCATATGTGGGAGAAAACTACTGTATGGGAACACGTCGGGGATCGGAAGTGAAGTAGTGACGTTTTGGAATGCAGACATTGATGGAATGGTCTGCAGGTGTCATGTTGCCTTTGGAGAGCCCCTAATGTACCTAAACAGTGGAAACCCCCCACAAATGACCCCATTTTGAAAACTAGACCCCCTAAGGAACTTATCTAGATGTGAGGTGAGGACTTTGAACCCCCAAGGGCTTCACAGAAGTTTATAATGCCAGGGCATGAAAATAAAAAAATTGTATTTTTTCCACAAACATGATCAATTAGTCCCCAATTTTTTTATTTTCCCAAGGGTAACAGGAGAAATTGAACCCCAAAAGTTGTTGTCCAATTTGTCCTGAGTACGCTGACACCCCATATGTGGGAGAGAACTACTGTATGGACACACGTCAGGGATCGGAAGGGAAGTAGTGACGTTTTGGAATGCAGACTTTGATGGAATGGTCTGCGGGTGTCATGTTGCCTTTGGAGAGCCCCTGATGTACCTAAACAGTGGAAACACCCACAAATGACCCCATTTTGGAAATGAGAACCCCTAAGGAACTTATCTAGATGTGTGGAGAGCACATGAAAATAAAAAAAATCATTTTTTTCCACAAAAATGATATTTTTGCCCCCAATTTTTTATTTTCCTAAGGGTAACAGGTGAAATTGGACCCCAAAAATTGTTTTGCAATTTGTCCTGAGTAGGCTGATACCCTACATGTGGGGGTCAAACACTGTTTGGGCGCATGGCAGAGCTTGGGAGGGAAGGAGCACCATATGACTTTTTCAACTCAGAATTGGCTGGAATTGAGATCAGACGCAATGTTGCATTTGGAGAGCCCCTGATGTGCCCAAACAGTGGAAACCCCCAATTCTAACTCCAACCCGAACCCCAACACACCCCTAACCCTAATCTCAGCCCTAACCCTAGCCCTAGCCCTAACCCTATCCCTAACCCTAACCCTAGCCCTAACCCTAACCCTAACCCTAGCCCTAATGGAAAAATGGAAATAAATACATTTTTTAAATTTTATTATTTTTCCCTAACTAAGGGGGTGATAACGGGTGGTTTGATTTACTTTTTATGGCGGTTTTTATTTTTGGCAGCTGTCGCACGCTAAAAGACGCTTTTTATTGTAAAAATAGTTTTTGCATCACCACATATTGAGAGCTATAATTTTTCCGTATTTTGACCCACCGAGTCATGTGAGATCTTATTTTTTGCTGGACGAGTTGACGTTTTTATTGGTACCATTTTCGGGCACGTGACATTTTTTGATCGCTTTTTATTCCGATTTTTGGGACGCAGAATGAACAAAAACCAGCGTTTCATGAATTTCTTTTGGGGGAGTGCGTTTACACCGTTCCGCGTGCGGTAAAATTGATAAAGCGGTTTTATTCTTCGGGTCAGTACGGTTACAGCGATACCTCATTTAGGTCGTTTTTTTATGTTTTGTCGGTTTTATGCAATGAAAACAATTTTATATAAAAAATAATTATTTTTGCATCACTTTATTCTGCGAGCTATAACTTTTTTATTTTTTCGCTGATGATGCTGTGTTTGGCTCGTTTTTTGCGGGACAAGATGACGTTTTCAGCAGTACCATGGATATTTATATGCGTCTTTTTGATCGCGCGTTATTGCACTTTTTGTTTGGCGGTATGATAATAAATCATTATTTTTTTGCTTCATTTTTATTTTTTAAGGGGTTCACTAAAGGGGTTAACTAATGGGACAGTTTTATAGGGTGGGTCGTTACGGACGTGGTGATACCTAATATGTGTACTTTTATTGTTTTGGGTTTTTTTTATTTTCAAAAAATGAATTTATTGGGGAATATTTTTTTTTTTTTTAATAATTTATTTGGCGATTTTTTTTAAAATTATTTTTACACTTTTTTTTAATTTTTTTTTTACTTTATTACATAGTCCCAGGTGGGACATCACTGTCCTGTGACAGATCGCTGATCTGTCACATCACAGATCACTGTGACAGATCAGCAATCTGTCACAGGCAGTGCACAAGGCTTCCTCATGCCTGCGCTTTGCAGGCACTGAGGAAGCCAGCTTCCTCCAGGCCCCCGAAGGCCCCCGTCGCCATCTTGGATCCGGGGGCCTGGAGGAAAGGAGTCCCCCGCAGCAGCGCTGCACATTGTGCTGCCGTGGGGGGCTCAGGGACAGAGATTTGTCTTCCAACAAGAGAATGATCCCAAACATAAAGCAAAATCTACAATGGAATGGTTCACAAATAAATGTATCCAGGAGTTAGAATGGCCAAGTCACAGTCCAGACCTGAATCCAATCGAGAATCTGTGGAAAGAGTTGAAAACTGCTGTTCACAAACGATCTCCATCCAACCTCACTGAGCTCGAGATGTTTGCCAAGGAAGAATGGGCAAGAATTTCAGTCTCTCGATGTACAAAACTGATAGACATACCGCAAGCGACTTGCAGCTGTAATCGCAGCAAAAGGGAGCACAAAAAAGTATTAAGTTACAGGGGCCGAATAATATTGCACGCCCCACTTTTCAGTTTTTGCATTTCCGCAAAAATTTAAAATAACCAATAAATTTCGTTCAACGTCACAATTGTGTCCCACTTGTTGTTGATTCTTCACCAAAAATTTACATTTGGTATCTTTATGTTTGAAGCACGATATGTGGGAAAAGGTTGAAAAGTTCCAGGGGGCCGAATACTTTCGCAAGGCACTGTATATAGCATATCATCCTATATCGTCACATATCTCAGGTGTAAGGTCTCCGCCGAATTGTAAATAGCAATTCACAATAAATCCAGATACAAAGAATATATAGAACGTGTTTACAATCCACACAGGAATAAATATTACATTGTAGACTCATAAAGTGACAGTGCTCATGGAAACAATCAAAAAATAGTACAAACAATGAATGTAATAAAGCCGATTCCATAGGGCATGTGTGGCATTATGGGCATGACACGGTCACGGCTTCACATAGAGTCTTCATTGCTGGTGCATAAATCCAGAAGCAGCAGAATGGGGCAAACTGCACATTACCCGCGTTTCTCTTGTAGAAACCCCTTTTTGAGGAAGCATTACAAGCGAAACGTGCTTAAAAGAGCGCCTCTGGGTAATGTTCCATCTCTATAGATCGGTCTTGTCTGTGTCTGCCTCTTTGGTATGTGGACATTGTGGGGTTCGCCACGTTCTCCTGCTTCTGGATTTGTGCACTAGCAATGAAGACTCTATGTGAAGCAGTGACCGGGTCACAATACTATTTTGTCCTCACACTCACTCCCTGTGATTGTGGATGTGTCTGGCCTAAGAGAGACAATCAGCAAGTGGGTTATAAATTAGGTATAAATATAATATATATGATCAAATATATTGTATTTCCCCCTCTTTGTCTCCCATAAGTAGATTCTTGCCGGTAGAATCAGCGCGGATGACCACCTACTGTGCTCTCTCCCTGGCCACAATTCCCCATCTTACTTCCATCCTCACCCTTTCCCCCCCAGCCATCTTTTCCCATCTAGATCTATATCTACCATCCGACTATAGTGATAAACTCTGTGCAGATTAATGATATACTATATCGATCTGTTGTTCCTGGAGGATAGCTTCTGCTCCACTAGATACCATTGATAAGATACATGGTGCCTCACGTCCAGTATTTATGGTGAATAACATATATTATTATGGGCAGTTGTTCTTTCAGATCGGTAGATTTAACATATGTCAAACTAAAAAGTGGGTCTGTAATATACCGAAATTTCAAAGGTTCTGGTTACAATCGATAACTTCCTTGACAATTCCTGAACCTGGTGGGAAAATTATATTTCCACCTTATTAAAACCAAGCCAGGTATATATTGAGCCTAATATGAAAAACTTACCCATCAACATTTTCTCTTGTCTTCTTTTTTCCATAAATTCCTTGATATTCCTGATTTCTAGTTTTTTAACAGGACATCGGGGGCCCATATGTCCTGGAACCCATGTTTCTCTCTGTGCCCTAGTACACTGTGCTTCTGGTCTCCGGCCCATACTGCTATTAGTGAGCAGAACGAATTCCCAAAATATTGGACTCCGTTCACCTCAATTTCGAAAGTGATGCAGCGTTCGGCTCATTCTGGTGATTTACTGCCCTCTGCACCTGCTCCTCACACTGTGAAGTTTGAGTTTATAATTATTTTCATTTAAACAACTAAAATAAAATCTACATAATATTAACATGGTTAAAATATTTATACATTTAAATTGCCACAAAAATACACATCAGTACATAAGAAATGATTCAAACATTTATTCTGGACCTCATAAATTTGAGCCTGATATCTTACCTCTCTGGTAGCCTGTCCATGACCCTGGTATATTACCTCTCTGATTTCCTGTCCATGACCCTGGCATATTACCTCTCTGGTTTCCTGTCCATGACCCTGGTATATTACCTCTCTGGTTTCTTGTCCATGACCTTGGTATATTACCTCTCTGGCTTACTGTCCATGACCTTGGTATATTACCTCTCTGGCTTACTGTCCATGACCCTGGTATATTACCTCTCTGATTTCGTGTCCCTAACCCTGGTATATTAACTCTCTGATTTCGTGTCCATGACCCTGGTATATTACCTCTCTGATTTCCTGTCCATGACTCTGGTATATTACCTTTCTGTTTTCCTGTCCATGACCCTGGTATATTACCTTTCTGGTTTCCTGTCCATGACCCTCGTATATTACCTCTCTGGTTTTCTGTCCATGACCCTTGTTTATTACGTTTCTGGTTTCCTGTCCATGACCCTTGTATATTACCTCTCTGATTTCCTGTCCATGACTCTGGTATATTACCTTTCTGTTTTCCTGTCCATGACCCTGGTATATTACCTTTCTGGTTTCCCTTCCATGACCCTGGTATATTACCTCTCTGGATTCCTGTCCATGACCCTGGTATATTACCTCTCTGGTTTTCTGTCCATGACCCTGGTACATTACCTCTCTGGTTTTCTGTCCATGAATCTGGTATATTACCTCTCTTTTTTCTTGTCCATCACTCTGGTATATTACCTTTCTGTTTTCCTGTCCATGACCCTGGTATATTACCTTTCTGGTTTCCTGTCCATGACCCTGGTATATTACCTCTCTGGTTTCCTGTCCATGACCCTGGTATATTACCTCTCTGGTTTTCTGTCCATGACCCTTGTTTATTACGTTTCTGGTTTCCTGTCCATGACCCTGGTATATTACCTCTCTGATTTCCTGTCCATGACTCTGGTATATTACCTTTCTGTTTTCCTGTCCATGACCCTGGTATATTACCTTTCTGGTTTCCTGTCCATGACCCTGGTATATTACCTCTCTGGATTCCTGTCCATGACCCTGGTATATTACCTCTCTGGTTTTCTGTCCATGACCCTGGTACATTATCTCTCTGGTTTTCTGTCCATGACTCTGGTATATTACCTCTCTGGTTTCTTGTCCATGACCCTGGTATATTACCTTTCTGGTTTCCTGTCCATGACCCTAGTATATTATCTCTCTGGTTTTCTGTCCATGATCCTGGTATCTTATCTCTCTGGCTTCTTGTCCATGACCCTGGTTTCCTGTCCATGATCCTGGTATCTTACCTCTCTGGTTTCTTGTCCTTGATCCTGGTATCTTACCTCTGGTTTCCTGTCCATGACCCTAGTATATTACCTCTCTGGTTTCCTGTCCATGACCATGGTATCTTACCTCTCTGGTTTCCTGTCCATAACCGTGGTATATTACCTTTCTGGTATCCTGTCCATGATCCTGGTATCTTACCTCTCTGGTTTCCTGTCCATGACCCTGGTATATTTCCTTTCTGGTTTCCTGTCCATGACCCTGGTATCTTACCTCTCTGGTTTCCTGTCCATAACCCTGGTATATTACCTCTCTGTTTTCCTGTCCATGACCATGGTATCTTACCTCTCTAGTTTCCTGTCCATAACTCTGGAATATTACCTTTCTGGTCTCCTGACCATGATCCTGGTATCTTACCTTTCTGGTTTCCTGTCCATGACCCTGATATATTACCTTTCTAGTATCCTGTTAATGACCCAGGTACATTACTTCTCTGGTTTCCTGTCCATGACCCTAGAATATTACCTTTCTGGTTTTCTATCCTTGACCCTTGTATATTACCTCTCTGGTTTCCTGTCCATGACCCTGGTATATTACTTTTCTGGTGTGCTGTCCATGATCCTGTTATATTACCTCTCTGGTCTCCTGTTCATGTCCCTGGTATGTTACCTCTCTGGTTTCCTGTCCATGACCCTGTTATATTACCTCTCTAGTTTCCTGTCCACGGCCCTGGTATATTACCTATCTGGCTTCCTGTTCATGACCCTGGTATATTACCTCTCTGGTTTCTTGTTCATGACCCTGGTATCTTACCTCTCTAGTTTCCTGTCCACGGCCCTGGTATATTACCTATCTGGCTTCCTGTTCATGACCCTGGTATATTACCTCTCTGGTTTCTTGTTTATGACCCTGGTATATTACCTTTCTTGTTTCCTGTCCATGATCCTGATATCTTACCTCTCCGGTTTCCTGTCCATGATCCTGATATCTTACCTTTCCAGTTTCCTGTCCATGATCCTGATATCTTAAATCTCTGGATTCCTGTCCATGATCTTGGTATATTACCTCTCTGGTTTCCTGTCCATGATCCTGGTATATTACCTCTCTGCTTTCCTGTTCATGACCCTGGTATAGTACCTCTCTGGTTTCCTGTCCATGACCCTGGTATATTACCTCTCTGGTTTCCTGTCCACGACCCTGGTATATTACCTCTCTGGTTTCCTGTTCATGCTGTTGTGAGCAGAGTGAAATGTGAGACATTATTGAATTGAGTTGATCTTACTCTTTGAGCTCGGCACTAAGGGGAATTCCTTCCCAGAGCTTCCATCTGATGTGGCGATCGGCTCCTTCTTTTTCTCCGTTCTCGGTGCTTGCTCTTCTGGCAGTGAAGTAGGAGCTCACTATGCTTTTTATTCAAATAGGTATTTTTACTGAATTTTGTTAAATGTTAACTAAAATGAACAGGGATATAAATATTTATAAATGCGCTAAAACACATATCAGGAACTTCCGGTGTGACAAGAGCTCCATAAACCAGCTTCTGCCAGTGTGATTCCTGGGACCTATTCAACCTTGCGACTGGCTAATTGCCTGTCAGTGAGACTCTCCAGACATCTCCATCGGCGTATGGAGAGATTTCTTAACAGAAGCGGGTCCCGGAAAAGTTTTAATCCCCACACACCACTAGAGGCGTGCAACAAGATGGCGCCGGATGCACCAAAAGCAAAGAAATCTAGTAAGTCCTCGGGCACAGCACCGCATACGATACAGACGGGGGAGGAAGAGGGGGAACTACCAGCAGGACTTAATATACCATATAAAGCTCTGGCTGCAGAGGTGGCTAAAATATTGGCACCAGACATAAAAAAGTCTCGAACAAACAGTTTCTGCAACATTGCAGCAGCCGCAGGCTTCCATCACCCAGCGGTCTGAAAGGCTTGATATAGCTGAGCACAGATTGAGTGCAGCAGAGGATGAACTTCAGAATATACAACTAAAGCTGAGAAAAGCCACAAAATTGAGCCTGCAATTGTCTGAAAAAGGAAATGATCTAGAAAACAGATAGAGGAGAAACAATCTAAGGATAATACGTCTCCCAGAATCTATCCCCCCTACTCATTTAATGAAGATTTGTATGGAGGAACTTCCCAGATCATTGGGGATAGAAAACAGTATGAAAGTAGAAAGAGCCCCCAGAGTGGGTCCACCTCTGCCGCAGCAGCACAATTCTCCCTCTCCTTCTAGTAGACCGAGACCGGTAATTGTGAAATATCTGGACTTTGTGGATAAATCTGCCCTTCTAAAACATGACAGAAAAAAGTCGACTCAGATCACTATTAGACGCTACAAAGGTTTATTATTCAACGATTATTCCGTAGAAGTCACAAAGAAAAGGAGAGCATTTAGTGATCTGTGTACTGAACTGGTGGGAAAAAAGGTCAGATTCGCGCTGCAATTTCCTGCTACTCTGAAGATATTTCCCCCAGAAGGAGGTAGAGGATGCTTTAATGCACCGGACATGGCCAGAGAATATATGAAGAAGTTGCTTCAGAATAATGGCGGACGAATCCCTGGATGAGACCCAGATGGAGAGAGACTATAACAATCTGTCGTATTAAGGAAGAGGTGATGGCAAAATCTGTTAGAAGATGGCAAATTCTTTCTTTTTTTTTTCTCCTAAGGCACGCATTGCAAAATAATAAA
Source organism: Dendrobates tinctorius (assembly GCF_039654945.1). Taxonomy (NCBI): domain Eukaryota; kingdom Metazoa; phylum Chordata; class Amphibia; order Anura; family Dendrobatidae; genus Dendrobates; species Dendrobates tinctorius. The sequence goes on along the minus strand of NW_027362061.1, from coordinate 2,412,926 downwards.
TTGTTTGATTTTGGGGATTAAAATGGAGGAGATGGAGGCTTTGTTATAAAGGAGGGGGAAAGTCTAGCTTTGGTGAAAGAAAGGCTGGGTTTACAGAGTGCCCACAGATACATGTGCGAAAAAAGTGAGGTCAGAAAAAGACTTAATACTCTTTAGGTTTTAAACTGTTTAATTCAACAGACTGTTTCGTTAAAAAATGTTTAATTTCTTTTTATACATTTAATATGAAAGTAGTAACACGGAATGTCAAAGGGCTTCAGTCCCCACATAAAAGAACGATAGTTTTGAGACACCTTAAGAAACTTAAAGTAGACATTGCGATGCTACAAGAAACGCACATAAAAGAGCAAGATTTCTGCAGGATGGATATAATGTGGGTGGGTTCTGTTTTGGGATCTCCGTCGGTGAATAGGATAGCAGGTGTACTGATTTTAGTAAGCAAACAGGCGAAGTGTAAAGTAATATCTTGGGATTCAGATAAATCTGGAAGGAAGATAAGAGTATTATTAGGCACCCCGGTGGGCAGGGTTAGATTATATAACATATATGCTCCAAATGGGAACAATAAAGCATTTTTAGAGAGCTGGAAACTCAAATATTGGAAGACGAGGAGGAAAAGATAATCAATGGTGGTGATTGTAACACAGTTGTGAGTAACATTGAAGACAGATCTGGAGTGAAACAGACAGACAGTAGTAGATCAAGTGACAGAGTGGTGGCACCATTCCTAGAAAGCACGGGGTTGGTAGATATCTCGCGTACATCTCATCCAATAGATCGAGAATTTACTCATTTTTCACAGGTTCACAACTCTTGGTCTAGAATAGATTATTTTCTGATCTCTCATGACTTGGTGAATAGGCTGAATGATATTAACATTCTAGATCCAATTATTTCGGATCATACCCCGGTTTCGTTATCCTTGCAGGACACTTTCACAAAAGGCTCTGATATCTTATGGAGATTTCCGACGTTCTTGGCACAAGATGAAAATTTTCATAAAATCATAAAAAATTGGAGGTTAGAATTTGACTTAGATAATAGAGAACATAGGGGTTCAGTGCATTTATACCGGGATACAGCAAAGGCTGTTGTGAGGGGGAGAATAATTGGAGATGTCAATTCTTTATAAAAGAAAACGAGGATAGCCTATAATGAAGCAAGTCAGAAAACTAGAGTAAGTTACACAGAATATATCAATAATCCGCCAGTTTCCAATAGAGATAGAAGGTAAAAGGCACATCCCTTATATAATGTAAGAGACTCTGAGGGTATTATACAGGGTGACCCAAAAAATAAATAAAATTCTTAGCGATTTCTATTCAGCCTTATACAAAGATGGAGACGCGAATATGGCGGAGGGGACTCGCTTTCTTGACTCCTTACAATTGCCTCAGCGTAATGAAACAGACAGAGAGAAGATAAACGGATTAATAAAGAAAGAAGAACTAGTCAAAACGATGACACATGTGAAGAGTAATAAGGCCCCGGCCCGGATGGACTTCCAGGGGAATTCTATAAATTGCTGAAGGATGATATAACTAATACTCTAGTCGAAGTTTTTAATTTCACGTTACAAAACAACATTTTGCTCGGGAAACACGGCTTATATTAAAGTTCTCCACAAACAAGGAAAAGATGAGAAAGCCAGGGTCATGTAGACCGATTCCGCTGATAAACCAGAATATAAAAATTCTGTCAGAAATATTGGCGGATAGACTCGCTGGATTATTCCCAGACTTGATCGGCTCACATCAAGTAGGTTTCATAAAAAACGGGCAGCGGTATTAAATATTAGAACAGTATTAGCGGTCCAAGATCGTCTCTATCGGGAAGGGAAAGGGAAGGAAAATTCAGCTCTCTTGGCACTAGATGCTGAGAAAGCTTTTGAGAACATACAATGAGGATGGTTATATAATGTGTTGGATAAGTTTGGAATAACAGGGACTTGTAGAAATTATCTTACTGCTTTGTATACTGCACCACAGGCCAAGATTCACCCCCCAGGTTTTCTATCTGAGACAATTCACCTGCAAAAGGGAACAAGGCAGGGGCGCCACTATCACCGGTATTGTTCACCTTAGCCATAGAACCTCTTGCCCGATTTTTGATTAATTCAGAGTGTTTCGAAGGCATAAAGATGGGGGATGTAGAAGTTAAACTAACATGTTTTGCAGACGATATGCTGTTGTTTATAGCAGACACGGGGAGATACTTGCAGGGATTACTCGATAAATTGACATATTTTGGCTCATTTTCAGGATGCAAATAAATGTAAGTAAATGCCAGTGTCATGATTTGTAGTCTTGCCCTGTCCTGTATTTTGTATAATATGTCATTTAACTTTTCTCTGGTTCATTTGCTGTAAATTAACCATGTCTCCTTCCCCCAATACTTTGCAATGTCTTGTGATGTACCTGGACCATAATCTAATTTAGGCTTGTGTCAACAGCTAGTGGAACTTTGGCTATTGATTTCCTAAGCAGAAGATAACCTACAATACACACCCTGTAGACTCAGTGGAGCCCTTAAATTTCTAGAATCTTCTGATGGACCAAACCATTGAATAGTAGGTGTGACCCCTACCCCCCTTCAGATGGGCTGATCCCAGGAGCCCTGACAATACATTCTTGTTTTAAGATCAGATGTGAGTTGGATGCTAAAAGAGAAGGTCGAGGCTGTCTGAGGAAGCCTCGGCCTCTGTGTGATCGTGGTGGATTTCTGGGACTCTTAAAGGACTATGGTTTTGTGATCTGGCACAAGGATTGTCGGGAGGTGCCCCCGAATCAGTTTCCTGTGGACTTATTTTGGGACTCTGCAAATTACCTTCGTGTTGTTCCTGTTTTCTGGTCAATAAATCTGTTGGATCTTTCCCAGGCCTGTTGTCCCTCCTTGCTCTGGAGAATACTCCCGTCACAAACTGGTGGCAGCGGTGGGATCGGAGCAGAAGGAATGTAGGAGAACGGCCCATCAACATCGGGTACCAGCACCGCAGAGTACAAGAACTGGACTGCGGTGAACCTACAAACAAAGGCCCGTGAACTGGGAGTCAGCTACAAGGGACTCTCCAAGGAGCAGCTGATTGAGACTTTGGAAGCAGTTCGCCTGCAAGATGATGTTGAGGAAGGATCCTCACAGCAAAGAGAGGAAAGACGGCAGCCGGAGGTAAATACCCAAAAAAGTCAGTGGGTTGTGTGGTACGAGGAGGAGATGGCCTTGCTGGGAGAAGAGGTCTCCATAGAATATAAGATGGAGGTCATGCGCAGAGCCGAGGAGAGGCAGCGCAGGATGGAGGAGAGGGCATTGCTGGAGGGGCAGAGGGCAATGCTGGAGAGGGAGATCGCTTTGGAGGCAGCGAGAAGCTCCAGACAGACTGTACCCACAGCATCCCCCATGAGGGAACTCCCCAGAGTGTCCCGCAAAGACTTCAAGCCGTTTAATGAGGCTTCCGGTGACATTGAGGGCTTCTTCCAGGACTTTGAGCATCAGTGTCGATTAATGGAAGTCCCGGAAAGGGAGCGCGTCCGACATCTTGTGGGGCTCTTAGAGGGTGGAGCTGCCGCAGCCTATAGAGCTATGGACCCTCGGTTGAACTGTGAGTATGCGGAGATTAAACAGACTATTCTAGAACATTATGCTGTGACCCCAGACACTTACAGGACTCAGTTCCGTACTTTAGCCTGTGATGAGGAAGTGTCCTTCAAGATGTATGCTCACAAACTCAAACATATATGTCATCGCTGGCTGGAGGCAGAGGAGGCCATAACCTGGGAAACGTTCCTGCAGGTCATCCTAAAAGAGCAGTTTTATTTTAAGTGCCCCGCTGAGATACGAGAATGGGTGCGTGAAAGGAGACCAGCAACAGTGGAGGAAGCTGCAGCTCTAGCTGATGAGGCTCTCACCATCAAGCCTCAGTGGAAAAAATTACTACTCAGGGAGAAAAACACTACCAGCCCCCCAACGCTGGCGGCCCCTGGTCCTTCTGCCCCCAATATTCACCATCCCACTAGACCATCAACTCATGGTGACCTTCGTGTGACTGTGCCTCGCATTACTCCTGCTCCACCTTTGGGACTACGACGTGGAGGAAGAATCCCAGAGCGCAGATGCTATGGATGTGGGCAGCCCGGGCATATGCAATTCCAATGTCCAGGTGTACGGAGGCAGAACACCTACAGACCGCCTTTGCCTGTTCATTATCTACAGACCCCCTCACCTGGAGAAGAGATGGATTCAGTGCCTGATGACTTGCCAAGTGACTCTGATATCCTGGCTTCCCTACCAGGAGTCTATGGGGTGCGAGCCCCAGCCACCTGTTCTTCTGATCTTCAGCACAAACATCTACAGGAGGTCGTGCTGGATGGTCAAAAAGTTGTTGGCTTCCGTGACACTGGGGCTTTTCTCACCATAGCCGATCCCCGAGTAATTCAACCAGAAGCAATTCAAAAGGGACCAGGAATTGCCATTGAATTGGCTGGAGGTACCCAGAGATATATTCCAAGAGCGAGTGTGACCCTGGATTATGACTTTGGGGCCAAACAATGCATGGTCGGTGTGATGAGTGGCCTCCCTGCAGATGTTCTTCTAGGAAATGATGTGGGGAATCTTCATTGCCACTTTGTCGGTGCGGTAACCCGAAGTCAAGCCAAGAGAGCAGCAAATGTGGACGTGTACAACCCTTCCATGGAAATGAGGACCCCAGAACCGCCGTCACAGCCGGTGAGTGATTCTTCTTGTGGGGATAATATGAATGTTACCTGGGATAAAGTTCAGTTTAGACAAGAAGTGGAGACTGACCCCACCCTAGCTAGTTTTAGAGCTCGAGCTGAAATAGGGCAGCTAGGGGAGAATGGAGAAAGAATTATCAGAGAAAATGGACTTCTGTATCGGGTTACCAATGCCGACTCCCTAGATAAGCCCTGGACTTATAGCAAACAGCTGATTGTTCCTCAGAAATACAGAATTCCCCTATTACACCTTGCTCATGATATTCCTACTGCTGGCCATCAAGGCAAAACCCGCACCGAGAGGCGATTGACTCAATCTTTCTATTGGCCTGGGATTTCCCAAGCAGTGGCGCATTTCTGCCGAACTTGCGACATATGTCAGCGTAGAGGGCGACCCAGAGATCACCCAAAGGCACCCCTGCAACCGCTCCCTATAATAGAAGAACCCTTTCAAAGAGTAGCTGTTGGTAGATTGTAAGCTTGCGAGCAGGGACCTCACTCCTAATGTCATTGTTTGAATTGTCTTAACTTGTATTGAATTTATTGTCTGTACATGTCCCCGCTTAATTGTAAAGTGCTGCGGAATATGTTGGCGCTATATAAATAAAAATTATTATTATTATTATTATATCATTGGACCTCTGGCTAAACCAAGTAAATCTGGAAAGCAGTACATTCTCACTGTTGTGGACTATGCCACCCGATATCCAGAAGCGGTGGCCTTGTCAAGTATTTCTGCAGCCAAGGTGGCCGAGGCCCTGGTTACCATTTTCACCAGAGTAGGATTTCCCAGTGAGATCTTGTCCGACCAAGGCTCCCAGTTCATGTCAGAGCTGGTCCAGTGTCTGTGGCGCACCTGTGGAGTACGAGCGATCCGCACGACCCCGTATCATCCCCAAACAAATGGACTTTGTGAATGATTCAATGGCACTCTAAAGAATATGCTGAGGGCCTTCACTGACAGAGATTCAAACTGGGAGAAGTACCTACCCCATCTCTTGTTTGCCTATCGGGAAGTTCCCCAGGAGTCCACTGGGTTCTCCCCCTTTGAACTACTCTATGGAAGAAAGGTCCGAGGACCCTTAACCCTGCTCAAGGAATACTGGGAGGGGCAAGTTGAAGATACAGGGGCCCCTGTTGTCCCTTATGTCCTAAAGCTGCGAGAAACCCTGGCCCAACTTGCTAGTTTTGCCCAGAGTCATGTGCGGATGGCTCAAACCAGACAGAAGACATGGTATGACCGTAAAGCACGCTACCGGGAGTTTGTAGAAGGACAACAGGTCTTAATGATTGTTCCCCATCGGCAGAATAAACTGCAGACAACATGGGAGGGTCCCTTCCGGGTTCTCAGAAAACTGAATGACACCAATTACCTTCTTGCTTTAGATGATCAGGGGCTAAGACAAAAGACTGTCCATGTGAGTATGATTAAGGAGTACCATGACCGGACCCTTCCAATGATAGCAAGCTGTCGGCTAGCTTCAGAGGACGGTCAAGAAGATGAGGACTCCCTACCTGATCTCGTGGAAGCAGCGAGAGCCCCATCCACTGTGGAACAGGTTCCTCTGGGAGATCACCTGGATTCCTTACAGAAAAACCAGATGCTGGGAGTGCTTCAACAGAGACGTGCTGCTTTCTCATCCCAACCAGGTTGAACCACCGTCACCCAACATCATGTGGACACTCAGGGCATCCGTCCCATACAACAGGCTCCTTACCGGGTACCTGAATCAGTTCGAAACACCATGCAGCACGAACTGGAGGAGATGTTACAGCTTGGGGTAAACCAGGCCTCCCATAGCCCTTGGGCCTCTCCTGTGGTGTTAGTACCCAAGAAGGATGGGAGTACTCGATTTTGTGTGGACTATCGACGACTAAACGACCATACCGTCAGTGATCCTTACCCAATGCCTCGTATTGACGAACTTCTAGACCGACTGGCTGGATCCCGATATGTCACTATCTTTGATCTCAGTAAGGGATACTGGCAAATCCCTCTCACGGAGGAAGGGAGAGAACAGTCCGCTTTTATAACCCCCTTTGGTCTGTATGAATTCCTAAATATGCCCTTTGGAATGAAGAATGCCCCGGCCACCTTCCAGAGAATGATGGACCAGATCCTCCGGGGATGTGGTGACTTTGCTTGTGCCTACTTGGATGATATCGCCATCTTCAGCCAGACATGGGAGGAACATCTGAACCAAGTAGCCGTTATTCTTGACCTGCTTCTTGCAGCAGGCCTAACCATTCGACCAGATAAATGCCAATTGGGGATGGGTGAAGTTCAGTACCTAGGGCATAGAGTAGGAGGAGGGAAGCTCCGTCCCGAACCTGCCAAAATCCAGGCTATTAGAGACTGGCCTGTACCCCAAACTAAGAAACAAGTTATGGCTTTTTTGGGCACTGCCAGTTATTACCGAAAATTTGTTTCTCATTTCAGCACTGTGGCCAAGCCTCTTACCGACCTGACCAAGAAAACGATGCCCCGGCTGGTGATCTGGACTCCAGCCTGTGATGAGGCTTTTAACCAGCTGAAGGACGCTCTGGTCTGTGACCCTGTTCTGGCTGCTCCAGACTACAAGAGGAGATTCATTGTGCAGATGGACGCCTCTGCTTATGGACTGGGAGCTGTACTCAGCCAGGTGAATGCAGCTGGGGACGAGCACCCCATTGCCTACCTCAGCCGGAAACTGCTGGACCGAGAAGTGGCCTATGCAACTGTTGAAAAAGAATGTCTGGCTGTAATGTGGGCCCTTAGGAAACTAAGGCCGTATCTGTATGGACGAGAATTCACTGTGGTTACTGATCACAATCCCCTCACCTGGCTGAACAGAGTCTCTGGGGACAATGGATGCTTACTACGATGGAGCCTGGCACTGCAGCCCTATAACTTTACCATACAGTATAGAAGAGGCAGCCAACACCAAAATGCAGATGGATTGTCCAGGCAAGAGGAGCCCTGAGTCCTGTCAGCCATGCCTGTGTGTACTTAACCAGTGACCTGTAGAGGTCCCTAGTACGTACACAAATTGGGAGGGGAAGGGATTGTCATGATTTGTAGTCTTGCCCTGTCCTGTATTTTGTATAATATGTCATTTAACTTTTCTCTGGTTCATTTGCTGTAAATTAACCATGTCTCCTTCCCCCAATACTTTGCAATGTCTTGTGATGTACCTGGACCATAATCTAATTTAGGCTTGTGTCAACAGCTAGTGGAACTTTGGCTATTGATTTCCTAAGCAGAAGATAACCTACAATACACACCCTGTAGACTCAGTGGAGCCCTTAAATTTCTAGAATCTTCTGATGGACCAAACCATTGAATAGTAGGTGTGACCCCTACCCCCCTTCAGATGGGCTGATCCCAGGAGCCCTGACAATACATTCTTGTTTTAAGATCAGATGTGAGTTGGATGCTAAAAGAGAAGGTCGAGGCTGTCTGAGGAAGCCTCGGCCTCTGTGTGATCGTGGTGGATTTCTGGGACTCTTAAAGGACTATGGTTTTGTGATCTGGCACAAGGATTGTCGGGAGGTGCCCCCGAATCAGTTTCCTGTGGACTTATTTTGGGACTCTGCAAATTACCTTCGTGTTGTTCCTGTTTTCTGGTCAATAAATCTGTTGGATCGTTCCCAGGCCTGTTGTCCCTCCTTGCTCTGGAGAATACTCCCGTCACAGCCAGCTCTTATATCTGACACAAAAATAGCTGATCCTGAGAAAACTGCTGGAGTCTCAGTAGCACAGAAACATATAACCTACTTAGGGGTGAAAATAGGGAGAGATGCTCGATCTCTATATAGATTACATGATTCTAGTTAAATTGAAAAAATATTGTTAGAATTGGAAAGATGGAGAAATCTAAAACTCTCTTTGTTTGGGAGAATGTACTTGCTAAAAATGGTTAGTTTTGCATGACTTTGAGGCTATGTGCCCACATTGCAGAAATGTTGCGGAAATGTCCACAGCATTTCCGCAACTCCCGCCGTGGGAAAAACGCATGCGAATTGTTTTTCACACGATTTTTGCGTGCAGAATTCAAGCGCATTCCAAGCTATCTGTAGCATCACTTGGAATGTGATTGACAGGTTGGCCACACTTGTCAAACATAGTGTTTGACAAGTGTGACCAACTTTTTACTATTGAGGCTGCCTATGCATATCCATAGTATTATCAGGCGGGCTGCTACAGCACTAAAATATGCAACACACAGTGACAGACGCCCCAATAGACCAAGCCAACAGAAAGAGGCCCGACTGCATCCTGCAAAAAATGATATGAAGAGTGCATTGTATGCATTAATTTTTTGCACTTATCATTTCATTTTTTGCAGGATGCAGTTCAGTGTTAGGATTTAGTGTTAGGTACCCGTAAACGTGAAGACCTTTGGCGTAGGTTACGGGCTCATGTATTTTGGCCAAAATATCAGCTAATACTCCACATTTTTTAGTGTGTTTTTTGCACTTTTTATTCAGGGTGCAGTGGGGCCCATTTGGTCTTGTAAACTGCGGTGTCTGTTCACATGGCATGCATTTTGATTGCGCTGGGCAGCCCGCCTAAGCTAATAGAAGGGTGTCACTACTAGGCTGGCCTGGATGCTGTGCATTGCCATAGTGTGAACAGCACCGGATAAAAGTTTTTTATTGTGCATTAACATACCAGGCAACCTCCCCCTCCGCTGTGAGCGGTTGTGTCATCGGTATTCTTGCACCTGTGTTGCCGCCATCTTAACTATATGGGTCCACTGCATCCTGATAGGGCATTTGTCTGGAGGCCTGGACGGGTAAACCTTTTTGCTCTTTTTCTGTTTTCTATTATTGGAGGATTTTTAAGTCCTCTTTCTGTGCTATTTCAATGTCCAATTATTCAAAGATTCTGGGCCGAGGTAATTATCTACATACAGAGAATCTGGAAGGTTGGGATACCCAAAAATGTACAGGCATGTGTTATTCATTTCAGTAGCCTGATAAATGAATCAAATAATAACATATATAGTGCTGCCGTACATATTGTTCTGCTCCCGATGCCGTACATATTGTTCTGCTCCCGATGCCGTACATATTGTTCTGCTCCCGATGCCGTACATATTGTTCTGCTCCCGATGCCGTACATATTGTTCTGCTCCCGATGCCGTACATATTGTTCTGCTCCCGATGCCGTACATATTGTTCAATCAATCAATCAATCAATCAAATTTATTATCGCCAAGTACATATTACATATATACAAGGAATTCTTTGTGGCAAAGAGGCAACATAATATATAACAACAGATACAACAAGTAACATCTAACAAGACAGATACAGTATATAGTCTACACATGATGATTCACTGTTGAACAGAGAGTGGATAGAAGCTGTTCATATGGCGGTTGGTGCTGCATTTGGGGACTCTGAAGCGACGTCCTAAAGGGAGTAGTTGGAATGAGGAGTGTCCCGGGTGAGAGGGATCGGATGAAATTTTCAATGTGTGGGATCGAATACTCTTATCATAAAGATCCTGGATTTTAGGCAGGGGGGAGCCTATAATTCTCTCTGCTGTTCTGAAAGTCCTTTGTAAGCGGAGTTTGTCATGCGCAGTGGCTCCCCCATACCAGACTATCAGAGAGGAACAAATCACAGATCTGATGACAGCATTAAAGAATAAGATCAGCAGATTCTTAGACAAACCATATCTTTTCAGCTGACGCAGGAAGAACATCCTCTGTTGTGCTTTTCTTATAACAGCATCCACGTTTTTCCCCCATTTAAGATCATGAGAGATGATAACACCAAGGAATTTGGTCTCTGTGACCCTAAGAACCACTTCATCATGGATGTAGATTGGAAGTATCTCATGTTGATCTTTCCTAAAATCCACAACCATCTCAGCAGTTTTTTTAGTGTTGAGTACAAGATTATTGGCTTTACACCAGTCACATATTCTTTCCACCTCACTCCGATACAAGTCTTCAGCATTTCCCCTGATGAGACCAATCAGTGTCATATCATCGGCAAATTTCAAGATTTTTACTGAGTCTGCTGAAGAGATGCAATCATTCGTATAGAGAGAAAACAGTAACGGGGACAAAACACACCCCTGAGGTGCCCCGATGTTTGTGACCAAGGTGTCCGAAGTGAATGGTCCAACTTTTACACTCTGTATCCTGGCTGTCAGGAAGTTATAAATCCACAAGCATAAGTTGAGAGGGACTCCAAGAGCTACCATTTTCTTATGAAGTAAATTCGGATCAATGGTATTGAACGCTGAGCTAAAGTCCATGAAAAGAATCCGGACATATGAGTGCCGTTCATCTGTATGATCCAAAATGTACTTCAGTGCCAGATTGACAGTGTCGTTTGCCGAACGATTCTCCTTATAGGCAAACTGAAGCGGGTCCCATAGCTTCTGCGTGAATTTTATCAGGTGGGACATCATAATTCTTTCGAAGACTTTCATAGCTACAGATGTGAGTGCTACTGGTCTATAGTCGTTCAACTCAGAGGATCCCACTTTCTTGGGGACAGGGATAATTGTGGAATTTTTCCAACACTGAGGTACAACGCACTCTTTCAGTGACACATTGTATATATTTGTCAGTATAGGGGCAAGCTGGGTAGCACATACTTTCAGACACATTGGAGATACACCATCAGGGCCAGGTGCCTTTTTGACCTTAAGTCCCTTCAGGATGCGTATCACCTCTGCCTCGGAGATCACTACTTGGGTGTTGCACAATGAATGATCTTTATATGAACAGACTGAGGAGCTTAGAGATGAATAGCCACTGTGTGTAGAGCTTGCCTCAAATCTGCAGTAGAATTCATTTAACTCTGCTGCCAGACTTCTGCTGGGGTTCACTATAGTGGGGTGGCTTTTATAATTGGTGACCTCTCTTAATCCTCTCCATGCAGATCTAGTATCTTTTGATGAGAACCTTTCCTCCAGAATCTTTGCATACTCGTGTTTGGCTAACTTGATCTCTTTAGATAGCGAGTTCCTAAGTTTCTTGAATTCAGTAATATCGCCTGCTTTATAAGCCTCCTCTTTTCTCTTACGGATCAACCTGACTTTATTTGTAAACCACGGCTTGTTGTTTCCCCGAAAGTGGACAGATTTGGATGGAATAAACGTGTCTTCACAAAAACGGATATATGAGGACACTGCATCAACCCATTCATCCAGACCCGAGCATGTTTCCTGGAATACCTCCCAGTCCGTGCATTCAAAGCATGCTTGTAGTTGCAATTTTGCCTCCTCAGACCATGTCTTCTTTGTATAAACTGTAGGTTTGGATGTTTTCAACCTTTGCCTGTAGGCTGGAATTAAATGAATTAGACAATGATCTGAAAAGCCCACTGCTGCTCTCCTCACTGCCCTGTAGGCCCCTTTTAAGACAGTATAGCAGTGATCAAGCGTATTGTTCTCTATCGTGAAGCAGTTTATATGTTGAGTAAATTTGGGGAGATCCAGGTTGAGTTTTCCTTTGTTAAAGTCCCCCATTACGATCACAAATGCTTCAGGAGATCCTTTCTCCCATTCTGATATTTTGCAAGCTAATTCACCAATAGCAGCTTTAACAGATGCTTGAGGGGGAATATATACTGCAACCAGAACCATAGATGAAAACTCTCTTGGAGCGTAAAATGGTCTACAATTGAGTGCAAGGTACTCTAGATCTGGAGAGCAGCCTTTTCCCAGTATGTTAACATCACAGCACCAGCTAGTGTTGATGTAGAGACATACCCCACCCCCCCTTTGTTTACCTGAAGCTACACAATCACGGTCAGCTCTGTAGATAACAAAACCAGGTAGATCCAGACTACAATCAGGGATGTAGTTCCTGATTACAGTATGTAGTTCCTGATTACAGTTCCTGATGTAGTTCCTGATTGTTCTGCTCCCGATGCCGTACATATTGTTCTGCTCCCGATGCCGTACATATTGTTCTGCTCCCAATGCCGTACATATTGTTCTGCTCCCGATGCCGTACATATTGTTCTGCTCCCGATGCCGTACATATTGTTCTGCTCCCGATGCCGTACACATTGTTCTGCTCCCGATGCCGTACATATTGTTCTGCTCCCGATGCCGCACATATTGTTCTGCTCCCAATGCCGTACATATTGTTCTGCTCCCGATGCCGTACATATTGTTCTGCTTCCGATGCTGCACATATTGTTCTGCTCCCGATGCCGCGCATATCGTTCTGCTCCCGATGCCGTACATATTGTTCTGCTCCCGATGCCGTACATACTGTTCTGCTCCCGATGCCGTACATATTGTTCTGCTCCCGATGCCGCACATATTGCTCTGCTCCCGATGCCGTACATATTGTTCTGCTCCCGATGCCGTACATATTGTTCTGCTCCCGATGCCGTACATACTGTTCTGCTCCCGATGCCGCACATATTGTTCTGCTCCCGATGCCGTACATATTGTTCTGCTCCCGATGCCGTACATATTGTTCTGCTCCCGATACCGCACATATTGTTCTGCTCCCGATGCCGTACATATTGTTCTGCTCCCGATGCCGTACATACTGTTCTGCTCCCGATGCCGTACATATTGTTCTGCTCCCGATGCCATACATATTGTTCTGCCCCCGATGCCGTACATATTGTTCTGCTCCCGATGCCGGACATATTGTTCTGCTCCCGATGTTGCACATATTGTTCTGCTCCCGATGTCGCACATATTGTTCTGCTCCCGATGTTGCACATATTGTTCTGCTCCCGATGCCGTACATATTGTTCTGCTCCCGATGCTGTACATATTGTTCTGCTCCCGATGCCGTACATATTGTCCTGCTCCCAATGCCGCACATATTGTTCTGCTTCCAATGACGTACATATTGTTCTGCTCCCGATGCCGTACATATTGTTCTGCTCCCGATGCCGTACATATTGTTCTGCTCCCGTTGCCGTACATATTGTTCTGCTCCCCATGCCGTACATATTGTTCTGCTCCCGATGCCGTACATATTGTTCTGCTCCCAATGCCGCACATATTGTTCTGCTCCCGATGCCGTACATATTGTTTTGCTCCCGATGCCGCACATATTGTTCTGCTCCCGATGCCGCACATATTGTTCTGCTCCCGATTCCGGTAATATTGTTCTGCCCCCGATGCCGTACATATTGTTCTACTCCCGATGCCGCACATATTGTTCTGCTCTCGATGCCGCACATATTGTTCTGCTCCCGATGCCGCACATATTGTTCTGCTCCCGATGCCGTACATATTATTGTGCTCCCGATGCCGCACATATTGTTCTGCTCCCGATGCCGTACATATTGTTCTGCTCCCGATGCTGTACATATTGTTCTGCTCCCGATGCCGTAGATATTGTTCTGCTCCCAATGCCGCACATATTGTTCTGCTCCCGATGCCGTACATATTGTTCTGCTCCCGATGCCGCACATATTGTTCTGCTCCCGATGCCGCACATATTGTTCTGCTCCCGATGCCGTACATATTGTTCTGCCCCCGATGCCGTACATATTGTTCTACTCCCGATGCCGCACATATTGTTCTGCTCTCGATGCCGCACATATTGTTCTGCTCCCGATGCCGCACATATTGTTCTGCTCCCGATGCCGTACATATTATTGTGCTCCCGATGCCGCACATATTGTTCTGCTCCCGATGCCGTACATATTGTTCTGCTCCCGATGCTGTACATATTGTTCTGCTCCCGATGCCGTAGATATTGTTCTGCTCCCAATGCCGCACATATTGTTCTGCTCCCGATGCCGTACATATTGTTCTGCTCCCGATGCCGTACATATTGTTCTGCTCCCGATGCCGTACATATGTTCTGCTCCCGATGCCGTACGTATTGTTCTGCTCCCGATGCCGTACATATTGTTCTGCTCCCGATGCTGTACATATTGTTCTGCTCCCGATGCTGTACATATTGTTCTGCTCCCGATGCCGTACATATTGTTCTGCTCCCAATGCCGCACATATTGTTCTGCTCCCGAAGCCGTACATATTGTTCTGCTCCCGATACCGCACATATTGTTCTGCTCCCGATGCCGTACATATTGTTCTGCTCCCGATGCCGTACATACTGTTCTGCTCCCGATGCCGTACATATTGTTCTGCTCCCGATGCCATACATATTGTTCTGCCCCCGATGCCGTACATATTGTTCTGCTCCCGATGCCGGACATATTGTTCTGCTCCCGATGCCGGACATATTGTCCTCCTGATGCCGTACATATTGTTCTGCTCCCGATGCCGCACATATTGTTCTGCTCCCGATGTCGCACATATTGTTCTGCTCCCGATGTTGCACATATTGTTCTGCTCCCGATGCCGTACATATTGTTCTGCTCCCGATGCAGTACATATTGTTCTGCTCCCGATGCCGTACATATTGTTCTGCTCCCGATGCCGTACATATTGTTCTGCTCCCGATGCCGTACATATTGTTCTGCTCCCGATGCCGTACATATTGTTCTGCTCCCCATGCCGCACATATTGTTCTGCTCCCGATGCCGAACATATTGTTCTGCTCCCGATGCCGTACATATTGTTCTGCTCCCAATGCCGAACATATTGTTCTGCTCCCCATGCCGCACATATTGTTCTGCTCCCGATGCCGTACATATTGTTCTGCTCCCGATGCCGTACATATTGTTCTGCTCCCGATGCCGTACATATTGTTCTGCTCCCGATGCCGCACATATTGTTCTGCTCCCGATGCCGTACATATTGTTCTGCTCCCGATGCCGTACATATTGTTCTGCTCCCCATGCCGTACATATTGTTCTGCTCCCGATGCCGTACATATTCTTCTGCTCCCGATGCCGTACATATTCTTCTGCTCCCGATGCCATACATATTGTTCTGCTCCCGATGCCACACATATTGTTCTGCTCCCAATGCCGTACATATTGTTCTGCTCCCGATGCCGTACATATTGTTCTGCTCCCGATGCCGTACATATTGTTCTGCTGGCAGCTATGAAATGTATCTTGAGACACTGGCTGGAGAAGACACCACCGAGTGTTTCAGAACTGATAGATGCTATAAAATCCCTAATGGTGATGGACGAAATAGATACAGAATCCCAAAAAGAAAAGAATACGGAAACATTTTTCAAAAATGGAGGACTTTTATTGAATGTAGCTATCCACAAGCAGAGATCAGGCAATTAATGGTGGCATGTAAAGGTACAATATGGCACAAGGTTGAGGAGGTAGCTTGTAACTTGGGGATCTTGAGGTCTTAATATCTGTTTATAGTTTCATCGCTAGTTCTGTATATGGTTCAAATGAAGTATTTTAACATTCAAAGGGTTAAAGTGAAAGTGGATGAGAGTAACATTGTATTGTCTGGATATATGCATAGAATGTATGGTTTCTGTGTATGTTGGATTGCATATTATTGTCAAATCATCTAATAAAAAAAACCTCACTCCCCCCGCAGTGACATCACTAGGATTAATTATATGCAAACACATGAAGTGGATCAATAAATTTGAATATCAAAATATCCACAATATTCCAAAATGTAAACATTGTTTCACACAGCAAGCAAAAGAATAAAACAAAACCGATCAGATGAGCGTTGTGGCTACACACGGCAGGCTGGAGCGCCGCTATGTGCAGCAGAGGTGATTGGATGATCGCAGCTTCTAGTGTCTCACGCAGATTACTGAGCCAGTAAAGAGAAAGGGTTTTACAAATATAAAAAATGTAAGAAATATAATTCAAATCCCCGCTCCTTTGATCCATTCAAAATACACCAATTAAAAATTACACATATTTGGTAACGACACATTCAGAATCGCCCGATCCATCAATATATAAAAAGAATGAATCTGATCTGTAAGCGGTGTGGTGAGAAGAAAGATCATAATACCAGAATTACATTTTTTTAGTCTCCACAACATTGAATTAAATGCAATAACTGACGATAAAAAGATCGGATCTACACCAAAATGGTATCAATGAAAACGTCAGCTCGGCACACAAACACTGAGCCCTCACCCAGCCCAAGGTCACGAGAAATGGAGGCGCTATGGGTCTGGGAAAATGGGGACAATTTATTTATTTTTTTTACGAACTTTGGAATTCTTTTCACCACTTAAATAAAAAAGAACTTATCCATGTTTGGTGTCTACAAACTCGTAATGACCTGGAGAATCATATTGGCAGGTCATTTAGAGAACACGGTAAAAAAAAAAGCTATTGTGAAGTTGCACTTTTTTTTTGCAATTTCGTCACACTTTGAATTTTTCCCCATTTTCCAGTACATGATATGGTAACACCAATGGTGCCCTTCAAAAGTACAACTTGTCCCACAAAAAAGCAAGCCCTCACATGGCGATATTTATGGAAAAGTAAAAAAGTGATGGCTCTGGGAAGACGGAAAACAAAAAACTCAAGGGGTGGTGAAGGGGTTAATGTTAGATTATTGTTTTACATTATTTATTATGATATTATATTATTTTTTCTTCTTGCCTTTATGTCATTCTTCTGTTTGCTATGTGAAACAATGTTTACATTTTGGAATGTTGTGAATATTTTGAAATTCTAATTTATTGATCCACTACATGTGTTCGCATATAATTAATTCCAGTGATGTCACTGCGGGGGGAGTGCGTTAATGTTTGTAAATGAGGGGCAACATGCGAGGGACAGGTGACATCACATTTGCTCAACAGACAAACTCTTTGACCATCAAGCATTAGAATTGAAGATTGTGGATTGTCACTACAAAAATGACATCAGCGAGGCCTTGAACAGGCAAAAGCCACGAGAGCGGCTCCTAATACCAGCCCAGCGAAATACTAACAGGCAGGTAAGACTAATTACACCTTACCCTGCACCCTGCAGAGAAATGACGGACATCTTCACACGGTACCGGCCAGTTTCACTTTCTGATACCGCGCTGAGTAATATTTTACCTCCCAATTCTTCCATAACACCAAAAAGGTCAAAACCTCTCAGCGATCTGCTAGTGTGGAGTCACTTTGTGCCGCCATCTTCACAGACCTTTCTATCTAATATTCCTGGGGCTGTTATTCATGTGGCTCTTGTGGGGCCTGACCACAAATGATGGTTTATTATGCACTGTACTTGTTATACCTTATAATGGCTGTAGCACAGATCTACAAGATGGCGATTTACAACCAAATAAGAAGCATATAACACTCTACTTTAAGAAGGCATAAATACTAGGACAAATAGCATTATAGAGGGGTGTAGATATAAACAGATATATGTAAATGATTTCTTAATACATGAACTTCATTGGGTTTTCTGTAATATTGCCAACTTCCAAGATGGCACTTACGAGCTCTCTATTGGAGCGCATGCATAACCCACCCCCTCCCCGCCCGCTGTTCAATCGCAAGTGCAGAGGTGAACTCGCCTCTGACAATGAGACTTTTTTTCACTGTGCTAGCGGTGATCTCACCGGAGGGAGGTCACCGCAGTTCATTGGCCTGGCTGGGAATGCAGCCTCAGTGACCCACGGTAACCACAATGAGTATGCAACCTGGTTTCTTGTTTCCAGGATCAGTACTGGATAGGGTGTCCATTACTAACCATCTCCATTACTAACCTCTGGGCTTGATGTCACTGGACAATGCAAAGGGACATCAACCCCACAAATATTACCCTTCTAGCCAACGCTACAGGGCTGGAAAGAGCTGGGCAAAGCATCTAGAATTGGCGCATGTAATAGATGTGCCTTTTCTGGGTGGCTGCAGGCTGCTATTTTTAGTCTAGGGGGGCAATATTCATGTCTCCTTACATGCCTGAGAATACCAGCTCCTAGCTGTGAGCTTTAGCAAGGCTGCTTGTCAAAAATGGCGGGACCCCACACAGCTTTTTACAATTATTTATTTAAATAATTAAAAAAAACAGCATGGGGACCCCTCTATTCTCAATAACCAGCCTTGCTAAAGGGTTGCAGTCCCCAGCTGTCAGTTTTGCCTGGCTGGTTATCAAAAATACAGGGGAACTCACGCCATTCTATATTTTAAAATATTTATTTACAGCAAAGGAGCCAGCGGAAGAATACTGTTAACGGCAGCAGGTTTGGGCTGATGGGAGCAGTAGTCCCATCAGCTGACGCCAGTGACCGGAGGTAAACTTATTACATCCAATCACAGCTGCTAGCTCATGCTGTCATATGAAAGCACACGTGGCTCCATTCAGTACACACATGGCTCCGCTCCGTACACCTCGTACACACGCGGCTCCACTCCGTACACCTCGTACACACGCGGCTCCACTCCGTACACCTCGTACACACACGGCTCCGCTCCATACACCTCATACACACACGGCTCCGCTCCGTACACCTCGTACACACACGGCTCCGCTCCTTACACCTCGTACATACGGCTCCGCTCCGTACACCTCGTACACACACGGCTCCGCTCCGTACACCTCGTACACACACGGCTCCGCTCCGTACACCTCGTACACACGCGGCTCCGCTCCGTACACCTCGTACACACGCGGCTCCGCTCCGTACACCTCGTACACACGCGGCTCCGCTCCGTACACCTCGTACACACGCGGCTCCGCTCCGTACACCTCGTACACACGCGGCTCCGCTCCGTACACCTCGTACACACGCGGCTCCGCTCCGTACACCTCGTACACACGCGGCTCCGCTCCGTACACCTCGTACACACGCGGCTCCGCTCCGTACACCTCGTACACACGCGGCTCCGCTCCGTACACCTCGTACACACGCGGCTCCGCTCCGTACACCTCGTACACACGCGGCTCCGCTCCGTACACCTCGTACACACGCGGCTCCGCTCCGTACACCTCGTACACACGCGGCTCCGCTCCGTACACCTCGTACACACGCGGCTCCGCTCCGTACACCTCGTACACACGCGGCTCCGCTCCGTACACACACAACTCCCCTCCGTACACCTCGTACACACGCGGCTCCGCTCCGTACACCTCGTACACACGCGGCTCCGCTCCGTACACCTCATGCACACACGGCTCCACTCCGTACACCTCGTACACACACGGCTCTGCTCCGTACACCTCGTACACACACGGCTCCGTCCGCTCCGTACACCTCGTACACACACGGCTCCGCTCCGTACACCTCGTACACACACGGCTCCGCTCCGTACACCTCGTACACACGCGGCTCCGCTCCGTACACCTCGTACACACGCGGCTCCGCTCCGTACACCTCGTACACACGCGGCTCCGCTCCGTACACCTCGTACACACACGGCTCCGCTCCGTACACCTCGTACACACACGGCTCCGCTCCGTACACCTCGTACACACACGGCTCCGCTCCGTACACCTTGTACACATGCGGCTCCGCTCCGTACACCTCGTACACACGCGGCTCTGCTACATCCACCCTGTAAACCCCTCCTGACCCCACACAGAAACTTCCCCTCATCCAGCACCATGACAACCAGCACAGCAGAGTCCTGCACACACTGAGGCCCCTGATCATGTGACCCCTGACTCCTCCCCTCCTGTGACCTCATCACAGGTCCTGTGTGCACAGAGCAGTCATATATGTGGCGGACACTCCTGGATCTTCTGCTTTCTGGGCCGATTCCTCCTGTGAGTCCTATTAACCCTTTCGCTCCCTGTCTTCTCCTTTCTGACAGGACAATCTCTGAATTCGGACAGTGTGACAGGAATTTCAGCAATGTGGAAGGAAGAAATGACAATTTTACTGTTTTCCTCACAGAAATGTGACTTTCCCCCCAATGTATCATTGTCCTAAAGGTGACAGGAGCGCTGAGGCCGCACAGTGCGCCGTGTCTCCTGAGTGCCGATACCCCACAGGCTCGGGAGGGAAGGGGCACCATTGTGGCTGGGATAGACGGCGGATGCTAGAGGACGGTGCCGGAGGCTCCATTATTCTCTATGTGGAGTGCGGCTCTGCGGGTGGAGGTCGGTGCTGGAGGCTCCATTATTCTCTATGTGGAGTGCGGCTCTGCGGGTGGAGGTCGGTGCTGGAGGCTCCATTATTCTCTATGTGGAGTGCGGCTCTGCGGGTGGAGGTCGGTGCTGGAGGCTCCATTATTCTCTATGTGGAGTGTGGCTCTGCGGGTGGAGGTCTGTGCTGGAGGCTCCATTATTCTCTATGTGGAGTGCGGGTGGAGGTCGGTGCTGGAGGCTCCATTATTCTCTATGTGGAGTGTGGCTCTGCGGGTGGAGGTCTGTGCTGGAGGCTCCATTATTCTCTATGTGGAGTGCGGCTCTGCGGGTGGAGGTCGGTGCTGGAGGCTCCATTATTCTCTATGTGGAGTGCGGCTCTGCGGGTGGAGGTCGGTGCCGGAGGCTCCATTATTCTCTATGTGGAGTGTGGCTCTGTGGGTGGAGGTCTGTGCTGGAGGCTCCATTATTCTCTATGTGGAGTGCGGCTCTGCGGGTGGAGGTCGGTGCTGGAGGCTCCATTATTCTCTATGTGGAGTGCGGCTCTGCGGGTGGAGGTCGGTGCTGGAGGCTCCATTATTCTCTATGTGGAGTGCGGCTCTGCGGGTGGAGGTCGGTGCTGGAGGCTCCATTATTCTCTATGTGGAGTGCGGCTCTGCGGGTGGAGGTCGGTGCTGGAGGCTCCATTATTCTCTATGTGGAGTGCGGCTCTGCGGGTGGAGGTCGGTGCTGGAGGCTCCATTATTCTCTATGTGGAGTGTGGCTCTGCGGGTGGAGGTCGGTGCTGGAGGCTCCATTATTCTCTATGTGGAGTGTGGCTCTGTGGGTGGAGGTCTGTGCTGGAGGCTCCATTATTCTCTATGTGGAGTGCGGCTCTGCGGGTGGAGGTCGGTGCTGGAGGCTCCATTATTCTCTATGTGGAGTGCGGCTCTGCGGGTGGAGGTCGGTGCTGGAGGCTCCATTATTCTCTATGTGGAGTGCGGCTCTGCGGGTGGAGGTCGGTGCTGGAGGCTCCATTATTCTCTATGTGGAGTGCGGCTCTGCGGGTGGAGGTCGGTGCTGGAGGCCCCATTAATCTCTATGTGGAGTGCGGCTCTGCGGGTGGAGGTCGGTGCTGGAGGCTCCATTATTCTCTATGTGGAGTGCGGCTCTGCGGGTGGAGGTCGGTGCTGGAGGCTCCATTATTCTCTATGTGGAGTGCGGCTCTGCGGGTGGAGGTCGGTGCTGGAGGCTCCATTATTCTCTATGTGGAGTGCGGCTCTGCGGGTGGAGGTCGGTGCTGGAGGCCCCATTATTCTCTATGTGGAGTGCGGCTCTGCGGGTGGAGGTCGGTGCTGGAGGCCCCATTAATCTCTATGTGGAGTGCAGCTCTGCGGGTGGAGGTCGGTGCTGGAGGCTCGATTATTCTCTATGTGGTGTGCGGCTCTGTGGGTAGAGGTTGGTGCTGGAGGCTCCATTATTCTCTATGTGGAGTGTGGCTCTGTGGGTGGAGGTCGGTGCTGGAGGCTCCATTATTCTCTATGTGGAGTGTGGCTCTGCGGGTGGAGGTCGGTGCTGGAGGCTACATTATTCTCTATGTGGAGTGTGGCTCTGTGGGTGGAGGTCGGTGCTGGAGGCTCCATTATTCTCTATGTGGAGTGCGGCTCTGCGGGTGGAGGTCGGTGCTGGAGGCTCCATTATTCTCTATGTGGAGTGCGGCTCTGCGGGTGGAGGTCGGTGCTGGAGGCTCCATTATTCTCTATGTGGAGTGCGGCTCTGCGGGTGGAGGTCGGTGCTGGAGGCTCCATTATTCTCTATGTGGAGTGCGGCTCTGCGGGTGGAGGTCGGTGCTGGAGGCCCCATTAATCTCTATGTGGAGTGCGGCTCTGCGGGTGGAGGTCGGTGCTGGAGGCTCCATTATTCTCTATGTGGAGTGCGGCTCTGCGGGTGGAGGTCGGTGCTGGAGGCTCCATTATTCTCTATGTGGAGTGCGGCTCTGCGGGTGGAGGTCGGTGCTGGAGGCTCCATTATTCTCTATGTGGAGTGCGGCTCTGCGGGTGGAGGTCGGTGCTGGAGGCCCCATTATTCTCTATGTGGAGTGCGGCTCTGCGGGTGGAGGTCGGTGCTGGAGGCCCCATTAATCTCTATGTGGAGTGCGGCTCTGCGGGTGGAGGTCGGTGCTGGAGGCTCGATTATTCTCTATGTGGTGTGCGGCTCTGTGGGTAGAGGTCGGTGCTGGAGGCTCCATTATTCTCTATGTGGAGTGTGGCTCTGCGGGTGGAGGTCGGTGCTGGAGGCTCCATTATTCTCTATGTGGAGTGTGGCTCTGCGGGTGGAGGTCGGTGCTGGAGGCTCCATTATTCTCTATGTGGAGTGCGGCTCTGCGGGTGGAGGTCGGTGCTGGAGGCTCCATTATTCTCTATGTGGAGTGTGGCTCTGCGGGTGGAGGTCGGTGCTGGAGGCTCCATTATTCTCTATGTGGAGTGCGGCTCTGTGGGTGGAGGTCGGTGCTGGAGGCTCGATTATTCTCTATGTGGAGTGCGGCTCTGCGGGTGGAGGTCGGTGCTGGAGGCCCCATTATTCTCTATGTGGAGTGCGGCTCTGCGGGTGGAGGTCGGTGCCGGAGGCTCCATTATTCTCTATGTGGAGTGCGGGTGGAGGTCGGTGCCGGAGGCTCCATTATTCTCTATGTGGAGTGTGGCTCTGCGAGTGGAGGTCGGTGCTGGAGGCTCCATTATTCTCTATGTGGAGTGCTGCTCTGCGGGTGGAGGTCGGTGCCGGAGGCTCCATTATTCTCTATGTGGAGTGTGGCTCTGCGGGTGGAGGTCAGTGCTGGAGGCTCCATTATTCTCTATGTGGAGTGTGGCTCTGCGGGTGGAGGTCGGTGCTGGAGGCTCCATTATTCTCCATGTGGAGTGCGGCTCTGCGGGTGGAGGTCGGTGCTGGAGGCTCCATTATTCTCCATGTGGAGTGCGGCTCTGCGGGTGGAGGTCGGTGCTGGAGGCTCCATTATTCTCTATGTGGAGTGCGGCTCTGCGGGTGGAGGCCGGTGCTGGAGGCTCCATTCTCTATGTGGAGTGCGGCTCTGCGGGTGGAGGTCGGTGCTGGAGGCTCCATTATTCTCTATGTGGAGTGTGGCTCTGCGGGTGGAGGTCGGTGCCGGAGGCTCCAATATTCTCTATCTGGAGTGAGGCTCTGTGGGTGGAGGTCGGTGCTGGAGGCTCCATTATTCTCTTTGTGGAGTGTGGCTCTGCGGGTGGAGGTCGGTGTCGGAAGCTCCATTATTCTCTATGTGGAGTGCGGCTCTGTGGGTGGAGGTCGGTGCTGGAGGCTCCATTATTCTCTATGTGGAGTGCGGCTCTGTGGGTGGAGGTCGGTGCTGGAGGCTCCATTATTCTCTATGTGGAGTGCGGCTCTGCGGGTGGAGGTCGGTGCTGGAGGCTCCATTATTCTCTATGTGGAGTGCGGCTCTGCGGGTGGAGGTTGGTGCTGGAGGCTCCATTATTCTCTATGTGGAGTGTGGCTCTGCGACTGGAAGTTGGTGCCGGAGGCTCCATTATTCTCTATGTGGAGTGCGGCTCTGCAGGTGGAGGTCAGTGCTGGAGGCCCCATTATTCTCTATGGGGAGTGCGGCTCTGCGGGTGGAGGTCAGTGCTGGAGACCCCATTATTCTCTATGTGGAGTGCGGCTCTGCGGGTGGAGGTCGGTGCTGGAGGCTCCATTATTTTGTATGTGGAGTGCGGCTCTGCAGGTGGAGGCCGGTGCTGGAGGCTCCATTATTCTCTATGTGGAGTGTGGCTCCGCGGGTGGAGGTCGGTGTTGGAGGCTCCATTATTCTCTGTGTAGTGCGGGCTGCGGGTGGAGGTCGGTGCTGGAGGCTCCATTATTCTCTATGTGGATTGCGGCTCTGCAGGTGGAGGTCGGTGCTGGAGGCTCCATTATTCTCTATGTGGAGTGTGGCTCTGCGGTTGGAGGTCGGTGTTGGAGGCTCCATTAATCTCTATGTGGAGTGCAGCTCTGCGGGTGGAGGTCGGTGCTGGAGGCTCGATTATTCTCTATGTGGTGTGCGGCTCTGTGGGTAGAGGTTGGTGCTGGAGGCTCCATTATTCTCTATGTGGAGTGTGGCTCTGTGGGTGGAGGTCGGTGCTGGAGGCTCCATTATTCTCTATGTGGAGTGCGGCTCTGCGGGTGGAGGTCGGTGCTGGAGGCTCCATTATTCTCTATGTGGAGTGCGGCTCTGCAGGTGGAGGTCGGTGTTGGAGGCCCCATTATGCTCTATGTGGAGTGCGGCTCTGCGGGTGGAGGTCGGTGCCAGAGGCTCCATTATTCTCTATGTGGAGTGTGGCTCTGTG
Source organism: Dendrobates tinctorius (assembly GCF_039654945.1). Classification (NCBI taxonomy): domain Eukaryota; kingdom Metazoa; phylum Chordata; class Amphibia; order Anura; family Dendrobatidae; genus Dendrobates; species Dendrobates tinctorius. Next base: position 2,387,992 of record NW_027362061.1, on the reverse strand, counting down.
GGTGGAGGTCGGTGCTGGACGCTCCATTATTCTCTATGTGGAGTGCGGCTCTGCGGGTGGAGGCCGGTGCTGGAGGCTCAATTATTCTCTATGTGGAGTGCGGCTCTGCGGGTGGAAGTCGGTGCTGGAGATTCCCCATTATTCGTTACTTCCAACCATCTATCAGCACAGTCCCAATTTGGGGGCGCTGTCCCGGGTGTTCAGGGTAACGTCCCGCCTTTCACTCTGTGTCTGTAAGTTGCCGCCTCCTCCTTCCAGCTCACTGTGGTTAGTGCTCAGTAGTTCCTTCTATGACTCTGGGGGATACCGGTATGTCTGTGCTGTAATTAGCTCATTCTTCACTTTTCTTCAAGTCTGGGCCCTGGTGATTCAAACACACAACTTCTTGTACTGGTACACAGAGATACATTTCTATATACCAGTGTATTCCTATGTACTTGCATTCTAGAGTTGAAATTAAAGTCAGAGATTTTTTTCTTTCTATAAAATAACAAAGAACAATTAGAATAATGATTTATTGCAGTTTCTTTTTCCGCTTTTTGACCAAGCCAAAATTTTCAAATCTAACATGTCAATTTACAGAATGTGGCAAAACACGGAAACGTTTCCACAGATTTCCGTGGTTTTAAGATTGTTTTTTCATGAATCATTGCATTTTTTTAACGTTAAATTTAGGTTAATATGTTTTGCTTTTATTTATGAAAAAAAATTAGCCATTTTGACTAAAATGTAAAAAAAAATTAACAATTTTCAATTTTTGAATAATTATACTTTTAATCCAGGTAGTCACACAGCACAAAATAGTAAAAAAAAATAACATTTAGCTTAGGCATCCTTCCCACGTCCATTGTAATAATTATATGGGTACTACGGAATCTGATTGCGTGGGACAATGAGACTGAGACCAAAGTTGATGTAAATTAGTATATTGCACAAGAGTGACAAAACTAGACAGAGCCCTTCCTGCCACAGTAACACAGCACAATATGGAATAATGCAGGTAAAGCAGAACTGGCAGTACACTTTCTGCAATATTAAGGAAAATTCAGCACAATATGGAAATGTTCTAAGTGACCGAAGAGTGGGGTAAGACCGCTAATAATAACCAGGAAGTACCATGACAGGGCGAGATACAAGACTCCATCTTGGATCAGGGCAAACAAGCACAAAGGAAAGTCCAGGGAATTCTTACATCCATATAGAAGAAGTGCGTGAAAGCCTAAACGTTGCAGGTTATGTGTGAACACAGCCTAACAGACGTGTTTAGCACAATGGCCTTTAAAAAATAAACTATAGCTCGTCTCACTCAAAAGGCAAAACCTCATATAGTGAACCTTATGTAAAAATGAAAAATTTCTGGCTGCTCCAACTATGAAGGAATGAACAATAAATCCATAAGTCCCAACCATCCCGAATACAGCAGAACAGTCACAGATTTAGGTCTATGTCCTGTCATCCTGGGCAGTCTGCTGAATGTCTCTGCCTTCATGCCTCCTTCTCACATATGCTCCTGGCAGGGTAGGAAAAAATGGTAAATGAGTCTGGGGTGCAGTTATGGGCATGTGTTATGAATGAGTCACCGTAGGAGGCAGACACAAAAATAGCAGCTAAGTCCAGAAAACCGGAGAAGTTGGCAACTATCAGATTGCAGACCCCTGAACCTAACAACAACTAGCAGTAGCCATGGGGGGTTCCTACGGTGCCCTAGACCCCTCGATCACAGCCGGAGAAACTAAATAGCCTAAAGACAGAAAAGGAAAACTAAACTGCCCCAGAGCAGACCCCAAAGTAAAAGGCAGCCCCCAACATATAATGACGGTGAAGCAAGATGAAAAAACACACACACAGAAAGATAGGCTGAGCAAACAATGGGGCCCAAACTCACTAAAATAGGACAGGATAGGACAGCTGCTGTCTGCAATCTGCAAAAACCCTGAAAAGACATAAGCCAACAGGCTGATATGGAAAAAGGCCCTGAAGCAGCTAGGCTTCAAAAACTATATCAGCACTCAGGTATTTTCTGAAGACAGAGCTAAAGGAATTCAGATCACCCCAGCAGGGAATGACAGAAATCCAGCAAAACAAAAACAACGTACAAATGCAAACGGCAGAGCAGAAAACTTAGCTCTTGGAGAGCAGGAATTCAGACTGGTATCCAAGGATCCACAGAGAAATCACCCACAGAGCAGACGGGCGTGGACAGCCTTATATCCAGTCAGAAACTCCACTCAGCCAATCATCATCATTAGACCCAGATGCCTGATAATCAGGCTCACTATCTTTCTTTACTAGAAGAGGGAGTTCATCGGGCCTCAGTGGTAAAGGGGAAAATGAACTCACAACAGTACCTCCCCCTTGAGGAGGGGTCACCGAACCCTCAACCACGCCACCAGGGCGATCAGGGTGAGCCCGATGAAAGGCACGCACCAATCTTTTGGCATGAATATCAGAGGCAGAGACCCAGGAATTATCCTCCTGACCATAACCCTTCCACTTAACCAAATACTGGAGTCTCCGTCTAGCCAGACGGGAATCCAGTACCTTCTCTACCTCATATTCCATGTTACCTTCAACCAATACAAGGTCTGGAGGTGCCACCCCAGGAACAACAGGTTCAACAAACCTCTTCAACAAAGACTTATGGAACACATTATGGATTTTAAATGTGACAGGAAGAGCCAAACGAAAAGAGACTGGATTAATAATCTCCAAAATCTTGTAAGGTCTGTGATGTACAATGTCTGTGAGGTATGGGGTTTTGTCTACAAAATATGATGTTTTCTGTTGTAACTTTCCAGAAAAATCCAGCCCTCTATGCCAATGCAGGCTGTCAGCTCATGCAGCACCTTCCCCCCTCCTCTTTTCGCCCATGGCTCACTCACACACTGACCAGTGCCCCCCTGCCTGGGCTAGCTCTGAAACCTTAAACCAACTTCCTCTCGAAGAGCAGGGGGAAGGGATCCCTTTGTTCGGAAAAACACAGGCTGTATGCCGGTATATGGGAAACATAAAAGTCATATTACGAAAACCATACCCAGTAGAGATATGAAAATCATATTTTTGTAACCTGAGCGGTCCCAGCTTCGATACCGTGTCTCTTTCGAAGTTCCACCCTGCCCAGAACATGAGATATGATTTGCGCCCAAATGGACGGTCATATCGCATAGATGTTTGATGTTTTCTTGATGGGCTCATTACGCTGGGAAACATGATACCACTGATGAGTCCATACCAGCTTCTCCCATAAAGTTATAGCTAATCTAAGTTTTGTAGCCAAAACATAACTTGGATAAGAGAGGTGGGATCAACCCAGAATGCACCTCTCCGTGATGTCACATAGGAAAGTCTATAAGGCATTTCCTGGGCAAACCAGGTCAGAACAGCTGCAGAGTCGGTGCTGACAAGAACTCCAGATGAATGGAGACGTGTGGCTCCTCCCCCCTTAAAGCCGCATGGTCTGCCTAAGGAACAATATGGAACTGTGAGTGTAATCTCTTTGTTTTCTCCTCTTTTATTTTATACCTGTACTGTACATATTTTATGTCTCAATTTTATAGCAACTTTTATCTGTAATCACTGTCCTCTTTCGGAAAATAAATGAAATTATTTAGATCTGTCTCCATGCTCTAAGAATCGAACTATACGCCTTTGATAGATAATCGCTACTAATTCAAGGGGTTTGCCATGGACCCTCTTAATTTAACACTGTGAATTAAGTAACCGTGACTGGTGGCAGCGCGTTGTGTACGGCTATTACGGCTTGCTGGCAGTCTAGAAGGGTCTTATATTGCTGAGTAAGGGGCTTCAGCCACAGCATTGATAATTCCCTTACTGCAGAAGCCTAATTGCCGGTTCACAACAGGCAGCCCGTCCGGCGACTAATTATCCTAGGTGCAGTTCCCTGACTGACCTGAGGGTAAGGGGGGCGCCGGAGAGCTGCGAGTTCCAAAGTGGAACTGAGAAAGTGGGATATACATAAATCCCCGCAGTACTTGGAAGATTGATAGCAGTGGTGGGGCATCCAAATTAAACTCCCCCTGCGGCAAATTGTAGAGCGAGATTAGCTGGCTGGATATTTTTGTCACATGGTGCCAGTGGTGGGATAACTAAGATAAGCCCCACTGCGCCTGTGATAGCCGTGTGCTGGCATTGTGTCACGTCCCTCCGTCCGCTGATACACCGGTGTCAGTGGTGGGATCGTGACATAGTGGTGACACAGGGTCCGCTGTCCGTCGCGTTTTGGTGGCAGCGGGACCCCCGTTAGTCGTCGCCCGTAAGTGGACGAACGGCCGTGGGCTGTTCGTCACATATTGGTGGCAGAGCGGTGGGATAATCCTAGAGCATTAGTGATTTGGTTTGAGCAATCATTCCTCTCACTAAAGACCTGCACGGTTCCTGCGGGAATCCTGCATCATAGGTTTTGGAGAACAGACTCAGTGGTTACTAGTCCTGAGACATTAGTGTGTACTTGCAAGTATCCCCCTCCCGTTTCTTCGTTTTTCTTTTTCTATCTTTTATTTGGCAACCATGGCGGCGATGACAGTGGAGTGGTATCAGAAGCAGAAAAAGGACACCCTTGCTGGGTTATGCACGTACCGAGGCATAGACGCCGCAGGAGGAACCAAAGATCAAATGATCGCGGCTCTAGTGCAGCTGGACAACGACCAGAATCCAGCGAGCGCAGAAGTTGGCCCAAGTTGCCATGGGGCTGCAGCAGAGGCTCCACTCCTGAGCGCTGGCCCCACATTCAACCAGAACGGGGTGGACCCCTATCTGCAAATGGCCTTGGACGAACTCCCCGCCGAAGACAGGGATGGGCGGGTGAGGCTGATCCAGCAATATCGGCAGGAGGCCCAAGCCGAACGTGAGCGCCATGCAGAAGCTCAGAGGGCCCATGAGCTGGAGATGCTCCAGCGGGGGTGGAATGCCCCCACAGCCCGAAGCCGTGAGCCCAGCAGCGTCCAGACTCCTAAACCCCGGCCAGAGCATTTTCCCGTGATGGAAAAGGATGGGGACTTGGACACGTTCCTGCGAGCCTTTGAGAAAGCCTGCAGACAGTACCAGCTGCCTAGAGACCAATGGGCAAGGTACTTGACCCCAGGGCTAAAAGGCAAAGCCCTGGAGGCATTTGCTTCTCTTCCGCCAGAAGCCGATGACGACTATGACGCCACAAAGCAGGCGCTGATCGCCAAATACCGGCTGACACCTGACGTATACCGAAAGAAGTTCCGACACCTCCAACGTGGCCCACACGATAGCTACAGTGATGTGGTGCAAGGACTCAGGACCCACTTTGACCAGTGGATCCATGGACTGTCCGTTGAAACCTTTGAGCAGCTACGGGACCTGATGATCAAAGACCAGTTCCTGCATCTCTGCCCAGCTGAGGTCCGACAGTTCATCCTGGACCGCGAACCAACGAACGCGGACAAAGCGGCGCAGATCGCCGACAACCACGAGGCCAACCGGAAGCCCGAGACGCGGAGGCCAGTCACCACCAGCTGGAAAGGGGGTAAGCCAGCAACCAACCCCAATGCCCCAGCTGGCCGTCCCTCCGGAGGCCCTGTCCCTGTTGCCAACAACAGGCCGGCTACTGACAGTCGCCTGTGTCACCACTGCCAGCGGCCTGGTCACTTCTCTTACACCTGTCCGAATAGGCCGAAGAACCCCCCAGCCAAGGCCCCCGGGCCCAACGCCTCTGTTCTTTTGGTGGGAGGTGTGGTTGGGAGGGCTGACGACAACGTTCAACCTGTTCAGGTGGGGGCCCGTCTTGCTACAGGCCTCAAGGACACCGGGGCTGAACGAACCCTCATCCGTCCTGGACTGGCGGCCCCTGAAGAGTTTGTTGAGGGGAAAACCCTGACTGTCACCGGGATTGGAGGCACCCGTTGTCCCTTGCCAGTGGCACGAGTTTTTCTTGACTGGGGTGCCGGGAGCGGGTTGAGGGAGGTGGGAGTGTCTGAAAATTTGCCCACTGATGTTTTATTGGGGACTGACTTGGGGAGGATGGTTGCATACTATGTCCCTGACACCCTTCCCCAAACTGATAATAAGGGTAACGTTAACCCTGATGATGTTGATGATGGGAAACTGAATGTGTTACCTGCTAATGCCTTGATGAGTAATGATGCAACTAACAACCATTCTTTCCCAAGGTATGATGCTGATGTGATTGTACCAAAGCAAACTGATAACCATTCTTTTCCTAGGAATGATGATGTTGATGTATCTGTGCCGACTGAACCCGTTAACCCTTTCTTTGAAATGGTAGATGTGTCCACAGGTACCGAGGTGCTCAGCCCCGTCACTCTGCGGAGTGAGACGGCTGAGGAACCCCTGGCAGGAGCAAGCAACGGTGCTCAAGAGAATGGGGAGGTGCATGGGGACCATGAGGAAGGTAATGCCATGCAGCTGACCAGTGCCACCGAGGAAGGTAACTGGCCCATAAGTAGCACTGCTCCTAAAGTGTTGGGGGTGGATGGGGAGGTAGAGCCCAGGGCAGCACCGGCTGGTGGGTCTGCAGAAATCCCCAGGGAGACAGCATACATAGCAGCTGTCACACGCAGTCAGAGTGCCCAGATCGCAGGTAACGCACTGTCTTCTGGACCCTCTGCTGCTACAGGAGAGACTGAACCAGAGGTGAACCCAGAGCCGGTTCCAGAGGGTCCCAGTAAAGAGGGGACCCTGACGTCCCTTCTGGCAGCCTCCAGCATGGAGTTCCAGGCTGCTCTGCACTCAGATGCCAGCCTGGAGAAATTGAGAGGTCTCGCCGAGACGCCCACCTCCAAGTCTGATAAGGAGAGGGTGTTCTGGGAACGAGGAAGGTTGTACCGGGAGACAGTACCCGGAGATCCTAAAAAGGAGTGGTTGAGGGAAAGACAGCTGGTCGTCCCCTATCAGTTCAGAACTGAGTTGTTGCGGATTGCCCATGAGATTCCACTCGCTGGACACTTGGGGATCAGCAAAACAAAGGCACGGCTGTCTCAACACTTCTATTGGCCCAAGATGGGGACAGATGTAACACACTACTGCCGCTCCTGTGCCACCTGTCAAAAAGTGGGTAAGGCGGGGCCTGCTCTTAAGGCTCCCCTTATTCCTTTGCCGGTGATAGAGGAGCCTTTCCAGAGAATCGCGGTGGACATTGTAGGACCGCTGTCCGTCCCCAGCAGCTCCGGAAAGCGATACATTCTCACCGTGGTAGACTACGCTACCCGGTACCCAGAGGCAGTAGCTCTGTCTTCAACCAGGGCAGATAAGGTGGCTGACGCACTGGTGACCATCTTTTCAAGGGTAGGATTTCCTAGGGAGATGCTTACCGATCAAGGGCCCCAATTCATGTCTCGCCTAATGGAGGCTCTCTGTGAGAAAATGCAGGTGACGCACCTGGTATCGAGTCCGTATCACCCACAGACTAATGGTTTGTGTGAACGCTTCAACGGTACCCTCAAACAGATGCTCCGCATACTGGTTGAGACCCAAGGGCGCGACTGGGAGCGGTACCTCCCACACCTGCTGTTCGCTTACAGAGAAGTTCCGCAGGCCTCGACCGGGTTCTCCCCCTTCGAGCTCCTGTATGGCAGGCGAGTCCGGGGACCCCTTGGGTTGATAAGAGAATCCTGGGAAGATGAGCCAAACCCCACAGAAGTGTCCATCGTGGATTATGTCATGCGCTTCCGTGACAAGATGCAGACCTTGACGCAGTTGGTGCATGACAACATGACGCAGGCTCAGGCTGACCAGAAGCACTGGTACGACCAGAACGCCCGGGAGCGGACCTACCAGGTGGGTCAAAAGGTGTGGGCGCTGGTCCCTGTACCAACGGATAAGCTTCAGGCAGCCTGGGAAGGCCCATACGTCGTCCACCAACAGCTCAACCCGGTCACCTACGTGGTCACGCTTGACCATGCTCGGGGTAGGCGCAAGGCCTTTCACGTCAACATGCTGAAGGCGCACTACGAACGTGAAGCTTGCGTCCTACCGGTCTGCAATCTGCCAGAGGATGGGGAGGAAGATTCCCTCCTGGACATGCTGGCCCAGGCCAAGGCCAATGGGTCCATTGAGGACATGGAGATAAGTGGTTCGCTCACCGTGTCCCAGCGGTTGCAGTTGATGGCCACCCTGGAACTCTTCCGGCCCGTGTTCACCAACCGTCCTGGGAGGACGGAGTTAGCGGTTCATGAGGTGGACACCGGGAATCATGCCCCATTACGGCGAACACCTTATCGGATCTCTGAAACGGTGCAACAAGTCATGCGCCAAGAGATCGATGAGATGTTAAGGCTGGGGGTGATTCGACGGTCAAAAGGTGCGTGGGCTTCACCTGTAGTCCTCGTGCCTAAAAAGGATCGAACCACCCGGTTCTGCGTGGACTACAGGGGGCTCAACGCCATCACAACCTCTGATGCCCACCCGATGCCGCGCATCGAGGATCTGCTCGAGCGGTTGACAAACGCCAACTACATATCCATCATGGATTTGAGTCGGGGATACTGGCAGATTCCCCTGAGCCCTGAGGCGCAGGAGAAATCCGCCTTTATCACCCCCTTTGGACTGTACGAGTCCACGGTCATGCCCTTCGGCATGAAGAATGCCCCTGCCACTTTCCAGCGGATGGTCAACCACCTGCTTCGGGGACTGGAGGAGTACGCCGTGGCATACATAGACGATATTGCCGTCTTCAGTTCCACCTGGGAGGAACACCTTCAGCACCTCCAGGAGGTGCTCAAGCGTCTTCACCAGGCAGGCCTGACCATCAAGCCGGGGAAGTGCCAGATAGGCATGCACAAGGTCCACTACCTGGGGCACCGGGTAGGCGGGGGTTCCATGAGTCCGGAGCCAGAAAAAGTGGACGCAATCGTGTCCTGGCCCACCCCCAGGACCAAGAAACAGGTGAAGTCCTTCTTGGGCACTGCAGGGTACTATAGGCGGTTCGTACAGGACTATAGCGCCCTTGCCAAACCCTTGACTGACCTCACCAAGCAGAGGCTACCCCAAACAGTCAACTGGACAGATGACTGTGAGGCGGCTTTCCAAGCTTTGAAAGCAGCCCTGTGCAACTCTCCAGTGTTGAGAGCAGTCGACAGCAGTCGCCCGTTTCTGGTACAGACCGACGCCAGCGAGTTTGGCCTCGGTGCTGTGCTTAGCCAGGTCGACTCGGGGGACCAAGAGCACCCCGTGTTGTACCTGAGCCGGAAACTTTTGCCGAGGGAAGTGGCATACTCGACCATCGAGAAGGAGTGTCTGGCCATGGTGTGGGCACTGCAGCGTTTGCAGCCCTACCTGTATGGGCGCGCCTTCACGGTGGTAACCGACCACAACCCTCTGAGCTGGTTGCACACAGTGTCCGGAACCAATGGAAGGTTGCTCCGCTGGAGCCTTGCCCTTCAACAGTACGACTTCACTGTAAAACACAGGAAGGGCAGCGAAAACGGCAATGCCGATGGGTTGTCCCGCCGGGGCGAACCCGCTGAGGTGCGCATGGCCGATTACCGAGAGGTAATGCCTCCTTAGCGCCCTCTTAAGGGGGGAGGTGTGATGTACAATGTCTGTGAGGTATGGGGTTTTGTCTACAAAATATGATGTTTTCTGTTGTAACTTTCCAGAAAAATCCAGCCCTCTATGCCAATGCAGGCTGTCAGCTCATGCAGCACCTTCCCCCCTCCTCTTTTCGCCCATGGCTCACTCACACACTGACCAGTGCCCCCCTGCCTGGGCTAGCTCTGAAACCTTAAACCAACTTCCTCTCGAAGAGCAGGGGGAAGGGATCCCTTTGTTCGGAAAAACACAGGCTGTATGCCGGTATATGGGAAACATAAAAGTCATATTACGAAAACCATACCCAGTAGAGATATGAAAATCATATTTTTGTAACCTGAGCGGTCCCAGCTTCGATACCGTGTCTCTTTCGAAGTTCCACCCTGCCCAGAACATGAGATATGATTTGCGCCCAAATGGACGGTCATATCGCATAGATGTTTGATGTTTTCTTGATGGGCTCATTACGCTGGGAAACATGATACCACTGATGAGTCCATACCAGCTTCTCCCATAAAGTTATAGCTAATCTAAGTTTTGTAGCCAAAACATAACTTGGATAAGAGAGGTGGGATCAACCCAGAATGCACCTCTCCGTGATGTCACATAGGAAAGTCTATAAGGCATTTCCTGGGCAAACCAGGTCAGAACAGCTGCAGAGTCGGTGCTGACAAGAACTCCAGATGAATGGAGACGTGTGGCTCCTCCCCCCTTAAAGCCGCATGGTCTGCCTAAGGAACAATATGGAACTGTGAGTGTAATCTCTTTGTTTTCTCCTCTTTTATTTTATACCTGTACTGTACATATTTTATGTCTCAATTTTATAGCAACTTTTATCTGTAATCACTGTCCTCTTTCGGAAAATAAATGAAATTATTTAGATCTGTCTCCATGCTCTAAGAATCGAACTATACGCCTTTGATAGATAATCGCTACTAATTCAAGGGGTTTGCCATGGACCCTCTTAATTTAACACTGTGAATTAAGTAACCGTGACTGGTGGCAGCGCGTTGTGTACGGCTATTACGGCTTGCTGGCAGTCTAGAAGGGTCTTATATTGCTGAGTAAGGGGCTTCAGCCACAGCATTGATAATTCCCTTACTGCAGAAGCCTAATTGCCGGTTCACAACAGGCAGCCCGTCCGGCGACTAATTATCCTAGGTGCAGTTCCCTGACTGACCTGAGGGTAAGGGGGGCGCCGGAGAGCTGCGAGTTCCAAAGTGGAACTGAGAAAGTGGGATATACATAAATCCCCGCAGTACTTGGAAGATTGATAGCAGTGGTGGGGCATCCAAATTAAACTCCCCCTGCGGCAAATTGTAGAGCGAGATTAGCTGGCTGGATATTTTTGTCACATGGTGCCAGTGGTGGGATAACTAAGATAAGCCCCACTGCGCCTGTGATAGCCGTGTGCTGGCATTGTGTCACGTCCCTCCGTCCGCTGATACACCGGTGTCAGTGGTGGGATCGTGACATAGTGGTGACACAGGGTCCGCTGTCCGTCGCGTTTTGGTGGCAGCGGGACCCCCGTTAGTCGTCGCCCGTAAGTGGACGAACGGCCGTGGGCTGTTCGTCACATGGTCCAATAAATCTAGGCTTAAACTTAGGAGAAGCCACCTTCATAGCAATATTTTTTGATGATAACCACACCATATCACCAACCTTAAACTGGGGACCAATGGTCCTATGTCGGTTGGAAAACCGCTGGGCCTTTTCCTGGGAGAGAGATAACTTATCCACCACTTGGTCCCAGATCTAGTGCATTCTCTCCACCACAGTGTCAACACCTGGGCAGGCAGAGGGCTCCACCTGCCCTGAAGAAAATCGAGGATGAAACCCAAAGTTACAAAAAAAAGGTGACATCAAAGTGGCAGAACTAGCTCTATTAATTAAAGCAAATTCGGCCAAGGGCAAAAATGAAACCCAATCATCCTGATCAGCGGAAATAAAACATCTCAAATATGACTCCAAGGTCTGGTTTGTTCTCTCTGTCTGCCCATTGGTTTGAGGGTGAAAAGCAGAGGAGAAGGACAACTGAATTCCCAGCTTGGAACAGAAAGTTCTCCAAAATCTAGACACAAACTGAACCCCTCTGTCAGATACAATGTTCTCAGGAATCCCGTGCAAGCGAACCACCTGTTGCAAAAACAGGGGTACCAACTCAGAGGAAGACGGCAACTTAGGGAGTGGTACAAGATGGACGATCTTAGAGAATCTATCACAAATCACCCAAATAACAGTCATTCTCTGAGAGACAGGCATATCGGAGATAAAATCCATTGAAATATGGGTCCATGGCCTCTTGGGGACAGGCAAAGGCATCAACAACCCACCAGAGCGTGAAGACGATTTAGACCGGGAGCAAGTCCCACAGGACTGCACAAAATTCCTGACATCACGAGACAAGGAGGGCCACCAAAAAGACCGACTCACCAAATCTCTAGTACCAAAAATACCTGGATGACCAGCCAAAGCAGAGCAATGAACTTCAGACATCACTCTCCTCTTCCACTGGTCAGGAACATACAACTTTCCACTGGGACAACGCTCAGGTTTGTCCTCCTGGAACTCTTCCAGAGCACGTCTCAAATCGGGCGAGATGGCAGAAAGAACTACCCCTTCGCCTAAGATGGTAGCAGGTTTGGTCACCACAGGAGAATCAGCAAAGAAGCTCCTAGAGAGGGTGTCTGCCTTGACATTCTTAGTTCCAGGAAGAAAAGAAACCACAAAATCAAAACGTGTAAAAAACAAGGCCCACCTGTCTAGGGTTCAAGCGCTTAGCCGACTCTAGGTAAATCAAATTCTTGTGGTCAGTGAGGACCACGACTTGATGCTTAGCTCCCTCCAACCAATGTCTCCACTCCTCAAATGCCCATTTCATGGCCAACAGTTCCCGATTCCCCACATCATAGTTACGTTCAGATGGAGAGAACTTTCGGGAAAAGAAAGCACAGGGATTCATTTTAGATGTTACAGGATCCTTTTGGGACAAAACAGCTCCTGCACCAATCTCAGAAGCATCCACCTCTACCTGGAACGGAAGTGAGACATCAGGTTGCCGCAAAACCGGGGCGGAGGTGAATCTTCGCTTCAGCTCCTGAAAGGAAGAAACAGCCTCTGGAGACCAATTTAACACATCAGCACCCTTCTTAGTCAAATCAGTCAATGGCTTGGCAATACTAGAACATTTTGCTATAAATTTCCAATAAAAATTAGCAAAACCCAAAAACTTCAATAGTTGACGGAGACAAAATAAATCCCAAAAAAGAAATCCTCTGTACTCCAAAAAGGCATTTAGATCCTTTGACATACAGGGAATTCTCCCTCAAGATCCGGAACACAGTCCGAATATGTTCCACATGAGAATCCCAATCCTTGGAGAAGATCAAAATATCATCCAGCTAGATAATCAAAAATTTATCGACAAAATCTCGGAAAATATCGTTCATGAAGCACTGGAAGACAGAAGGGGCGTTAGTGAGCCCAAAAGGCATCACCAGGTACTCAAAATGTCCCTCCGGAGTATTAAACGCCGTCTTCCATTCATCCCCATGCTTAATGCGAATAAGATTATACGCCCCCCTGAGGTCAAGCTTGGTAAACCAACAAGCACCTTTAACTCTAGAGAATAGATACGAAATCAGGGGTAACGGATACTGATATTTAACAGTAATTTTGTTGAGGGCACGATAATCAATACAAGGTCTTAATGATCCATCTTTTTTGGCTACAAAAAAATAACCTGCACCTAAGGGTGACGAGGATGGTCTAATATGACCCTTCTCCAACGCCTCCTTAATATAGGATCGCATAGCCTCGTGCTCGGGTACAGATAAATTGAAGAGCCGACCCTTGGGGAATTTACACCCCGGGCTCAGTTCAATTGCACAGTCATAACTTCTATGAGGAGGCAGAGACGCAGACTCATTCTCACTAAATACATCATAAAAGTCCGCCAAATAATCAGGAACATCATGCGACTGAGGAGAGGTGGAAAACACCAGAGCCTCACTAAAGGCACACCGACAACCCCAACTCACCACAGACACATATTTCCAATCCAAAACTGGATTATGAATTTGCAACCAGGGAAACCCCAGAACAATGGTATCATGCAGATTATGCAACACCAAAAATCTGCCATTTTCTTGATGGTCTGGGGCGACCCGCATTACCACCTGGGTCCAAAACTGAGGTTTATTTTTTGCCAAAGGAGTAGCATCAATCCCCCTCAAAGGAATAGGCGTCTGCAGAGGTGTCATCGGAAATCCACAACGTTTAGCAAAATCCAAGTCCATTAGGTTTAGAGCTGCTCCCGAATCCACAAAAGCCTTGGCGGAAAATGTGGACAGGGAGCAGATCAGAGTAATAGCCAGAAGAAACTTAGGTTGAACACCACCAACAGAAAACGTGTGTGCAAAGCGTTTCTCTCGTTTAGGACAGACAGAAATAATATGCGAGGCATCTCCACAGAAAAAACACAACTTATTACGCCTTCTGAACTCCTGACGCTGCTCTCTGGACAAAACTCACATTGCATAGGCTCAGACACTCGTTCAACAAGTGGCAACACCACTCGTGCAGTTTTGCGTTCGCGCAAACGCCGATCAATCTGAATGGCTAATGACATAGAATCGTCAAGACCAGAGGGAACAGGAAATCCCACCATAGTATCTTTTACGGCTTCTGACAAACCCTTCCGAAAGAGAGCAGCCAAGGCATTATCATTCCAGGTAGTAAGTACCGCCCACTTTCGGAATTTTTGACAGTACGATTCTGCAGAATCTTGACCCTGGTTCAATGCCAGCAGGGTCTTTTCAGCCTGATCAATGGCATTAGGTTCGTCATACAACAACCCCAAGGCTTGAAAAAATGCATTCACATTAGTCAGAATAGGATCATCAGGTTTCAAAGAAAACGCCCAATCCTGGGGATCGTCACGCAGCAAAGAGATGACAATTTTAACCTGCTGCGCGGAGATCCCTGACGAGTTAGGCTTCAAGGCAAAAAATAATTTACAATTATTTTTGAAATTCAAAAATTTAGACCGATCCCCAAAAAATACATCAGGTGTGGGAATCTTTGGTTCAGCAGTATGAGAATGAGCAAGGTAGGCGGAAATTCCCCGCACTTCCGCAGCGAGCTGCTCCACACGATCAGACAATTGCTTTATCTCCATTGAGAGAAAAAAAAATCCCCCCCCCTACGGCCTCAGAGATATAGAGGAAAAAATATACACACTTTTTTTTTTTTTTACAATTCTTTCCTGCTATTGAGTACCCTAGGATCTGCGGTTCGGCGGGTGATTCTGTTATGAATGAGTCACCGTAGGAGGCAGACACAAAAATAGCAGCTAAGTCCAGAAAACCGGAGAAGTTAGCAACTATCAGATTGCAGACCCCTGAACCTAACAACAACTAGCAGTAGCCGTGGGGGGTTCCTACGGTGCCCTAGACCCCTCGATCACAGCCGGAGAAACTAAATAGCCTAAAGACAGAAAAGGAAAACTAAACTGCCCCAGAGCAGACCCCAAAGTAAAAGGCAGCCCCCAACATATAATGACGGTGAAGCAAGATGAAAAAACACACACACAGAAAGATAGGCTGAGCAAACAATGGGGCCCAAACTCACTAAAATAGGACAGGATAGGACAGCTGCTGTCTGCAATCTGCAAAAACCCTGAAAAGACATAAGCCAACAGGCTGATATGGAAAAAGGCCCTGAAGCAGCTAGGCTTCAAAAACTATATCAGCACTCAGGTATTTTCTGAAGACAGAGCTAAAGGAATTCAGATCACCCCAGCAGGGAATGACAGAAATCCAGCAAAACAAAAACAACGTACAAATGCAAACGGCAGAGCAGAAAACTTAGCTCTTGGAGAGCAGGAATTCAGACTGGTTTCCAAGGATCCACAGAGAAATCACCCGCAGAGCAGACGGGCGTGGACAGCCTTATATCCAGTCAGAAACTCCACTCAGCCAATCATCATCATTAGACCCAGATGCCTGATAATCAGGCTCACTATCTTTCTTTACTAGAAGAGGGAGTTCATCGGGCCTCAGTGGTAAAGGGGAAAATGAACTCACAACAGGCATGTCAGGAATTTTGCCGTGGCGGCTATACATAGTTTGTCCCGCTTTCTCTTTGGATTTCCAGCAGAAACCAATAGGCCGTGTATTGAATTGTATTGTTCAATATTCCCTTACTCTATAATCATTTTTAACTTTTTTTGTGATCCCAACTGAAATGAGAAAGATACTTAATGTCTGTGTTATGCACGCAGATGGTGCACGTGGTTCGTGGGCCCACTGTGCCGGGCTTATCTAGGAGGGGTGTAGCGGTATACCAGGTGTTCACTGGAGCTCCTGATGGTGGAGTAAGTCTTGGCTGCAGGTAGCCACCAGGTACCACGGTACTGCAGCTGCTTACCCCAAGGGTCAGATATGCAGACACGGATAGGACTAGGGCTCCTTTCAGACTAGTAAGTTCTGGATCCTCTATAGAACGGTTACTGACACAGACTAAGGCTGGAGTTACACTAGCGAGTGTGATGTGAGAAATTTGCATGAGTCTCACATCAATACCCGACACTGCTGCCGGCACTCGGAACCGGAATGTGCGGCTGCATAGAAATACATACAGCCGTACACTCCAGTCGCAAGTGCCAGTGGCAGTGCCGGGTATTGATGCGAGAGACTCGTGCGAGTTTCTCACATCACACTCCCCGGCCTAATTCGGAGACTGGTTGTAGCAGTCTGGGTATACGGGGTACTCTAATATCACACATTCAGACACACAGGTCTCGGATACTGATTCAGGAACTGGCCATTCACAGGATGTGGACAAGGTTCAGGCACTGGCTGCACTAGGACCAAGGACAAGGTTCAGGAACTGGCCTCACCAGGACCAGGGACTACGGGTTCAGGACATTGGCCACATCAGTACCAGGGGAACTCACAATTTCCCTCAGAGACCCCCTCGCTTACTAATAATCCACTGTAGTGCTTGACATCACCCTATTGGGGAAGGTGCCTTTAAAACAAGATGTCTCCCAGCTATTGGTTGGGATCCTTCTTGCAGGTGTAGTCTTAAGCTAAATGCCTCCCAGCTGTTGTCTGGAGGCATTTTACTATGTGGAACAGCTGCCCCCTTAAGAACAGGGGAGCGCGCACTGAGAGGTGCGGTGCGCAGACACAGGCCAGGAAACAGGGAACATGCCGGGGACCACTCTGCGTGACTGGGGTGGTGAATATGCCGGCGTCCCTGCATGGAGGGAGAGCAAACCGGTGTCCTTGCATGGAAGAAGAGGGAAGACCATGAAGAGGCGCCTGTAATGATGTTACAGTCTGAACTTTACATATAAGGTTATTGCTGTCAGCTAGCATCATCAACGCAGTAAGTTGTTGGGGGTTTTTTCCATAGTATTTTGTATGATTTTACATAATCTCACCATCCTTCCATTCAGGTCCCTGATAAATATTATCTTTCACATTGACATCTACAACACAATCTGCCTTGACCCATCAAGGATGGATATGGACAGAGACAAGATGGTGGAGAGGATGTTACACCTCACCCTAGAGATCCTCTTCCGTCTCACTGGAGAGGTGAGAGATTCTGATGATGTCAAATGACATTGTAATGCAGGTGTCTGGATGCAACGAGCAGAGATCACGAGGTGGAAACGGCCAGGGGGTGATATAATGCTATTTATATACAGCAGTAACTATCAGTTAGTGTTAGTAGCTGTGCAATTTTTCAGTAGAAGGAATAACAGGATTAGAATAAACAAGAAAGTCTTTACTATTTAACACTTGTGTCCTTTTCACAAAGGTGGTGCACCTAGACTTGGGAGTCACCACGTGTGTTCTCACTCAAAGCTCTGGCCCTAGTGGGGGTCCCCGGGTTTTCCCGCTAGGTTGCAAGTCTCTTCCTGATGCAGTCTATTAAAGCCCATTGAGCCTCCCACGCACCAACCGTCCCCCTCCCAACCTGTACTCCTAATCCCAGCTGACCATTGTCGATAACTGGAAGTGATGGCCCTGCTTACTTGCACCGTTCCTCTTCAATCCCAGGCGTGACTCTCCTGTCGCATTCTCCACACGGCTCTCCTCGGCTTGACCATCGGCGGAAGTCTCTCAGGCTCAAGGTGAAGAGGACTGGGCTTCAGCTCTTGACAGGCATAGTCGAGCCTCAGAATTGACCAGCGCAGGGCGCAGCTTCTGTATCTGACCAGTGTAAGCCATTCTTGGGGATATCTTCTGGGGAATCCAGACCTTGCCATGTGGTGAACAACACCTGGGTGGCGTAGACTCCCCCTGAGGTCTGCAACGCTGGTCTCAGCGGTGTTTCTGGAGCATGTCTGCCCCACTCTCTTCCCTGGTGCCAAATCTCCTCATGTATGGGTGCGCAGAGCTTTTATAGCAGAGAAGTTTTTCCTGTGGGTCACCTGATCCAGTCCAGCATATGAGGTCACTCCACTTGCAAACCTTCTAGCATACTTTGGTTCCACTTGATTTCAGATGACCAGCAGATGGCAGCCTGTTCTCATCAATGGCACCTCCTGCAAGAGTCTCCAGATATGTTGTGGCTTCTTGTTACATTCCTCCCCCTTTTTGCTTGCCAGTCCTCGGGTGAGTGTAAGGCTGTGTTCACATGTAGCGTTTTTTTTGCCTTTTTGTGGTGATTTTAAAAGCGCGATTTTGACGCTAAAACGCAAAAAAGAGCATCCCATGCAATCCTATGGCATTCCACACATGCTGTGCTAATGCTGTGGTTTTTTCCGCGGTGGAATTGCATCGTGGAAAAATATGCAGCATGCTCATTCTTTGTTCGGAATCGCGGGAAAATCCTCACACATAGGAATGCATTGTTCTGCATGTGGCTGTGCCCACCATGCGAAAAGTAAGCAGAACATTTGCGGATGGTACCCATGGTCTGGAGGAGAGGAGATTCTCCTCCAGGCACTGGATACCATGTCCCTGTAAAAAATAGAATTAAAATAAAAAGATCGTCACATGCTCACCTTCTGCTGTCCCTCGCAGCTTCAGCAGGCCTCAGTGATGCTCCCGGCAGGTCCCGTTCCCAGTAATGCATTGCGCCAATGACCTTTGACGTCGCGGTCTTACGATTCCGTAGCGGTCTTGCGAGACAGCGACATCATCAAAGGTCATTGGCGCAATGCATCACTGGGAACGGGACCTGCCGGGAGCATCGCGATGACCGGGACGCTTCGCGGGACATCGGAAGGTGAGAAAAACACGATTGATTTTTTTAAAATTATTTTAAACATTAGATCTTTCTACTACTGATGCCGCATAGGCAGCCTCAATAGTAAAAAGTTGGTCACAGTAGTCAAACACTATGTTTGAAGAGTGTGACCAACCTGTCAATCAGTTTTCCAAGCGATGCTACAGATCGCTTGGAAAACGCAAACATTTTGCAAGCTAATTACGCTTGCTAATCGCTAGTTTTTCTGTGGGAAATAGGCGGGAATTAAAATGCGGTTTTCTCGCATATTTCCAGTGGAATGGAATTCCCGCGGAAATTTCTGTGGCAATTCCGAAACGTGTGTACATAGCCTAATTCTTTCGAGTTCGGAGTTTCCCCACAGGTAGGCCGAGTTCGGCCAACAGTTGAACTCCTTGGTATTCTGATGTATGTGAGACCAGACGGGGAATTCCGTCATTGGCCAGATCAGTCCACCTGAACTCTTCCTGTAGAGGTGCGTCTGGGGTACCTGGAGACTCAGCCGCTGGAGGTGGCAAACTGACTCCAAGTTAGTTTTCTCTCCCACTCGAGAGCAGCAATGACATCTCTAGTGAACTCATTGGCCATGCAAGTCATTCTTTCTCTTCCTCTAAGACTCCGCTTTGCGTGACCTCAGTCACTTCTGTTGGGAGCCATGCCTCGTTATTGTCTTCTGTTTCAGAAGAGCAGGGTCGCAGCTTATTCCTGTGCAACACCTGAGGTGCTACGACATCATCTCCTTCAGGAAAAATCTTGTAGACTGAGTTATTCGGGTGAGTCTTCCTCACCACTCGGTAGGGTAGCGCCTCCCAACGATGATCCAACTTGTTCCCAGGTCGTTTGGCCTCCACCAATACCCAGTCCCCTGGCTGAAGTTGTCCTCCTGACACTGGGGATCGATTTGAATATTCAACTTCCCAAAACTTCTGGTCAACCAGGTTCTGGATTTGTCATTTCCTTAGAATATAGTTCAGCCATCACTCGCCCCTGGAAGCAGGTCCCTTGGTTGGAATGAATTCGCTTCTGGCATCCATATATGCAATGAAGTTCTGACAGATGGCTATGGCTCTAACTTCGGCTGTCTGATCCAGGGTGGGAGTCACCACTATGAACTAGATGAAGTGATCAGTCCTCACCAATCAATACCCGTAGCCATTGTATGAAGTTCCAATCATCAGATAGTCGATCATCAGGACCTCTAAAGGTGCAGAGGTTCAGATTGCCTGAATATTAGCCCTCTGTTCCGGGGTTTGTTCAGCTTACAACCGTGACATATTTGTCAAACTCCTTCGACCTTCTGCCGCAGTTGAGGCCATAGACCAGTTGTTGCAGGGCCCTAAAGGGTCTTCTCTACACTGAAGTGGGCACCCCTCTCATGAGCATCTTTAGCCAGCTGTACTATCAGCGCTTCTGGAGGCCACTACTTGCCAGGTAACATCAAATTCTCAAGGGAGTTGAATCTTTCCACACAGCAGGCCATCTTTCAGGCAGAGCCTTTCCCACTGGCCCAAGATCTGCAGGGTACTTGAGGCTGAAGCAGCGCTAGCTTCCTGATCAGGCCTTTGCACCAGAGCGACCCACTTCTTCAGCCTTGTCAGCTCCGAATCGGACTATTGCAAGTGTATCCTTTAGTCCCTTGAACGGACAAGAATTTGAATGGGTCTGGGCTCTGCTCTAGACTCCTGAGTGGTTACTACAGTCGCAGCAAACTGCCTAAAATCCAGGATGTGCCTCAAGCTCTTCATCTATGTCTGTCTTCAGTCCGGCTTGGGTGATTCGGGACAAGTGGTCTGCTTGAGTATTCTGGGACTGCTAGGACATCTTGTACTGGTATTTAGACATCCTAGCGGCCGAACGCTGTTCTAGCGCTCCCAGCTTCTCATTTTCTAGGTGGGCCAGTGGGTTGTTGTCCATCCACACGTGTATTTCTAACCACAACAAATACTGTATTTATACTGTGAATTTCTCAGTCATGGTCCATACCAGCGCCAGCATCTTCAGTTTGAACGAATTGTAATTGTCCGGATTCTTATTTGTCTCTGTTACCTTCTGGCATACATAATCACCTGCTCTCTTCCTTATTGTAACTCTGCCAATAGTGCCCCCAGTCCTTATAGACTTCCATCGGTGTACAGCATGAAGAGCTGTGAGAAGTTAATGCCTGAAATGATTCCTCTTGTCATGGTCCCCATTGAATGGATTGACATTTGGCTCCCCCAGCCATGCCCCGCAACAATTCATTGAGTGGTACCGCAATCTTGGCGAAGTCCCTTATGAACCTGCAGTAGTAGCCGGCCAGCACTAGGAATGCTCACAGTTCTCTCAGGTCGGTAGGCGTGGGCCAATTTGCTAAGCTACTCCAGCCGGTGAAGATGCTCTTCAAACGTGGCAGAATAAATGATTGTCATCCAGACAGATCAATGTGGCTTCAAATTTCCTGCCGAGCATTTTTCCATAAACCGCTGAAAGGTTCCTAGTACATTCGTCAGTCCGAATGGCATCAGGTTGTACTCGAACAGGCCCATAGGGAGGACAAATGCTGTTTTCTGGCAGTTCTTCTCAGCCACCAGGACTTGCCAGTAGCCACTGGCTAAATAAAGTGAGGAAAAATATTTGGCTTTTCCTAACACAGATAGGGACTCCTCAATTCTGGGCAAGGGTTAGAAGTACAATCTTTCAGCCTCCAGTAGTCCATGCAGAGGCTCATGCAGGCTACCATTCTTTTTCCGAACGAACACAATGGGGGGCCGCCGAGGGACTCTGACTCTCACAGATCACACCATTGCACAGCATGTGGGCCAACAGTTCTTTCTCCTCCTGGTACATCTGAGGTGGGACCTGCCGATACCTCTCTTGAATGGGAGCAGTGGTAATTGTAGGGATCGCATGAGGAATAGCATGGATGCACCCTAAGGCATCTTGATGCTGTGCCAACACATCTCAATATCTCTGTAATAACTGTTCAGCCTGCACAACTTATCTAACTCTGTGAGGCTGGCCTCCATCTGTTCCAAGGGGTTAAGTCCAGCCAGTGGTTCGCTTCGGTTTTCCTGACTATCATGCGACACCGCAAAGGTCCATGGGTCTCTTCCCACAGGTGTCAGACCTATAGCTTCAGCTCTGGGGAGATCTTCCAGCATTATACAGACTTGGGCCACTTCTTATCAGGGCACCAACTGTAGAATAGCTCCTCTTAAATTTTTACAGCGCACAGGTACTCGTCACTGTTGCACGTTGGCCAGGGTGCAGGCAACCAATAATCCAGAGATCGCTTCTTCTCCCTCTATAGGCTCCCTCTATAGGCTCAATATGGATGTCCACATCCTCTAAGGATACATGGGCCTGTAATAGCATAGTGAGTACAGTCTGTCCCACTGATAGTGTCACTGTGGATTCTGTTGGTATCAGTACTTCGCCGAGATACTAGGAGGCAGCAGAAAAATATTCAGATCTTTCCTGTATCAAAATGGGAGGCAACAGGTAACTTCTGAATTTTGCTGACTCGCACTAGTTGCTGGAACACCTTCTTTCTTGCCAGGTCATGTGTGGCACGGGTCCAATTGTTTATCTGGGCCCTCAGCTAAGAATTGCCCACTTCTTTTAGCACATTCATGCCCAGGGTAATAGTGGGTCCTCAGCCTCCGGACCCCTTTGTCAACACTATTCCTTCTCAGCCCAGATCCTTCCCGCACACCCGGACAGACATCCACACTACTCCTGCTCCTGGGATAGGCAGTTGATTAGATGCCACCATTCGGATGCCGTGTTCTTTTCTGGAGCAAGCAACTTCGAGAAATATGCCTCCGTGTCCATCAAACAGTGAATGCGTTGCCCATTGAATTCAGCCCAGACAATGGGTCTCTCAGAGACAATATCCTCAGAATTCTTTTCTCCCTCTGAGTCTCGAAACCCCACAATATTCTCCACAACCGTGGGTTGCATTAGTTTAATGGACACCCCATCTCCTCCTTTCTTGATTCGGACAGTGTCTTGAAATGTATCCCCTTCCACCACAGGTTCAACACTCGCGCTTGCGTTCCGCCGATGGGCTACGTACGCGACATGATGTGTTCTGAAAGGAGCGACTTTCCCGCTCTGACCTCCCCTCACGTGAGGTCTGGTTATCAGCTAGAGGATTGGCGGCAAGGGTCCCCTTGTTGCTGCACAGCTCACCTCGAATGTCCCAAATCTCTTAACATATCTCCCGTACCCAGTCGGACTCAGTACGTGTTGACTCAGACATGACCCTGTAAAATAATGCATATCCTGTAAAATACTCAGGACTAGTTACCAGATAAAAATATAGTGGTTTATTTGGATTCTTCCATCAAAGAAAGGTTATTACAGAAAAACAGGTGAATAAAAATAAGTGAGAGATATTGTCCATTGTTCATAGCAAAGCAGCATGTATTCTTCTTTCTCTCCGGGATCTCACATGGCAAATGGCGTCTGTCTCTCAGTTCGGCTTCTTCGTAATAAAGTAACATACCAGCTGTTGAGTTATGTCATCTTGCGTCTGTGTCTCATGATGGTGAGGGAAGAAGAAGAGCGACCTCTACAGTTAGCCATGAATTATATACGTCTCCTAAAGCACGTGGTCTCTACATATATGGAGTTTGACATTTACCTCAAGGCTAAACTTAAATATGTAGTGAGCTGACATTTCTACCATGAGCCAAGCTTAAAAATAGCCTATGTCATGTAAGCTAAAGCATTCTACAGAACTGGGTGTAATAAGAAATATTTAACGAATTATTAATATTTAACAATTCCCCCTTTTGAGGGAGACAGACATTAATTGGAACCCTCAAATATAACGATCTTTTTTCTTCTTTTCTTCTTCTTTGACAAAATAATTTAATATCAATAATAATAATAATAATAATAATATTAGATTACCGTTATAAGTACTCAATGACATAATTGATGTGAATTCATGTTATGGTAAGCCGTGAACAATATTCATATAAAATATGTATAATTATACTTCCCTAAGTCTAAATTGAAGCATCTCAGGTCCAGTCATCATCATCTGGTGTCATCTGGTCTTCATTTTGATGTCTTCTGTCTTCTTCTTGGTTCTTTTAAAAACACAGTTTTTCTATAGCATATAGAAATTGTGTTGTGTATCAAATCAAAGTCCATAATTTCAAATGTTAATACGAAAACAAAGTCTATGCAGCTTTAATATCTGTGCAGTGTCATCTTTAAAAACCTGGGCTTATATTGGCTCGCCTTGGATATTCTGGAATCCTCCATCGGTACTGGTCTTTGAACAGGTGTGACGTCTTTGGTCAGCAAAGCAAGGGTTAAAATGACTCTTCCTTGCTAAACATAGCACCATAACCAGTCCTTGTCCTAATGCACAGGACACAAGTCAGGGTTAATTACCTTCATTGTTCACCAGCTTTACATTGAAGCTTTTCAGGTGATTGAAAACCTCTGGAACTTGATAAGAACGTGATAACACCGTTCATCTCAGCATCATAGGATCATCGTCCTCTGGTTGTCAGGTTAGACACTTTAATTGTGACTGTCGGTGGTGGATACTGCACTTGTGACTGTCAGTGGTGGATACTGCACTTGTGACTGTCAGTGGTGGATACTGCACTTGTGACTGTCGGTGGTGGATACTGCATTTGTAATTAACACAGTCTATTACTCAGTAATCATAGCTTTGTTACCTTCTGGGACTTCTGGATCGCGGCATTCTTCTTCTTGCAACTGATAAAAATCAATGAAGTTTAGAAATGTGAAAAGTCTTTATTAACATAATTTCAGTATCTTGCTTGAAGTCTTCATTCCCTATTCTATACCAAATCTGGTAATTTCCCTATCCCATAATATCACAGCGTACCATAGCAATCAGTAATATCCATATAATTATTATCAGAATTTGTACCATATATGGATTTCAATATTTGAAATAATAAACGATAATACATTATTATCCGCATTTTTCATGTGATAGAACATTTTTTTTATGTCATAGGTGTAATTACCTTTTTCAACCCATAGGTGTCACTGTGTTTTATGTAACCAGTGTTATCATCTTTATTAATAAGGAATATATTCATTATACTAATAATATGTAGGAATGTAAAGCCATGAACCAAAATAAGAATATATGAGTGAGCGAATGAATGAATAAAAGAATTGTTGCATATAACTCAGAAGTGAAACATTTTCCTTAGTAATAGAACCATATAATTGCTATATTTAATGAAGCAATATTCTCAGTAGATATTACTTTACTAAATATTGGTGAAAGAATTAAAAATAATGAAAAATAAGAATAAAAATAAGAATAAGGCCTTTATGTTGATGCAGAGTAGTTATGTCTTCAGTAACATATACCCTTAATATTTCCATGATCTGGATTATTTCATAATTGTCATAAACTTGTGTTACCAAAATATTCAAATTATGCAACTTTGCATGTAATTCCTCTTAGTGTAAAGAAATGACTCTTTATAATACTTGTTATTATACCCAATACTTATACCATTGCACCTTATTAATATTTTTTCCTATTAAAATGTGTGAAGAAGAAGAATTAATCAAATGTGATGATGTAGTCAGGATCAAAAACATATTTTCCCCCTTAATACCAAAAAATATTGTTCTATGAAATAATTCATTTATCAAAACCAAAATTAAAAATAATTAATGTATAAATTATGTAAATTTATACTTGCTTATACCATTATTTGTCTGAAGATGTGTAACCATTAAAATTAATTTGAATATCATAAAATTATCCTTTGGAAAAATTAATTTGCATAAACCATTTTGATGTGCGATTGCACTTTGCACTTATCCACAATTAACTAAATCAAGAAATAATAATTACTATAGAAATATAGAAATATATGTTGTATAGATAATATTTCATTATATATCCTAATATTCTAATAATTTAACTGATCTGCATATTTCTCCTAAAGATAAAAGCTTTTGGGGTTTTTTTTCTTTCCTCATTCAGAATCCTGAGGCCTCATACAAACGTATCACATTACTCGCTCAGCAGCTGCTCATACACTCAGTCACTGTCACTCAGACTGTGTCACATATTAACTTTAAACCAAATACCTCACATATGAAGGTGTGATGAATACACGTATTTTAACCCAAATTATCCTAATTATCAATGCATTGTAAACTATTTCAATTTAGTCTCTTAATATTTCTTTGAATATTCCCCAAATACACATGACATAAATATATGTATATGTATAGCTATACTTGACATTTAGGCCTGGAAAAAAAATTCCATTGGTTTGCAAAAGTTGAGACCCCCTTAAAAATTCTTTTCCTAAGGAACAGGGACATAGTATACTGGTATACTTGTATTATTAGAACAAGGTTCAAATTCCCCTGCTGTGGTTGTCATTCAAACCATGCAGTAAAGCACACACCCAGAACATTTTAAAAAGCAATTAGTTATTTCCTTTTAAGGGTTAGATATATAAAATCATGCAATATTGCAACTTCCTGTGTAAATAAAGGCATAAATCCTTGGAAGAGAATTTTTCTCGATTAAGTCCTGCTTTGAAATGAAAATTCTAAGGAAACATAAAAAATAAGGTTAATATCATATTCATATTCTAAATATTATTACTGATGTAGATTTTAATTTTCATTAAAAAATACAGTTCTACTATTTCTACTTCTACAAACACTCTATATATACTGTATGACTATGTATATATCCACAAACCATAAAACTACAGGATTATACTCTATAAAATAATTACATATAACTCACTAATTGTATAACACTGTTACACAATATATATTACTTTTTTCCTAGCCAATTCCTACACCTATACTTATTTCTCTACAAAAAATATCCTGAAAGGTTCTTGCCATTTTAAAGCTGATAGATTCTTGGAGCAGAGTATTCAGTTTACAGGCCATGATGTCACTCACCACCTGTTTCTGTCTGTTAAATTCGGCCATCTTTGTTACAGAAAGAAGATCAGAACTCATCACTTTTCTTAATTCCATTTGTGTCTTTTCGGTGTTCTTTTGCATCATTCCATATGGCTTATAACAAACATGTGATTTTCTTTTTCTTTCTTCGTAGATTTGATTTTGGGGAAAACTCATTTTAGAAGGCTTTGCTAATACAGGCTTCTGATAAGATTTTACTCTGCCTGTCTTTACAAAATTAGCACAATTTACTTTCCTCTCACGATTCTCGTGTTTTCTGGCAAAATCAAGGGATTGCGCACATTCAAACAAAGAATCTTTTTGTGACGCAATAACACGAGATGCAGGATTTAGAAACCAAAATTTGCTTACAAAACTCCTTATGAGGGACGGTGTTTTGACATTCTCACTCAGCATTTTGTACAAACGTTCATATATGGACATGAACGTAAAAATACATTCCTTCCGACCAATTCTTAATTTTTGAAGAATATCAATATCTGGATGATTTTCATTTGATGAACAAAAAATGAGAATTTTTAATCTGTCTTTATCAGTTAAATTCTCATGTGTTTCACCAGATAACTTTAAAGACAATCTCCTAGCAAAATTTACAGGGATCCACATTTTGAACAACTGATTCTTCTCCTCGTTAGATAAATCAAATTTATCAGCACAACTTTCAAAAATCTCAGAGTTTCTACAAACATCTATTTTGTTGTCATAAGCAGGAATTATTTGGCATATCTTTATCAAAGTTTTCCTTCGGATTTGGGCCTGTGAGTCGTCTATTTTTAGTGGTACGTCTTTCCCTTGTACGTCCTCTACGTCAGTTCTGAAGTCTCCTCCTACTTCTCCATCTTGTTCCACGTCTGCAAGGTCACCTTCAATAGCTGCTACTTGTAACTGTTTCTCCACATTACAGTGAATCTCGGGAACATCACAACAATCATTTTTAGATTTCTCTGACACAGATCTATGAAATATATCTACCATCTGTAGAATATTTTTTAATCTCTCTCTTTCTCTATTGAAAAACTTAGAATCTAACCTCTGATTCTCGAGTTCACACTCGGCATATAAACTTAACCATAAAACTTCTGAATTAGAATTGTCTACAGACTTAAATTTCAATTTACTCTGCTTAGCAAGACAATTAATGACATCCATTTTATCTTACCTTGAAATGTCTCAGCTTGTTCCTTTGATGGACAACGCTGGGTTCCTGTTGTCTTGGTTTCAGCACGTCTGGCACTTTGGCACTTGTAGTACTTCTCAATCTATCTGGCAATTCTTACTTCTAGGTTCTGTGTGATTCTTGTAAGTAGTGGAATTCCCGATAACTTGCACATATGATTTGACGTTAGCAAAGTCCAATCCCCCGTGTGGGCAAGTTGAGGGAAATCCGCAAAAAAGTACAAAAATTCAGATCTGGCTGGCTCTCCAATGTAAAATAATGCATATCCTGTAAAATACTCAGGACTAGTTACCAGATAAAAATATAGTGGTTTATTTGGATTCTTCCATCAAAGAAAGGTTATTACAGAAAAACAGGTGAATAAAAATAAGTGAAAGAGATATTGTCCATTGTTCATAGCAAAGCAGCATGTATTCTTCTTTCTCTCCGGGATCTCAC
Source organism: Dendrobates tinctorius (assembly GCF_039654945.1). Taxonomy (NCBI): domain Eukaryota; kingdom Metazoa; phylum Chordata; class Amphibia; order Anura; family Dendrobatidae; genus Dendrobates; species Dendrobates tinctorius. The sequence continues at coordinate 2,359,638 of NW_027362061.1, read as the reverse complement.
ATGGCAAATGGCGTCTGTCTCTCAGTTCGGCTTCTTCGTAATAAAGTAACATACCAGCTGTTGAGTTATGTCATCTTGCGTCTGTGTCTCATGATGGTGAGGGAAGAAGAAGAGCGACCTCTACAGTTAGCCATGAATTATATACGTCTCCTAAAGCACGTGGTCTCTACATATATGGAGTTTGACATTTACCTCAAGGCTAAACTTAAATATGTAGTGAGCTGACATTTCTACCATGAGCCAAGCTTAAAAATAGCCTATGTCATGTAAGCTAAAGCATTCTACAGAACTGGGTGTAATAAGAAATATTTAACGAATTATTAATATTTAACAGACCCCTTCATGACTCCAGACCACGAGGGTGAGAACTGGAGCCTCTCTCTCCAAGACTCTAACTTTGGCCCCGACCTCAATAAAGCCCAGACCGGAATTCAGGCATGGGTGCTCCTTTAAGATCTTTGTACTGACCCAGGTCGGGTTTTGCTTTCTTCTTTTCCTCTTCATGGCGGGGATAACTATTTCTGCCTCTCTTTGGTTTGGGGGTGGCTATTTTGTGGTGTTCTTGCAGGAAGCTTGTGTCAGTGATAGCTTTGATCCTTGGCTTGAGCAGCCTTCCAGTTATACCCCAGTGTTCTTATTACCTCTGCCTTCCCTTACTTGTGCCTGACTGTTCTCTATACCAGACTTAGTGTTATTCTGGGGTGTATTCCCCTCTGTGTATGACTCAGCTTGAACTCTGACATCGCTCTCTGTCTCACATCTCTGGTACTTCTGCTTCCATCTAGTTTAGACCCTCAGCTTGTATTTGACCATGAGTTCTGTTTTCCCCTTTAAACACCACCCTTACTGACCTTTACTGACTTGGCTCGTTTTGACCACTCTCTATCGCCACCTGGTGGCACTGTGCAGCTGCACTGTGCTGCAGGTGCGACCTCTCTTCTCTCACCAACACCCCCTAGTGGAGTCTGTACATACATGCAGAGCAGCTGCATTACAGTCTGCTTCAGAGAGGGATCCTTCAGTCCAGCAACAAGTTGGTCCCGCATCACTTTGTCCAAGGGACCCAGCCTTCAGTTCCCATCTTGGGTATTTTTGGTGATCTGGACCGTCAGTGCATAGCATGAAGTAACATACTAAGCTATGGTCTCACTTTTCCCTTGGACCCGCTAGAAAAAAGGCATGCTGAGGTGCCTTAGCTCCGTGGCGTCACCATGCATATCCTCCAAGATTTTTATCACCTCTTCCACAGTGTCACGATCCCTAAGGCCTGTTTCACGCATCAGTTTTTCCAGATCAGTCAAAATCCGCCAAAAAGTGAAAATGGCGGATCCGCTAAAAATGTGTCAAAACTGATGCAAGCGGATGGTACGGATCCGTTTTTTGACGGATCCACTAGACTGATTTTTGTACGGATCCGTACCATCCGCTGGCATCCGTTGGATCCGTTTTCTGATGGATCCGTTTTTCCACACCTCCAAAATGGGATGCTCCCAGATATGATTGGCTCTTGGAAAATGCTCCCAAATGTGATTGGCTCCTGGAAACTAGGGAGAAATATATCTATGGTGTTGTAATACAATATCTTTGAAAGGTTTTAGAGCTAGTGGCAGCGATGGAAGGAGTTATTGCGAATATTAACAGCTTCTGTGTGGAATTTGATTTTCACTGCAATCGGTTGGCAATTATTGCTCTCCAGAGGGAGAAAAGAAGACTGCGAATCCTGCGTCTCCAACGCAAAAGAGACGCAGAGCGGAGCGTTTGATGGTGACCCTTCGGTAAGTGATCTATTTTTTACATGTTTTCAGATTCTGCAGGCTTTTATTGTTATGTTATGGCTTGTAGTTTGTATTAATTTTACTTTTTTCCCTTTTTTTACCAGATTCCTGGCAACTGGAGAATCCTTCACCTCCCTCCATTACCAGTTCCGCCTTGGGATTTCACCAATATCTGGAATTACCCAACAGACCTGCCGGGCTTTGTGGGATTGTCTACACCAGGAGTACATCCCAGAGCCAACACAGGAGAGGTGGCTGGAGATTGCGGACAGCTTTCAAGAAATCTGCCAGTTTCCAATTTGCGTTGGTGCCGTGGATGGGAAGCATATCAGGATTGTGAAACCCATTGGATCTGGATCAGAATTTTTCAACTACAAGAAATTCTTCTCCATTGTACTGATGGCCATTGCAGACTCCAAATGCAAATTTATTGCTGTGGACATTGGTGCGTATGGTCGATCAAATGATTCTCAGGTGATCATTCATTGTGCAACACCCAAGTAGTGATCTCCGAGGCAGAGGTGATACGCATCCTGAAGGGACTTAAGGTCAAAAAGGCACCTGGCCCTGATGGTGTATCTCCAATGTGTCTGAAAGTATGTGCTACCCAGCTTGCCCCTATACTGACAAATATATACAATATGTCACTGAAAGAGTGCGTTGTACCTCAGTGTTGGAAAAATTCCACAATTATCCCTGTCCCCAAGAAAGTGGGATCCTCTGAGTTGAACGACTATAGACCAGTAGCACTCACATCTGTAGCTATGAAAGTCTTCGAAAGAATTATGATGTCCCACCTGATAAAATTCACGCAGAAGCTATGGGACCCGCTTCAGTTTGCCTATAAGGAGAATCGTTCAGCAAACGACACTGTCAATCTGGCACTGAAGTACATTTTGGATCATACAGATGAACGGCACTCATATGTCCGGATTCTTTTCATGGACTTTAGCTCAGCGTTCAATACCATTGATCCGAATTTACTTCATAAGAAAATGGTAGCTCTTGGAGTCCCTCTTAACTTATGCTTGTGGATTTATAACTTCCTGACAGCCAGGATACAGAGTGTAAAAGTTGGACCATTCACTTCGGACACCTTGGTCACAAACATCGGGGCACCTCAGGGGTGTGTTTTGTCCCCGTTACTGTTTTCTCTCTATACGAATGATTGCATCTCTTCAGCAGACTCGGTAAAAGTCTTGAAATTTTCCGATGATATGACACTGATTGGTCTCATCAGGGGAAATGCTGAAGACTTGTATCGGAGTGAGGTGGAAAGAATATGTGACTGGTGTAAAGCCAATAATCTTGTACTCAACACTAAAAAAACTGCTGAGATGGTTGTGGATTTTAGGAAAGATCAACATGAGATACTTCCAATCTACATCCATGACGAAGTGGTTCTTAGGGTCACAGAGACCAAATTCCTTGGTGTTATCATCTCTCATGATCTTAAATGGGGGAAAAACGTGGATGCTGTTATAAGAAAAGCACAACAGAGGATGTTCTTCCTGCGTCAGCTGAAAAGATATGGTTTGTCTAAGAATCTGCTGATCTTATTCTTTAATGCTGTCATCAGATCTGTGATTTGTTCCTCTCTGATAGTCTGGTATGGGGGAGCCACTGCGCATGACAAACTCCGCTTACAAAGGACTTTCAGAACAGCAGAGAGAATTATAGGTTCCCCCCTGCCTAAAATCCAGGATCTTTATGATAAGAGTATTCGATCCCACGCATTGAAAATTTCATCCGATCCCTCTCACCTGGGACACTCCTCATTCCAACTACTCCCTTCAGGACGTCGCTTCAGAGTCCCCAAATGCAGCACCAACCGCCATATGAACAGCTTCCATCCACTCTCTGTTCAACAATTAAATCGTCATGTGTAGACTATATACTGTATCTGTCTTGTTAGATGTTACTTGTTGTATCTGTTGTTATATATTATGTTGCCTCTTTGCCACAAAGAATTCCTTGTATATATGTAATATGTACTTGGCGATAATAAATTTGATTTGATTGATTTGATTTGATTCAAGATGTCCGCAATGGGCCGTCGTTTGTATGGAGACAATTTTGATTTCCCACCTCCAAGACCACTCCCTGGAACAACAGGCCCACCAATGCCATTTGTGTGTGTTGGTGATGACGCATTTCAACTCTCCAAACATCTTCTCAAGCCATATGGTAGTCGTGGATTGACACACCGCAAAAAAATATTTCACTATCGATTGACAAGAGCGCGCAGAGTGGTGGAGTGCGCTTTTGGGATTTTAACTGCAAAATGGAGAGTGCTGTTTACGGCCATAAAAATTAAAACTGAGACTGTGGATGAGGTGGTGAAGGCGTGTGTCATCCTGCACAAATTTGTACATTCAAAGGAACCTGTTTCCATGGAAGAAAATGTTTGCCAAACCACCTTGTGGGATTATCAGCAGACAAGTGTTCGGAGTACTGGCTCAGTGGCAAGAATGAGGGACACATTTGTGGATTATTTTCTGTCACCAGAAGGAAGAGTCGACTGGCAAGATGACAAGGTATAATTTTTTTTTTTTTTTACCAAGGTTCCTTTGAAAAACTTTAGCAATTTTTCCTCTTTTAGTTTTGATACCTTTACACCAATTGAGGGTAATAACAGTGTTGTGTTTTTTTACCTTTATACCACCTGTGTACTTTACCAAGTGTTGTGTTTTTTGTACCTTTACCAGGGCTGTGGAGTCGGTAAGCCACAGTTGCGACTCCGACTCAGACTCCTGGATTTTATCAGGCTCCGACTCCGACTCCGGCTCCGACTCCGACTCCTTCATAAATGGCCAATTCATAACAACAAATTTACTGTTGTAAAATATTAAACATCGTGCTTATTCAGTTTCTCACCATCATATAAGTAATCAGACCACTTAGAGCAAAAACTACATTTATTAGAATACAATTAGAATATAGCAAATAACTTTTATAAACTTTTCTAAACTGTAAGTAAATATGCAATAAACACTTTTATGCAGTTAATAAGAAGAAATCTATAAATTTGTCCTCAGAAAAAGTATTGCCTCTGTCAGATCCTCCTTCATGGATGCCCTCAAATCTGATCTAATTATTTTGAGAGCAGAGAACAACCTCTCTACACTAACTTGTGTTGGTGGCAAAGCAGTAACCACTCGGGCAACATCTCTGACAATGTCAGGATACAGAGGAATCGCTTGTTGCACTGTTATTTTTGATGAACGGTCAAATTTCTCAATTTCTTTTAGTGCACATGAAAAATTCTGCTGAAATGTACTGGCTGTGTTCCTTGATGGGGATGACTCTTCTTCTATGCAGGAACGCTTTGCACGGTCCTTGTGATCCAAATATTTTTCAAAATTAAATTCTTCATCAGTTGATGATGAGGGTGAAGATGTGGCAGGACGACCAAATTCTTCTTGTTCCTCCTGACTGTTCTGCAACCCTTTCATCCTTACTGCTATTTCAAACAGAGCTTCTTTTCCTTTGCTTAGCTGTTGATCATCTAGAAGAATCCGATGCATTGGGTCTACATAAACAGCTGCCAAAAGAATGTTATTTTGTAATAGTAGCTCCTCTCTCCGTTTCATTGATGTAGCAATGCCACTTGCAATTAACCCTCCTCTTTGGGACAGGCGAAACATCAGGTTCTTCCACTCCATTAAGAAAATACCTGGAGTTAAGTCCTCTGCTTGTAATTTTTTAGTCACTGTAAATGGGTGCTGTAGCAATTTTTCCAGCTCAGTCACCTGATTCCACTGACTTTCATTTAGCGTCAGTTGAGGGTTAGCCATGTCTACAAGAAAGGTTTTCAGTTCAACCAAGCGCTGAATCATTAAGTAAGTACTGCCCCATCGTGTGGCTTGATCAATAATTGCCCCTTTTCCAGCACGTCTCTTCAAAATTGAGTCAACTTTAGGGGTTCTGGCAACAGTATCCAATTTTCTCACCTTGCCAATCAGTGCAGCAGCATGTCCTTCTTGCAGACTGTCTCTTATAGCCATCTGTAGAGTATGCACAACACAGCGCATGAGATGAATGAAAGAACGTATTGACACAGTTTCAACAAGATCATCTAAACTATCATGTTGCTGTTCATCTGAAACAACTTCAGTTTGCTCCTCAGTTACAATACTGTGTTCCTCTATTTCAAACATTTCTGTGTCTGTGGACCCAGAATGTTCTTCTAGCTGCTGGTCACCATCATTACACTCATTCAATAGCTTAATAGTACTTATCATATTTGAAGCATTGTCAGTTACGACAGAAAGAACTTGCTCTTTTTTAAGCTCATAGTCTTGCAGAACCTTTTCCACCAAGACCTGGAGAAACTCACTGGTGTGATGAGCTTTGGTGTCTTTTACTGCCAATGTCTTGGTAACTATTTCATTTTTGTCACAAACAAATCGGACATTGATGGCAAAATAGTTCACTCTGTGACGTGTACAGGCATCCATTTTAAGAAACAGAAAGCGTCCCTTGAGAGTTTTTTTAAGTTCTTCCTTTTGTTTTAAAGCTTCTTCGATTACTAATTTTCTAATACTCTCTCTCTCCAGAGAAACACCAAGCTTGCGGGCCATTTCCCCATTCAGACACATAAAAGCTGGTCGTGAAAATAATGAAATAGGCACACTATCCTTTACAACAAGCTCTATGATCTGTTTTTTAAATGTATCTACTGTCATTGTCACAGTAACTTTGTCACTGACAAAATATCTTGCAACTGATGGCTGCAAAGTTCTCTGCTCCTTTGTTTGGCTGGAAGAGCTGGGCACTGGTTCATTGGTTTGGATGCAGTCTTTCTCATCCACTGCTTTCAGTACTTCTGGATGAAAGCGCTGTAAATGTCTCTTTAGATTAGAAGCTCTGGTAGGAGCATTTTTATCTTTGCCTGAATATGCACTGATCTTGGCTTCACAGCATTTATTTTCGTCTGGATCATTTGTCATACACTGACAGACATAATGTTTTTTTATCTTGAGTGATGGTGAAATGTTCAAATACAGCTGATTTAATGTGACGCTTCTTTGACAATCTCAGGTTTTTAATTCTGCATTCACAATCCAAATGACAATTGTTTTTCCCAAAAACAATTGTACAAAATTGTCAGGTCGTACAACTGATATAGTGGTCATTAATACTGTTATTCCTCGTGTACTCACAGTTAACTGATGCAAAGTTTGTTGAAAGGATAATACTTCTTACTGTCTTCCTCTTCTGAGTAGCAGCTGTGAAATGCTTGGAAGACACACACCAAACATCTAGTCTAGAGGAGGAGCTTTACTACTAAGAATTTGCAACACATTTTCACTTTCAGTTTCATACATTGTAAGTAGGGGAGTTGGGGCAGCATGAGGTTAACCAAGTATAAGATTAGATAAGGGCAGTGGAGAACAGTGACACACAAGAAGTAAGAAATGTCTCTATTTCCAGCAGAACTGCTTATCACTGTTGATCATAGTTTGATAGAACATATATATTTGAGTAACATTTATAAAATTCAGATGAAAGTTCAATTATGAAATATTAATACATTTTTTTTTAAAGCTGGAGTCGGAGTCGGTACATTTCTACCAACTCCGACCAAAACTAACTCCGACTCCATGACTCCGACTCCACAGCCCTGCCGGACACTGGCCATGGTGCATGAAGGGACGGTTCCTGTATGCTGTGTTAATTTGACAGATCAGGAATTTGTCCTTCCACACAGGGGTGAAGTGGCACGGGTAGTGGGAATAACCTCAAGAAATTATACATCCACAGACCATACAGTTGGCAGTAAATCCAGAAAACCTGTGGTCAGTAAAGGTCACCACTTCTCCGACAGCCGAACCTCAATACATCCAGGAGGGTCGACGCATACTGGAACAGATGTGCGCCAAACTATCTGAACTCACCCCCACCCAGGTACAACAAGTGGAAGAGTTACTGCGGCGATACCAATCCATGTTCGCGAAACATGAGGATGACTTTGGCTGCACTACAGCAATTACCCACAAAACACCAACGGGGGATACGGCACCCATTCAAGAATGTTATTGGCAGATTCCCCCTCAGTTATATCAGGAAGTAAGAGAGATGTTCGGTCAGATACTACAGGCGGGCATCATCAGGGAGAGCCAAAGTCCGTGGGCATCCCCATTGTGCTGGTGCGAAAGAAGGACGGGACACTAAAGTTCTGTGTAGACTACCGTAAACTCAACACCTGCACCGTGAGGGATTCATACCCTCTGCTCCGGATTGCGGAATCTCTGTCTGTATTGGGGAAAGCCAAATTTTTCTCGAAGCTGGATCTCGCCAGTGGCTAATGGCAAGAGCCCATATCAGAGAAGGACCAGGCAAAAATGGCCTTTATACTACCTATCATAGAATCATAGAATCGTAGAGTTGGAAGGGACCTCCTGGGCCATCTGGTCCAACCCCCTGCTCAAAGCAGGATTCGCTAAATCATCCCAGTCAGATGTCTGTCCAGCCTCTGTTTGAAGACTTCCATTGAAGGAGAACTCACCACTTCTCGTGGCAGCCTGTTCCACTCATTGATCACTCTAACTGTCAAAAAGTTTTTTCTAATATCTAATCTGTGTCTCTTCCCATTCAGTTTCATCCCATTGCTTCTAGTCTTTCCTTGTGCAAATGAGAATAAAGTTGATCCTTCTACAATGTGACAGCCCTTTAGATATTTGTAGACAGCTATTAAGTCTCCTCTCAGTCTTCTCTTTTGCAAACTAAACATTCCCAAATCCTGCAACCTTTCCTCATAAGACAGGGTTTGCAGACCGGTCACCATTCTGGTCGCTCTTTTCTGAACTTGCTCCAGTTTGTTGATGTCTTTTTTAAAATGTGGTGCCCAAAACTGGACACAATATTCCAGATGAGGTCTGACCAAAGAGGAGTAGAGGGAAATAATGACTTCACGTGATCTAGACTGTATGCTTCTGTTAATACATCCTAGAATTGCATTTGCCTTTTTTGCTGCTGCATCACACTGTTGACTCATATTCAGTCTGTGATCTATTAGTATACCCAAGTCTTTTTCACATGTGCTGTCACTTAGCCCTATTCCTCCCATTCTATATATGCTTTTTTCATTTTTATTGCCCAGATGTAGTACTTTGCATTTCTCCCTGTTAAAAACCATTCTGTTAGTTGCTGCCCACTTCTCCAGTTTATTTAAATCTTTTTGAATCCTCTCTCTCTTCTCTAGTATTAGCTATCCCTCCTAGCTTTGTGTCATCAGCAAATTTAATCAGTTTACCCTCAATTCCTTCATCTAAATCGTTGATAAAGATGTTGAACAATACAGGGCCCAGGACAGAGCCCTGTGGTACCCCACTTGAGACATTCTTCCAACTGGATGTGCAGCCATTTACGACCACTCTTTGGGTCCGATCACTAAGCCAGTTATGAATCCACCTAACAGTTGCCTTGTCCATTCCATACTTAGTCATTTTTTCAATAAGGATTGTATGAGAGACTTTGTCAAATGCTTTGCTGAAGTCAAGATATACTATATCTACAGCATTTCCTTGATCCACCCAATCAGTGATACCGTCATAGAAGGAAATTAAGTTAGTCTGACATGACTTATTAGTTAGAAACCCATGCTGACTCTGTTTAATCACTGCATTCTTATCCAGGTATTGACATACATGTTGTTTAATAATTTGTTCAAAGATCTTTCCTGGTATAGAAGTCAGACTCACCGGCCTATAGTTGCCTGGGTCCACCTTCTTCCCCTTTTTGAAGATAGGAACAACATTTGCTCTTCTCCAGTCTTCTGGCACTTCTCCTGTTCTCCAAGAATTTTCAAAGATTATGGAGAGGGGTTCAAAAATTTCTTCTGCTATCTCCTTCAGTACTCTGGGGTGTAATTCATCTGGACCTGGAGACTTGAATTCATTTAGGTTAGCTAAGTGTTTCCTCACTATCTTTCTGTTTATAGATATCCTGGATTCTTCTATTCCCTTAATAGGACAGTGAATAACAGTTGATGTTGCATTTCCTTTCTGAGAGAAAACAGATGCAAAATAGGAATTTAAAAGTTCAGCCTTCTCAACATCTTGTCTTACCATTTCATCATTTTCATCCTGTAAAAATCCTATAGCATCTTTGACTTTTCTTTTACTTTTGACATATCCCCAAAATCCTTTATTATTGCTTTTGACATCTCTTGCAAGCCTCAGTTCATTTTCAGCTTTAGCTAATCTGATTTGTGCCCTGCAGGTTCTGCAGACAGCATTATATTCTTCTTTAGATATGCCTCCCTCTTTCCATTTTATAAACATTTTTTTCTTCCTTTTTAGCATGTGCTTAAGTTCTGTGTTCATCCATCCTGGTTTCCTTAAATGCTTCCTATTCTTCCCTCTTTTCGGAATTGTTAACAACTGTGCTTTGAGAATTTCATTTTTCAAGATTTCCCATCCTTCCTGGACATTTTTGTCTTTAAGGATATCCAGCCATTGGATCCCTCCAATTCTCTTTCTGAATCCCTTAAAATCTGCCTTTCTGAAATCTAACCTTGACGTCTGAGTCTTCACAGGTCTTCCACCTCTAGTTATCCAAAATTCTAAAATAGCATGGTCGCTACCTCCTAGGGTCCCAGCCACTTTTACCTCCTCAACCATTTCCTCCCTGTTTATAAGGATTAGATCCAAGGTAGCAGTTCCCCTTGTTTTCTCCCTTACCTTTTGGAAGATAAAGTTGTCAGCAAGAGAGGATAAGAATTTCCTTGACCTGTTAGTTTTGCCTGAGAGAGATTCCCAACAAATGTCTGGATAGTTGAAATCTCCCATGACAACTATGTCATATTTTTTGGAGAACTTGGCCATCTGATGCATAAAGAGTTCATCTATATCTTCGGCTTGCACAGGCGGCCTGTAGTAAATGCCTACAATGGTGTCCTTTCCATTGTTCTGTCCTTGTATTCTTACCCAAACAGTTTCCACAGAACTCCCAGTCTCTGAAGCTTCAATCTCTGTGCAGATATACGCGTTTCGAACATACAATGCGACACCCCCTCCTCGTTTATCAAGTCTGTTTCTTGCAAATAAGTTGTATCCTTCTAGTCTTGTATTCCAATCATGTGTATTGTCCCACCAAGTTTCAGTGATTCCAATTACATCATATTTCTTTTCCTGTGTTAGTAGTTCCAATTCTCCTTGTTTGTTGCCCATGCTTTGTGCATTAGTATAGAAACATTTTAGTTTGTGATTGGTTTCTCTTTCTCCAATATTTTTATTAATTAGATTTTTTCGTCTTTGTTCTTCCTTTCCACTTCTAATAGCAGAGTTCTCAATAGCATTTGTCAGGTGTATGGCTTTTTCTGGTCTTTTGCTTCCCTTCCCATGTTGTTCTAGTTTAAAGCTCTCCTTACAAGTGTAGCAAGGCGACTTCCAAATACATGCTTTCCAGTCTTCGTAAGGTGCACCCCATCTCTAGCAAGTAGTCCATCGTATAAGTAGTTCACTCCGTGATCCAGAAATCCAAATCGTTGCTGACGGCACCATCGACGTAGCCAGTTGTTCACCTGCAGAATCTTATTCCACCTCCTTGTTCCATGGCCATCCACTGGGAGGATGGAAGAGAAGACCACCTGCGCTCCCAGTTCTTTCACTATGGGCCTATGGGCCTCTTTGAATTCAAAAGGATGCCATTTGGCCTAGCCAATGCCCCCGGTACATTCCAACAACTGCTGGAGAGGTGTCTAGGTGATTTGAACTTTGAAGCCACACTCATTTACCTGGATGACATCATAGTATATGCTGCCTCATTTGAAGATCACCTGCAGAGACTAGAGCAATTGTTGAGCTGTCTGCAGAAGTATGGACTGAAGGTGAAACCCCAGAAATGCCACTTGTTCCAGACCCAGATAGAGTACCTAGGTCATGTTGTTTCAGCTGAAGGAGTGAAGCAGTCATGGGAGGAAATCACGGTGATTCAGGATTGGCCAACCATGGAGACTGTAAAAGATGTCTGAGCGTTCCTGGGGCTGATGGGTACTATCGTCGCTTCGTGAAGAACTTTGACCATGTGGTACAACCTCTGCTCGAGCTTCTGAAAGGGGTACTCCTGAATGTGATGGGTTATTCCATCTGTTGGGCGGAAAGGCAGGAGAAGGCTTTTCGTGACTTGAAGAAAACGCTGACCGAAGCTGCGGTACTGTCCTATGCAGACTTCTCTATACCGTTCATTCTCCACACCGACAGATGCTTGCACGGACTTTGGGCTGCGTTGTTACAGGTCCAGGATGGGAAGGAGAGGGTGATTGCCTATGCTAGTCGGTCCCTTCACGATTCCGAGCACAACCCGGACAACTACATTTCCTTCAAGCTGGAATTGTTGGCATTAGTGTGGGCTATGACAGAGAGATTTGCAGAATACCTGTCTGGCTCAGAGGTGTTGGTGCGCACCGATAATAATCTATTAGCACATCTGGAGAATGCCAAGTTATGGGGCTCTGAAACAGCACTGGGTGGCCCGGATGGCGAAGGTCTGATATAGAATCGCTTACAGGAGGGGGCGGAGAATACCCACGCCAACACCCTATCCAGAGCAAAGCATGCGACACCTGGAAAGAGTACAGATGAGATGCTGGAGGAGGAGATTCCCCGGTTTCGGAAGACCGCTGGGAGGGTGGTGGCGACGCTGGACCAGATACGGACCCCCCACCATGAAGGAGTATTGGGAAAATCTCAGGATAAGTGGGTCCGGTTGCAGCAGGAAGATCGTGAACTTGCCCTGCTTAGACAATGGGTGACACTGAAGAAGCTGCCCAATCAAGAACAGAGGAGTACTCTGACTTCAGAAGCACTGAAGATAATCAGGCAGTGGAAGCACCTCCAGATGAGAAACAGGCTGTTATATGGGAAGGTTCAACTGCAAAAAGAGTTAGGAGCTTCCTGGTAGGTGGTGATTCCGGAGACAGTGCTGTCTACAGTGGCCGCTGAATCTCATGAAAAATTAGCTCACTTCGGTCATGAAAAAACTTTCCAGTGGCTACAGCAGTTTGTCTACAACCCTTGGTTAAGAACAGCGGTTGAAGAGGCTTGCAGTCTCTGTCGGGCATGTGAGTTGGCCAAATCCCCAGAAAAGAGAGCTCCTACACAAACTATAGTGACATCAGCCCCCCAGGAGCTGTTGACTATCGACTACATCGGGCCAGCACACCAAGGATGCGACCACTGTCTAGTGATGATAGATCATTTCATGAAGTTTGCGGTTGTGACACCCACCCTGGATCAAACGGCCGAGTCCGCTGCACATGCAATCTGTAAAAATTTCATTCAGATGTATGGATGCCCACAACGGATCCATTCTGATCAAGGAGCCCGTTTCTTGGGAAGAGTAATGGATGAGCTACAATAAATCTATCAGCTTGACAGGTCTCATAGCATACCGTACCACCCTCAGAGAAAAGGGGCCTGTGAACAGTTTAACCATATTCTAATCAAAATGTTAAGGACCCTGGAAGACGATATGAAGGCTCGGTGGCCCGAGTATGTGTCTGAGCTCGTGTGGATCTACAATAATCGAGTCCATCAAACCACCAGATACACGCCCTACTCCTTGTTGTTTGGCCGAACAGGAAAAGAAGTCATGGAACTAGAGCTGGACCCGGAGGAGGACTACCCACGGACGGGGGAGTCTTCCTGGATCCGAGAACATCAAAACCCACTTAACACCAAACACTATATCCAGAATGAATAAAACTTGGATACAATGGTAGAAGCATGTTATGTACATGTCCTATTCTAGGGGGGTGGCCGTTATGATACATGGATCTTTGAGATGGTCGGTTCAAATGGTCAAGGTGGACCCGGAGGGTAGATTTATTTTTAAATATGCATTTATAGATATGCTACCTTATGTACTACTGAAACAGCACAGAAAGAGGACTTAAAAATCCTCCAATAATAGAAAACAGCAAAAGAGCAAAAAGGTTTACCCGACCAGGCCTCCAGACAAATGCACTATCAGGATGCAATGGACCCATTTAATTAAGATGGAAACACAGGTGCAAGAATACCGATGAAACATCCGCTCACAGCCTGCCATTTAGACACTGTTCATATGTTCAGGTTTTAAATACATTAGATAGGGACTGCTTCAATACGGGTTACCTTGACGTTGGTGAAGCAGCTTGGCATACATTTTTTTGCAAAAAAAGTATCGACTAAATACCCTGTGTTTGTTATTACCTTTTATCAGCACTTGCTGATTATTGTTATATGTCTTATTGCAAGGTATTTTTGCACATTTGTCATTCTGCGCTTTTTGTTTAAGTTTTTTATTGTGCATCAACATACCCGGCAACCGCCCCCTCCATGTATTGGTAGGCTGTGAGCGGTTGTTTCATCGGTATTCTTGCACCTGTGTTTCCATCTTAATTATATGGGTCCACTGCATCCTGATAGTGCATGTGTCTGGAGGCCTGGACGGGTAAACCTTTTTGCTCTTTTGCTGTTTTCTACCTTATGTACTACTCAATATTTATAACTCGCCACTGGAAAAAATGGATGTACTCCAACAGGCTGCAATCTTTGTATCACAGTATTCTGATGCTAAGATGTTATGTCTGGGTGATTTAATATGTTTCTTAACACCTACTTGGATGAATGAGTGCTGCACACTCTAGGCCTAGTAATCAGGACACTACTGTGTTAGATGCTTTCATAACAGAGATGGGCTGGATTAATTTGTGGAGATAGCAGAATCCTCTTAAGAAAGAATTCTCCTGTTATACGCCATCTGTTCACTGTTTATCCAGAATTGATCATGCATTTGGGAATAATGCTGTATTATCGGATCTGCGTGAAACTGAGTACTTTCCTAGGGCAGTATCAGCCCATGCTCCATTGGTGATGTGCCTTCATCTAGGTGGCCCTAACAGACCTAAGAGGCTCCGCATACATCCGTTTTGGCTCTCCCTCATAGGGGAACAAGACAGAATAATAGACCAATTAGAGGTATTTAGACTATGCTTATTTCCCTGACAGATTGCTAGTGTGGGATACACTTAAAGCATAATTGAGGGGATGTGTCAGGTCCACGATTTCATATATTAAAAGGAAATCCTGTATTGGGGAGCAGAGACTTGCTGAGGATTGTAAATTATTGGAAGCTGAGTATATCAATAACCCCTCTGATGATTCTTTACATCGGTGGCTTGGGAAGGGGAGGATTTGATACAATTACAGGATAAAGCCCAGAGAAGACTTTTTTTCTCTAACAAACTTATTTTGAATTGAATAACCAATCGTGTAAATTCTTAGCATACGTAGTCCAACAATATCAAATGTCTCCATCCATTTTGGCCATTAATACAAGAGAGGGAACTCCGCTACCTAAATCTGACCAAATCGCAGACAGATGTGAAGAATACTTTAGAGTTATATGACTCTCAACTGAATCACACTATAGAAGAGATTAATGAGGACTTGGACCATATAGAATTTCCTAAACTTTCTGGTGAGGATCGGGCGTTCTTGGATAGAGATATCACGTTGGAGGAAATTCGGGAAGCGGCCATGTCTCTCTCCAATGGGAACACTCCGGGCCCTGATGGCATGCCCATAGAACTATATAAAAGATACATAGATCAGACAGGGCCGGTTGGGCAGCAAACCCTCTCCGAAGCACTTATAAAACACTCACTTCCCCAATCCTTTTATGATGCCACTATAGAGGTAATTCCAAAGCCAGATAAACCTTCTGAGGAGTGTGGTGCTTATCGCCCTATATCCCTGCTTAATACAGACTATAAAATACTCACTAAACTTATAGCTAATAGAAAGCGGTAATACTAAGCATTGTACACGAAGATCAATCCGGCTTTATGCCAGGAAGATCCACTTCCTCTAATGTTAGAAGGGTACAGGTTCTAACGCAGATAGGCCACAAATATAGGAAACCTCGGGCGATAGCCTCTTTAGATACAGCCGAGGCTTTTCATTCATTGGAGTGGAAATTTTTGCAACGTGTGCTTCTGAAATTTGGCTTCTCTGACAAATTTTGCAAGTGGATTGAATGACTCTCCAGAGTATGAAAGTGATGATATGTGTGGACTTGAGAATGTGTGTCTATTATAACCTGACCTGGTACGAGCTCATAACTCTGATAACGGACCTGTTGGTGAGGAGGAGCAATGCTTTATAGAGCACATTATGGTGAATGCTATGTCTCATTCGTTTTGTTTATTATTGAAAGTGTGATATATCTGTGTCACTGTGGACGGTGATTATATGGATTATTCTGATCTTACACTGCATTGTCATATGTTTGTCATCTTATTTTGTAGAATCTTTCAATAAAAAGAGTTTAAAAAAAGAAATAATCCGTCACTATATGGAAAGCAGAGTCACTGCACAATGTTAGTTATGTCACGTCCTTATCAATTTTATTGTATATACATAGATACACACGGTCGGACTGGCCTGGGGGGGGGTATCGGGGAAATCCCCAGTGGGCCCTTGGTTGTGGGAAGGAAAGGAGGAGAAGAGAAGAAGAAAAAAAGAAAAAAAAGTCTGCCGTTTTTAGGGGTGCGGGCCCTTTAAAAGCACAGGCAGAGTATGTGCAGGGGTGCGTGCACGCAGCTGTCATTACATGAACCACTGTGCCAAGCGTTTCGATCAATACTGAAGAGTGTGCGCCCGTCATCACCGGCATATGACATCAGTGTCATGTGTCATTCACCGCTGGCCTCTGCTATGACGGCGGCCATTTTACTTTGTGCGCTCTGGACCTGAGGAGGAGGACGCTGTACAGCGCTGGAAGTGCAGGAAGGTAAGAGGAATCTTTTTTTTTTTTGTCCCCTCGCTCTGTACATGAAGCCAGGACAAAGGGCCAGGATGGCAACACATGGGAGGCCAGGATGGATACACATGGGGGGGCAGGATGGAAACACATGGGAGGCCAGGATGGAAACACATGGAGGGGCCAGGATGGCTACACATGGAGGGGCCAGGATGGCTACACATGGAGGGGCCAGGATGGCGACACATGGAGGGGCCAGGATGGCTACACATGGAGGGGCCAGGATGGCAACACATGGAGGGGCCAGGATGGCGACACATGGAGGGGCCAGGATGGCGACACATGGAGGGGCCAGGATGGCGACACATGGAGGGGCCAGGATGGCGACACATGGGGGGGCCAGGATGGAGACACATGGGGGGGCCAGGATGGAGACACATGGAGGTCAGGCTGTATACATATAGGGGCCAGGATAGAGACACATGGGGTGCCAGAATGGATAAACATGGGGTGCCAGGATGGAGACACATGGGGGGGCAGGATGGAGACACATGGGGGTCAGGCTGTATACAAATAGGGGCCAGGATAGAGACACATGGGGGGCAAGAATGGATAAACATGGGGTGCCAGGATGGATACACATTGGGGGGCTAGGATGGATACACATGGGGGGGTCAGGATGGATACACATGGAGGGGCCAGAATGGATACACATGGGAGGCCAGGATAGATACACAGGTGGGGGCCAGGATGGAGATACACAGGTGGGGGCCAGGATGGAGACACATGGGGGGGGCCAGGATGGATACACATGGGGGGGCAGGATGGAAACACATGGGAGGGCCAGGATGGATACACATGGGGGGGGCAGGATGGATACACATGTGAGGCCAGGATGGCTACACATGGAGGGGCCAGGATGGCTACACATGGAGGGGCCAGGATGGAGACACATGGAGGGGCAGGATGGAGACACATGGGGGGGCCAGGATGGAGACACATGGGGGGGCCAGGATGGAGACACATGGAGGTCAGGCTGTATACATATAGGGGCCAGGATAGAGACACATGGGGGGCCAGAATGGATAAACATGGGGTGCCAGGATGGGGGGGCCAGGATGGAGACACATGGGGGGCCAGGATGGAGACACATGGGGGTCAGGCTGTATACAAATAGGGGTCAGGATAGAGCCACATGGGGGGCAAGAATGGATAAACATGGGGTGCCAGGATGGATACACATTGGGGGGCCAGGATGGATACACATGGGGGGGCCACGATGGATACACATGGAGGGGCCAGAATGGATACACATGGGAGGCCAGGATAGATACACATGGGAGGCCAGGATAGATACACATGGGAGGCCAGGATAGATACACATGGGAGGCCAGGATAGATACACATGGGAGGCCAGGATAGATACACAGGTGGGGGCCAGGATGGAGACACATGGGGGGCCAGGATGGATACACATGGGGGGGCAGGATGGATACACATGGGGACCAGGATGGATACACATGGGGGGGCCAGGATGGATACACATGGGGACCAGGATGGATACACATGGAGGGGCCAGGATGGATACACATTGGGGGGCAGGATGGATACACATGGGGACCAGGATGGATACACATTGGGGGGCAGGATGGATACACATGGGGGGCAGGATGGATACACATGGGGGGGCAGGATGGATACACATGGGGGGGCCAGGATGGATACACATGGGGACCAGGATGGATACACATGGAGGGGCCAGGATGGATACACATTGGGGGGCAGGATGGATACACATGGGGACCAGGATGGATACACATTGGGGGGCAGGATGGATACACATGGGGGGCAGGATGGATACACATGGGGACCAGGATGGATACACATGGGGGGGCCAGGATGGATACACATGGGGACCAGGATGGATACACATGGAGGGGCCAGGATGGATACACATTGGGGGGCAGGATGGATACACATGGGGACCAGGATGGATACACATGGGGGGGCAGGATGGATACACATGGAGGGGCCATGATGGAGGCACATGGAAGTCAGGCTGGATACATATGGGAGACCAGGATGGAGACACATGGGGGCCAGGATGGAGACAGATGGGGGGCCAGGAGGGAGACACATGGGGGCCAGGATGGATATATGGGGAGGGGCTAGGATGGATATATATGGGGGGCAGGAAAAAAGACCAAGAAGCATATATATGGGGGTCCAGGATGCACATACATGGTGGTCCAGGATTCATATACTGTATATGGGGGAGCCAGGAAAAGGGACCAGGAAGGATATAAGGGGGCAGGATAAGACGCATATGAGGGCCAGTATGTATAGCTGGGGGTGCAGGGTGGATATCTGGGGGCCAGGCTGGACAAGGGACATAAGGGGATCAAAATGGGGCATATAAAATAAAGAGGGCAAGGCTGGAGCATATTATAAAATAAATGGGGCCAGGCTGGGTGAGATTATTAAATAAAGGGGACAGGATGAGGGACTAAATTAATGCTTGAAGGCCAGAATGAGGAACACGCTATATTAGTTAATGGTGACAAGTGGGAAGCATAATTTCTTTAGGGTCCAATTAGGGACATTATTACTACTGTAATATAATTTACTTTTTAGGAATTACTGTGCATTGGGGATCTGCACAACGGAGGCAAGCGCAAAAAAAAGGCAACAGGATTAACCTCTTCTAAAATTTCGTAAGGACCAATAAACTTGGGACCCAACTTAGCAGAAGGAACCTTCAACCTTATATTCTTGGTGGATAACCATACCTTATCCCCCACCTGGAACGCCGGCCCCACCAAGCGTCGTTTATCCGCAAAAAATTTATACTTGCCCTGAGACTCCCCATTGTTCCTCTGGACCTCCCTCCAGACCTCCACTTACCGCAGAATGGCCGAATCAGCCCCTGGACACACCAATTCAAGCTGGGAAAACTCACCAAAATGAGGGTGAAAACCATAATTACAGAAGAACGGGGAAGTACCAGTGACTGATTGACATGATTATTAAACGCAAATTCTGCCATGGGTAAAGAAGAGCACAAATCATCCTGTCGAGATGTGGAAGACACCGTAAAATCTGCTCCAAAGACTGATTGGTCCTTTCAGTCTGACCGTTGGTCTCGGGATGATAGACTAATGTAAAGGTCAAACTGATACCCAGCCTTCTTTCAAAAAGCCCTCCAGAATTTAAACACAAACTGATACATTAACAATACACCCCTTCAAACAATTAGGACCCCAATTAACAATGTCCTGGGATTCCCAGTCAATAATCGGGTTATGTACTCATAACCAGGGAAACCCCAACATCAATCCCGCAGGAAGATGGTCCAGAACAAAACATGTAATACGTTCTTGATGACAGTACCCCACTTTGAGGATAACTCCTTGAAGACAAACTTAATAACATTATTAGCAAGAGGTGTTTTATCAATGGCCACGATATTAATGGGAATTCCCAACCTGACTGTCCCTAACTTACATTTGGCCACCAAGTCAGATTCAATCAAGTTCAAAGATGACCCGCAGTCCACAAAAGCTGAAGTGGGAGTACAACAGTTCTGGACATAAAGTTCCACTTCCAGCAGTAACTTAAACAATAAGGAAAAAGGTAACTGAGAGTCTGTGCAACCTCCTCAATAGATACCCAGACTTAGGCGTTTCCCGGCACATTGGGAAGGGAGGAGGGGCAGTCCATTTTCCAGTGTCCCGGACTACCACAGTAGAAGCAGAGTCTCTCTTTCCATAGTGGTTTCCTCTCCTTTTCATTGACGGTGATGGCCCCCACCTCCATGGGCTCGGAATGTAGTGTAACGTTGAGATTACTTGGAAGTAATGGAACTTCCAGCTGCATAACACCCCTCTCCCATAGTCTTCGATCTATCCGGATGACCTGAGTCATAGCCTCCTCCAAGAACTAGGTGGTGGATGGAGAGCCAGAGCATCCTTCAGATGATCAGACAGTCCCCTCCGGAACTGGCACCTGAGAGCAGAGTCGTTCCAGGACACCTCGGGGAACTATCGTCTAAACTCCGAGCAATACCACTCGGCTGAGCGGTTTCCCTGAACAGGACCCATGATAGTGTCCTCTGCCAACCTGACATGGTCCAGTTCATCATAGATAAGTCCTAAGGACTCAAAAAACCTCTCCACCGACAGCGATGCTCTAGGTGTGCTGAATGCTTATGGAGGAAAACATGCACACCAGAAGACTTCATACACTTCAAATTTATGTTAAGGACATATAACTGTGCCCTTCACCCCACCAAACAGACCTACTTCACCACCCTGATCTCCTCACTATCCAACAATCCCAAGAAACTTTTTAACACCTTTCACTCCCTCCTCAGGCCAAAAGCACAAGCCCCTATCACAGACATTTGTGCTGATGACCTGGCCTCCCACTTTACAGAAAAAATAGACAACATCCATCGGGAAATCCGCTCCCAATCACCAAGTTCAGTGACTCCCATCCCTCCCTGCATTTCCCCTGGCTCACTCTCCACATTCGATCCCATCACAGAAGATGTCTCCAGGCTCCTCTCCTCTTCTCGTCCGACTACATGCACAACCGACCCCATTCCCTCACATCTCCTCCGGTCTCTCTCTCCAGTCGTCACAACTCACCTAACTACAATCTTTAATCTCTCCCTCTCCTCTGGCATTTTCCCCTCCTCCTTCAAACACTCTATCATTACTCCATTACTAAAGAAACCCACCCTCGATCCATCCTGCACAAACAACTACAGACCAGTCTCCAATCTCCCCTTCATCTCTAAACTCTTGGAGCGCCTGATATACTCCCGCCTTACCCGTTACCTCTCCACTCACTCCCTCCTAGACCCTTCACAGTCCGGTTTCCGCCCCCTACATTCGACAGAAACTGCACTCATCAAAGTGACCAATGACCTTCTGACAGCAAAACGTAATGGTGACAACTCTCTGCTCATTCTTCTCGACCTTTCTGCTTTTGACATTGTTGACCAGACTCTCCTACTCTCTAGGCTCCAGTCACTAGGCATTAAGGACACTGCTCTTTCCTGGTTCTCCTCCTATCTTTCTGACCGCTCCTTCAGTGTTCTGTTTTCTGGCTCCACTTCATCTCCTCTTCCTCTCACTGTCGGGGTACCTCAGGGCTCAGTCCTTGGCCCCCGTCTCTTCTCTCTCTACACGGCCCCAATTGGACGGACCATCAGCAGATTTGGCTTTCAGTACCATCTTTATGCTGATGACACACAACTATACACATCATCCCCTGACCTTACCTCCGCCGTACTACAGAACGCCACTGACTGTCTGTCTGCAGTCTCCAACATCATGTCTGCTCTCTATCTGAAACTCAACCTCTCCAAAACTGAACTTCTTCTGCTCCCGCCATCTACTAACCTCCCTAAATCTGACATTTCCCTCTCCATGGGTGGCACCATAATAACACCCCGAAAGCAGGCGCGCTGTCTGGGTGTTATGTTTGACTCCGATCTCTCCTTCACCTCCCATATACAATCTCTTGCCCGCTCGTGCCGCTTACACCTAAAGAACATCTCTAGAATCCGCCCTTTTCTCACCATGGAAACAACAAAAACCCTCACTGTCGCCCTGATGCACTCCCGCCTGGACTACTGTAACGCTCTATTAATTGGCCTCCCCTCACTCGACTCTCCCCTTTCCAGTCCATCCTTAATGGCAGCAGCCAGGGTTGTCCATCTGGCTAATCGTTACTCGGACGTGTCCACTCTTCGCCAGTCATTACACTGGCTGCCCATTCATTATAGGATACAATTCAAAGTACTTGTTCTCACCCACAAAGCTCTCCACAGTGCGGCACCCCCTTACATCTCCTCCCTCATTTCTGTCTATCGGCCTAACCGACCGCTGCGCTCTGTAAATGACTTTTGACTAACCTCTGCCCTAATCCGTACCTCCCACTCCCGACTCCAAGTTCTCCCGTGCTGCGCCAATCCTCTGGAATGCTCTACCCCAAGATATTGGGACCATCCACAATTTGCATAGTTTTAGTCGCTTGCTCAAAACACACTTGTTCAGAGCGGCCTATCACATTCAGTAAGCAAAGTCATTTTATGTTTGTGTGTGTGTAGCCCATTCACTATCTCCATCTAACCCCCACCCCCTGAAGATGGCTGGACCATCATTGTAAATACATCATTGTAAATACAAACCTGTGCTTTGTATCTCCCCCACCTCATTGTAGATTGTAAGCTCCCACGAGCAGGGTCGTCTTATTTCGCTTTAATTATTGTATTGTTAACGTTGTTACTTATGACTGTTGTGTTTGAAACTGTTCAACTGTAAAGCACTGCGGAAGATGTTGGCGCTATATAAATAAAGATTATTATATTATTATCCGTTCAGGGGCAGTAGGGGGCAGCATGAAAGCCCCGGACTGAGGATCCTCCCTGAGCAAGGATATAATTATCCCCACCCACTGACTCTCATCCCCACAGGATCGAGGTCAAATAATAATTTGCAACTCTCACTGAACGTACGAAACTTATCCTTCTCACCAGAAAAGGTGTCAGGTAGCTTGACTGAGGGTTCGGGAGAGTGCAAGATTACATCTACAGAATCACCAGTCCTACCAACAACATGGGGGGGCACCCAGCACAGTCTTGTAGTCTCCATCAACTCTTTCTGCAATTAAGTATGGGACGTGGCCAGGGCCCGGTGTTCTACCAACAATTCCCGCAACATCTGGGTCAGACTGGACACCTGATCTGCCAAGTTATGAAGCAGATCCAAAACCATGGGAAAAAAATGATAAACACCTTTAAATATACTGGTCACTTATAATGTAATGCTGCTGTAGCGCAGTAGTGCTTAACCTCCACCAGGGGGTGCTGATGAGAGAAGAAAGGTTGCACTCACAGCGTACCACCACAGTGCAGCAGCACAGGTGCCACTACGTGGCAAGAGAGTGGTCAAATGAGCCTGGTCATTAATGGACAGGGAACACAGTACAAGAGGAAAGAGCAATACACGTGGTTAGCTACAAGCCAGAGAAGTCAGAGCCAGTCGGGAGCAGAGATGTGAGACAGTAACACAGGTCAGAGGGCAAGACGGGTCAAATACCAAGAGGTCACAGCACGGGGAGCAAACACGAAGATGAGCAGGGTAGCAGGAGAGGGGAAGGTACGGGAACTCAGGAAACGGGCAGAGGACAAATCAGGGTGTAGCGGAGTCAGCCGGTCAAGCCAGGGGCAGGAACTATAACTGACGCTGCCTGCTGGTAGCAGCGGACTGAAATAGTCAAACAGATCCCAAAACGAGGCAGAGAAAGTTAAGCCCCACACGACCAGGCCAGGGAGAGAATAGCAAGAAACAAACCCTGACTTTGATCATGACATCAGACCTACCACACCATTTTAAAATGGTGATAAGTGTCCGATCAACAATAAAACTTCCTCATTCTTCTGAACGGTGCAGTTTCTAATGGTCGGATCTAAGTGATCACCTATCTTGTGGAGCCCATGGATCAATAATAACTTGCTTTAACCAAAGAACCCCATTACTGTAATTACCACAATTATACATCCCAGTTATGGGGGTGCACAGTAGATGTGCAGGAGCTGCCTGCATTTTACAGTCAATGGTCCACTATAATCAGGATAACGACTGACAGATATTTGCATATAGCTGTAGGGTGGGCCCCTAGGGTCCATTCCCACTGTGGGCCCCAGACACACCAGTCCGACCCGGTATATACATACATATATATATATTTGGAGGAGTCATATCTCCCGACTCTGCAGATCGCATGCTGGTGTTATACTTGGCAGGTCCGGACCAGAGGTTATGGAGATGAATGAGGGAGACCAAACGTTCAAAAATAAACTTTCCTTTACATAGCAAGAACTTGATGAGAAGCATATACATCACATTGCAGTTGTCATACTTTATGAATGCTTCTGCATTATGCAGTCAGGAACTTTCAGGATTCATGTGGCGGTACATAATTTTTGTTATAAGTCACAATAGTGCAGCAAACATGAGCTAAGGACCTCACCCTACTCTGTGTCTCCGCTATGCTCCCTGCCTGGAATCCAGATTCCCACTGCCATTATATCTTTGCTTTACATCAGAACGTACTATCTGATGTCTCCCTCCTGCACACAACACCATATCAATTCAGGAGGACTGCAATCAGATAGACCAAAGGTCACTAATCACAAGGAATTTGTTCTCCTGTGTGCCCATGTAGCTCAGTATGAGGGCTCCCACACAGTATGGTGGCCCCCACAAACCCCACACAGTATCACGGCCCCCACAGCACCTCACACAGTATTATGGCCACCACCACCTGCTACAGACAATAAGGACCCGCAGTCAGTATGGAGGAATTTACAGTCCATCACAACCCTTTACTTTATGGCCCGTACCAGCCACACATTCAGCATGAGAGTCCCAACAGCTCTTCTCTTAATATTAAGCCTCCACAATTCCTGATTTAAAAAAACACACACTACTCACCCAACCCCGTTCCCGAGGTGAACTGCTCCAGTCTGTGCGGTGTGAGTATTGAGGCTCCATACTACAGGTGTGATGTAGTGACGTCATTGTGCCTGCAGTACACGGAGTCTCAGACTTACAGGTGAAGGCTGAATGGTGGATCAGGAGCTTTGGACTCCCTGACTCACTATTCTATTCAATGGTATCACCGTCATGGGAGTGTGGATAGCACTGAAATTGTGATGATGGGAATGAGAGGGTGACCACTACCAAACCCCACGAGCCCTCTCAATGTATGGGCATCATAGCAACCGAGTGGGCTACCTTTATGGATGATACACTCCTGCCTATCCAACTATCGTATGGTAAATATCTCATAGATCCTGGGTTCATTAGTA
The DNA here is from genome assembly GCF_039654945.1 of Dendrobates tinctorius. Classification (NCBI taxonomy): domain Eukaryota; kingdom Metazoa; phylum Chordata; class Amphibia; order Anura; family Dendrobatidae; genus Dendrobates; species Dendrobates tinctorius. Next base: position 2,334,225 of record NW_027362061.1, on the reverse strand, counting down.
TCTGCACCAAGAATGAGGCTAAGTGAGTATTTGTTAATTAGCTGTGAGGTTGTCGGTGGGGTGGATGGAACCATCTTGAGCAAGTAGGGGGCAGTACTGTGGGAACATTAGAAAGTGGGGGGAAGGCAGTACTGTGGGGACATAATACTGTGTGTGAGGGGGATGCCAGTCCTGTGGAAAAATTATCCTGTGTGTATGGCAAGCTGGTATTGTGGGAACATTTTAATTTTACTATGTAGGGGGATGGCGGTACTGTGAGAAGATTATACTGTGTGTGGTGGGATGATACTGTGAGAAGATTATACTGTGTGTGGTGGGATGGTGATATTGTGAGAAGATTATACTGTGTGTGGTGGGATGGTGGTACTGTGAGATTATACTGTGTGTGGTGGAATGGTGATACTATGAGAATATTATACTGTGTGTGGTGGGATGGTGATACTGTGAGATTATACTGTGTGTGGTGGGATGGTAGTACTGTGAGAAGATTATACTGTGTGTGGTGGGATGGTGATACTGTGAGAAGATTATACTGTGTGGGGGGGATAGTGGTACAGTGAGAAGATTATACTGTGTGTGGTGGGATGGTGATACTGTGAGGTTACACTGTGTGTGGTGGGATGATGATACTGTGAGAAGATTATACTGTGTGTGGTGGGATGGTGATACTGTGAGAAGATTATACTGTGTGTGGTGGGATGGTGATATTGTGAGAAGATTATACTGTGTGTGGTGGGATGGTGGTACTGTGAGATTATACTGTGTGTGGTGGAATGGTGATACTGTGAGAAGATTATACTGTGTGTGGTGGCATGGTGATACTGTGAGATTATACTGTGTGTGGTGGTATGGTGGTACTGTGAGAAGATTATACTGTGTGTGTGGTGGGATGGTGGTACTGTGAGAAGATTATACTGTGTGTGGTGGAATGGTGATACTGTGAGAAGATTATACTGTGTGTGGTGGGATGGTGATACTGTGAGATTATACTGTGTGTGGTGGTATGGTGATACTGTGAGAAGATTATACTGTGTGTGGTGGGATGGTGGTACTGTGAGAAGATTATACTGTGTGTGGTGGGATGGTGATACTGTGAGATTATACTGTGTGTGGGGGGATGGTGGCACTGTGAGAAGATTATACTGTGTGTGGTGGGATGGTGATACTGTGAGAAGATTATACTGTGTGTGGTGGGATGGTGATACTGTGAGAAGATTATACTGTGTGTGGTGGGATGGTGGTACTGTGAGATTATACTGTGTGTGGTGGAATGGTGATACTGTGAGAAGATTATACTGTGTGTGGTGGAATGGTGATACTGTGAGAAGATTATACTGTGTGTGGTGGGATGGTGATACTGTGAGATTATACTGTGTGTGGGGGGATGGTGGTACTGTGAGAAGATTATACTGTGTGTGGTGGGATGGTGATACTGTGAGAAGATTATACTGTGTGTGGTGGGATGGTGATACTGTGAGAAGATTATACTGTGTGTGGTGGGAAGGTGGTACTGTGAGATTATACTGTGTGTGGTGGAATGGTGATACTGTGAGAAGATTATACTGTGTGTGGTGGCATGGTGATACTGTGAGATTATACTGTGTGTGGTGGTATGGTGGTACTGTGAGAAGATTATACTGTGTGTGGTGGGATGGTGGTACTGTGAGAAGATTATACTGTGTGTGGTGGAATGGTGATACTGTGAGAAGATTATACTGTGTGTGGTGGGATGGTGGTACTGTGAGAAGATTATACTGTGTGTGGTGGAATGGTGATACTGTGAGAAGATTATACTGTGTGTGGTGGGATTGTGATACTGTGAGATTATACTGTGTGTGGTGGTATGGTGATACTGTGAGAAGATTATACTGTGTGTGGTGGGATGGTGGTACTGTGAGATTATACTGTGTGTGGTGGAATGGTGATACTGTGAGAAGATTATACTGTGTGTGGTGGGATGGTGATACTGTGAGATTATACTGTGTGTGGGGGGATGGTGGTACTGTGAGAAGATTATACTGTGTGTGGTGGGATGGTGATACTGTGAGAAGATTATACTGTGTGTGGTGGGATGGTGATACTGTGAGAAGATTATACTGTGTGTGGTGGGATGGTGATACTGTGAGAAGATTATACTGTATGTGGTGGGATGGTGATACTGTGAGAAGATTATACTGTGTGTGGGGGGATGATGATACTGTGAGAAGATTATACTGTGTGTGGTGGGATGGTGATACTGTGAGAAGATTATACTGTGTGTGGTGGGATGGTGGTACTGTGAGAAGATTATACTGTGTGTGGTGGGATGGTGATACTGTGAGATTATACTGTGTGTGGTGGGATGGTGGTACTGTGAGAAGATTATACTGTGTGTGGTGGATGGTGGTACTGTGAGAAGATTATACTGTGTGTGGTGGGATGGTGATACTGTGAGAAGATTATACTGTGTGTGGTGGGATGGTGATACTGTGAGAAGATTATACTGTGTGAGCGGCATCATATATACTGCATAAGGGGTGTAAAAAGGCGAGTCATAAGAACAAATCCTCAGGGCTGTGCGGCATTTGTATATAGACTGCCATCTGCCGTCCAGATGTGACTACGGAATCACTGGGAAGAGGGAGAGTTTCAGGAAGGAAGAGTCTAGATGATACACCAGGTCGGGTGACCTTGATGACGCAGTTTCCTGTTATTATAAACGCCATAGCTCCAAAGGAAAGGGGTGTGGGGAGGAATCAGAGGTACGGCCATGGTAAAGTGCCCGAGGCAGCTGGTTGTGTGGCAGAACCCTGCTTACAGGGGCATAATGGGGGCATTACACTGTGTGGGGAAAAGAAAGGGGCCCTGTACTATGAGAACACTCTGTCTCCTCACTGCCTGTCCTCCATATTGGGGTCATATGTATCTATTACAAGAAACGGAACAGAAACGTGATGATTCTTAAAAGAGTCTCAGTGTAGAAGGGGTTAATGTCCCCTGCGCTCAGTAATGGGGGGAATCTCCACATACCTCCACCTGCAGAGCCGCACTCCACATATATGGCTGCTCTGTGCACAGGACCTGTGATGAGGTCACAGGAGGGGAGGAGTCAGGGGTCACATGATCTCCGGAGTGCAGACCTCCATGGAGCCTTCTCCTCAGTCAGTGACATTCCCGCCATTATTTGCCCCTCACTACTGGCACAATTACCCCGCGCCGCCTTCTCTACACAGTGTTATGTGTGGAATGTAACGTGTGATTTCTCTGGAGGGAAATAGACCCCACACATGAGGGAATTCTCACCAGTTACCGGCCGTCTACTATATGGCGGCATATGATTGTGCTATCGACTCCACACCAGGAGCTAAAATGCCCAAATCTCTAATGTAACCGCTATAAGAGAAGATATAACAAATTTCCCCTAAACTCACACAGCGGAGGAGGCCTCACTTGGAGCAATGTGACTCGCGCACAGAAAATCTATTCCCGGTTCTGTGATTAAGTTATCGGCCAACAGGAAGAAGAAAGGTCTGAATTACAGCCCAGACTGGAGGAGAAACTGCAGGAGTTAGAATTGGCCAATCAGCGCTCTTCACCCCTATACTTATCTACACAAATACAAGATATGAAATGACAATTAGACGCCATTCTCACCACCAGAACGGAGAGGCGCTAACTTGGAGTAAAGCCGCGTTTTATCACCATGCCAATAAGCCTAATAAGATGCCGCTCGTAAGCTCAGAATGAGAGAGTCACTGCATATAATCTCCTCTATAAAAGACCCTAAGGGTCAGATCTCAGCCCACCCCGATGTCATGTATAGCACTTATAATGAATACTCCCAGAGTTTGTATTCCCCCCACAATCACCCCCCTCACTACTGGAGTCATTCCTTCACACACTACATCTACCTAACCTGACTGAGTCCGCGGCACAACAACTCCATTTACACATCTCTGAGGAGGAAATAGTTTCGACAACCAAAAAACTAAAAAGAGGAAAGGCCCCGGGGCCGGATGGTCTTACAGCAATATATTATAAAAAATGCAGCGATGTGCTGACACCACATATAAAAACCTCTGTAATTCACTACTAAATGGCTCACAGCTGCCCCCTGAGCTCTACGTGGCGCATGTAACCGTAATCCCTAATCCTAAGAAAGATCATCTCACAACAAATTATAGACCTATATCCCTCTTATACATTGACTTCAAAATCTTTACATCCATTGTGACTAACAGGATCAATAAAATCCTCCCTCACCTCATCCATCGGGATCAGGTTGGTTTTATACCAGCGCGACAGGCCCCAGATAATATTAGGAGAGCGTTAAATATTATTCATACAACTAACCTACAGCGAAAGCGACTTCTCCTGCTTGCATTAGATATTGAGACGGCTTTCGATTCGGTGTCCTGGACATATCTCTTTACGGTTCTATCGGAAGTCGGATTCTCCCCTAAACTTATAAAGTGCCTCCAATTTTTATATGATAGCCCTATCGCTTATGTAAAACTCCCGTCACCACACCCCCCTCCAATTAATATTCAGAGGGTACCAGGCAGGGCTGTCCTCTATCTCCGGATCTTTCTGCACTTACAATGGAACCCACTGGGGAAGCAATAAGGAGAGACCAGAATATCCTGGGCCCTGAGAATATGGGAGACCAATATAAAGTCAGCCTCTTTGCGGATGATCTCCTGCTAACATTAATAAGTCCCCACACTACACTCCCTCACTTGTTTTCCCTCCTTCACGAATTTGAGAAGATCTCAGGGTTAAAGATTAACATTGATAAATCCGAAGCATTATTTGTAAATTTTCCTAAGAGCAAACTAATATAGCCTCCCATTTTGGGTTTATAGACAAAGAACATTATCGAACATATCTGCGTATCAACTTAACAGCCAACAGGTCACCTCTGTTTAGGTGGAATTACACTCCACTGATCCAAAACTTCCAGAGGGACCTGGATAGATGGGCTTCCTCAAAGTTATCCTGGCTCAGCAGAACACAGGCATTAAAAATGGTGTCACTGCCTCGCTTCTTATATCTATTTAGGTCCCTCCCAATTATGGTGCCAGCCAGAGCGTTCACTCATTCACACTCTACGATGTCTAAGTTTCTTTGGCTCGGAAAACAACCCAGAATTGTGCAAAAACTTATGTTCCGTCACAGAAAAGAAGGGGGTTTATCCCTCCCTAATTTTACACTTTATTACAAGTCGGCACAGATTGCTCCATTAATAAGTGCGTGTTCATATCCCAATAGTCCGAGATGGGTTATTCTGGAATCATTTCTCTCTAAACCATTCTAAACCATTATCAGGCCTAATGTGGATCACAGACCGACTTCCACGGGGGTTAATGAATGTGGCTCCTTTTACAGTCCACTAGTTGCTTCTTTGGAGGAAAGTCCAGTTTAAATATAACTTACAATCAAGCCCTTCTCCCCTGACAGCTATATTACACAACCCCATGTTCCCGCCAGGCCTTGAGCCACAAATGTTTTCTTGGTGGAAGCTGAAAGGTAAATGTGGCGCCCGCAGGAGTATGGTCGCCACAGTGGCATTACCTTCTTCCTAGGGAGTGTGATGTCATGCTTGGAAGCAATGAATGGTCTCTCTGGCAGTTAATCACTACATGCAACACAGTTCCCACTCCAGGCCAGCAGAGCGAGCTCTGAACCAAAACTAAGGGGAAGAGCTACTCTCTGGGGGCCAGGAAGGAGATGAGGAGTTCGTGTGAGGAGGGCAACGAGTGTAGGTGTGAGGAGAGGAGCTGGGAGATTGAGCAAGGAGCTGAGGCTCATCGCCAGCTACAGCGCATGATCTGGAGCCCGGTCTCCAATGCTGTATGGATACTGACGTTCCTGCAGCAGAAACCAGAGGAATAGGAAGCTGTAAATGCTCTGTTCCCCTATAAGACTCGGAGGCACAACAGCAACGTGTGAGCCAGGAGAGATAGAAGGCTACAGCTGTCTGCCATACGAGGGAGTTCTAAGAGAGAACAAGGAGGAACTTCAGTGTAACACAGTACTGCATATTCCTCAAATAAGCGCTAGGAAGGAGACTACACAACCCATCTGCATAGAGAGGTTCCTAAATTGCTTCCAGGCTAACCAGCTCCTGTTCCATCTGTACTCTGGATTGCATTTGCCAAGCAAAGTAAAGGTAAAAGAAACTGCACCCTGTTGTGTCCTTGCCTTCTTCCCACAACCTCTTCAGCACTGCTACATCTCTGTGCCTAACACTGCACCCTCTTCATCAACACCTATTCTCACTGCCCTGGGACTACAGCTCTACCTGTGGGGAGCTATCACATCTTGCTGCCATATACCATCTGTCCCAGAGGATCTGTCTGCAGCTTCGGCTTACCATCTTCATTGCTGAGCACCACAGGTGGCGTCACGTATCATTCACTCATAAACTTTATTCATCCACTCTTAAACCCCTTATACATGGGCGCCCAGGGCCACGGACCGGGTCACCGTGCTGTGACACTTCCCTCTCAGATACTGGCCCGGTACCGAGTACCCCACCGCCCTGGTGGGCGACCCATATTCATATACTTAAACATTTGTGTTACCCATTTAAGATCTTACTTGACAGACAGGAATTTGTTCAAAAATTTGACCCTCCAGTTAGGGAGGTAATGCGATTGAACCAGATCTCCCACTTTGCAAAGCAGATCCTACCGAGCGGCACTACACTCAGGGCAACGAGTTTTGAAAATAAATGTCTAAATGACCCTTTGGGCAGGGGAACGATCTCATTGATCTACTATGCTATAAATTCTCCACAAGATGATGAAAAATTGAAGTATATGTTACAATGGGAGGAGGATCTGAGGTTTTAACAGTCAATTGATGAATGGTATCGTAGCTGTGACACCCTATCAGAAGGTAGTCACCAGACTTCCCTTGTGGAGACCTCCTTAAAACTATTGCACAGAGTCTATTATGTACCGGAAAAAATTCACAGCATTTTTCCTAATGTCTCGGAAGACTGTTTTAGGGGCTGTGGATTTTCTGGTGACATGAGACATATTTGGTGGTCTTGTACGGTGGTTTCTGAGCTTTGGGAGAAGGTGAAGCGTCTGATAGCACAGATGTATGGTGGACCGGTTCTTCTGGAACCTTCTACCCTTTTACTGTGAGCCAGGCCTTCCTGGCTTCCAAAAAGCTTTCAGAAGCTAGTAAACTACTTATGTATGGCCACTAAAATCCACATTGCGGCAAAGTGGAAGTCGCCCTCACTGCCAATATCTATGGTAAAAGAGAAGATGAACGACATTATGTTATACGAAAGAATAGAAGCAACTAGAACCGACAGGTGGGATTCTTTCTTCAGGGTTTGGCATCCCTGGATGGAGCTTCACTCAGATATTCGACTGGATCAGGCACCGAGGCTCTCTCCGTAGCCAATTGAGAACTGGTCACAGCCTGGGACGGGATTCATATATGATCCTACAATAGTGAGTTGTATAACCGCTTTAAACACCCTGGATTGGTTATTGATGATAACATTATAGATTATTGGATATCATATAATTAAATCCTTTGTGCCTTTCCCTACCCCGTCTATGTCCTGTCTCTCCTTAATTATTTGAAGTTTATTGAATGTATGTTAAATTGTTAGTTTACGCATTAACCTGTTTGTGATGCCATTCACATTTTGGACGCATGAAATATGATATTAGAAACAATAGGTAATATGGCCATTTCCTTGCATGCGTCCTGCATTTTGCCAAAGGAAAGGAAGTTGCCTAATAATTAAGCACACCTTATATAGGTTGTTGGTGTCATTAGACCACACCCCTCATTACAGAGATGCAAATCACCTGATTTACATAATTGGCAGTTGACCTTCAAGCCTACACAGCTTGGAGTAGGACAACATGTATAAAAAGGATGATGTGATCAAAATACCCATTTGCCTAATAATTCTGCACGCAGTGTACATCACCTCACCCTATATACTGAACTTTGGGGTACATGTTTTTTCTATTAGTCACCTACTGACTCACCTTAAGGGGGTGAATTATGGGTATAGTTTTACATTTGGAATTAATAAAGTTTAGTTTTATCCTTTTGTCAGCAAACATGAGGAATGACAAGAGACAACCAATTTAAGAAGATTCTATTTTGGTTAAAACTATTCCCACATTATGAACATAAAAAAGGCTTCTCCCCTCTGTGACGTCTCTGATGTTTATTAACAGTTGATTTCCAAGTAAAATATTTCCCACATTAAGAAAATGAAAATGGCTTCTCCTCTGTGTGACTGCTCTGATGGCGTTCAAGAAGCGCGTTCTGGTTAAAATATTTCCCACATTCTGAACAGGAAAAAGGCTTCTCCCCTGTGTGAATTCTCTGGTGTTTAACCAAATTTGATTTCTGGATAAAACATTTCCCACATTCTGAACAGGAAAAAGGCTTCTCCCCTGTGTGAGTTCTCTGATGCTTAACAAAATGTGATTTCTGGTTAAAACATTTCCCACAATCTGAACAGAAATAAGGCTTCTCCCCTGTGTGAGTTCTCTGGTGGATAACAAAATGTATTTTCTGGTTAAAACATTTCCCACATTCTGAACAGGAAAAAGGCTTCTCCCCTGTGTGAATTCTCTGGTGTTTAACAAAATATGATTTCTGGTTAAAACATTTCCCACATTCTGAACAGGAAAAAGGCTTCTCCCCAGTGTGAGTTCTATGGTGATCAACCAAATTTGATTTCTGGTTAAAACATTTCCCACAATCTGAACAGGAAAAAGGCTTCTCCCCAGTGTGAGTTCTATGGTGATCAACCAAACTTGATTTCTGGTTAAAACATTTCCCACATTCTGAACAGGAAAAAGGCTTTTCCCCTGTGTGAATTCTATGGTGATTAACCAAATGTGATTTATCTGCAAAACAATTCCCACATTCTGAGCAGGAAAAAGGCTTCTCTCCTGTGTGAATTCTCTGGTGTTTAACCAAATTTGATTTCCGGTTAAAACATTTCCCACATTCTGAACAGGAAAAAGGCTTCTCCCCTGTGTGAGTTCTATGGTGATTAACCAAATCTGATTTCTGGTTAAAACATTTCCCACAGTCTGAACAGGAAAAAGGTTTCTCCCCTGTGTGAGTTCTCTGGTGTGTAACAAAATGAGATTTCTTGTTAAAACATTTCCCACAATCTGAACAAGAAAATGATTTTTTTGCTTTAGGAGCAGTTTGTTTTTTATTGCCTCTTTTGTGACTTTGGTTTCCCTTAGTAGTCAGTAATGAATCAGAAGATGGGATCTGTTTCATAGGATCAGATGACAGATCTTTGCTGTGAATGGATGATGATATATCTGGAGTAATAGCAATCACTTCAGTTGTATCTTGTAGGATCTCAAGATCATCAGATTTAAAAATTGAAGATGTCAGCGGTCCTTCTGATCTCCTGGTACAGTCATCTGCTAAGACAAAAAACAATTTTCTTTAATAAAATATCATTGAGTTTTATATTTTTGAACATTTCTACTTAAATAAGTTGTCCACTACTGTAACTTTTTTTTCATAAATCTTGCTATTATGTGCCAGTAAAAACATCCACTATGTTTATTTTAGCAATATTACCTTTTATCATGCTCTAGCAGCACATTTTCAGTGCTGGCTCCAGCTCTCATCGGGTTAATCGACAACTTCCTTTCTCCCAACTTACTGTGCTCTAATACTACAAGTTCCATGATGCATTGCACTGGCCTGTAAGCCAGCACCTAGCACACCCACTCCAAAACACACCCAAACCCCTCCCTCCCCTCTCTTCAATCTGAAGCATCTTATTGTAAGGGTCTGTGCACACGTTGCGGATCCTACTGCGGATCCGCAGCGGATTTGGCCCTGCGGATCCGCAGCAGATTCTCCTGCATTGTACAGTACCATTATAGTCAATGTAAACCAAAAACCGCTGTGCACATGGTGCAGAAAATCAGCAGCATAAACGCTGAGGGTTCATTTCTGTAGCATGTCAATTCTTTGTGCGGATTCCGCAGCGTTTTACATCTACTCCATTATAAGAATCCACAGGTGTCAAAACGCAGGTGAAAGTCGCACAAAATCCGCAGGTAAAACGCCGGTCATTGTACCTGCGGATATAGCAAAATCTGCACGGAAAAATCCTCAGCACAATCCGCCACGTGTTCACATAAAACACATTGCAAGCATCATGAGCGCACACACACAGGAGCGTGCACAGACACAGACGTTCTTAATAATAAGTCCCCGTGTACACACCGTTATAGTGCTGAGAGCTATAAGGTTGTGTGCACACCGGGCGGATTCCTGGGCGCATTATTCCAGACAGAATCCGCAGCTGTTGGTAGAAAATGCAGGTGCGTTATTGATGCGTTTTTGATGCATTTTTTATGCGGTTTTTGCTTGTGAATTGTATGCGTTTTTGTAACCTAAATAAAGATATGTTATTTAACAAAAAAAGATTTGTGATGTAATTTCTGTCTGACCTCCTCTTTTACACTTGTCCAACCCACACTCCATTACACACAGATAGATAGAAAGATAGATAGATATGGGATAGATAGATAGATATGGGATAGATAGATATGAGATAGATCTATCTATCCATAGATATTTCCATAGATATTTCCAGATATTTCTATAGATATTTCCATATCCATGTTTATTAATGAACAATGTTTCATTTTAGAAAGTAAAAAAAAAAATTGCGTGGGCTCCCGCGCAATTTTCTGCACCAGAGGAAAGCCGACTGCCGGGGGCCAATATTTTTTGCCTGGGAATGGGACAATACCCATGGCCCTTTCCCAGGCTATGAATATCAATCCGCAGCTGTCTTCATAGCCTTTACTGGCTATTAAAATAGGGGACCCCCCAAAAAATGACGTGGGGGTCCCCCTAAATTTTATGCTGAGGGCTGATATTCATAGCCTAGGAAGGGGCCATGGATATTGGACCCCCCAGCTACAAATACCAGCCCACAGTCGCCCCAGAAATGGCGCATATATAAGATGCGCCAATTCTGGCACTTAGCCCCTCTCTTCCCACTCCCGTGTAGCGGTGGGATATGGGGTAATAAGGGGTAATAAGGGGTAATAAGGGGTTAATGTCACCTTGCTATTGGAAAATGACATTAAGCCCGGTTAACAATGGAGTGGCGTCAGCCTCTCCATTATTAATCTTATAGTAATAAAGGGTTAAAAAAACCACACACATAAGAATAAAGTATTTTAATGAAATAAAACACAACATGGATATCATATTTTTATTTCATGCCCAGATCAAAGCGACACCCTCGGTCTCCTCTAATAAAAAGTAAAAAAATAAACAAACCGTATACTCCCTGTCCGGCACAGTCCAATTAATAACGAGTGTCCCACGACGATCTCCCCTATAGAACAGTGACATCAGGTGATGTGACCGCTCTATAGCACCTCCCAGTGGTGAACTGACAGGAGACAATGGCTCCTGCAGTGCATCACTGAGGTTACATGAGTTCAGGCTCTCACTTTCCACCAATGCTGCGAGAGAATTAGGGTTCGGGTTACGGGACCACTTTCCCGGCGGCGGAGGGATACACAGCGGAGGATTACCTCCGTCTATCATTTCATTGCTGGGGCCCCTGGAGAGCGGTCGCATCAGCTGATGCGGCTGCTCTACACGGGAGATCGTCGTGGGACCCTCGTTATTATCTGGACTACAGCGGAAAGGTGAGTATAGGTTGCTTTATTATTTTATTTTTATTACAGAAGATCGATGGCTTCGGGAACTAGGTGATTGGTAAGTATATACTCTATGTTATGTGTTGTATGTTATATATATATTCTATATGTTGTATGTTCAGTTTGTGGTTTTTTGTTTTTTTTCACTTTCAACACATTAGCTGGATGATGGGACTACTTCTGTCCCATCATTGGCTAATGTGTCACTCACTGACAGTGTAGCAAGCATCACCTGATGGGACTTGTAGTACCACTGGATGATGCTTGCCTGCATACACACACACACACCCCCCCCGCACAGCCCCGGCACCGCCAGCACAGCACGCAGACTCCCCCGCACAGCCCTGGCAACACCCACACAGCCCGCCCACCCTCCCGCAAAGCCGGCAGACCCCCGCACGGCCCGTCCACCCCCTGCACAGCCAGCAGACAGCCTGCAGACCCCAGCACAGCCCGCCCACCACCCCCTGCACAGCAGCCCACAGACCCCCGCACGACCCTTCCACCCCCCGCAGAGCCGGCACCAGCAGACAGCCTGCATACCCCCACACAGCCCGCCCACCCCCCGCACAGCTGGCAGACAGGCCGCAGACCCCACACAGCCCTTTCACCTCCCGTACAGCCAGCAGACAGCCTGCAGACCCCTGCACGGCCTGTCCACCCCTCGCACAGCTGGCAGACAGCCTGTCCAACCCCTACACAGCCCCGTCACTCTTGATGGGTGAGGAGACAGACGCTGCAGAGTGACGGGGCTGTGATGTGTGGTGCAGCACCGCCCACACACTACTGTGACTCTTGATGAGTGACAGCAGTGTGTTGATACTGGGTCACGCCTGCTGATGATGTCACATCAATTTCCATAGTCAGGAAATTGACATGACATCAGCGGATGTTAGCAGCGGCTGTAGCCTGGCGGTCACATGACTTGGACTCAGCCGCCCGCATAGCGCCGCTCACAGGCAGAATTGGCAACGCAAGGTAATTACAAAAATCATTATGGGTCCCGGGGGGATACAATAGGGGGGGTTACTAAAAAGTAGTGGACAACCTCTTTAAATTGTCCATAAAAATGGCAAGCTATGCAAAAAACTTTAACCGTGTTGCATTTTGGTGCGCTCGGCGCACCGTCAACAGGACGCATGCGCCAGCAAATACATACCTGCGCACGGCCTGTGTACCCAATGCTAAAGATAGGATACGCAGGTCGCATGCAGCGTCATGTGCCCATAGGCGGAGCTGACCGGAGGAGGGGCGGCCATGCGCATCCCTCCACAGCTCCAGGAAACGCTAGTGTGAAAGTAGCCTTACAAGTGCTGCTGCCAAGAGCTGTGTCAGTCAGCGATTTTGCTGTAACGTAAAAAACAGATAAGGCAGGTTAGGGTTAGTGCTAGAGTTAGGGTTAGTGTTGGGACTAAAGTTAGGATTTATCCTAAAGTTAGGGATAGGGTAAAGAATTAGGCTTTTCTCAATTGCCTGCCCAATAATTTGGTCACGTCATGTCGTAGTTTTCTATTTACGAAAAAAAAAAAAAAATAACCCGTCAGTATTATAGTGCAGAGGAGGCTTATAAACTTTTATGTTCTGACAGTGAAGAAAGTGCAGTGTCAGATGGAGATGTGGATTTCGAGGGCTTTAGTAGCAGCGACAGTGATAGCTCAGAAATGAGCAGTGATTCTGGTCCATCCTCACACACAAGGACCAGTACAACAAGAAGGACAAATAGCGCTTCTGGAGAAATGTCTCCAACTCAGGGAACAATGCCCAGTACTAGCGCTGTCCCTAGTGCTCGTGAATTGGTGCACACCAATGTCCAAGGGGCTTTGCCTCTTGATGTAGCATTTCCCAGATGGGAGGCTTCGGATTCGGCTACTCCATTCATCCCTAATTTTAATGCCATTCCTGGTATAAATGTGGAGGTGGAAAATTTTGGACCAATTATTTTTTTAATTTGTTTATGACAGATAGCTTGCTAGAGCATATTGTCCTACAAATTTATATGCGTCCCAATTCATCAGCCAGAATCCACGATCCTATTATGCTAGGTCAAATTTATGGACACCAACTAGAAATTAAATTTTTTTTAGGACTTACATTCGCTATGTGTCTTGTTAAAAAAGCCCTGTTCAAGCCACCCCTATGTTTTTGCCGTTCTTCCTAGGACCCGTTATGAAATCCTCATGAGATTTTGGCATTTTAATGACAATAGTCAATGCCTGCCCAGAAATGCCCCAGAACATGACAGAATATACAAAATCAGACCCATCATCGAAGACTTGACAGAAAAGTTCTTAAAGCTCTACACCCCAACAGAAAACATTTCCATTGATGAGTCCCTTGTAAAATTCAAAGGAAGACTGCACCTCAAGCAATTTATTCCTTCTAAGAGGGCAAGGTTCGTAATAAAGCTCTATAAAATGTGCGAGAGTTCAACCGGATACACATCAGCTTTTCACATTTATGAGAGGAAAGACAGCCAACTAAACCCACCAGGATGCCCAACTTATCTGGGGACATCTGGAAAAATCGTTTTGAGCCTTTTTTTACAAAAAGGCTAAAATCTGTATGTTGACAACTACTACACCAGCATACCCCTATTTAAAAGTCTGGTTAAACATAACATAGGGGCTTGTGGGACCATTCGCAAAAACCATCAGGGGTTTCCACAATCATTGGTCAAAGAACATTTCCAAAAGTGGCAGTTAGGGTCTTTACACAATGGAGAGCTGCTTGTCCTTAAGTATAAGGATGAAAAAGATATTTTTATCCTGAGCTCGATCCACACAGATGCCACAAGGGCCACTGCAGACCAACAGGGATCCACTACTCCAAAACCTGTGTCTGTCAGTGACTACAACAAATATATGGGGTGTGGACCTTGCAGATCAGGTTCTACAGCCATACCAGGTATCAGACAAATCATATATCTGGTATAAAAAGTTAGTCATGTATTTGTTTCAGGTGGCCACATATAATTCTTTTGTGTTATACAAAAAAGCCAGAAATGCAGATACTTTCCTTCATTATCAGGAAAAGGTCACTGAAAATCTTGTTTTTGAAAATTTTGTCCCCGCCAATCCTTTAGAATCTGAAGATGTCAGAAGACTCACTGAGCGACATTTTATTGCACTCATTCCAGTAACTGAAACAAGAAAGAACCCCAGAGAAGATGTCGTGTATGTTCCAAGAAAGGAACGAGCCATGATCCCCGCTATTACCCACAATGCCCATCACTGCCAGCCTTATGCCTCCATGACGGCTTTACAATCCTCCACACAGAACCACGTTTTTGAACTGTTTTGACATTCAAGCATTTGGATTATTTAGTGACAGACACATTTGAGTAGAGCTGACTTAACAATTTCCGGGGGTAGGTGGGGGGAGGTCTCCAGAGACACAAGCTGGGCACAATATATTGGGCACTACAATGACATTTTTGCTCTAAAACTTCCACTACGTGTTTCTGGAAATCATCCATGTAGTGAAAATGGTCACTATATCCATAGATGAATTCCCAGAGGGGTGTCATTTCCAAAATGGGGTCACTTCAGGGGGAATTCTGTTGTTTTGGCACTTAGCGGCTCTCCAAAGTGCCACAACAGCAGAATCCTCCCTGAAGTGACCCCATTTTGGAAATGACACCCCTCTGGGAATTGGAAATGGACACCCCTTGCAAATTCATCTATGTACACCCATAGATTTACCTATGATGACCATTTACCTATCTACCTATTTTCCAATGTAAAATCTGGGGTTAAAACAATATTTTAGTGGTAAAAATATAATTGTTTTCTCTTCACTGCCCAATGGTATAATTTTCTATGGAACAGCTGTGGGGTCAGTATGCTCACTGCACCACTAGAAGAATTCATTCAGGGAAGTATTTGGTAAAATGCAGTCACTTTTGGGGGCTTATGCTGTTCTGGCACCTCAGGGGCTCTGACAATGTGACATGTCACCCACAAACAATTCCAGCAAAATCTGCAATCCAATATGGCGCTCCTTCCCTTCCAAGCCCTGCCATGCGCCCAAACAGTGGTTTAACCCCACATATGGGGGTGTCAGCATACTCAGGACAAACCAAAATATATATCGAGGTAAAAAGATTTAGGAAAAATTTTATTTTTTTTATTTCCATGGCTCTACGCTATAAACTTCTATAAAGCACCTGTGGGTTCAACGTGCTCAATACACATCTGGATAAGTTCCCTAAAGGGTCTAGTTTCAAAATGGGGTCACTTGTTGGGGGTTTCCACTGTTTAGGCACATCAGGGGCTCTCCAAACACGACATGGCAACCGCTAATTATTCCAGCATATTTTACATTCAAAAAGTCAAATGACGCCGCCATCGCCGGTGACATTTTGCTGGATGTAATTTTTTTCCAAGCCTCACAATAGCCACAATATTATAGGCATTATCAACAATAATATCAATGCTATTATATGCATTATGTAATAATGGGGGCAGGTCAGTGAGGGATCAGCGACCTGTCATAAGCCGATACAGAGGAAAATGTAATCAGAGCACCACATAAAGCCCCGCCCACAGCCCCACCCACAGGCCCCGCCCCAGAGCACGAGAATCTCATTACTGAAAACTACAAATACAGATTAAACAACAGTAAACCAGAGTTGAATTAATTTATGGTGGACCATTGGAGCTACTATGAATCCTGACCAGAAGATCAGAGAAAATAATAATAATAATAAATTTTATTTTTATAGCGCCGACATATTCCGCAGCACTTTACATTTCAGAGGGGACTTGTACAGACAATAGACATTACAGCATAACAATAATCACATACAGTAGATTATAACAAATACCAAGAGGAATGAGGGCCCTGCTCGCAAGCTTACAGTCTATGAGGAAAGAGGGAGACACGAAAGGTGGGTGGTAACAGGTGCCCTGATTGTATGGACCAGCCATAATGTTAAGTGTGTAACAGTACAGACACAGAGGGCTAATGGATGCATAAAGCATGTGGGAACATGATGCGGGGAACCTGGTTATGGTAAAACTTTTGGCTGTGCCACACAGGGATAGATTAGGTTAATGTGTTGAGGCGATAGGCCAGTCTGAATAAATGCGTTTTTAGGGCACGCTTAAAATTGTGGGGATTGGGGACTAATCGTATTGACCTGGGAAGTGCATTCCAAAGAATTGGCGCAGCACATGTAAAGTCTTGGAGACGGGAGTGGGAGGTTCTGATTATTGAGGATGCTAACCTCAGGTCAACAGCAGAATGGAGGGCGCGGGTAGGGTGGCAAACTGAAACAAG
The DNA here is from genome assembly GCF_039654945.1 of Dendrobates tinctorius. Classification (NCBI taxonomy): domain Eukaryota; kingdom Metazoa; phylum Chordata; class Amphibia; order Anura; family Dendrobatidae; genus Dendrobates; species Dendrobates tinctorius. The sequence continues at coordinate 2,317,246 of NW_027362061.1, read as the reverse complement.
GGAGGAGATGTAGGGTGGTGCTGAGCCATGGAGGGCTTTGTGGGTGAGGGTAATAAGTTTGTACTGGATTCTGGAGTGGATGGGTAGCCAGTGTAATGACTGGCACAAGGTAGAGGCATCGGTGTAACGATTGGGGAGGAATATGATCCTGGCTGCAGCATTCAAGACAGATTGGAGAGGGGAGAGTTTGGTAAGAGGGAGACCGATTAGAAGAGAGTTACAATAGTCCAGACGAGAATGAATAAGAGAAACAGTAAGAGTTTTTGCAAAAGTAAGAAAAGGTCGAATTCTAGAAATGTTTTTGAGGTGCAGATGACAAGAGCGAGCCAGTGATCGAATGTGGAGGGCAAAGGAAAGCTCGGAATCAAGTATGACCCCAAGACAGCGGGCATGTTGCTGGGGAGTAATAGCGGAACCACACACAGAAATGGCAATGTCGGGTATAGGTACATTAGTAGAGGGAGGAAACACAAGGAGTTCAGTCTTTGACAGTTTCAGTTTCAGATATAGTGAGGACATGATATTGGACGCAGCGTTTAGACAATCGTCGGTGTTTTCTAGAAAGGCTGGCACGATGTCAGGAGAAGAAGCGTATAATTGGGTGTCATCAGCATAGAGATGGTACTGGAAACCAAATCTACTGATTGTTTGACCAATAGGGGCAGTGTACAAGGAGAAGAGGAGGCGGCCTAGAACCGATCCTTGAGGAACCCCAACAGTAAGGGGAAGGTGAGAGGAGGAGGAACCAGCAAAAGATACAGTAAAGGAGCGGTCAGAGAGATAGGAGGAGAACCAGGAGAGAACGGTGTCCTTGAGGCCAATGGAATGGAGCATAGTGAGGAGGAGCTGATGATCCACAGTGTCGAATGCTGCAGATAGATCCAAGAGAATTAGCATGGAGTAATGACCATTTGGTTTAGCTGTTAGTAGATCATTAGAGACTTTAGTGAGGGCAGTTTCAGTAGAGTGTAAGGAGCGTAAACCGGATTGGAGAGGGTCGAGAAGAGAGTTATCAAAGAGATAGCGGATAAGATGGGAGTGGACCAGGCGTTCCAGGAGTTTAGAGATGAAGGGAAGATTAGAGACAGGTCTATAGTTAGCGGCACAGTTTTGGTCGAGGGATGGTTTTTTAAGTAGTGGATGTATGATGGCATGCTTAAATGAGGAGGGAAAGATACCAGAAGAGAGAGAGGTTAAATATTTTAGTTAGGTGAGGGGTGACAGCAGGGGAAAAGGACTGGAGGAGATGTGACGGAAATGGGTCACTGATGCAAAAGGTTGGGCGAGAAGATTCAAGGAGCCTGCTTACTTCTTCTTCTGTTACTGGTTCAAAATCAGAGAGTGAGCTAGGTGCAGTGGGGGAGGGAGGACAGTGCATGGTATGAGGTGATTGGGAGATAATTTCCTGTCGAATCTGGTCAATTTTTTCTTTGAAGTAATTGGCCAGATCGTCAGCTCAGAGCTCCGTGGTTGGGGCCTGGACTCTTGGGTTGAGTAGAGAATGATAAGTGTCAAAGAGACGTTTCGGGTTATTGGACAGTGAGGTGATGAGGGTGTTGAAATAGGTTTGTTTGGAGAGGTGAAGGGCAGTGTTGTACGTTCTAAGCATAAACTTATAATGGATGAAATCTTCGTGTAGATTGGATTTTCTCCCCAGACGTTCGGCGCACCTGGAGCCGCTGCAGGAAACGTGTTTGCAGGGTGTGCCAGGGTTGTCGCCGTCTGCGTTGTGGTGTTCTATTTATAGGAGGTGCAAATTCATTCAGGGCAGTTTGAAGTGTTTCATTGTAATGCTTCAATGCAGAATCAGGACATGAGAGGGAGGAGATAGGGGCCAATGAAGACTGCAAGTTCTTCATAAGTTTCTGGGTGTTAATGGCCTGTATGTTTCTATAAGTCTGGACAGTGGGGGTGACCTGAGCAGCCTGGCAGTTCTTTATAGAGAAGATTGTGGTCAGAGAGCAGGAGAGGGGAGTTTGCGAAATCATCCACTGCACAAAGAAAATAAAATTGCTCCCCATTTCAGGAGAGATTGTGCAGTAATCTAAATTCCTTAGGATCAAAAACAATGTAATTGGTTGTAAGTTCTATAGAAAAGGGCTTTCACTGCCCAAAGTCATGTGAACAGTTTTGGGTGGAGGAGAATGTTGTGGTCTAGAGGCAAAATGGTGATCATGGTAAAACGGCCGGACTACACCACCGATAAAGCAGCCACAGCCGGTGACTGAGAGGAATCTGTGACGTCTCTGCATTCAGTGGTTACTACTCACCTGGGTGGTCATATGTGGGAATCTCCTCTTTACACCGCTCATCACCCCTCACATATGTCTCTGTAGTGTTAATATGGGTCAGATCTTCACCCTGAAACAAATATTGTAAAAGTCACAGACAGATGGAGAAGTCCCATCTATGATCAGCTCTAATCCTGCCATCTCCACCGTTCTCATTACACAAGTATAAAACATATAATACTGGGGGATAAAACAAGACTGAGCACAAGACCTTCACAGCCGTCTACACATCATAGGGGAGTTCTCCTGACACCTTCTCTCCATCTACCTGATGATCCTGAGGAGCACTGGGATCTTCTTGGTTACAGTCCTGTGGAAGAAGAGGACGGGGACATCTCTCTGGTGTTGTCCTCTTACTGGATAGATCTGGAGGAAACACATACAGGGACTGAATTCATTCTCTACATACAGATAATTATAGGCCGTGTGTATTTAGTCCTGTCTATTACCTGGAGATGTGAGGGGCTGGGGAACCTCCATTATGACGCTCTTGTACAGATCTCTGTGTCCTTCTAAATACTCCCACTCCTCCATGGAGAAATAGACAGCGACATCCTGACGCCTTATAGGAACCTGACACATACAATGATACCGTCATCCTCCTGATCCCTTCATAGTGTTACTGTATAATGTCCCAGCATTCCCAGCAGTGTCACCTCTCCAGTCAGCAGCTCAATCATCTTGTAGATGAGTTCTAAGATATTCTGGTCATTGATGTCCTCATGGATCAGGGGGTGAGGTGGAGGCCCCGTGATTGGGCTCAGGGGTCTTCCCCATCCCTCAGACACAGGGTCCTGACAGCGATCACTAGAGGTCTTCTTCACCACTGTGTAATCCTGGTTATGGAGAGACACATTAATAAATCTCACTCCAGACATTTCCAGAGTCCTCACCTCTCAAGTTCTGTCCATCTGTTATTCCCATAGATAAGAATGATGTAATGTGACGTCATCAGAATCTCTCACCTCTCCAGTGAGACGGAAGAGGATCTCTAGGGTGAGGTGCAATATCCTCTCCGCCATCTTGTCTCTGTCCATATCCATCCTTGATGGGTAAATCAGGAAAATTCTCTTCTGTAGAAGATCTTCACTGAGAGGATCCGATATTGTAGAGACCTGAATGAGAAGAAGATGATCCGATGTAACATCATAAGAATCCTGTGTAATAATACAATTACTGGAGATAATAAGGGAAACATATGAGGAGATTTATTATCTTACAGGGTTTAGTTTTCTTCCCTGACATCTACTAATAAAACCTATATATTTAGGCCACAGACAACAAGCAGTTTCCTCCTCGGAGTCGGCAGCTGAACACGTTCCTCATAGACTCATCTTCCATAACGCTAATTCTCGTCTCATTACCGACACTGGAATCGGCATTAGCAATACTGCAGGAGATATTCATTACACGCGACATGAGAAATAACTCCTTCATGATGAGGACGACATCTTCATCTTCTACTGCGGCTCTAGAGACAGATTTGGCCAGAGTCGGTCACTGACTCCATCCCCACTGGCCGTCTATATGAAGGTTTCCCGGCTTCCCCGCACTGTAATCTTCAATAATAATAATAATCTTTATTTATATAGCGCCAACATATTCTGCAGCGCTTTACAGTTTAACAGTTTCAAAACACAAGTCATAAGTAACAACGTTAACAATACAATAATTAAAGCAAAATAAGACGAAATAAGATGACCCTGCTCGTGAGAGCTTACAATCTACAATGAGGTGGGGGAGATACAAAGTACAGGTGTGAATTTACAATTGTATATTTACAATGAAGGTCCAGCCATCTTGAGGGAGTGAAGGATGGATGGAGATAGTGAATGGGCTACACAAGCACACTCACACATAGAATGACTTTGATTAGCGAACGTGATAAGCCGCTCTGAACAAATGTGTTTTGAAGGAGCGCCTAAAACTATGCAAACTGTGGTTAGTCCTAATTTCTTGGGGTAGAGCATTCCAGAGTATAGGAGCAGCACGGGAGAAGTTCAAAGTTCAAGAAATTCGAAGTGCACCTGAAGAAACAGAGGAATTGAAACAAGTGACCCAGAGAAGCAAGAGGATCAGGAGGCAGTCAGCACCCATACTTCTCAGGAACCAGTACCAGGCTCTCACGCAGGAAAACGATGAAGAAATACATCAGGATAAGACTTTGCCCACAAACAGCAACCTTGTACGCCTTCAGAGTCCTCCTGGATGGAGAAAGAAGAACGTTGTGAAGAAGAAACAGAGACTGGTGGTCATGGGGGATTCCCTGTTGAGAGGAACAGAGGCCGCTATCTGCAGACCGGATATAACTTCAAGAGAAATGTGCTGTCTTCCAGGTGCAAAAATTAAAGATGTGTCTGACAGGATATCAGGATTCTTCAGACCTACAGATGACTACCCATTCCTGCTACTACACGTGGGGACAAATGACACCGCAAGAAACGACCTGGAAACCATCTGCAGAGACTTTGAAGACTTAGGCAAGAAAGTGAAAGAACTGGGAGCGCAGGTGGTCTTCTCTTCCATCCTCCCAGTGGATGGCCATGGAACAAGGAAGTGGAATAAGATTCTGCAGGTGAACAACTGGCTACGTCGATGGTGCCGTCAGCAACGATTTGGATTTATGGATCACGGATTGAATTACCTTTACGATGGACTACTTGCTAGAGATGGGGTGCACCTTACGAAGTCTGGAAAACATGTATTTGGAAGTCGCCTTGCTACACTTGTAAGGAGAGCTTTAAACTAGAACAACATGGGAAGGGAAGCAAAAGACCAGAAAAAGCCATACACCTGACAAATGCTATTGAGAACTCTGCTATTAGAAGTGGAAAGGAAGAACAAAGACAAAAGAATCTAATTAATAAAAATATTGGAGAAAGAGAAACCAATCACAAACTAAAATGTTTCTATACTAATGCACAAAGCATGGGCAACAAACAAGGAGAATTGGAACTACTAACACAGGAAAAGAAATATGATGTCATTGGAATCACTGAGACTTGGTGGGACAATACACATGATTGGAATACAATACTAGAAGGATACAACTTATTTGCAAGAAACAGAATAGATAAACGAGGAGGGGGTGTCACATTGTATGTTAGAAACGCGTATATCTGCACAGAGATTGAAGCTTCAGAGACTGGGAGTTCTGTGGAAACTGTTTGGGTAAGAATACAAGGACAGAACAATGGAAAGGACACCATTGTAGGCATTTACTACAGGCCACCTGTGCAAGCTGAATGCATCAAATGGCCAAGTTCTCCAAAAAATATGACATAGTTGTCATGGGAGATTTCAACTATCCAGACATTTGTTGGGAATCTCTCTCAGGCAAAACTAACAGGTCAAGGAAATTCTTATCCTCTCTTGCTGACAACTTTATCTTCCAAAAGGTAAGGGAGAAAACAAGGGGAACTGCTACCTTGGATTTAATCCTTATAAACAGGGAGGAAATGGTTGAGGAGGTAAAAGTGGCTGGGACCCTAGGAGGTAGCGACCATGCTATTTTAGAATTTTGGATAACTAGAGGAGGAAGACCTGTGAAGACTCAGACGTCAAGGTTAGATTTCAGAAAGGCAGATTTTAAGGGATTCAGAAAGAGAATTGGAGGGATCCAATGGCTGGATATCCTTAAAGACAAAAATGTCCAGGAAGGATGGGAAATCTTGAAAAATGAAATTCTCAAAGCACAATTGTTAACAATTCCGAAAAGAGGGAAGAATAGGAAGCATTTAAGGAAGCCAGGATGGATGAACACAGAACTTAAGCACATGCTAAAAAGGAAGAAAAAAATGTTTATAAAATGGAAAGAGGGAGGCATATCTAAAGAAGAATATAATGCTGTCTGCAGAACCTGCAGGGCACAAATCAGATTAGCTAAAGCTGACAATGAATTGAGGCTTGCAAGAGATGTCAAAAGCAATAATAAAGGATTTTGGGGATATGTCAAAAGTAAAAGAAAAGTCAAAGATGCTATAGGATTTTTACAGGATGAAAATGATGAAATGGTAAGACAGGATGTTGAGAAGGCCGAGCTTTTAAATTCCTATTTTGCATCTGTTTTCTCTCAGAAAGGAAATGTAACATCAACTGTTCTTCACTGTCCTATTAAGGGAATAGAAGAATCCAGGATATCTATAAACAGAAAGATAGTGAGGAAACACTTAGCTAACCTAAATGAATTCAAGTCTCCAGGTCCAGATGAATTACACCCCAGAGTACTGAAGGAGATAGCAGAAGAAATTTTTGAACCCCTCTCCATAATCTTTGAAAATTCTTGGAGAACGGGAGAAGTCCCAGAAGACTGGAGAAGAGCAAATGTTGTTCCTATCTTCAAAAAGGGGAAGAAGGTGGACCCAGGCAACTATAGGCCGGTGAGTCTGACTTCTATACCAGGAAAGATCTTTGAGCAAATTATTAAACATGTATGTCAGTACCTGGATAAGAATGAAGTGATTAAACAGAGTCAGCATGGGTTTCTAACTAATAAGTCATGTCAGACTAACTTAATTTCCTTCTATGACGGAATCACTGATTGGGTGGATCAAGGAAATGCTGTAGATATAGTATATCTTGACTTCAGCAAAGCATTTGACAAAGTATCTCATACAATCCTTATTGAAAAAATGACTAAGTATGGAATGGACAAGGCAACTGTTAGGTGGATTCATAACTGGCTTAGTGATCGGACCCAAAGAGTGGTCGTAAATGGCTGCACATCCAGCTGGAAGAATGTCTCAAGTGGGGTACCACAGGGCTCTGTCCTGGGCCCTGTATTGTTCAACATCTTTATCAATGATTTAGATGAAGGAATTGAGGGTAAACTGATTAAATTTGCTGATGACACAAAGCTAGGAGGGATAGCTAATACTAGAGAAGAGAGAGAGAGGATTCAAAAAGATATAAATAAACTGGAGAAGTGGGCAGCAACTAACAGAATGGTTTTTAACAGGGAAAAATGCAAAGTACTACATCTGGGCAATAAAAATGAAAAAAGCATATACAGAATGGGAGGAATAGGGCTAAGCAACAGCACATGTGAAAAAGACTTGGGTATACTAATAGATCACAGACTGAATATGAGTCAACAGTGTGATGCAGCAGCAAAAAAGGCAAATGCAATTCTAGGACGTATTAACAGAAGCATACAGTCTAGATCACGTGAAGTCATTATTTCCCTCTACTCCTCTTTGGTCAGACCTCATCTGGAATATTGTGTCCAGTTTTGGGCACCGCATTTTAAAAAAGACATCAACAAACTGGAGCAAGTTCAGAAAAGAGCGACCAGAATGGTGACCGGTCTGCAAACCCTGTCTTATGAGGAAAGGTTGCAGGATTTGGGAATGTTTAGTTTGCAAAAGAGAAGACTGAGAGGAGACTTAATAGCTGTCTACAAATATCTAAAGGGCTGTCACATTGTAGAAGGATCAACTTTATTCTCATTTGCACAAGGTAAGACTAGAAGCAATGGGATGAAACTGAATGGGAGGAGACACAGATTAGGCTAATTTCACACTTGCTTTTTTTTGCAGCGCGTTTTTCCCGCAAAAAAACGCATTGAAAAAACGCATACAAAAGCATACAACTGCTGCGTTTTTTTCAAGCATTTTTATGAGCATGCATGAAAAAAACGCAGCGTTTTTATGCGTTTGTATGCGTTTTTAGTGCATTTTTACAGCGTTTGCGTTTTTCCAAACATTAGGTGACCCCTCACGCTAACCCAAACCATGACTTTACTAACCCTAACCCTAACCCTGACCCTAACCCTAACCATACTTAATCCTAACCCAAACCCTAAACCCCAACTAACCCTAACCCTGACCCTAACCCTAACCCTGACCCTAACCCTAACCCTGACCCTAACCCTAACCCTGACCCTAACCCTTAACCAAACCATACTTAACCCTAACCCAAACCCTAAACCCTAACTAACCCTGACCCTAACCCTAACCCTGACCCTAACCCTGACCCTAACCCTGACCCTAAACCCCCTTAACTAACCCTAACTCTAACCCAAACCCCTAAATTCCATGGTTAACAAAAAAAACGCATGTGCAAAAAAACGCATACATAAGCATGCCAATGCGCACATATGCGCACCCATAGACTTATAATGGGTGTCTTGCTGTAAAAAAAAAACGCATTGCGCGCGCATGCGTTTTTTTGAGGCAAGTCGGACGCCCAAAAAATGCAACAGGATGCATTTTGTGCGCCCGAGCGCATACCGCAAAAAAACGCATGCGTGGAAAAACGCGTACAAACGCATGTGTATGCGCACATAAGCGCATCCCATGCAAAGTATAGGAAAAAAAAACGCATGCGCTATTTAGCGCTAAAATACCGCGAAAAAAAACGCAAGTGTGAAACCAGCCTTAGATATTAGAAAAAACTTTTTGACAGTTAGAGTGATCAATGAGTGGAACAAGCTGCCACGAGAAGTGGTGAGTTCTCCTTCAATGGATGTCTTCAAACAGAGGCTGGACAGCCATCTGACTGGGATGATTTAGCGAATCCTGCTTTGAGCAGGGGGTTGGACCAGATGGCTCAGGAGGTCCCTTCCAACTCTGTGATTCTATGATTCTATGATGTCTTGGAGTCGGGAGTGGGAGGTACGGATTAGTGCAGAGGTTAGTCGAAAGTCGTTTGCAGAGCGCAGCGATCGGCTAGGCCGATAGAAAGAAATGAGGGAGGAGATGTAGGGGGTTGCCGCACCATGGAGAGCTTTGTGGGTGAGAACAAGTACTTTGAATCGGATCCTATAATGAATGGGCAGCCAGTGTAATGACTGACGAAGAGCGGACACGTCCGAGTACCGATTAGCCAGATGGATGACACTTGCTGCTGCATTAAGTATGGACTGGAGAGGGGATAGTCGAGTGACGGGGAGGACAATTAATAGAGCGTTGCAGTAATCCAGGCGGGAGTGGATCAATGCTACAGTGAGGGTTTTTGTTGTTTCCATGGTGAGAAAAGGGAGAATTCTAGAGATGCTCTTTAGGTGTAAGCAGCAAGAGCGGGCAAGAGATTGTACATGGGATGTGAAGTAGATATTGGTGTCAAACATAACACCCAGACAGCACGCCTGCTGCAGGGTTGTTATTGTGGTACCACTCACGGAGAGGGAAATGTCAGATTTAAGGGAGGTTAGTAGACGGCGAGAGCAGAAGAAGTTCAGTTTTAGAGAGGTTGAGTTTCAGATAGAGAGTGGACATGACGTTGGAGACTGCGGACAGACAGTCACTGGCGTTCTGTAGTACAGAGGGGGTAAGGTCGGGGGAAGACGTACATAGTTGTGTGTCATCAGCATAAAGATGGTACTGAAAGCCAAATCTGCTGATGGTCTGTCCAATTGGGGCCGTGTAGAGAGAGAAAAGGAGGCCAAGGACTGAGCCCTGAGGTACCCCGACAGCAAGAGGAAGAGGAGATGACGTGGAGCCAGAGAACAAAACACTGAAGGAGCGGTCAGAGAGATAAGAGAACCAGGAGAGTGCAGTGTCCTTAATGCCTAGTGACTGGAGCCTAGAGAGTAGGAGATGGTGGTCAACAGTGTCGAAAGCTGCAGATAGATCGAGAAGAATGAGCAGAGAGTGGTCACCATTACGTTTTGCTGTCAGAAGGTCATTGGTCACTTTGATAAGTGCAGTTTCAGTCGAATGTAGGGGGTGGAAGCCGGACTGTGAAGGGTCTAGAAGGGAGTGAGTGGAGAGGTAACGGGTAAGGCGGGAGTAAACTAGGCGCTCCAAAAGTTTAGAGATGAAGGGGAGATTGGAGACTGGTCTGTAGTTGTTTGTGCAGGATGGGTCGAGAGCAGGTTTCTTTAGTAATGGAGTAACAATGACGTGTTTGAAGGAGGATGGGAAAATGCCCGAGCAGAGGGAGAGATTAAAGATTGTAGTTAGGTGGGTTGTGACGACTGGAGAGAGAGACTGGAGGAGATGTGAGGGCATGGGGTCAGTAGTGCATATAGTCGGACGAGAAGAAGAGAGGAGTCTGGAGACTTCTTCTTCTGTGATGGGATCAAATGTGGAAAGTGAGCCAGGGGAGATGCAGGAAGGGATGGGAGTCACAGCACTTGGTGGTTGGGAGCAGATTTCCTGACGGATATTATCTATTTTTTCTGTAAAGTGAGAGGCCAGGTCATCAGCACAAATGTCTGTGATAGGGGCTTGTGCTTTTGGCCTGAGGAGGGAGTGAAAAGTGTCAAAAAGTTTCTTGGGGTTGTTGGCTAGTGAGGAGATCAGGGTGGTGAAGTAGGTCTGCTTGGCGAGGTGAAGGGCAGCGTTATAGGTTCCTAACATAAATTTGAAGTGGATGAAGTCTTCTGGTATGAGGGTTTTTCTCCATAGGCGTTCAGCACTCCTAGAGCATCGCTGGAGAAGTTGAGTTTGTGATGTGAGCCAGGGCTATTTTACTCTGTGTTTTGAGGTTCTGAGGGTGAGGGGAGCTACTTGGTCAAGGGTGCTTCTAAGCGTGTCATTGTAGTGATGAACAGCCAGATTAGGACAGGAAAAAGAGGAGATAGGGGACAGTGATGAGTGTAGGGAATCTGAAAATGTCTGAGGGTTAATGGCTTGTAGATTTCTGACTGTGTGGGAGGTAGGAGTGAGCTGGGGTGAGCGAGGATTTGTGAGTGTGAAGGAGAGAATGTTGTGGTCAGAGAGTGGAAGCGGTGAGTTATTTAGGTGGGAGATTGAGCAGAGCCGGACAAAGACCAGATCAAGGGTGTTACCGTCCTTGTGTGTCTCAGAGGTTGAAAGCTGCGAGAGGCCTAGAGAGGTGGTTAGTGATAGAAGCTGGGATGAAGATGTGGAAGTAGGGCTGTTAATGGGGATGTTGAAGTCTCCCAGGATGAGGGTTGGAAGTTCTGAGGACATGAAGTGCGGTAGCCAGGCTGAAAAGTGGTCAAGGAAGTGGGTGGGTGAGCCTGGGGGCCGGTATATGACCGCTACCCTGAGGGAGAGGGGACGGAAGAGCCTGATGGTGTGGACCTCAAAAGGGAATAAGAGTGATGGAACTGGGGGGGATGACCTGGAAAGTGCATTGTGGGGACAGGAGTATGCCGACTCCACCACCATGTCTGTTTGTGGGTCTCGGGGAGTGAGAGAATTGTAAGCCACCGTAGGAAATGGCAGCAGGAGAGACAGTGTCAGAATCCTGAATCCAGGTTTCAGTGAGGGCCAACAGATTAAGAGAGTTGTTCAGAAAGTAGTTGTGTAGGAAAGGAAGCTTGTTACAAGCAGACCATGGATTCCAGAGGGCACAATTAAACTACTTCATCCTAAATGTGAGAGGGAGCGCTATCGAAAGTCCTTCCTTCCTGCTGCAGTTAGGCTGTATAACCAGCACTGTCCAAAACGGAGAACGACCCAAACAGTGAACTGATAGATCCAAAGTTGTGACAGTCCGGTTACATTTTTTTTTTTTCCCCCGTATATGTACCTACCTACTGTCAATGTAATGCCTTTATGCATCTGTATCTGTACTTGTTCCTGCCTTGCTACTGTAATGCTCTGAATTTCCCCATGGTGGGACGATTAAAGGATAATCTTATCTTATGATCTTAAAAGATGGAAATGAGGGAGTGCAAGTAAAGTTAATAAGATTATTATGGTTTCGATATGAGGTAGGGTAGGGGTTGAGGTTGGGGGATGGTGGACCAGGGTTGGGGGAGATGTCCCATGAAATCAGTAGGAGTAGGAAGATAAAGAACAAATAGTTGTTGGAATTGTAAGTAGTTATTTTCTGCGATGTGTTTGGGCAAGATGGGCTAGGGTTTCTCAGGAAGGTGAGGAGTACATGTGAGCTGTACATGGGAAAGGGAAGTATAGAGGGGCTGATGTGTACGAGTCATGATGGAGGGGGGATAGGGTGGTGAATGTGGATGGCAAGGGAACACAGGAGGATAAAAATAAAGCGCATGGTTAAAGGGGAGAGCAAAGTGTGGGTTACCTGACTCCTGCCCTGACTAACTGACATGTATAACTGCCGTTTTGCTGGATGCTTAGCTTCTGTGATGCTTTGCTTATGGGATGCTTGCGTGCTGCACCCCACACTTTATAGTGAAGGAACAGGAGAGAGGGCCTGTTCCCAGGAGCTACAGTCTGAGGAAAGGGCTAAAAAGCCTTCACTAGACCCCTGTACAGCTGTATAATGAGGCCCAGGCTTTATAGTGAAGGGACAGGAGTGAAGGCCTGATCCCAGGAGCTACAGTCTGAGGAAAGGGCTAAAAAGCCTTCACTAGACCCCTGTACAGCTGGATAATGAGGCCCAGGCTCTATAGTGAAGGGACAGGAGTGAGGGCCTGTGCCCAGGAGCTACAGTCTGAGGAAAGGGCTAAAAAGCCTTCACTAGACCCCTGTACAGCTGTATAATGAGGTCCAGGCTTTATAGTGAAGGGACAGGAGTGAGGGCCTGTTCCCAGGAGCTACAGTCTGAGGAAAGGGCTAAAAAGCCTTCACTAGACCCCTGTACAGCTGTATAATGAGACCCAGGCTTTATAGTGAAGGGACAGGAGTGAAGGCCTGATCCCAGGAGCTACAGTCTGAGGAAAGGGCTAAAAAGCCTTCACTAGACCCCTGTACAGCTGTATAATGAGGCCCAGGCTTTATAGTGAAGGGACAGGAGTGAGGGCCTGTGCCCAGGAGCTACAGTCTGAGGAAAGGGCTAAAAAGCCTTCACTAGACCCCTGTACAGCTGGATAATGAGGCCCAGGCTTTATAGTGAAGGGACAGGAGTGAAGGCCTGATCCCAGGAGCTACAGTCTGAGGAAAGGGCTAAAAAGCCTTCACTAGACCCCTGTACAGCTGTATAATGAGGCCCAGGCATTATAGTGAAGGGACAGGAGTGAGGGCCTGTACCCAGGAGCTACAGTCTGAGGAAAGGGCTAAAAAGCCTTCACTAGACCCCTGTACAGCTGTATGAGGCCCAGGCTTTATAGTGAAGGGACAGGAGTGAGGGCCTGTGCCCAGGAGCTACAGTCTGAGGAAAGGGCTAAAAAGCCTTCACTAGACCCCTGTACAGCTGTATAATGAGGCCCAGGCTTTATAGTGAGGGGACAGGAGTGAGGGCCTGTGTCCAGGAGCTACAGTCTGAGGAAAGGGCTAAAAAGCCTTCACTAGACCCCTGTATGTTAGCGCGGGTGGTCAGGAGCGGGAACTCCGAGAGTGGACCCTCTGGACCGTGGCACCGAGGGGCCCCGGGCGAGCTGCCAGGTGGAACCGACCCCTATACAGGGACCGTTAGGAGCAGGCCCAGGGGTTCGAGTACCACGGTAGCCGGTACCGAGAGGGGCGGCTCAGGATGGACCGGAGTAAGACTGAGACTGGAGTTGGACGGCAGGAGCACTGAAGACAGGACTGGAGTAGGACGGCAGGAACACAAGGCAGGGCTGGAGTAGGACGACAGGAACACTGAAGGCAGGACTGGAGTAGGTCGGCAGGAACACAAGGCAGGACTGGAGTAGGTCGGCAGGAACACAAGGCAGGACTGGAGTAGGTCGGCAGGAACACAAGGCAGGACTGGAGTAGGTCGGCAGGAACACAGGTAGCGGGACTGAGAAGCTGCTGTGAGGAGCAGCCGAGACAGGAACTGCAGCAGCAGTGTGTGCACGAAGGAGCGAGGCCAGAGTGTCAGGAAACACAATGATCAGGCGCCTCCCTCAGGGGGAAGCGGCCTGATATGGCCCCGTCTGGTCAGCCATTGGTCCACAGGTGCTTCCGGGTTAGGGCACAGCCGGAGCATAAGAAGCAGGAAGGAGGCGCGGCCGCGGCCTATGGCGCATGCGCATAGCATGCAGGGAAGGCATCGGTCGCGAACCTGTCTCAGGTGACCGCCGCGGCCGTCGGGTGGAAAGAGGCTGCGGCGTGGGAGCGGAGGGCGACTGCGGCGTGGGAGTGGAGGCCGGGTGAGTATGGCGGAGCGGTGTAACAGTACCCCCTCCCCTAAGCCGCCCCCCCCGGAGGTTAACAAGAAACCTCTTGAGGATACGGGGAGCATTAATATTCTCCCGAGGCTCCCAGGATCTCTCCTCAGGACCAAAGCCCTTCCAATCAACGAGAAAGAAAGTCCTACCTCTAACACTTTTCACAGCGAGGATGTCCTGTACTTCAAAAATGTTGTCGGCCCCCACCGGCTGAGGACCAAGATCAAGCAAGGAGTGGAAACGATTCAGCACCACAGGCTTCAGGAGAGAGACGTGAAAGGTGTTCGGGATCCGGAGCGAAGCAGGCAACCTCAATTTGTAGGCAACTTCGTTAATACGTCCCAGAATTTCAAACGGACCAATGTAGCGTGGACCCAACTTGTAAGAGGGCAGTTTTAGTCGGACGAATTTGGAGGAGAGCCAGACCTTGTCGCCAACACGATACGGAGGAGAATCCAACCTCTTTTTGTCAGCATAGTTCTTCATCTGATCAGCGGATCTCTTGAGTGATGTGTTGGTCTCAGCCCAAATCTTAGAAAATTCCGAGGACAAGGCATTGGCCGCGGGTACCTCAGAGGCAGGGGTTATCGGAAGAGGAACACCAGGATGTCTGCCAAAAACAATGAAAAACGGAGACTTGGCCGAAGACTCACCAGCATGGTTGTTATAAGCGAACTCTGCCCAGGGGAGTAAGTTGACCCAATCGTTCTGGTGGGCGTTAGAGAAGTGGCGTAAGTATCCCGTAAGCGTCTGGTTGGTACGCTCTACTTGTCCGTTGGACTGTGGATGGTAGGCCGAGGAGAAGTCGAGGGAAACGTTCATGAGCTTACAAAGCAAACGCCAGAACTTGGAGGTAAACTGAACCCCTCGGTCAGACACAATGCGTCGAGGTAGACCATGAAGCCTGAAGACTTGATGAATGAAGATTTTGGCCAGCTCTGGCGCTGAGGGAAGGCCCGGCAGAGGGATGAAGTGAGCCATCTTGGAAAAATGATCCACCACCACCAGGATGACTGTGCAGCCCGCAGAGCAGGGTAGATCGGTGATGAAATCCATGGCGATGTTCTCCCAAGGAACCGTAGGGACAGGCAACGGAAGCAACAAGCCGGACGGAGATCTTCGTGGCACCTTGTTTTTTGCACAGGATGGACAAGAAGCCACAAAGTCGAGTACATCTTGGCGAAGTGAGGGCCACCAGTAGTGACATTTGATAAGGTCAAGAGTCTTCTTAGTTCCGGCATGGCCGGCCAGTTTGGAGGAGTGCCCCCATAGAAGAACCTTTTGCTTGAGATTCTCTGGCACAAGCGTCTTGCCAGGCGGAGGAGTAAGCCAGTTCACTGGAGCCACGGTGATGATCCTAGTGGGATCAATGATATGTGACGGTTCCTCCATGGATTCGTGTGGTTGGAAGACCCTGGACAGGGCGTCGGCTTTGGAATTCTTGTTGCCGGGACGGAATCGGAGCTCGAAATCAAATCGGGCAAAAAATAAAGACCTTCTGGCCTGGCGAGGGTTTAGTCTCTGGGCAGACTGGAGATAGGCCAGATTCTTGTGGTCCGAGAAGATGACAAAAGGATGTACAGCTCCTTCCAGGAGGTGGCGCCATTCCTCCAAGGCCAACTTGATAGCCAAAAGTTCCCGGTCACCGATCGAGTAGTTACACTCGGATGGAGAAAAGGCCTTCGAGAAGAAGCCACAAGGGTGCAGGCGACCGGAGACGGTTCTCTGGGACAACACCGCCCCGGCACCCGTCGAGGAAGCGTCCACCTCGAGTACAAAAGGTCGATCGCTCTCAGGGCGATGCAGGACCGGAGCCGTGGAGAAAGCCCGTTTTAGGGTCAGAAAGGCCTGCTCTGCCTCAGGAGACCAATCCTTGGAAGTAGACCCTTTACGGGTGAGCACAGAAATGGGTCTTGTGATCGCGGAGAAGTGGGAGACAAATTGCCGGTAATAGTTGGCGAACCCGAGGAATCGTTGTATCGCCTTTAATCCGACGGGGCGAGGCCATTTGAGGATGGCAGACAACTTCTCGGGGTCCATCCTTAGACCAGCGTCGGAGATAATGTATCCCAGAAATGGCAGAGAGGTCTGTTCGAAGAGACATTTCTCGATCTTTGCATACAGACGGTTCTCCCGAAGCCGCTGAAGCACCAGGCGGACACTCTTTCTGTGGGACGAGAGGTCCGGCGAGAAGACGAGGATGTCGTCTAAGTACACGACCACACAGGAGTACAAGAGATCCCGGAAGATCTCATTGACGAACTCTTGAAAGACTGCAGGAGCATTGCAAAGACCGAAGGGCATGACCAGGTACTCATAATGGCCATCTCGAGTGTTGAAAGCGGTCTTCCACTCGTCACCTGCACGGATACGGACCAGATTGTAGGCTCCTCTGAGGTCCAGCTTGGTAAAGACCCGAGCCCCTCTGAGACGGTCAAACAGTTCTGGAATGAGTGGAAGAGGGTACCTGTTCTTGATGGTAATCTCGTTCAAGCCCCTATAGTCGATGCATGGCCGAAGAGTCCCGTCCTTCTTTTTGACGAAGAAGAACCCGGCTCCTGCGGGCGAAGAGGATTTCCGTATAAAGCCTTTGGCGAGGTTCTCTCGGACGTACTCAGACATGGCAGTGGTCTCCACGGGAGACAGAGGGTAGATTCTGCCCCTTGGGGGGGTTGAACCAGAAACAAGTTCAATTGGGCAGTCAAACGGCCGGTGTGGAGGGAGGACCCCTGCTTCCTTCTTATCAAAAACATCGGCGTAGGAGCTGTAAGCTGGAGGAAGACCCGGGAGGTCTGGAGGTGACCGTGGAGCGGCCGCCAGGCGGACAGGAATCAGACAGCGAGCTTGGCACGGGTGCCCCCAGCGGAGTATCTCCCCAGAAGACCAGTCGAGAACAGGCTGATGAGTCCTTAACCATGGAAGACCGAGTAGAATGGCGTGAGAGAGCTTAGGTAAAACGTAAAAGGCTATCTTCTCTCAATGTAAGGCTCCGATTTGCAATTCCACCTCTTCAGTGACTAAGGTGACGGACACCTGTAGCGGTTTGCCATCCACGGTGGCAATCTGAATTGGGTTAGGTAGAGTGACTACAGGAATTCGGTATTTGTCTACCTCCTCCGGCCGAATGAAGTTACCCGCTGAGCCCGAATCCACGTAGGCCACCTCGGAACCACGCCACCCTCCTGAAACCAAAAGCACAGAAATCATAAGGGGTTGAGAGGAATCATCATCATCACCTAGGAAGGCCTCTCTTACCTGACCTAGGTGGAGTCGTTTCCCTGTCTCTTAGGACAGGTGCGGATATAGTGTGACGAATGACCGCAATAGAGGCACAGACCTTGTGCCCGTCTCTCTCTCTGACGTAACTTGGCCAACCTGAGATGATCTATCTGCATGGGCTCACCCGAAGAGAGGGAAGAAGATCCAACTGAACGTGAGCTGGCCGACTGAGTGAAAGGAGAAACTGACCTGGAGGAGCGCCTGTCTCTCACTGACTCCCGAGCGCGCTCCAGGAAGCGCAGGTCAATGCGGGTAGCCAGCGAGATAAGGTCCTCTAAGGTGGACGGGGTATCTCGACCTGCGAGTTCATCCTTTATTTTACTAGAAAGACCGCGCCAGAATGCCCCCACCAAAGCTGCGTTATTCCAGCCGAGCTCGGAGGAAATAGTGCGAAAGCAAATAGCGTACTGTCTGACCATGAGAGAGCCCTGGTGTAAGTTAAAGAGTGACTCAGTGAGAGAGGCTAACCGGCCCGGCTCATCGAAAACCTTACGAAACGTATCCAGGAAAACCGGGAGACTCGAAACGACCGGGTCGTCACGTTCCCAGAGCGGGTTTACCCAAGAAAGGGCCTCTCCCTCCAGATGGGACATGATGAAGGCCACTTTGGCCCTGTCCGAGGGGTATTGCTGCGGCAGCCATTCAAAGTGGAGACTACACTGATTTAAGAACCCCCTACAGAGCTTGGGATCCCCAGTGAAACGAGGCGGCTTGGCGAGGCGGGGCGTCGGAGGAGCAGTAGACGCAGGGGGAGGTGTCGGCACTGCAGCGGCAGCCTGGAGGGCCGACAAGCGACTATCAAAGGAGGCCATGTAGGACAAAATGTGGGTTTGAGTATCTTGCTGCTGACCCAGCTCCTGTTGGAGACTGGCCAGCTGAGTGGCATTTCCAGGATCGGCCACCTGTAAGGCCGACAAACGGGTGTCCATCGACTTCATGATTGACATAATGCGCCCCTGATTCTCCCGTAGGAATAGCAACTCTTTCTGGGTAGCAGCCGTAGTACCGGCAGAGTCCATGGCCTGATCGTACTGTTAGCGCGGGTGGTCAGGAGCGGGAACTCCGAGAGTGGACCCTCTGGACCGTGGCACCGAGGGGCCCCGGGCGAGCTGCCAGGTGGAACCGACCCCTATACAGGGACCGTTAGGAGCAGGCCCAGGGGTTCGAGTACCACGGTAGCCGATACCGAGAGGGGCGGCTCAGGATGGACCGGAGTAAGACTGAGACTGGAGTTGGACGGCAGGAGCACTGAAGACAGGACTGGAGTAGGACGGCAGGAACACAAGGCAGGGCTGGAGTAGGACGACAGGAACACTGAAGGCAGGACTGGAGTAGGTCGGCAGGAACACAAGGCAGGACTGGAGTAGGTCGGCAGGAACACAAGGCAGGACTGGAGTAGGTCGGCAGGAACACAAGGCAGGACTGGAGTAGGTCGGCAGGAACACAGGTAGCGGGACTGAGAAGCTGCTGTGAGAGCAGCCGAGACAGGAACTGCAGCAGCAGTGTGTGCACGAAGGAGCGAGGCCAGAGTGTCAGGAAACACAACGATCAGGCGCCTCCCTCAGGGGGAAGCGGCCTGATATGGCCCCGTCTGGTCAGCCATTGGTCCACAGGTGCTTCCGGGTTAGGGCACAGCCGGAGCATAAGAAGCAGGAAGGAGGCGCGGCCGCGGCCTATGGCGCATGCGCATAGCATGCAGGGAAGGCATCGGTCGCGGACCTGTCTCAGGTGACCGCCGCGGCCGTCGGGTGGAGAGAGGCTGCGGCGTGGGAGCGGAGGGCGACTGCGGCGTAGGAGTGGAGGCCGGGTGAGTATGGCGGAGCGGTGTAACACTGTACAGCTGTATAATGAGGCCCAGGCTTTATAGTGAAGGGACAGGAGTGAGGGCCTGTTCCCAGGAGCTACAGTCTGAGGAAAGGGCTAAAAAGCCTTCACTAGACCCCTGTACAGCTGTATAATGAGGCCCAGGCTTTATAGTGAAGGGACAGGAGTGAAGGCCTGATCCCAGGAGCTACAGTCTGAGGAAACGGCTAAAAAGCCTTCACTAGACCCCTGTACAGCTGTATAATGAGGCCCAGGCATTATAGTGAAGGGACAGGAGTGAGGGCCTGTGCCCAGGAGCTACAGTCTGAGGAAAGGGCAAAAAAGACTTCACTAGACCCCTGTACAGCTGTATAATGAGGCCCAGGCTTTATAGTGAAGGGACAGGAGTGAGGGCCTGTGCCCAGGAGCTACAGTCTGAGGAAAGGGCTAAAAAGCCTTCACTAGACCCCTGTACAGCTGTATAATGAGGCCCAGGCTTTATAGTGAAGGGACAGGAGTGAAGGTCTGTGCCCAGGAGCTACAGTCTGAGGAAAGGGCTAAAAAGCCTTCACTAGACCCCTGTACAGCTGTATAATGAGGCCCAGGCATTATAGTGAAGGGACAGGAGTGAAGGTCTGTGCCCAGGAGCTACAGTCTGAGGAAAGAGCTAAAAAGCCTTCACTAGACCCCTGTACAGCTGTATAATGAGGCCCAGGCTTTATAGTGAAGGGACAGGAGTGAAGGTCTGTGCCCAGGAGCTACAGTCTGAGGAAAGGGCTAAAAAGCCTTCACTAGACCCCTGTACAGCTGTATAATGAGGCCCAGGCTTTATAGTGAGGGGACAGGAGGGAGAAAAGTGGGGAAAGGAGCAAGAAGAGCCGGACTGCCCATCACTAACCTGCAGAGCCGCACTCCACATATATGGCTGCTCTGTGCACAGGACCTGTGATGAGGTGACAGGAGGGGAGGAGTCAGGGGTCACATGATCAGGGGCCTCAGTGTGTGCAGGACTGCTGTGCTGGTTGTCATCCTGCTGGATGAAGGGAACTTATGTAAGACCTATATATTTAGGCCACAGACAACAAGCAGTTTCCTCCTCGGAGTCGGCAGCTGAACACGTTCCTCATAGACTCATCTTCCATAACGCTAATTCTCGTCTCATTACCGACACTGGAATCGGCATTAGCAATACTGCAGGAGATATTCATTACACGCGACATGAGAAATAACTCCTTCATGATGAGGACGACATCTTCATCTTCTACTGCGGCTCTAGAGACAGATGTGGCCAGAGTCGGTCACTGCCTCCATCCCCACCGGCCGTCTATATGAAGGTTTCCCGTCTTCCCCGCACTGGAATCTTCTATCACGTTAGATCTCAGCTCTGAGTCACACACAGAAGTTTGAGGCTTTTAGAAAAGATTTTTTGTTTCCACAAACACAACGGACAGAAATGATCTGATCCCAAAGTCTCCATGTACAGTGATTTATGGGGATTATTTCTGGCCTTAGACTTTCCTATATTACAAGATGGATGTGAAGACTTTTCTGCCCAATGATGATATAACTATTCTAGGAGTGACGCCTTTATAACCAGATAATAGTATGTTTGCAGCTTTCAGAGCACAGCGGCTCCTTCTTCAGGCAGCTGTAACAATCCAGTCTCTCAGCACTGACAGCTTCTATGGCTGCTCTGGGGAGAAAACTATTTTTTGTGGTAAAATGTAATTATTTTTTCCTCATCGCCCAATGGTATAAAATTCTGGGAGACAGATGAGTAATTGAGAGGTGGCGGGTGTAACATGGCGCCTCTTATTGGGGGCTCTGATAATGTGACCCCCTAACACCATAAGAGCAGACTCTGCCCGGTCAGACGGCGCTCCTTCCCTCCTGAGGAGTGTCCGGCCCCTTATGGGGTATCGGCGCTCAGGGGAAATTGTGGAACAAGTGGTTTCTGTTTTCTCCTCTTCTCCCGTGTGATAATTACAGACTTGGGGACAGAGCGACATTTTAGTGGGAACATTTCATTCCTCCGCTCAATGTTACACAATTCTGTGCCCCCCTGAGGGTTAATAATCCTCCCTGCCCCCTAGATGAGCCCCCAGAGGTGGAGGGGGTAACATGGGGCCACTTGTGGGGTCTCTGCTGTTCTGGTGTCAGCGCTCTTCACACGTCACACGGCGTCCGCCGTCTATCCCAGCCACAATGGCGCCCCTTCCCTCCCGAGCCTGTGGGGTATCGGCACTCAGGAGACACAGCGCACTGTGCGGCCTCAGCGCTCCTGTCACCTTTAGGACAATGATACATTTGGGGGGAAAGTCACATTTCTGTGAGGAAAACAGTAAAATTGTCATTTGTTCCTTCCACATTGCTGAAATTCCTGTCACACTGTCCGAATTCAGAGATTGTCCTGTCAGAAAGGAGAAGACAGGGGGCGAAAGGGTTAATAGGACTCACAGGAGGAACCGGCCTAGAAAGCAGAAGGTCCAGGAGGGTCCGCCACATATATGACTGCTCTGTGCGCACAGGACCTGTGATGAGGTCACAGGAGGGGAGGAGTCAGGGGTCACATGATCAGGGGCCTCAGTGTGTGCAGGACTCTGCTGTGCTGGTTGTCATGGTGCTGGATGAGGGGAAGTTTCTGTGTGGGGTCAGGAAGGGTTTACAGGGTGGATGTAGCAGAGCCGTGTGTGTACAAGGTGTACGGAGCGGAGCCGTGTGTGTACGAGGTGTACGGAGCAGAGCCCTGTATGTACGAGGTGTACGGAGCGCAGCCGCGTGTGTACGAGGTGTACGGAGCGCAGCCGCGTGTGTACTAGGTGTAAGGAGCGGAGCCGCGTGTGTACTAGGTGTAAGGAGCGGAGCCGCGTGTGTACGAGGTGTACGGAGCCGCGTGTGTACGAGGTGTACGGAGCGGAGCCTCGTGTGTACGAGGTGTACGGAGCGGAGCCGCGTGTGTACGAGGTGTACGGAGCGGAGCCGCGTGTGTACGAGGTGTACGCAGCGGAGCCACGTGTGTACGAGGTGTACGGAGAGGAGCCGCGTGTGTACGACGTGTGCGGAGCCGCGTGTGTACGAGGTGTACGGAGCGGAGCCGCGTGTGTACGAGGAGTACGGAGCGGAGCCGCGTGTGTACGAGGTGTGCGGAGCCGCGTGTGTACGAGGTGTACGGAGCGGAGCCTCGTGTGTACGAGGTGTACAGAGCGGAGCCTCGTGTGTACGAGGTGTACGGAGCGGAGCCGCGTGTGTACGAGGAGTACGGAGCGGAGCCGCGTGTGTACGAGGTGTGCGGAGCCGCGTGTGTACGAGGTGTACGGAGCGGAGCCTCGTGTGTACGAGGTGTACGGAGCGGAGCCGCGTGTGTACGAGGAGTACGGAGCGGAGCCGCGTGTGTACGAGGTGTACGGAGCGGAGCCGCGTGTGTACGAGGTGTACGGAGCGGAGCCGCGTGTGTACGAGGTGTACGGAGCGGAGCCGCGTGTGTACGAGGAGTACGGAGCGGAGCCGCGTGTGTACGAGGAGTACGGAGCGGAGCCGCGTGTGTACGAGGTGTACGGCGCGGAGCCGCGTGTGTACGAGGTGTGCGGAGCTGCGTGTATACGAGGTGTACGGAGCGGAGCCTCGTGTGTACGAGGTGTACGGAGCGGAGCCGCGTGTGTACGAGGAGTACGGAGCGGAGCCGCGTGTACGAGGTGTACGGAGCGGAGGCGCGTGTGTACGAGGTGTACGGAGCGGAGCCGCGTGTGTACGAGGTGTACGGAGCGGAGCCGCGTGTGTACGAGGTGTACGGAGCGGAGCCGCGTGTGTACGAGGTGTACGGAGCGGAGCCGCGTGTGTACGAGGTGTACGGAGCGGAGCCGCGTGTGTACGAGGTGTACGGCGTGGAGCCGCGTGTGTACGAGGTGTACGGCGCGGAGCCGCGTGTGTACGAGGTGTACGGCACGGAGCCGCGTGTGTACGAGGTGTACGGCGCGGAGCCGAGTGGGTATGAGGTGTACGGAGCGGAGCCGCGTGTGTACGAGGTGTACGGAGCGGAGACGCGTGTGTACGAGGTGTACGGAGCGGAGCCGCGTGTGTACGAGGTGTTCGGAGCGGAGCCCTGTATGTGGAAGGTGTACGGAGCGGAGCCATATGTGTACGAGGTGTACGGAGCAGAGCCGCGTGTGTACCAGGTGTACGGAGCGGAGCCCTGTATGTGGGAGGTGTACGGAACGGAGCCGCGTGTGTACGAGGTGTACAGAGCAGAGCCGCATGTGACGGGAGTATTCTCCAGAGCAAGGAGGGACAGCAGGCCTGGGAACTATCCAACAGATTGATTGACCAGAAAACAGGAACAACACGAAGGCAATTTGCAGAGTCCCAAAATAAGTCCACAGGAAACTGATTTGGGGGCACCTCCCGACAATCCTTGTGCCAGGTCACAAAACCATAGTCCTTTAAGAGTCCCAGAAATCCACCACGATCACACAGGGGCCAAGGCTTCCTCAGACAGCCTTGTCTTTCTCTTTCAGCATCCAACTCACATCTGACTGAGTTGCTCTGAGTTGCTCTGCTCCTGGATCAGCCCATGTGTGTAGTGGAGGAGGGTTCCACTCCTCCTATGCAATGGTTTGGCCCACAGCAAGGCACCACTGTGTCTACAAGGATTTGCACTGAAAGTAGTCCTCTGCTTACTAAACAATAGCTAATCTCTCCCAATCTGTTGACCAAGTTAATTACATTATAGTCTCAGGAATGAAGTCAGGTTAGTTACAGCTAATAGAACCAGAGAACAATTACACACATCACATGGCATTGCAAAGCATTGGGGGGAAGGGAAACATGGCTAACACAGCAAATGCAAGCAGAGAACAGTTACGTGGCATATTATACAAATACAGGACAGGGAAAAATATATACATCATGACAATCCCTTCCCCTCCCAATTTGTGTATGTACTAGGGACCTCTACAGGTCACTGGTTAAGTACACACAGGCATGGCGTAACTTACATGTGGCTTCATGCAGCCACGAATTGGCATCCTAGCTTTCCCACATCATTGCCCAGGAGAACAGCTGCAGGCAGACCACCCATCACCCCAACCACACATCGCCTGACCCCAAAACCAAAGTTCAGATCCATAGTGGCTGTGGGAATACTCCTCCATTGTCCACCAGCCAGTTCAATGACAATCCCAGGTCCTCTATGGATTGCCTCAGGCCGAACCACTCGGGGATCAGCCATCGTGAGGAAAGCCCCTGAGTCATAAAATCCAACAAGTCTTTGTCCATCCAGCACGACCTCCTGCAAGTGCTTACCTCGATGAGCTGAAGTCGTCATAGCTGCGGGTCGCACACCATAAACTCCTAGTGGTGCAACATGGGTGGGTGAGGCACTAGGCCAGTCCTCATGTAGTGGTGACACGTCTTCCTCCATGGCACTTGGCTGTACATAATTAATAATATGATTGGGTACAGGATCAATCCTCATTTGAACAGCTGGGCAGGAGGCTTGCAGATGCCCCGGCTGCCCACATCGATAGCATCTGTGCTGTGTCTCACTCCATCCAATGCGTCCTCTTGGGCGAGGAGTAAGGGAACCTGCCGGTCGGCTCCCACCTGAAGGTGCTGTAGGGGGTTGAGGACGACTCCTCCATGGGCTGGCTGGACATGAGGCCTGCAGATGCCCCGGATGCCCACAACCATAACACCTGCGCTCTGCTACTTCCTCTCCTCGTCGTATTCCAGAAGGCGCAGTAGAAGCAACAGGAGGCACATTAACACATTAACACAGGTATCAACACGAGGTGGTGGCTCAGAGGAACGGGGAACAATGGGGACAGAAGAACTGGGGGCCACCGGTGTTGTGGAGCAGGTAGGCCTCTCTCCATCCTCCAACAGAACTCTCCACTGAGGCTTGATGGTGAGATCCTCATCAGCGAGAGATGCAGCTTCTTCCACTGTAGCAGGTTTCCTCTCACGCACCCATTCCCTGATCTCAGCGGGGCACTGGGCAAAAAATTGTTCTTTTAGGATAACCTGGAGACAGGTGTTCCAGGTTAAGGCCTCCTCTGCCTCCAGCCAGCGATTACATATTTGTTTGAGTTTATGGGCATACATCTTGAAAGACACTTCCTCATTACAGGCTAAAGTACGAAACTGGGTCCTGTAAGTGTCTGGGGTCACAGCATAATGTTCTAGAACAGTCCGTTTAATCTCTGCATACTCACAGTTTCACCGAGGGTCCATAGCTCTATAGGCTGCGGCAGCTCCACCCTCTAAGAGCCCCACCAGATGTCGGACACGCTCCCTTTCCGGGACTTCCATTAATCGACACTGATGCTCAATGTCCTGGAAGAAGCCCTCAATGTCACCGGAAGCCTCATTAAACGGCTTGAAGTCTTTGCGGGACACTCTGGGGAGTTCCCTCATGGGGGATGCTGTGGGTACAGTCTGTCTGGAGCTTCTCGCTGCCTCCAAAGCGATCTCCCTCTCCAGCATTGCCCTCTGCCCCTCTAGCAATGCCCTCTCCTCCATCCTGCACTGCCTCTCCTCGGCTCTGCATATGACCTCCATCTTATATTCTATGGAGACCTCTTCTCCCAGCAAGGCCATCTCCTCCTCGTACCACACAACCCACTGACTTTTTTGGGTATTTACCTCCGGCTGCCGTCTTTCCTCTCTTTGCTGTGAGGATCCTTCCTCAGCATCGTCTTGCAGGCGAACTGCTTCCAAAGCCTCAATCAGCTGCTCCTTGGAGAGTCCCTTGTAGCTGACTCCCAGTTCACGGGCCTTTGTTTGTAGGTTCTTCGCAGTCCAGTTCTTGTACTCTGAGGCTCTGGTTCCAGAAGTTGATGGGCCGTTGTCCTCCATTTCTTCTGCTCTGATCCCACCGCTGCCAACCAGTTTGTGACGGGAGTATTCTCAAGAGCAAGGAGGGACAACAGGCCTGGGAACTATCCAACAGATTTATTGACCAGAAAACAGGAACAACACGAAGGTAATTTGCAGAGTCCCAAAATAAGTCCATAGGAAACTGATTCGGGGGCACCTCCCGACAATCCTTGTGCCAGATCACAAAACCATAGTCCTTTAAGAGTCCCAGAAATCCACCACGATCACACAGAGGCCGAGGCTTCCTCAGACAGCCTCGTCCTTCTTTTTCAGCATCCAACTCACATCTGACTGAGTTGCTCTGAGTTGCTCTGCTCCTGGATCAGCCCATGTGTGTAGTGGAGGAGGGTTCCACTCCTCCTATGCAATGGTTTGGCCCACAGCAAGGCACCACTGTGTCTACAAGGATTTGCACTGAAAGTAGTCCTCTGCTTACTAAACAATAGCTAATCTCTCCCAATCTGTTGACCAAGTTAATTACATTATAGTCTCAGGAATGAAGTCAGGTTAGTTACAGCTAATAGAACCAGAGAACAATTACACACATCACATGGCATTGCAAAGCATTGGGGGAAGGGAAACATGGTTAACACAGCAAATGCAAGCAGAGAACAGTTACGTGGCATATTATACAAATACAGGACAGGGAAAAATATATACATCATGACACCGCGTGTGTACGAGGTGTACGGAGCGGAGCCGCGTGTGTACGAGATGTATGGAGCGAAGCCGTGTGTGTACGAGGTGTACGGAGCAGAGCCCTGTGTGTACGAGGTGTACGGAGCAGAGCCCTGTGTGTACGAGGTGTACGGAGCAGAGCCGCGTGTGTACGAGGTGTAAGGAGCGGAGCCGTGTGTGTACGAGGTGTACTGAGCGGAGCCCTGTGTGTACGAGGTGTGCGGAGCAGAGCCCTGTGTGTACGAGGTGTAAGGAGCGGAGCCGTGTGTGTACGAGGTGTACGGAGCGGAGCCGTGTGTGTACGAGGTGTACGGAGCAGAGCCCTGTGTGTACGAGGTGTACGGAGCGGAGCCCTGTGTGTACGAGGTGAAATGTTTTAAACTCAAATTTTTACATTTCACAGAGAGTAAAATGGAGCCACAATTTACACAGTAATTTCTCCCAAACCTGAGGTCAGGAATGACTGCACACGGCCGGGCTCCAATGGCGAGAGTCACTGTTTTGCTGTGTAAGGAGCGGAGCCCTGTGTGTACAAGGTGTACGGAGCGGAGCCGTGCGTGTACGAGGTGTATGGAGCGGAGCCGTGTGTGTACGAGGTGTACGGAGCGGAGCCGTGTGTGTACGAGGTGTACAGAGCGGAGCCGTGTGTGTACAAGGCGTACGGAGCGGAGCCCTGTGTGTACGAGGTGTTCGGAGCGGAGTCATGTGTGTACGAGGTGTTCGGAGCGGAGTCATGTGTGTACGAGGTGTTCGGAGCAGAGCTGTGTGTGTACGAGGTGTACGGAGTGGAGCCTTATGTGTACGAGGTGTAAGGAGCGGAGCTGTGTGTTTACGAGGTGTACGGAGCAGAGCCCTGTGTGTACGAGGTGTACGGAGCAGAGCTGCATGTACGAGGTGTAATGTTTTAGAATCCAATTTTTCAATTTCACAGAGTAAAATGGAGCCACAATTTACAGAGAAATGTTTCCCAAACCTGAGGCCAGGAATGACTGCACACGGCCGGGCTCCAATGGGGACAGTCACTGTTTTGCTTTTGGAGCACTAATTTGGCAGTTCTCGCTTGTGGGGGCCAATTGTAAAGTCCCCGATGATTGTGGACAACATACAACCCCCTAAAGTGACCCCATTTCAGACCCTGTACCCATCAGGAAGTCATCTAAGGGTGTAATGGGCATTTTTATCTTACAGGTGTCACTGATTTCTTTACCACTTGCTGTGAAGATAATATGACATTTGTTCCGAGGTGCAGCACAGGTGGGGAAACATCTGAGTGGGCTCCTAACCAGGTGTTATGGTGGTTCCTCTCAGCGCCTCCCTACTCACTATGGTCACTGCAGCTTTTCAGCATGTTGCTTCCATTTAGCCTTGGGGGATTGGCCAGTCTCTAAAGGAATTTAACCCTGCTGTGTCCTTCACAGATTAGGTTCCCCAGCCTATCCTGTGCCGGCAGGTCCTATATTAGGCAGCTCCACCATCCGCTTTCTGCTGGATGTTGGTTCCTAGGCAGTTCACTTTGCCTGTTGTACCTCACACTTGTGTTTCTGACCCACCAATCAGCTGAGGTAGTCTTGGGGACTACCGTGGAGTAGTTCCTGGTGTCTACCGGCTGTCTGGCCTATCCTCTCCACCAGTAGCTCTAGTGAAGACCTGGTGGACACCCAGTTACACCTCTCTAGGGTAAGCCTGGCTGATGGTGCAGTGGGTCCACATCCACCAGTGTTACACCAAGTAACTGTGCACACCTCACAACTTTTGAAGCACAGATAGAGCATGCGGCGCACATAGCAGCAAATTTTGGCCTTACCCTAATCCACGGCCATTTACCGCTTCTTTCTCCCCCGGCAGGAGGAGTTGTCAGAGGGGCGCTGGTAGTGTGGGAAATTCAGCAGACGCCTGAGACTGCAGGACGTAGACCCAATTCTGGGACTGACTGCTGTATCCAGGACAGTTGGGACTAGAGATGAGCAGGTGGATTCCTGGGTCTCTGGTCCAGCGTGCGTGGGACCTGGGGATTATTTTTTGTGCCGTCATTCACAGTCGGAGCCTCCAGAACGGTCTCCTCTTTATGTAGCGTCACTATACGACATCCGGCTTATTTGTGTCTGTAAGGCCGTGTTCACACATTGTAGAAATACGGTGTTTTTTGTTTTCTGCAGGATCCGCACCATCTGCAATAACGATCTTCTCCCCCTTATTTGATGCGTTCTTGGTGCAGATGTGAAGCCGCGGTTTTTAATGCGCTTTTTAGAGGACAGAAAAGCTTTGATTCTGCACTTAATAAAGTTTCTGCAGTTTTTTACCTGCGATTTTATTAGAGAGAAAAGCCCCAAATCCGCACAGATCAGCCGCGTGCCTTGGGCGCACAGCGGGCGCCTTTTATGGTAAAGTAGTTTTTATTAAGGATTTATTTACATAAATGGGGTAAAGAAAAAAGGGAGACAGATTATAAATACCCAGTAATACAGACAAGAACCAAACAACAGCAAAAGAGAGAAATGTAAAGTCATGAAAGAGAGAGGCGGGGAAAAGGGTTAAGGAGGAGAATGGGGAAGGAAAAATAGGGTTTGTTAACCCCTTAGAGACCTTGCCCTTTTTCATTTTTGCGCTTCTGTTTTTCGCTCCCCTTCTTCCCACAGCCATAACTTTTTATGTTTCCGTCAGTATGGCCATGTTAGGGCTTGTTTGTTGCGGGACAAGTTGTGCTTTGGAACGACATCATTGGTTTTACCATATCGTGTACTCAAACATGGGAAAAAAAATTCCAAGTGCGATGAAATTGCAAAAAAAGTGCAACTCCACAACTTTTTTTTGATTTTCTTTTTACCATATTCACGAAATGCTAAGACTGCCCTGCCATTATGATTCTCCAAGTCATTACAAGTTCATAGACACCAAACATGTCTCAGTTCTTTTGTATTTAAGTGGTGAAAAAAAATCAAAAATTTGTTGGGAAAAAAAAAAGTGCCATTTTCTAAGATCCGTCACATCTCCATTTTTCATGATCTTGGGTTGGGTGAGGGCTTATTGTTTGTGCGCCGAGCTGATGTTTTTATTGATACCATTTTGGTGCAGATACGATCTTTTGACCATCCATTATTGCATTTTAATGCAATGTCGCGGCGACCAAAACACCTTAATTCTGGCATTTTTACTTTTTTTTCTCACTACACCGTCTAGTGATCAGTTTGTTCCTTTTTTTATTGATAGATCGGGCGATTCTGAACGCGGCGATACCTAATTTGTGTATGTTTGATTTTTCTATTGTTTTATTTTGAGTGAGGTGAAAGGGGGGGATTTAAACTTTTATATTTTTTATATATTTTTAAAAACTTTTTTTTACTTTTGGCCTGCTTCAATAGTTTCCATGGGAGACTAGAAGCTGCCATAACTCGGTCGGCTCTGCTACGTACAGGCGATGATCAGGTCACCTGTATGTAGCAGAATACCTCACTTGAGCTGACGTGTGCTGGGAAAGATGCGGGCTCACCACCGGAGCCGACATCAAAGGGAGAGAAGCTACCTGCACCGTACTAGGACGGTCATGGAGGGGTTAAGGAAAATGGGGAAAAGGGAAAAATGAAAGGGATAGAAAGAAAATGAAAAAGATTGGTCTGCACAGGATAGGTCGGGAAAGGGGTTGCGGGACACATGTAATACCTTATATATAAAACATTTAAGAGGCGGGAGGAGAAGAGAAGGAATGGGAAAGGCGAGGAAAGAAAAGGGGAGAAAGGAAGAACAGCTGTAACCAGGCGGAGAGACGAGAATCTAGAGGAATCCTGACTGTTACACCATGGAGGATACTGAGTGTTGGAGTCTGATAGCGCCGCAGTTCTCATGAAATCTGCGCTCTCTGTGGTCTGAAGACCCTGCGGACCTCTGGGGCTTTGATGCATTTCCCCTTTATAGGCTTCTTCTGAAAAAAACATGTTAAGAAAAAAAATGTATGAAGAGAAAACCGCCGTCACATTTATAAGCGCAGAATCAAAGCTTTTCTGTACTAATAAACAAGTGTTAAACGCGGCTTCATATCTGCCAAATAACATCAAATATGGGGGAAAATGCAAAAAAGAAGAAACGCAGCAAACGCACAATAATCAGGGAAGATTGTCACTACGTCATCTGGGTCAGACATTTACAGAAGAAAGAACGCAGCATTTACGCTACGTGTGAACACGTCCTCCGCATTACAGCTTTATCACATTATTTTATGGGTTTTATAGAGAAAAATATCAATTACGCCATTTTGTTTCTCCCGTAATTTACCGATTCCTGTAAATAATCTGATCGCTGCGTTCTGCGGGTCATTACAGTTATATTGGCACAACTATGTCCGGGTTATTCACTGATCTGTGATGCTTATTATTTAAAAAACGCATTAAAATGACATTTTTTTCATTATCAGGTGTTTTTCATTATTATTAGTAATTTTATGGGATGAAAAAATCTCTTATTCTCCTCTAGAATTCAGAAACATCCATTGTACACAGCAGTGTATTTCTATCGGAATAATCTGCCTGTAGTCAGAGCCTGGAATATGGATCAAGTGCACACAATCCTGCAGTCACTTCACCGGAGCTTATGGCTCAGCAGCTTACAGTGCCTGTCAGTAATGTTGAGGCTGTGGGTTCAGGATCTGGGAGTGTAACATTAAAAAATACATTTTTGTAAATTGCTTATTATTTTAAATACTTTTATAGGAACAAAAATATATTTTTTTCTTCACCTCAGTATACAGGCACCAGAAAAAGCATTCTTATACACAATGTATTGCTATGGATATGTATACTCTGCTTCTGAGTTCATTGCCGGCAATATAGTGGTCAATATGACCAAATTCTCCCATCTCCAGCATCGTGAGCTGTGGCTCACTGGTAAAGCAGCAGCCTGTGGATACTGAGATGGAAGCTCATAGTCCTGGGGAGACCAATCACTGAAGGGAGAGGAAGTGAATCTATAATCTAATTTATGCACTTAGCATAAGAGAGACTTAGCAGAGAGAAGCGGCCAATCCCTCCGAGCAGGAGGAGCTACAGGAGCGATGAAAATGTCGGAGAGGAATATAGAGGTTGGGAGAACAGCTGAGACGGGACATGACAGTCCAGCTGAATCTGGGATGGTTGGGAGCTATGCATTTGAGATGCTGTTGTGTCATTACCTTAAAAAGGCGGTCCATGCTCGGAAATTCTACTAAGATGAGTAGTCAAAATTCCTCCAGAAACTCACTGCCAATTATTGCAAGCGCTTGATTGCAGTTGTTGCTGCTAAGAGTGGCCCAACCAGTTAAAAGGTTTAGGGGCAATCACTTTTTCACACAGGGCCCTGAAGGTTTGGATTTCTTTTTCCCTATATAATAAAGATCTTCATTAAAAAAACTGCATTTTGTGTTATCTTTGGCTAATATTTACATTTGTTTGGTGATCTGATACAAACATGCCAAAGAATAGGAAATGTGTGTGCATATGTCTATGTATACATATATACAGTGTGTGTGTATATACATATGGTGATGGTGAGGAGGCAGGGAGGAGTTTGTGTGGAAAATGGAGAAGGCGTGCTAAGTGCTGGCTCACAGGCCACTGCAACGCATAACGGAGCTTGTAGTATTAGAGTGCAGTACGCCGGGGGACAAGAAGTGACTGATAAACATCAGAGCTGCATCTGGCAGACACCAAGTGATGCTATCTGCCTCATAAAGGTATATATTCCTATAATAAGAGTATGGATCCATTACTGGCACATAATAGTAAGATTAATGAATACAAAATTAAACGAATTAGGGTAGTGGATAACTTTTAATATTTGGTACAGAAACCTTTGTTTGTAATTACAGAGGTCAGACGTTGCCTGTAGTTCTTGACCAAGTTTGCACACACTGCAGCAGGGATTTTGGCCCATACTTCCATACAGATCTTCTCCTAATCCTTCAGGTTTCAGGGCTGTCGCTGGGCAGCATTGATTTTAAGCTCCCTCCAAAGATTTTCTATTGGGTTCAGGATCAGAGTTTGGCTAGGCCACGCCAGGACCTTGAAATGCTCCTTAGTTCCTCTTGCTGTGTTTTGGGTCATTGCCATGCTGGAAGACCCAGCCACGACCCATTTTCAATGTTCCAACTGAGGGAGGAGGTTTTTGGCTAAAATCTTGCGATCCTTGACCCATCCATCCTCCCTTAAATACGGTGAAGTCATCTTGTCTGTTTTGCAGAAAGACACCCCTAAAGTATGATGTTTCCCCCCACCGTGCTTCATGGTTGGGACGGTGTTCTTGGATTTGCACTCATCCTTCTTCTTCCTCCAAACATGGCGGGTGGTGATGATAGCAAAAAGTTCTATTTTGGTCTTATCTGACCAAGTGACATTCTCCCTTGCCTCCTCTGGATCATCCAGATGGCCATTGGCAAACTTCTAATGGGCCTTGACATATGCTGGTGTGAGTAGCAGGACCTTGCGTGCCCTGAAAGATTTTAATCCATGATGGCATAGTGTGCTTGTAGCTCTATTACTGGCACCCCTGCATGGTGGGATGCCAGCTTACTCACTGCCTCAGACCCTCGGCACAATCCTCAGCGTTCTCCTGCTTCCTGGTTGTGTGAGAGCCGCAGCTCTAAGCAATGCACCTAGTACACACATGCGCGCACTCCCCCATTCTTAAAGGGGCAGAGCAAGTATATACTAAATACTCTTAGCTTGTTGCTCAGAGATATTTAGTATAATTACTACACCTGGAAGATGGCTTCCAGCTAATTGCTGGGAGTCATCCTATATAAAAGACTCCCTCTCCCTTAGGGATTCGCCATGCAACGTGTAGAATCATTAGTCAGTAAGGTGTACTACTAGTGAGTTATGAGGTCCCCTGGTCCTGGTTTGGCTAGTGTCCTAAACCTGTATTCCTTGCCTCAGTGTGGCCAGTCCTGAATCCGTCATCCCCTGGTCCCCGAGCAGCCAGTGTCTGAAACTCATTCCGGTGTGGCAAGTCCTGTATCCGTAGTCCCCTGGATCCAGAAAGGCCATGGCTTGAATCTCATTCCCGGAGCGGCCAGTGCTTGAAGCTTGTCCATGAGTGGCCAGTGCCTGAACATTGTCATCTGGTCTGTGTTCGCCCAAACCCTGTTCCAGTATCATAGACCAGAGTGTCTTAACCTTGCCCTAATCAGTGTCAGTAACCATTCTGTAGAGGTACCAGAACTTACTAGTCTGAACAGAGACCTATCCCTATTCAATGTCAGCGAACCTGACCCCTGGGGTCTGCAGCTGCAATATTGGGTTCTGCCCCGGAGTGGTACCTGGCGGCTACCTGCAGGTCAGTCTGTATCCACCAGTTAACGCTAGGTAGCTGATTAGCTATGCACACTTCCTGAGCAGGCCCAGTCCTGTGATCCCAGCTCTCTTCAGGTCATTGACCAAGTCTTACCATGTAGTTCTGGGCTGATTTCTGACCTTTCTCCGAATCTTCCTTACCCCACGAGACGAGATCTTGCATGTAGCCCCAGACCAAAGAAGACTGACAGTCAACTTGTGTTTCTTCCATTTTCTAATAATTTTGTCAACAATTGTTGCCTTTTCACCAAGCTGCTTGCCTATTGTGCTGAAGCCCACCCCAGCCTTGTGCAGGTCTGCAATTTTGTCCCTGGTGTCCTTAGACAGCTCTTTGGTCTTGGCCATGGTGGAGAGGTTGACGTGTGACTGATTATCTGGAAAGGTGTCTTTTATACAGGCAACAAGTTCAAACTGGTTGCAATTAATACAGGTCACAGCAGAGTAGAAGGGCTTTTTAAAGAAAAACTAACAGGTCTGAGAGAGTCTGAATTCTTGGTGGTTGGTCGGTGATCATACACTTATTTCATGCAATAACATGCAATTTCATTATTTTAAAATCATACAATGTGATTTTCTGTTTTTTTTATTTTTAGATTTTCTGTCACCGTTGAAGTGTACCTGTGATAAATATGACTGACTTCTCCATTCTTTGTAGGAGGGAAAACGTGCAAAATCGGCAGCGTATCAAATACTTATTTTCCGCACTGTGTCAGGATCTTGGCTGTACATGTCCTTAAAGATTCATTTCTTACATTCGCATCAAGACATTTTTCAACCAAACTGTGAAGTCGTGAGCGATGAGCACGGTGAGAGATTTCACCAAGATATTGCACCTATGGAAAAAAGAGATCAAGGACAATGGAATCCATCAATGCTTGTAGATAACGTTGGGCCATTGTAGGAGATGACCCGGTGCAGGAGTACAAGAGACAAGAAAAAGAGCTGTCACTGAATGAGGGCCACAGCTTATAATGCAATTTCTGTGACTGTGTGTAATCCGTAATAGTGTTTAGATATGTCTTAGATATTGGAATTGCTGCTAAGCTTCCTCTAAGTATCAGACAATTGGCCTAACAAAATATCACGCATCTTTATATTTGCAGAAATAATGTTTCCGAGTCCTGAAACTTTTATGTATCAGTAACATGTAGCAGTAAAAGGAAAACTTGTAGATATCGTAGAAACAAGGGACAAGTAAAATTGTCATTGTCAGATCTGAATTCAGAAGGGGAGAATCAGGAGGACACGGCTCGTTTCATAACCCAACCGGACAGCTTCTTTTTAACCAATGAATTATTAAATGTTAAACAGCTACAAGTCCTACAGTCAGCGCAGAGACCATAGAGTCGGTGATAGGGGCGTCACATAGGACTTGGCTCCTAGAGAAAAGGAAAAACAAGGAAAACTGAAGCACAAAAAATAGGGATCATACGACCTAAGGGGGGGGGGGTAAGAGGGAAAGGTAGACATTGCTCCATGAAACTTTAAGCTGATTTTCATCATGCCGTAATTATTTAGTTTCTAATGCAGCGTAATACAATAAATAAGAGGGGTGGTATTGTGTTTAACCCCTTTCTGACATCAGACGTACTATTCCGTCCATGTGCCCTGAGCCAATTTGACCATTGACAGAATAGTACGTCTCGGCGATCGGCCGCGCACACAGGTGGTGTGCGGCCGATCGCGGCCGGGTGTCAGCTGATTCTCACAGCTGACACCCAGCACTAAGTGCCAGGAGCAGTCACAGACCACTCCCGGCATTTTAACCCCCAAAATACTGCAATCGAACACGATCACAGCATTCCTGGTGCAGTCAGAGGTCTGACAGTCCCTCTGCCTTTGGATCGGAGACCCCACAACGTGACGCGAGGTCGCGATCACTGCCATGGTAACCTGATGTTGTCACGACCAGAGCTAAGAAACTTCCTGGTCATACGCAGTGCAAGTCAGGCGGTCTCTCAGTGTCAGGGCACTGAGTGCAGCGCTGACAGCTTCTATAGCAGGGGTGGGGAACCTCAGGCCCCAGGGCCATTTACGGCCCTCGATGACCTTTTGTCAGGCCTCCGAGCAGATTCTCAGGGACCGCATTCTTGGGCAGGGAGCTGTATTTTGATTGCCAGAAGCTCATTAATTTCTTCTTGCTCTGTTAGCACACACACGCAGTGTTCACTACTGAACATTGAAGGGCATGCAATGAAAGATTAAGTCATGAAACCAGTGCCAGAGTCAGGATGTACTTTGTGGGCGGAGCTTGTACAGCCCCCGAAGGATGGTATAAATATCCAAATGGCCCTTGGAAGAAAGAAGATTCCCACCCCTGTTCTATAGCATGGGGATGTTGCTTCATCTGCCTGCCATAGAAGCGATCAGCCTGCAAAAAATGACTGTCCCATGGTGGGACAAAGTGTAAAAGATAGAATGAAATGAAAAAAACATGTAACTAATTGTAGAAATAAAAAAAATAAATAGAAAATAAAAAAGTCAATATTTATTCTAACATTAAATAAATATTTGAATTAAAAAAAATCTAAACAGTAAAAGTACACATATTTGGTATTGCCACGTCCATAACGACCCAACCTATAAAACTGTTCCACTAGGTAACCCCTTTAGTGAACACCATAAAAGCAAAGACAAGAAACAACGCTTTGTCATCATACCGCCAAGCAAAAAGTGGAAAAACACTTGATCAATAAATAAACATGGTACCGCTGAAAACGTCATCTTGTCCCGCAAAAAAAAGCCCCCATACAGTGTCATCAGAGGAAAAATAAAAAAGTTATAGCTCTCAGAAAAAAGCAATGAAAAAATAATTATTTTTTTATATAAAATAGTTTTTATTGTATAAACATAAAAAATGATATAAATGAGGTATTGCTGTAATCATAGTGACCCGAAGAATAAAACTGCTTTATCAATTTTACCACACCTGGAACGGTATAAACGCCCCCCCCAAAAGAAACTCATGAATTGATGGTTTTTCTTCATTCTGCATCCAAAAATCAGAATAAAAAGCGATCAAAAAATATCAAAAAATTATAGCTCTCAAAATGTGGTGATGCAAAAACTATTTTTACAATGAAAAGCATCTTTTAGTGTGTGACAGCTGCCAAGCATAAAAACCCGCTATAGCACCTCATTCACATGTCCTGATATTTCTGGTACTGGTACTGTGCCGGAGATCGACACAAGCAGGGGAGAATGGTGAGTCGTGTTCAGCACCTGGCACTGGGGAACAGCGCTTACTGTAACGCTTCTTCCCCGGTGCCAATGCGTGTCATATGAATGATATCCATGTGATTTATGTGTGCACGTATGCTGTTTTGTGGCCCATGCTGACATTAAAAATGGACGTCAGCGTGGTTTGCTCATGGACACACGGTCCGTGGAAACACTCTGACATGTGCACAGACCCATTCACTTGAATAGGCAAATAGTGCTCCGGTCCTCCCGAGTCTCTCCGCATGGCTGCCCAATGGTATAAAATTCTGTGACACACCCATGGTGTCTATATGATCACTGCAAACCCTAGATGAATTCATTGAGGTGTAATTCATAAAATGGGGTCACTTATAGGGGGTTCTGCTGTTCTGGCACCTCATGGGCTCTCCCAGTGTGTCATGGCACCTGCAAACCATAACAGTAAAATGTCGCGCTCCTTCCATTCTGAGCTCTGCCATGCACCTAAACTGTGGTTTACCCCAACATATGGGGTATCAGCGTACTCAGGACAATTTGCACAATAACTCTTGGAGTCCAATTTCTTCTGCTACCCTTGAGAAAATATAAAAATTGGCTTAGAAAATATCATTTTTGTGGGAAAAAATATTTTTTACTTTTATGGCTCTACGTTATAAACTTCTGTGAAGCACTTGAGGTTCAAAGTGCTCACTACACATTTAGATAAGTTCCCAGGGGGGGTCTTATCTAAATAAGATAAGTTCCCTGGGGGGGTCTAGTTTCCAAAATGGGTTCACTTGTGGGGGATTTCCACTGTTTAGGCACATCAGGGGCTCTCCAAACGTGACATGACACCGCAGACCATTCCATCAAAGTCTGCATTCTAAAACGTCACTACTTCCCTTCCGAGCCCCAATGTGCACCCATACAGTAGTTTTCTGCCACATATGGTGCATCAGTGTACTCAGGACAAATTGGACAACAACTTTTGGGGTCCAATTTCTACTGTTACCCTGGGGAAAATAAAATATTGGGGACTAAAAATCATGTTTGTGGAAAAAATGATTTTCATATTTTCACACCCAGACGCTATAAACTTTAGTGAAACACCTGGGGGTTCAAAGTTCATATCACACATCTAGATAAGTTCCTTGGGGGGTGTATTTTCCAAAAAGGGGTCACTTGTGGGGGTTTCCACTGTTTAGGCACATCAGGGGCTATCCAAACGCAACATGGCGTCCAATCTCAATTCCAGCCAATTTTGTGTTGAAAAAGTCAAACGGCGCTTCTTCCCTTCCAAGCTCTACCATGCGCCCAAACAGTGGCTTACCCCCACATATCAGTTATCAGCGTACTCAGGACAAATTGCACAATAACTTTTGCAGTCCAAATTCTCCTGTTACCATTAGGGAAAAAAAATAATTGGATCTGAAGTAAAGTTTTTATAAAAAAAGTTAAATGTTCATTTCTTTTTTAAAACATTCCAAAAATTCCTGTGAAGCACCAGAAGGGTTAATAAACTTCTGACATGTGGTTTTGAGCACCTTGAGGGGTGCAGTTTTCAAAATGGTATCACTTTTGGGTATTTTCTATCATATAGACCCCTCAAAGTGACTTCAAATGTGATGTGGTCCCTAAAAAAAAAATGGTGTTGTAGAAATGAGAAATGGCTGGTCAACTTCTAACTCTTATAACTTCCTAACGAAAAAAATTTGGTTCCAAAATTGTGTTGATGTTAAGTAGACATGTGGGAAATGTTATTAAGTCTTTTGTGTGACATAACTCTGTGATTAATGGGCATGAAAATTCAAAATTGGAAAATTGCAACATTTTCCACCAAATTTCCATTTTTTTCACAAATAAACGCAAGTCATGTCAAAGAAATTTTACCACTAACATGAAGTACAATATGTCATGAGAAAACAATGTCAGAATCACCAGGATCCATGGAAGCGTTCCAGAGTTATGACCTCATAAAGGGACAGTGGTCAGAATTGTAAAAATTGGCCCGGGCATTAACGTGCAAACCACCCTTGGGAGTAAAGGGGTTAATGGCTAACTGAAAAGATGGTAACACATTGCAAGCTTTCCAGACTACTCAGGTCTCTTCAGGCATAGAGTAATACAAAATCTGAAGAATCACATAGCACAGACATAATGCAATAGGTAAGACAAATGACGTGAAGTAGAACTATCATTATGGGGGAGGGATAAACAGTGGTGGCCATAAATATTGGAACAGTTCATAGATTAGGAGTGTGAAAGTTTTATTGTCCCCTGATAGGGGTCTGGTTCTGTGTTGTGATGCCCCACAATGTCTGAGGAGAAAATTCCTTAATTGATATTAGACATGAATCCATGCGACACATTCATTCCTGCATTGAGAGTGTCAAAGACTGTCATGAGTTTATACTCCCAGATCCTTCTGTTTCTCTGAGATTTGAAGTTACCTTTTTCATACAAGTAATTTCATGTCCATGGTGCTGTGATCAGGGCTGCAAAAATGTTTTGCCACAGGTAGATCTATTCTTTTTTCTCTTATTGTGTAGTTGTGAGAATTCATCCTTGTTCTAAGCTTTTGCCCTGTCTCTCCCACATACAGACCCCCCAGTTGGTACAAATAATTAAGTACACCACTCTTAATTCTTTGACGCCCCCGGAAGAAGCAGGCGGCGAAACGCGCGTCGGGGTGAGGGGACGCTGGATCACACTTGTAATTAGAGGTAATATTACTTTTTCATTCCTTGTGCTCTGTGCATATCGGCATATTTATGATCAGGATTCTTGACGTTCTCATTGTGTCCGTGTTATTTTACACGGTTATAGTATATATGCCTTTAGCCTCTGAGTGGTTTCCCTTATACCCTTAGGGGAGGGATATTTTGGATATCATTGATCTTGTTCAGACATTGTATATGGGTTCTGACTGTATGGAATAAATATTATAATTATTGATATAAGAATTGATATGTACTGTCATGTAATTGGTTCATACATGTCAGTCTTACATTGTCTCCTCATGATTACTTAAGTGTGTACGGTGTCCCCTATTACGACATTATGCTTTTGTCATTTTTAGAATTTTTGAATAAAATGAATTTTTAATATTATTGGGATTTCTTCCTTGTTCCATGTTTATATTGATGGGATATGTGATACGGATTTGCGTGATTTGCCCTTTTGGATTAGGTTTTGGGACATTGTAGTTATTCTATTTGTACACTTAACAAGTGTCCCTCATTTAGTATTTACATAAAGGGTAAGAATGGAGATGAGAACAAGTAGCATTACTTGATTAAACTATTTGCATAGTTTTTCCCTCTCTGCTTTAGAAGTCAACAAACTGGCTCCATAACACAATGCATAATTAGCATATCAGCAAACATCACTAGTGATCAAGGTAAGGGCACAATAAAAGTCAATATTACCGGCTTACAAACAAAAGTCTGTTTTCTTGACCAACTAGAAATTAAACACTTAAAATTAAGGCCAACATACAGATAACATTCTATTATTCTCTATTTGCTAAAAATAGTTGTCTGGTTAATTAAGGAACACTGCTGTATGTCTTCACAATGGCAAAAGTAAAAAAAAAAAAAAGTTTATAAAAATATTAAAAAAGTAAAAAAAAATATGAAAGTTCAAATTCCCCTTTTGCCCCATTTAAAATAAAACAATAAAAAATACATATTTGGTATTGCTGCATTCAGAATCACCCGATCTATCAACATAAAAAAAGAATTAACCCGATCACTAAATGGCGTAATGAGATAAAACGTAAAAAATGCCAGAATTAAGTTTTTTTGGTCGCCACACTATTACATTAAAATACAATAACAGGCGATCAGAAGATTGTATCTGCACCAAAATGGTATCATTAAAAACGTCCGCTCGGGCCACAAAAAATAAGTCTTCACCCAACCCAAGATCATGAAAAATGAAGATGCGACGGGTATCGGAAAATGGCGCAATTCTTTCATACTTTACCTAATTAAGATGAGTTAATTTTACTGATAAATGTTTGTTTTTGGTCGTTTATTTTCTGTTGGTATTTGGTTTATTCTATAAAACTCCCATATAATATATCATTCTTGAACACACGCCGCGTGCATCATGTTTTTGTACAATTTGTGAATAATGTATATAGGTTCTCCTCGTCTGAGTTATTTTTGATGGCCCACAAAATACGATTTTCCTGTAACTCATTTCTCACACTCTAGGTATAATAATGACTTTTCCCCGTGTGGGATTTTTGATGTTTGAAAACGTTGTCGGTACCTGCTTTCTGGGGTCTCTTGAGGTTTTTATGTCATGTGAGCCCTGTGCCCAATCAGCGCTGACATCACTGTCCCCACCTTCGGACAAATCAAGCATCATGAGGCCGTCAGAGAGCAGCCGCAGCCCTGGCTTCCTGCTGATGTTCAGACCAAAGGAAGGAGCAGTGAAGCTGCCGCTGATTGGGTGCAGGGCTCGTGTGATGTGAGAACCTCACATTAGCCCCGGGACCGTGAGTCTCAACACCACTGAAGTGGAGCCGGCCCGCCAGTGGAGTGTGTTTTTATTTTAATGAGGTCAAACGTGAGGAATGAGTTCACTGAGAAAAAAAAAAAAGATATATATACTGTATTTTTTGGACTATAAGACACACCTAGGTTTAGAGGAAATTAGGAAAAAAAATTGAAGCAAAAATTGTGGTTAATTCTGTACTTAATATCCCCTATCCTGGTATATATGGTCCCCTCATCCCTACCCTGGTATACATAGATCCCTCATCCCTATACTAGTATGCATGGCCCCATCCTTATCCTGGTTTGCAGGGCTCCCATCATGTCGTAGTATGCATGGCCCTCATCCTTATCCTGGTATGCAGCGTCCCCATTTTGTCCTAGTATGCAGGGTCCCATCCCTATTCTGGCATGATTGGCCCCATCCCGCTCCTGGTATGCATGGCCCCCATCCTTATCCTGGTATGCAGGGCACCATCACTATTCGGGTATGACTGGCCCCCCATTCCAGTCCTGGTATGCATAGCCCAATCCTTATAATTGGCCCCATCCTGGTATCCATGGCCCCATCACAAAACATTAAAAAAAAGCATTACACTTACCTACCCGGCGCTCCTTTGCTGAATCCTGCTCTGATACCAGCAACTGCTTTATGCTTGTAAGCAGCACATGGCAGGGACATAATGCGTTGCTCACAAGCAGAGCACAGCTGCCAGAGTACTCGCCTTTAAAACTATATCAACATTATGAACATAAAAAAGGCTTCTCCCCTATGTGATGTCTCTAATGTTTATTAACAGTTGATTTCCAAGTAAA
This sequence comes from Dendrobates tinctorius, assembly GCF_039654945.1. Lineage (NCBI taxonomy): Eukaryota > Metazoa > Chordata > Amphibia > Anura > Dendrobatidae > Dendrobates > Dendrobates tinctorius. The sequence continues at coordinate 2,274,579 of NW_027362061.1, read as the reverse complement.
ATATTTCCCACATTAAGAAAATGAAAACGGCTTCTCCGCTGTGTGACTGCTCTGATGTCTAACAAGATGCGCTTTCCGGTTAAAATATTTCCCACAATCTGAACAGGAAAAAGGCTTCTCCCCTGTGTGAGTTCTATGGTGTTCATTAAGATTCCCTTTCTGGTTAAAACATTTCCCACATTCTGAACATGAAAAAGGCTTCTCCCCTATGTGAGTTCTCTGGTGACTAACAAGATGCCATTTCTGGTTAAAACATTTCCCACATTCTGAACAGGAAAAAGGCTTCTCCCCTGTGTGAGTTCTCTGGTGAATAAGAAAAAGTTTTTTTTTGTGAAAACATTTCCCACATTCTGAACATGAAAAAGGCTTCTCCCCTGTGTGAGTTCTCTGGTGGGTAACAAAATCTGATTTATGTGTAAAACATTTCCCACATTCTGAACAGGAAAAAGGCTTCTCCCCTGTGTGAGTTCTCTGGTGAGCAACAAGCAGTGATTTACGTGCAAAATATTTCCCACATTCTGAACATGAAAATGACTTCTTTGCTTTAGGAGCAGTTTGTTTTTTATTGCCTCTTTTGTGACTTTGATTTTTCTTAGTAGTCAGTAATGAATCAGAAGATGGGACTCGTTTCATAGGATCAGATGACAGATCTTTGCTGTGAATGGATGATGATATATCTGGAGTAACAGCAATCACTTCAGTTGTATCTTGTAGGATCTCAAGATCATCAGATTTCAAAATTGAAGATGTCAGCTCTCCCTCTGATCTCCTGGTACAGTCATCTGCTAAAATAAAAAAAACAATTATTTTTAATAAAATATCCATGAGTTTTATATCTTTGAACGTTTCTACTTAAACTGTCCATAAAAATGGCAAGCTAAGTAAAAAACTTTAATTATTTACCAAGACAATGAGAGTTCACAGTCTAATAGAAAACCTTGTTGGATGAGCCAGTAGTGTGCGGTGTTCAACTGTTTGTTCATTCTGCCTCCCAAATATCGAATAAAAAGAAACCAATCAATGTTATGTAGGCGAAAATAATACCAATTCTCATCTCACAAAAACAAGTCCCCACTCAGGTCCATCATCTGTCGATGGAAAAACAGAGGTTCCCACACTATTAGTGGCTCAAAGGCTGCTGAAAACCAACAAGGTTTCTATAAACCAATCCAGCAAAATCCGCTCTCCCTTCGGAGTCTTGCAGTGTGCGCAAACAACATTTAGGATCCCTGTATTCAGCAATATTATAGTGAGAAGAACCCACTTAATTTGCGGTGTGTGTCTCCTGGAGCACAATCTGGGCACTATGTGCTGGGTAATAAAATGGCAAATGTGTAATTTTCACTCCAACATCCACTGCGTGTTAATTTCCGGAAAGTGGCTGTGGAGTCAAAATATTCACTCCTCCTACACACGTGGTCAAAATTGTTGGTACCCCTCGTTTAATGACAGAAAAACCCACAATGGTCACAGAAATAACTTTAATCTGACAAAAGTAGAAATAAATCAAAAATCTATGAAAATGAGCAGATGAAAGTCAGACATTGCTTTTCAGCCAGGCTTCCACAGAATTTTTAAAAAATTAAAACTCATGAAATAGGCCTTAACGTAATCAGTTCATGACCGCCAATGGTAGATAAACGCCGGCGCAAGCAGGACTTTGTGCAGCGCAGTCGTTTGTCTACGGTCGGCAGTTTTGTGCTCATCGGGACCCCACATACCTTATAACTAGGGGATTCCACCCCAAAATGCTTCCTGTGACCCCCTACCTCATTGAGACCTGATCGGTACAGGTCCTTATGACGTCAGCGTCACACCAGCCAATGAGACAAATCACTGGGAAAGTTTGTTGCAGCAATGAACTTTTCCTGGCGATCTGCCCCATAAAAACGCTGTTTCTCCTCAGATCTCCTGTCAGTAAGAGATTAGAGGAGAAAGTGTTACAAGAGCTGCTGGGAACAGCTGTGTCAGTCAGCGATTGTGCTATAAAGTAACAATACAGATAAGGCAGGTTAGGGTTAGTGCTATAGTTAGGGTTAGTGTTGGGACTAAAGTTAGTGTTTATTCTAAAGTTAGGGTTAGGCTAAAGAATTAGGTTTTTCTCAATTGTTTCCCCAATAATTTGGTCACGTCAGAGTTTTCTATTTCCGGGAAAAAAATAAATAAATAAAATGGTCCGTCAGTATTATAGTGCAGAGGAGGCTTATGCACTTTTATGTTCTGACTGTGAAGAAAGTGCAGTGTCAGATGGCGATGTGGATTTCGAGGGCTTTAGTAGCAGCGACAGTGATAGCTCAGAAATGAGCAGTGATTCTGGTCCATCCTCACACACAAGGACCAGTACAACAAGGAGGACAAATAGCGCTTCTGGAGAAATGTCTCCAACTCCAATGCCCAGTACTAGCGCTGTCCCTAGTGCTCGTGAATTGGCGCACACCAATGTCCAAGGGGCTTTGCCTCTTGATGTAGCATTTCCCAGATGGGAGGCTTCGGATTCGGCTACTCCATTCATCCCTAATTTTAATGCCATTCCTGGTATAAATGTGGAGGTGGAAAATTTTGGAACAATTAATTTTTTAATTTGTCTCTGACAGATAGCTTGCTAGAGCATATTGTCCTACAAATTTATATGTGTCCCAATTCATCAGCCAGAATCCACAATCCTATTATGCTAGGTCAAATTTATGGACACCAACTAATGTCCTAGAAAGTAAAACATTTTTAGGACTTACATTCAATATGGAGCTTGTTAAAAAAATGAGCATTCAGTCCTATTGGTCCAACTGCCCTGTTCAAGCCACCCCTATGTTATTTCCATTGATGAGTCCATTATAAAATTCAAAGGAAGACTGCATCTTAAGCAATTTATTCCTTCTAAGAGGGCAAGGTTCGGCATAAAGCGCTATAAAATGTGTGAGAGTTCAACCGGATACACATCAGCTTTTCACAATTATGAAGGGAAAGACAGCAAACTGAACCCACCAGGAAGCCCTACTTATCTGGGGACTGTCAGGGTCCTGACAGCGCCAGCGTACAGCCTCCGCTAAGCAGGGACTCACCCGCACCGTAGGGACCCCTGGGGACAAGAATAGCCGGAAAATAAAGATGAACAGGACCTGAATGTAGAAGTTTAGCAAGCCGGCATAGGACATATGGTCATGTGACTGCAAGGGGGCAGGGCTTAGTGTCCTGCTTTCAGAGGAGGTAGAAAACTCAGAGTCAGGCAAAGCGGGGGTCAAGCACAATACAGGCAAGTGAGGTACCTGAGGGATAAACAGACGGAAGGTCAGACAAAGCCAAAGGTCATACACAAGATATCAGTACAGTACCAGGGATGAGACAGAACGGACAGTCAGGGCCAAGCAGAGATCAAAACCAAACAGACGTAGAAGGTACCAGGCAGAATCCAAAGCGATATCCAGAGAACAGGCCGAGTCGTACACAGAGAATCAAGCAACCAGAACACAGCACTAACACACTCAGGGGTCACCACACAATGCCAAGGGCGAAAGTATAACTGACGGGGGATGGGAGCTTCCTGAGGCTATAAGAAGCCTCCCCAGAACCATGAGAGGCCACCATAATAGGTCCCAGGTGTGCAGGTGAGAGTCTGCACTGAGATCAGAACATTAACCCCAGAAGTGCCGGTCATCCAGCACTGGTATCATGACATGGACATCTGGAAAAATGGTTTGGGAGATGATAACTCCATTTTTACAAAAAGGCTACAATCTGTATGTTGACTACTACTACACCAGCATACCCCTATTTAAAAGTCTGGTTGAACATAACATAGGGGCTTGTGGGACCATTCGCAAGAACCATTAGGGGTTTCCACAATCATTGGTCAAAGAAAAGTTCTGAAAGGGGCAGTCAGGGGCTTTACACAATGGAGAGCTGCTTGTCCTTAAGTATAAGGATAAAGATATTTTTATCCTGAGCTCGATCCACACAGATGCCACAAGGGCCACTGCAGACCAACAGGGATCCACTACTCCAAAACCTGTGTCTGTCACTGACTACAACAAATATATGGGGTGTGGACCTTGCAGATCAGGTTCTACAGCCATACCAGGTATCAAGAAAATCAAATACCTGGTATAAAAAGTTAGTCATGTATTTGTTTCAGGTGGCCACATATAATTCTTTTGTGTTATACAAAAAAGCCGGAAATGCAGATACTTTCCTTGATTATCAGGAAAAGGTCACTGAAAATCTTGTTTTTGATAATTTTGTCCCCGCCAATCCTTTAGAATGTGAAGATGTTAGAAGACTCACTGAGCGACATTTTATTGCACTCATCCCAGTAACTGAAACAAGAAAGAACCCCCAGAGAAGATGTCGTGTATGTTCCTAGAGAGGAATGAGGCATGATCCCCGCTATTATTACCCACAATGCCCATCATTGCCAGCCTTATGCCTCCATGACGGCTTTACAATCTTCCACACAGAACCACGTTGTTGAACTGTTTTGACATTCAAGTATTTGGTTTATTTAGTGACAGACACATTTCAGTAGAGCTGACTTAACAATTTCCGGGGGTAGGTGGGGGGAGGTCTCCAGAGATACAAGCTGGGCACAATATATTGGGCACTACAATCACATTTTTGCAATTTTTGCTATAAAACTTCTACTACGAGTTTCTGGAAATCATCCATGTAGTGAAAATGGTCACTATATCCCTAGATGAAATCCCAGAGGGGTGTCATTTCCAAAATGGGGTCACTTCAGGGAGGATTCTCTTGTTCTGGCACTTAGCGGCTCTCCAAAGTGCCATAAAAGCAGAATCCCCCCTGAAGTGACCCCATTTTGGAAATGACACCCCTCTGGGAATTCATCTCTGGGTGTAGTGACCATTTACCTATCTACCTATTTTCCAATGTAATATCTGGGGTTAAAAAAACATTTTAGGCCGGTTTCACATTCGCGCTTTTGAGCGCAGCGACGGCCTGCGCACGGCCGCCACTAAGCCCCGCCCCCTGCCCCGCCTCCACCAGTATCTCCGCCTCCGGGCGCATGACGTTGCATGCGTCGTGCGTCCCCTATCTTCATCACAGAGGGCGCAGGCCGTGCGCAGTCTGCGCACAGTCTGCGTTTGGCGGCGCATGCGTCCTTTTGACGGTGCGCCGAGCAGCGCCAAACGCAACCTGTTGCATTTTGGTTGTGCTTCGGCGCACCGTCAAAAGGACGCATGCGCCGCCAAACGCAGACTGCGCACGGCCTGCGCCCTCTGTGATGAAGATAGGGGACGCATGACGCATGCAACGTCATGTGCCCGGAGGCGGAGATACCGGTGGAGGCGGGGCAGGGCTTAGCGGCGGCCGTGCGCAGGCCGTCGCTGCACTCAAAAGCGCGAATGTGAAACCGGCCTTATTCGTATAAATGTACCATATTATTCGGACTATAAGACGCACTTTTTCCCAAATATTTTTTGGGGGAAATGGGGGTGTGTCTTATAGTAGGAATATACTTACAAATGATGCAGCGGCGCTCTGTGCTGCGTGGAGGGCTCCGCCAGCATTTTGTCAAAGCCCGGAGACCCCTGCAGCTCCATTGCTGCGATGCGGTGGTCTCCAGAAAAATGGCCGCTGTGGGCGGCTCATGCTCAGATTCAGATCTCGCCCCAAGATCTCGTTGCCGAGATCTGAATCTGAGCATGCACCGCCCCCAGCTGCCATTTTCCCAGAAGCCACCGCATCGCAGCAATGGAGCTGCAGAGGCCTCTGGCTTTGACAAAATGGCGCCGCCGCCCCAGCACAGAGTGCTGCCACCGTCCCAGGTAGAGCGCTGCCGCACCAGCATAGAGCGCTGGCGCCACCCCAGCACAGAGCACCGCTGCCGCACCAGCCTGGGATGGGATTTTCCGGAGGCCACTGCACCAGCATAGACCTCCGAACAACCTCTGTGATTACTCTTGCACCTGTGCTGATCCCCCCCGGTAAGCTGAATTCAGACTGTAAGACGGACCCCCATTTGGCACTTTTTTCCCCTATTCTCGTTTTGAAAATTTGGGGTGCATCTTATGGTCCGAAAAATACAGTAATTTTTTCTTCACTGCCCAATGGTATAATTTTCTATGGAACAGCGGTGGTGTCAGTATGCTCACTGCACCACTAGAAGAATTCATTCAGGGAAGTATTTGGTAAAATGCGGTCACTTTTGGGGCTTATGCTGTTCTGGCACCTCAGGGGCTCTGACAATGTGACATGTCACCCACAAACAATTCCAGCAAAATCTGCTCTCCAATATGGCGCTCACTCCCTTCCGAGCTCTGCCATGCGCCAAAACAGTGGATTACCCCCACATATGGGGTGTCAGAATACTCAGGACAAATTGCAAAATAACTTTTTGGGTGCAATTTCTCCTGTTACCCTTTGGAAAAAACATTTGAGGTCGAAAAGTTAATTTTTTGTTGAAAAAATATGATTTTTTATTTTCACAACTCTATGTAACTAACTTCTGTGAAGCACTTGGGGGTTCAAAGTGCCCATCACACATCTAGATAAGTTCCTTGGGGGGTTTAGTTTCCAAAATGGGGTCACTTCACTGTTTAGACACGTCATTGTCTCTGACAATGTGACATCACCCACAAACAATTCCAGCAAAATCTGGTCTCCAATATGGCGCTCCTTCCCTTTCAAGCTCTGCCATGCGCCCAAACAGTGGTTTAGCCTTTTTATTTCCACGGCTCTACATTATGAGCTTCTGTAAAGCACCTGTGGGTTCAAGGTGCTCAATACACATCTGGATAAGTTCTCTAAGGGGTCTAGTTTCCAAAATGGGGTCACTTGTTGGTGGTTTCCACTGTTTAGGCACATCAGGGGCTCTGGAAATGCGACATGGCATCCGCTAATTATTCCAGCATATTTTGCAGTAAAAAAAAAAGAGAATTTGCAAAACAAAATGTATCATCCATTTTCTCCTGTTACCCTTGTGAAAGTAAAAAAAAAATTAGGTGTAAAGGAAAATTTTTGTGAAAGAAAAGTAAATGTTTATTTTTTCCTTCCACATTCCATTCATTCCTGTGAAGCACCTGAAGGGTTAATAAACTTCTTGAATGTGGTTTTGAGCACCTTGAGGGGTGCAGTTTTTACAATGGTGTCACTTTTGGGTATTTTCTGTCATATTTACCCCTCAAAGTGACTTCAAATGTGAGGTGGTCCCTAAAAAAATGGTTTTGTAAATTTTGCTATAAAAGTGAGAAATCGCTGTTTAACTTTTAACCCTTATAACTTCCTAACAATAAAATTTGATATAGTTGATATAGATGATACTGCGCAGGCGCCGCCATCACCGGTGACATTGTGCTGGATGTAATTTTTTTCTAAGCCTCACAATAGCCACAATATTATAGGCATTATCACCAATAATATCAATGCTATTATATGCATTATGTAATAATGGGGGGCAGGTCAGTGAGGGATCAGCGACCTGTCATAAGCCAATACAGAGGAATATGTAATCAGTGCACCACATAAAGCCCCGCCCACAGCCCCACCCACAGCCCCGCCCCAGAGCACGAGAATCTCATTAACTGAAAGCTACAAATACAGATTACACCACAGTAAACCAGAGTTGCCCTCATTTATGGTGGACCATTGGAGCTACTATGGATCCTGAGCAGAAAATTAGAGAAAATAATATTGCTCCCCATTTCAGGGGAGATTGTGCAGGAATCTGAATTCCTTAGGATCAAAAACAATGTAATTTATTACGAGGAGTGACTCCATGACACCAGGGCTGGAGCCAACACATCTCCTGCAGGCGGGAATAAATGTATATTACAGCCATCAGCCACGCACAGCTTAGAGAGGCGAGTTGTGAAATACTCGCCAGGATTCTAGTACTACGAGTACCAAATCCTAACGAGTAAACTCGCTCATTCCTAGGGACCATGAGACATTCAGCAGCACAGAAGGGAGAGAAGATTCATCCGATAAGATCTCAGGGATCTAGGAAGCCAACAGCATCATTACCCTCCGCTTTCTCTTACAGGCCCAGCATAAGATTTTTCTTCAAGTGATTTTCTATCTTCTCAGCACATTCTACGTACGCTGTCATTTGGCTTTATAGTTACAGATCTGGGCAGGTAACGGTCAGCGTCTCCTAATGTGAAGGAGAGAATGGCTGTTTCCTTTCTTTTGAGAATAAACTTCAGTTGTGCAAGCCTTTACTGAGAAAGGAGTAGACATCTAAGGCCGGTATCACACTACTGTGTGTGATGTGAGAAACTCGCACGAGTCTCTCGCATCAACACCCGGCCGCCGACACTCAGGACCGGAGCTGTGGTTGCATGTATTTCTATGCATTTCTATGCAGCCGCAGCTCCGTTCCTGAGTACCAGCAGCGGTGCTGGATGTTGATTACGAGAGATTCGTGCGAGTTTCTCGTATCACACAAAGAAGTGTGATTCCGGCCTAACTGTGTGATCGGTGTGACTCTTTAAGCATGCACTCAGCCTATATTGGGTCAGGCACATGCAATCATATAGGTACTGCTTTAAGGGATCACCCTCACACTAATACCAGGGGGTAGGTGGATCCTCCAGGTCGTAAGTTCTATAGAAAAGGACTTTCAATGCCCAAAGTCATTTGAACAGTTTTAGGTGGAGGAGAATGTTGTGGTCTAGAGGCAAAATGGTGATCATGGTAATACGGCCGGACTACACCACCGATAAAGCAGCCACAGCCGGTGACTGAGAGGAATCTGTGACGTCTCTGCATTCAGTGGTCACTACTTACCTGGGTAGTCATATGTGGGAATCTCCTCTTTACACCACTCATCATCTCTCACATATGTCTCTGTAGTATTAATATGGGTCAGATCTTCACCCTGAAACAAATATTGTAAAAGTCACAGACAGATGGAGAAGTCCCATCTATGATCAGCTCTAATCCTGCCATCTCCACCGCTCTCATTACACAAGTATAAAACATATAATACTGGTGGATAAAACAAGACTGAGCACAAAACCTTCACAGCCGTCTACACATCATAGGGGAGATCTCCTGACACCGTCTCTCCATCTACCTGATGATCCTGAGGAGCACTGGGATCTTCTTGGTTACAGTCCTGTGGAAGAAGAGGACGGGGACATCTCTCTGGTGTTGTCCTCTTACTGGACAGATCTGGAGGAAACACATACAGGGACTGAATTCATTCTCTACATACAGATAATTATAGGCCGTGTGTATTTAGTCCTGTCTATTACCTGGAGATGTGAGGGGCTGGGGAACCTCCATTATGACGTTCTTGTATAGATCTCTGTGTTCTTCTAAATACTCCCACTCCTCCATGGAGAAATAGACAGCGACATCCTGACACCTTATAGGAACCTGACACATACAATGATACCGTCATCCCCCGATCCCTTCATAGTGTTACTGTATAATGTCCCAGCATTCCCAGCAGTGTCACCTCTCCAGTCAGCAGCTCCATCATCTTGTAGATGAGTTCTAGGATCTTCTGGTCATTGATGTCCTCATGGATCAAGGGGTGAGGTGGAGGCCCCGTGATTGGACTCAGGGGTCTTCCACATCCCTCAGACACAGGGTCCTGACAGCGATCACTAGAGGTCTTCTTCACCACTGTGTAATCCTGGTAATGGAGAGACACATTAATAAATCTCACTACAGACATTTCCAGAGTCCTCACCTCTCCAGTTCTGTCCATCTGTTATTCCCATAGATAAGAATGATGTAATGTGACGTCATCAGAATCTCTCACCTCTCCAGTGAGACGGAAGAGGATCTCTAGGGTGAGGTGTAATATCCTCTCCGCCATCTTGTCTCTGTCCATATCCATCCTTGATGGGTAAATCAGGAAAATTCTCTTCTGTAGAAGATCTTCACTGAGAGGATCCGATATTGTAGAGACCTGAATGAGAAGAAGATGATCCGATGTAACATCATAAGAATCCTGTGTAATAATACAATTACTGGAGATAATAAGGGAAACATAGGAGGAGATTTATTATTTTACAGGGTTTAGTTTTCTTCCCTGACATCTACTAATAAAACCTATATATTTAGGCCACAGACAACAAGCAGTTTCCTCCTCGGAGTCGGCAGCTGAACACGTTCCTCATAGACTCATCTTCCATAACGCTAATTCTCGTCTCATTACCGACACTGGAATCGGCATTAGCAATACTGCAGGAGACATTCATTACACGTGACATGAGAAATAACTCCTTCATGATGAGGACGACATCTTCATCTTCTACTACGGCTCTAGAGACAGATGTGACCAGAGTCGGTCACTGCCTCCATCCCCACCGGCCGTCTATATGAAGGTTTCCCGTCTTCCCCGCACTGGAATCTTCTCTCCCGTTAGATCTCAGCTCTGAGTCACACACAGAAGTTTGAGGCTTTTCTGGAAGAACAGGACAGGAGAGATCTGAGGCCGATGTCTCCATGTACAGGGTTTCCCCTCGGGATAAGAGGCTTTTCTATCCCTTTCCCCCAATTAGAGGGGACACCTGTGGATATCGGGGTCTTTACCGGCTGCAGTCCTGGGGGGATTTACTCGGTAACGTGGACGTTGGACAAACGTCACCATCAATTCCCATCAGACTGAAGGAACATCGCTCCTCTATTCAGCTCTATGGATCCAGGATGAAATCCACTGCGGCCCCTGCAAGAAAAGAGCGAAGTCTGGTGAGACCCCCGAGGCCGGAGATTTCTACAGCTGCTCTGTGCGCACAGGACCTGTGGTGAGGTCACAGGAGGGGAGGAGTCAGGGGGTCACATGATCAGGGGCCTCAGTGTGTGCAGGACTCTGCTGTGCTGGTTGTCATGGTGCTGGATGAGGGGAAGTTTATCTGTGGGGTCAGGAGGGGTTTACAGGGTGGAAGTAGCTGAACTGTGTGTGTACGAGGTGTACGGAGCGGAGCCGTGTGTGTACGAGGTGTACGGAGCGGAGCCGTGTGTGTACAAGGTGTACGGAGCGGAGCCGTGTGTGTACGAGGTGTACGGAGCGGAGCCGTGTGTGTACGAGGTGTACGGAGCGGAGCCGCGTGTGTACGAGGTGTACGGAGCGGAGCCGCGTGTGTATGCGGTGTAAGGAGCGGAGCCGTGTGTGTACGAGGTGTACGGAGCGGAGCCGTGTGTGTACGAGGTGTACGGAGCGGAGCCGCGTGTGTACGAGGTGTACGGAGCGGAGCCGTGTGTGTACGAGGTGTACGGAGCGGAGCCGCGTGTGTACGAGGTGTACGGAGCAGAGCTGCATGTACAAGGTGTAATGTTTTAGAATCCAATTTTTCAATTTCACAGAGTAAAATGGAGGTGTACGGAGCGGAGCCGTGTGTGTACGGAGCGGAGCCGTGTGTGCACGAAGTGTACAGAGCGGAGCTGCGTGTGCACAAGATGTACGGAGAGGAGCTGCGTGTGTACGAGGTGTACGGAGTGGAGCCGTGTGTGTACTAGGTGTACGGAGCGGAGCCGTGTGTGTACTCTGTATACCACCATCTTCAGTCACAGACCCCTCCGTGTACACTGTATATACCCGTATACTCCCAGCTTTGGTTGCACACTCCTCTGTGTATGCTTTATACACCTGTATACCCCCAGCTTCGGTCATAGACCCCTCTATGTACTCTGTATACACCCGTATACTCCCAGCATCGGCTGCAGACTACTCTGTGTATGCTGTATACCCCTGTATTCCCCCAGCTTTGGTCGCAGACCCCTCAGTGTACGCTGTATACACCCGTATACCCCCAGCTTCGGTCACAGACCCTGCATCTCTCACACTGTAGAACTGACGCCGGACACACACGGTAAAACTGCGGTCGTCGGTCTCTCATCTCTCGCACTTATACTGATAACATAAGATGGAGTCAGACGAACCCTCCTACAAACCGTGAGAACAAAGTCATTACTACAGGACTGTGTGAGAAAGGGATTTATTCTACAAGAAACGCTGGGGCCACAAATGAGAGAATTCGGGCCCCGTGGCTGGATACTCCGGACCCCCAGCGTGTTAGGACCAGACGGGGTCTTTGTCCCTGGAGCTTCTCTACTCGGGGTAATGAGACTCTGATCTTGGTCATCCGTATGGATAATGGAAATGGAATTACAAAGCTTCTCATATACTTTCCATGTTAGACATGGACGGCACATGTACAGCACACGGACGGCACATGTACAGCACACGGACGGCACATGTACAGCACACGGACGGCTCATGTACAGCACACGGACGGCACATGTACAGCACACGGACGGCACATGTACAGCACACGGACGGCACATGTACAGCACACGGACGGCACATTTACACGGACAGCACATGTACAGCACACGGACGGCACATGTACAGCACACGGACAGTACATGTACAGCACACGGACGGCACATGTACAGCACACGGACGGCACATGTACAGCACACGGACGGCACATGGACGTCACATGTACGGCACACAGACAGCACACGGACGGCACATGTACGGCACACAGACAGCACACGGACGGCACATCTACAGCACATGGACAGCACATGTACAACACATGTACAGCACACGGACGGCACATGTACAGCACACGGACGGCACATGGACGTCACATGTACAGCACATGTACAGCACACAGAGGGCTCATGTACAGCACACGGACGGCATGTTTACACGGACCCATAGACTTGTATTGGCCCTTTGTCATCTGTGCTGCTGGGAAAACACGGACATGAGAGCAGCACCGTAGGTCAAATAGGGGACACGTGGCATCTGTGAAAAACATGACAGGTCGTGTGAAGGGGCCGTACAGTCACATAATAGAAAACATTAGCAGAATTGCCGTCTTTTTCTACATCCTACCTCACAAACAGCAGAATAAAAAGAGATTAATAACAAGTCCTACATGTCCCCCAAACTACTCTGCTAAATCCCCTCTGGCTCCGTGGCCGATGGTTCGGGGGCCCTGATGGTTATTATTCACTTTGCTGCTATAATATAAGGTGAAGCCACAAGACCCCTGCAGACCAGTGCTGAGACTGACGGAGACCCCCGGAGCCACAACACCCCTACAGCCCAGTGCTGAGACTGACGGAGACCACTGGAGCCACAAGACCACTGCAGCCCAGTGATAAGACTGACTGAAACCCCCGGAGCCACAACACCCCTACAGCCCAGTGCTGAGACTGACGGAGACCACTGGAGCCACAAGACCACTACAGCCCAGTGATAAGACTGGCAGAGACTCCTGGAGACACAAGACTCCTACAGCCTAGTGCTGAGACTGACGGAGACCCACCGAGCCACAAGACCACTGCAGCGCAGTGCTGAGACTGGCAGAGACCCCCGGAGCCAAAAGACCACTGCAGGCCAGTGCTGAGACTGACGGAGACCCCTTGAGCCGCAAGACCACTGCAGCCCAGCGCTGAGTCTGGCGGAGACCCGCGGAGCCACAAGACCATTGCAGCCCAGTGGTAAGACTGGCAGAGACCCCCCGGAGGCACAAGACCACTGCAGCCCAGTGCTAAGACTGGCAGAGACCCCCGGAGCCACAAGACCACTGGAGCCCAGTGCTGAGACTGACGGAAACCTCCGGAGCCACAAGACCATTGCAGCCCAGTGCTAAGACTGACGGAGACCCCAGGAGCCACAAGACCCCAGCAGCCTAGTGCTAAGACTGAAAGAGACCCCCGGAGCCACAAGACCACTGCAGCCCAGTGATAAGACTGGCAGAGACCACCGGAGACACAAGACCTCTGCAGCCCAGTGCTGAGACTGACAGAGACCCCCCCGGAGCCACAAGACCACTGCAGCCCAGTGCTAAGACTGGCAGAGACTCCCAGAGCCACAAGACCACTGGAGCCCAGTGCTGAGACTGACGGAGACCCCGGGAGACCTAAAACTATTGCAGTCTAGTGCTCAGACTGGCAGAGACCCCTGGAGCCACAAGACCACTGCAGCCCAGTGCTGAGACTGAGGGAGACCCCAGGAGCCACAAGACCCCTGCAGCCCAGTGCTGAGACTGGCAGAGACCCCCCGGACCCACAAGACCACTGCAGCCCAGTGCTGAGACTGGCAGAGACCCCCAGAGCCACAAGACCCCAACAGCCCAGTGCTGAGACTGGCAGAGACCCCCGGAGCCACAAGACCACTGCAGCCCAGTGCTGAGACTGGCAGAGACCCCCGGAGCCACAAGACCACTGGAGCCCAGTGCTGAGACTGACGGAAACCCCCGGAGCCACAAGACCATTGCAGCCCAGTGCTAAGACTGGCAGAGACCCCTGGGAGACATAAGACCATTGCAGTCTAGTGCTCAGACTGGCAGAAACCTCCGGAGCCACAAGTCCACTGCAGTCCAGTGCTGAGACTGAGAGAGACCCCAGGAGCCACAAGACCCCAGCAGCCTAGTGCTAAGACTGAAAGAGACCACCCGGAGCCACAAGACCACTGCAGCCCAATGATAAGACTCTCATAGACCACCGGAGACACAAGACCTCTGCAGCCCAGTGCTGAGACTGACAGAGACCCCCCCGGAGCCACAAGACCACTGCAGCCCAGTGCTAAGACTGGCAGAGACTCCCGGAGCCAAAAGACCACTGGAGCCCAGTGCTGAGACTGACGGAGACCCCCGGGAGACATAAGACCATTGCAGTCTAGTGTCCAGACTGGCAGAATCCTCCGGAGCAACAAGACACTGCAGTCCAGTGCTGAGAATAACAGAGACCCCAGGAGCCACAAGACCCCGGCAGCCTAGTGCTAAGACTGACAGAGACCCCCCGGAGCCACAAGACCATTGCAGCCCAGTGATAAGACTGGCAGAGACCCCCGGAGACACAAGACCTCTGCAGCCCAGTGCTGAGACAGACGGAGATCCACCGAGCAACAAGAACACTGCAGCCCAGTGCTGAGACTGGAAGAGACCCCCGGAGCCAAAAGACCACTGCAGCCCAGTGCTGAGACTGACAGAGACCCCTTGAGCCACAAGACCACTGAAACCTAGCGCTGAGTCTGACAGAGAAGCCTGGAGCCACAAGACCATTGCAGTCCAGTGCAAAGACTGGCAGAGACCCCTGGAGCCAAAAGACCACTGCAGCCCAGTGCTGAGACTGAGGCAGACCCCAGGAGCCACAAGACCCCTGCAGCCCAGTGCTGAGACTGGCAGAGACCCCCCAGGACCCACAAGACCACTGCAGCCCAGTGCTGAGACTGGCAGAGACCCCCGGAGCCACAAGACCCCTACAGCCCAGTGCTGAGACTGGCAGAGACCCCCGGAGCCACAAGACCACTGCAGTCCAGTGCTGAGACTGGCAGAGACCCCCAGAGCCACAAGACCATTGCAGCCCAGTGCTGAGACTGGCAGAGACCCCCGGAGCCACAAGACCACTGCAGCCCAGTGCTGAGACTGGCAGAGACCCCCGGAGCCACAAGACCATTGTAGCCCAGTGCTGAGACTGGCAGAGACCCCCGGAGCCACAAGACCTCTGCAGCCCAGTGCTGAGACTGGCAGAGACCCCCAGGAGCCACAAGACCACTGAAGCCAAGTGCTGAGACAAGCAGAGACCCCCAGAGCCACAAGACCACTGGAGCCCAGTGCTGAGACTGACGGAGACCCCCGGGAGACATAAGACCATTGCAGTCTAGTGCTCAGACTGGCAGAAACCTCCGGAGCCACAAGACCACTGCAGTCCAGTGCTGAGACTGAGAGAGACCCCAGGAGCCACAAGACCCCAGCAGCCTAGTGCTAAGACTGAAAGAGACCCCCCGGAGCCACAAGACCACTGCAGCCCAGTGAGAAGACTGGCAGAGACCCCCAGAGACACAAGACCTCTGCAGCCCAGTGCTGAGACAGACGGAGACCCACCGAGCCACAAGACCACTGCAGCCCAGTGCTGAGACTGGCAGAGACCCCCGGAGCCAAAAGACCACTGCAGCCCAGTGCTGAGACTGACGGAGACCCCTTGAGCCACAAGATCACTGCAACCTAGCGCTGAGTCTGACAGAGAAGCCTGGAGCCACAAGACCTTTGCAGTCCAGTGCAATGACTGGCAGAGACCCCTGGAGCCACAAGACCACTGCAGCCCAGTGCTGAGACTGAGGGAGACCCCAGGAGCCACAAGACCCCTGCAGCCCAGTGCTGAGACTGGCAGAGACTCCCTCCGGAGCCACAAGACCACTGCAGCCCAGTGCTGAGACTGGCAGAGACCCCCGGAGCCACAAGACCCCTACAGCCCAGTGCTGAGACTGAGGGAGACCCCAGGAGCCACAAGACCACTGCAGCCCAGTGCTGAGACTGAGGGAGACCCCAGGAGCCACAAGACCCCTGCAGCCCAGTGCTGAGACTGGCAGAGACCCCCCGGACCCACAAGACCACTGCAGCCCAGTGCTGAGACTGGCAGAGACCCCCGGAGCCACAAGACCCCTACAGCCCAGTGCTGAGACTGAAGGAGACCCCCGGAGCCACAAGACCACTGCAGCCCAGTGCTGAGACTGGCAGAGACCCCCAGAGCCACAAGACCACTGGAGCCCAGTGCTGAGACTGACGGAAACCCCTGGAGCCACAAGACCATTGCAGCCCAGTGCTAAGACTGACGGAGACCCCTGGGAGACATAAGACCTTTGCAGTCTAGTGCTCAGACTGGCAGAAACCTCCGGAGCCACAAGACCACTGCAGTCCAGTGCTGAGACTGAGAGAGACCCCAGGAGCCACAAGACCCCAGCAGCCTAGTGCTACGACTGAAAGAGACCACCCGGAGCAACAAGACCACTGCAGCCCAGTGATAAGACTGACAGAGACCACCGGAGACACAAGACCTCTGCAGCCCAGTGCTGAGACTGACAGAGACCCCCCCGGAGCCACAAGACCACTGCAGCCCAGTGCTAAGACTGGCAGAGACTCCCGGAGCCACAAGACCACTGGAGCCCAGTGCTGAGACTGACGGAGACCCCCGGGAGACATAAGACCATTGCAGTCTAGTGTCCAGACTGGCAGAATCCTCCGGAGCAACAAGACACTGCAGTCCAGTGCTGAGAATAACAGAGACCCCAGGAGCCACAAGACCCCGGCAGCCTAGTGCTAAGACTGACAGAGACCCCCCGGAGCCACAAGACCACTGCAGCCCAGTGATAAGACTGGCAGAGACCCCCGGAGACACAAGACCTCTGCAGCCCAGTGCTGAGACAGACGGAGATCCACCGAGCAACAAGAACACTGCAGCCCAGTGCTGAGACTGGAAGAGACCCCCGGAGCCAAAAGACCACTGCAGCCCAGTGCTGAGACTGACAGAGACCCCTTGAGCCACAAGACCACTGAAACCTAGCGCTGAGTCTGACAGAGAAGCCTGGAGCCACAAGACCATTGCAGTCCAGTGCAAAGACTGGCAGAGACCCCTGGAGCCAAAAGACCACTGCAGCCCAGTGCTGAGACTGAGGCAGACCCCAGGAGCCACAAGACCCCTGCAGCCCAGTGCTGAGACTGGCAGAGACCCCCCAGGACCCACAAGACCACTGCAGCCCAGTGCTGAGACTGGCAGAGACCCCCGGAGCCACAAGACCCCTACAGCCCAGTGCTGAGACTGGCAGAGACCCCCGGAGCCACAAGACCACTGCAGTCCAGTGCTGAGACTGGCAGAGACCCCCAGAGCCACAAGACCATTGCAGCCCAGTGCTGAGACTGGCAGAGACCCCCGGAGCCACAAGACCACTGCAGCCCAGTGCTGAGACTGGCAGAGACCCCCGGAGCCACAAGACCATTGCAGCCCAGTGCTGAGACTGGCAGAGACCCCCGGAGCCACAAGACCTCTGCAGCCCAGTGCTGAGACTGGCAGAGACCCCCAGGAGCCACAAGACCACTGAAGCCAAGTGCTGAGACAAGCAGAGACCCCCAGAGCCACAAGACCACTGGAGCCCAGTGCTGAGACTGACGGAGACCCCCGGGAGACATAAGACCATTGCAGTCTAGTGCTCAGACTGGCAGAAACCTCCGGAGCCACAAGACCACTGCAGTCCAGTGCTGAGACTGAGAGAGACCCCAGGAGCCACAAGACCCCAGCAGCCTAGTGCTAAGACTGAAAGAGACCCCCCGGAGCCACAAGACCACTGCAGCCCAGTGAGAAGACTGGCAGAGACCCCCAGAGACACAAGACCTCTGCAGCCCAGTGCTGAGACAGACGGAGACCCACTGAGCCACAAGACCACTGCAGCCCAGTGCTGAGACTGGCAGAGACCCCCGGAGCCAAAAGACCACTGCAGCCCAGTGCTGAGACTGACGGAGACCCCTTGAGCCACAAGATCACTGCAACCTAGCGCTGAGTCTGACAGAGAAGCCTGGAGCCACAAGACCTTTGCAGTCCAGTGCAATGACTGGCAGAGACCCCTGGAGCCACAAGACCACTGCAGCCCAGTGCTGAGACTGAGGGAGACCCCAGGAGCCACAAGACCCCTGCAGCCCAGTGCTGAGACTGGCAGAGACCCCCCGGACCCACAAGACCACTGCAGCCCAGTGCTGAGACTGGCAGAGACCCCCGGAGCCACAAGACCCCTACAGCCCAGTGCTGAGACTGAAGGAGACCCCCGGAGCCACAAGACCACTGCAGCCCAGTGCTGAGACTGGCAGAGACCCCCAGAGCCACAAGACCACTGGAGCCCAGTGCTGAGACTGACGGAAACCCCTGGAGCCACAAGACCATTGCAGCCCAGTGCTAAGACTGACGGAGACCCCTGGGAGACATAAGACCATTGCAGTCTAGTGCTCAGACTGGCAGAAACCTCCGGAGCCACAAGACCACTACAGTCCAGTGCTGAGACTGAGAGAGACCCCAGGAGCCACAAGACCCCAGCAGCCTAGTGCTACGACTGAAAGAGACCACCCGGAGCAACAAGACCACTGCAGCCCAGTGATAAGACTGACAGAGACCACCGGAGACACAAGACCTCTGCAGCCCAGTGCTGAGACTGACAGAGACCCCCCCGGAGCCACAAGACCACTGCAGCCCAGTGCTAAGACTGGCAGAGACTCCCGGAGCCACAAGACCATTGGCGCCCAGTACTGAGACAGACGGAGACCCCCGGGAGACATAAGACCTTTGTTCCTATCTTCAAAAAGGGGAAGAAGGTGGACCCAGGTAACTATAGGCCGGTGAGTCTGACTTCTATACCAGGAAAGATCTTTGAACAAATTATTAAACAACATGTATGTCAATACCTGGATAAGAATGAAGTGATTAAACAGAGTCAGCATGGGTTTGTAACTAATAAGTCATGTCAGACTAATTTAATTTCCTTCTATGACGGTATCACTGATTGGGTGGATCAAGGAAATGCTGTAGATATAGTATATCTTGACTTCAGCAAAGCATTTGACAAAGTCTCTCATACAATCCTTATTGAAAAAATGATTAAGTATGGTATGGACAAGGCAACTGTTGGGTGGATTCATAACTGGCTTAGTGATCGGACCCAAAGAGTGGTCGTAAATGGCTGCACATCCAGTTGGAAGAATGTCTCAAGTGGGGTACCACAGGGCTCTGTCCTGGGCCCTGTATTGTTCAACATCTTTATCAACGATTTAGATGAAGGCATTGAGGGTAAACTGATTAAATTTGCTGATGACACAAAGCTAGGAGGGATAGCTAATACTAGAGAAGAGAGAGAGAGGATTCAAAAAGATTTAAATAAACTGGAGAAGTGGGCAGCAACAAACAGAATGGTTTTTAACAGGGAGAAATGCAAAGTACTACATCTGGGCAATAAAAATGGAAAAAGCATATATAGAATGGGAGGAATAGGGCTAAGTGACAGCACATGTGAAAAAGACTTGGGTATACTAATAGATCACAGACTGAATATGAGTCAACAGTGTGATGCAGCAGCAAAAAAGGCAAATGCAATTCTAGGATGTATTAACAGAAGCATACAGTCTAGATCACGTGAAGTCATTATTTCCCTCTACTCCTCTTTGGTCAGACCTCATCTGGAATATTGTGTCCAGTTTTGGGCACCACATTTTAAAAAAGACATCAACAAACTGGAGCAAGTTCAGAAAAGAGCGACCAGAATGGTGACCGGTCTGCAAACCCTGTCTTATGAGGAAAGGTTGCAGGATTTGGGAATGTTTAGTTTGCAAAAGAGAAGACTGAGAGGAGACTTAATAGCTGTCTACAAATATCTAAAGGGCTGTCACATTGTAGAAGGATCAACTTTATTCTCATTTGCACAAGGAAAGACTAGAAGCAATGGGATGAAACTGAATGGGAGGAGACACAGATTAGATATTAGAAAAAACTTTTTGACAGTTAGAGTGATCAATGAGTGGAACAGGCTGCCACGAGAAGTGGTGAGTTCTCCTTCAATGGAAGTCTTCAAACAGAGGCTGGACAGACATCTGACTGGGATGATTTAGCGAATCCTGCTTTGAGCAGGGGGTTGGACCAGATGGCCCAGGAGGTCCCTTCCAACTCTACGATTCTATGATTCTATGATTCTATGATTCTATGACCATTGCAGTCTAGTGCTCAGACTGGCAGAAACCTCCGGAGCCACAAGACCACTGCAGTCCAGTGCTGAGAATAACAGAGACCCCAGGAGCCACAAGACCATGGCAGCCTAGTGATAAGACTGACAGAGACCCCCCAGAGCCACAAGACCACTGCAGCCCAGTGATAAGACTGGCAGAGACCCCCAGAGACACAAGACCTTTGCAGCCCAGTGCCGAGACAGACGGAGACCCACCGAGCCACAAGACCACTGCAGCCCAGTGCTGAGACTGGCAGAGACCCCCGGAGCCAAAAGACGACTGCAGCCCAGTGCTGAGACTGACGGAGACCCCTTGAGCCACAAGACCACTGCAGCCCAGTGCTGAGACTGGCAGAGACCCCCCGGACCCACAAGACCACTGCAGCCCAGTGCTGAGACTGGCAGAGACCCCCGGAGCCACAAGACCCCTACAGCCCAGTGCTGAGACTGGCAGAGACCCCCGGAGACACAAGACCACTGCAGCCCAGTGCTGAGACTGGCAGAGACCCCCGGAGCCACAAGACCCCTGCAGCCTAGTGCTGAGACTGGCAGAGGCCCCCGGAGCCACAAGACCCCTACAGCCCAGTGCTGAGACTGGCAGAGACCCCCGGAGACACAAGACCACTGCAGCCCAGTGCTGAGACTGGCAGAGACCCCCGGAGACACAAGACCACTGCAGCCTAGTGCTGAGACTGGCAGAGACCCCCGGAGCCACAAGACCACTGCAGCCCAGTGCTGAGACTGGCTGAGACCCCCAGAGCCACAAGAACACTGCAGCCCAGTGCTGCGACTGACGGAGACCCCCAGAGCCACAAGACCACTACAGCCCAGTGATGAGAGTAGCTGCAGAAATGCTGAATGATGATGTGCAACGGATTTATAAAATAAGTATCGTCTGGCCGGTGTCTGTGTCTGGCCGCTGTCCGTGTCTGCCCAGTGTCTGTGTCTGGCCGGTGTCCGTGTCTGCCCGCTGTCCGTGTCTGCCCACTGTCTGTGTCTGCCCGGTGTCCGTATCTGGCCGGTGTCCGTGTCTGGATGCTGTCCGTGTCTGGATGCTGTCCATGTCTGGCCGGTGTCCGTGTTTGCCCGGGGTCCGTGTCTGGATGCTGTCCATGTCTGGCCGGTGTCCGTGTCTGCCCAGTGTCCGTGTCTGGATGCTGTCCATGTCTGGATGCTGTCCGTGTCTGCCTGCTGTCCGTGTCCGTGTCTGGCCGCTGCACTGGGACAGGCCGGAATAGTATAGTAGACGGCATTATTCCACACAATAGGATATTAAGCCGTGTTCACACTGCGCTTCTGCAGTGCATCCGGGGGCTCTGCCTGAATCCATCTAAAATAGGATTCACATAAATCCCTGTTGGGGCCACAGACGGCACTGACACCAGCAGAGGACAAAGGAATTTGTTTTTTATCTGAAATTGACTGATTTATTTCCTTAGGCCGGGTGCACACGATCAGGAATTGGCAGCGCTTTAGACTCCGCACACGTCCGCTGCCGGCTACTGAACACAGTTGACTCCACATGTGATCCCTGAACCGTGTGGATTATCCGCATACAATCCATTGTACGGGTGAGGTTTATTGCGTCTCTGCAAGATAAATAGACATGTTGTGAACTGGAAAGACGCCGCCGCATGTCCGTTTCTAAGGATAGGGAATGTAGATTGTGAGCCTCATTGGGGACAATGCCACTAATGTCTGTAAAGCGCTGTGGAATTAATAGCGTTATATAAATGAGTAAATATAAATATATAAACTGCGGGGGGTTTTGGCCTTTCACAAAATGTCAGCAGAGCCCCCGCAGCACTGTACACCTGCAGCGACACTACACCTATTATGGCGACACTACAATTACAGAACTATACAGTTGTGGCCAAAAGTATTAACACCCCTGCAATTCTGTCAGATAATACTCAGTTTCTTCCTGAAAATGATTGCAAACACAAATTCTTTGGTATTATCTTCATTTAATTTGTCTTAAATGAAAAAACACAAAAGAGAATGAAGCAAAAAGCAAAACATTGATCATTTCACACAAAACTCCAAAAATGGGCCAGACAAAAGTATTGGCACCCTCAGCCTAATACTTGGTTGCACAACCTTTAGCCAAAATAACTGCGACCAACCGCTTCCGGTAACCTTCAATGAGTTTCTTACAATGCTCTGCTGGAATTTTAGACCATTCTTCTTTGGCAAACTGCTACAGGCAGCACGGTGGCTCAGTGGTTAGCGCTGCAGCCTTGCAGAGCTGGGGTCCTGGGTTCGAATCCCACCAAGGACAACATCTGCAAGGAGTTTGTATGTTTTGCTTGGGTTTCCTCCGGGTACTCCGGTTTCCTCCCACACTTCAAAGACATACTGATAGGGAATTTAGATTGTGAGCCCCCATCGGGGACAGTGATGAAAATGTGTGCAAACTGTAAAGCGCTGCGGAATATGTTAGCGCTATATAAAGATTATTATTATTTATTTACAGGTCCCTGATATTAGAAGGGTGCCTTCTCCAAACTGTCATTTTTAGATCTCTCCACAGGTCTTATATGGGAATCAGGTCTGGACTCATTGCTGACCAACATAGAAGTCTCCAGTGCTTTCTCTCAAACCATTTTCTAGTGCTTTTTGAAGTGTGCTTTGGGTCATTGTCCTGCTGGAAGACCCATGACCTCTGAGGGAGACCCAGCTTTCTCACTCTGGGCCCTACATTATGCTGCAAAATTTGTTGGTAGTCTTCATACTTCATAATGCCATGCACATGGTCAAAGCAGTCCAGTGCCAGAGGCAGCAAAGCAACCCCAAAACATCAGGGAACCTCCGCCATGTTTGACTGTAGGAACCGTGTTTTTTTCTTTCAATGCCTCTTTTTTTCTCCTGTAAACTCTATGTTGATGCCTTTGCCCAAAAAGCTCTACTTTTGTCTCATTTGACCAGAGAACATTCTTCCAAAATGTTTTAGGCTTTTTCAGGTAAGTTTTGGCAAACTCCAGCCTGGCTTTTTTATGTCTCGGGGTAAGACGTGGGGTCTTCCTGGGTCTCCTACCATACAGTCCCTTTTCATTCAGATGCCGACGGATAGTATGGCTTGACACTATTGTACCATCGGACTGCAGGGCAGCTTGAACTTGTTTGGATGTTAGTCGAGGTTCTTTATCCAACATCTGCACAATCTTGCGTTGAAATCTCTTGTCAATTTTTCTTTTCCGTCCACATCTAGGGAGGTTAGCCACAGTGCCATGGGCTTTAAACTTCTTGATGACACTGCACACGGTAGACACAGGAACATTCAAATTGCTTCCTCACAATCGTCCCCTTCCCACTCACTCTCAACTTCTAACCTGACTGTAGGGAGAAAGAGAGAGAGAAGGGGGGCTGGAGGGGGGTTTGGGAGAGACGCTCCGGGACTACAGAGGATGCACAGCCTTATTCACTGCTGTACACCCTCTACTATAGAGCAAAATTGGGATTTATATCATTGTAACCGGTTGTTGTATTGTTTACTGGTTTTTATTTTTTTATTGTTTTTCTCACAATGTTTGTACAAGGAAAACAAAATGTTAGTAATTCTTTGTTTTGTTCAATAAAAATGATCTGATTGAAAAAAGAAAGGCGATAAAGTTGCTAATAGATGAAACGTATAGAAAATACCAAGATCACATGAGAAGGTGCTCGTACGAATTCACAGATAAATGTGGTCGCTCATTAGCAAGGAGGTTATATCCATGCATGCAAGGGACATACATATCCAAAATAGAAGGGGCACACGGGCCAGAAATGCATAACCCCTCTGACACAGCTGAGGCATGTTGTTGCTATTATAGCTCGCTCTATAATATCCATGGATAATACCACGACATGCCACCTAATATTCTGGAAAGACAAATTGACAAATATATTATGGACGCTGCTCTTCCTTCCTTACAGACCCCTGAGCAGGAGGAACTAGACAAAGCTGTCACTGAGGAAGAGATCGGAGAGGCCATTACATCATTCCCTATCGGGAAGAACCCTGGGCCGGATGGAGGCAATAATAGATTTTATAAGATGTTTGCACCCCAGTTATTACCATTTTAGGAGAAGTGATCAGTAATATCTCAGAAGACCCCCTCTCTGCCCCTTAATTACTTGAGGCTGACATAACATTGTTACTGAAAGCCTGGAGAAGAACCAAATGTCTGCCCTAATTTTCATCCGATATCACTAATTACTGTAGATGTGAAAATACTCTCTAAAGTGATTACAGCCCGGCTCTCCCACTACCTGCCCCCAATTGTTACCGACCATCAGGTTGGCTTTATTAAGGACAGAGAAGCTCGTGAGAAAACATTGTTATTAATGTCACATGCGGAAACCCCGGGGATCCCAATGTGCCTTGTTTCTGCCGACAC
The DNA here is from genome assembly GCF_039654945.1 of Dendrobates tinctorius. NCBI lineage: Eukaryota > Metazoa > Chordata > Amphibia > Anura > Dendrobatidae > Dendrobates > Dendrobates tinctorius. Next base: position 2,249,733 of record NW_027362061.1, on the reverse strand, counting down.
TGAAGAAGCGTTGGACATAGAGCCCGGACTTTCTTGAAGATCACCCTACGACATATTGGGTTGGGCCTTTTCTTGTTATCTATCATTCTCTCCTTATACACTGACCCTAAACTGATAATTAGGGGAGACGGCCTTCTATCTGACACATCATCTATTAATAATGGGACGAGGCGAGGGCGCCCCTCATCACTTCTCCTATACACACCGGTGATGGAGCAGTTAGTGGTGGCATTACGTATAAATCCCGATATTAGTGGGTCACTATAGGCTCACAGCTCTATACACTCGCTCTATACACAGGTGACTTGTGGCTCTATGTTTCACCCCAATGATCTCATCTCCCTCTGTAATAAAGGAATTCGGAGAATTCGGCCATGGAAGGAATTTTATAGTCAACTCCTCTAAATCAGAAGCCATGAACATAACGCTGAACTGACACAACTAATTTCTAACTTTCCCTGTAAGTGGCAGAAAGACGCAATTAACCCCTTCATGCTGCTGCCCATTTTCGTTTTTTGTTTCTGTTTTTTCCTTCCCTTCTTCCCAGAGCCATAACTCTTTATCTCTCTGTCCACATAGACATATGAGGCTTGATGTTTGCGGGGCGAGTTGTACTTTTCAATGACTCCCTTAATTTTACCACATAGTGTACTCAAAAACGAGGAAAAAATTCCAAGTGCGGTGAAATTGTGAAAAAAACAATTCTGACATTGTTTATTGTGAATTGTTTTTGTACATTTTGTGGTAAAATTGACCGTGTAATATGATTCTCCTCATCACTATGATTACAGCAACACCAAACATGTCCAGTTTTTATTATTCTTTTAGTGGAGAAAAAAATCTGAGGTTTGCAAAGAAACATTTTTGGAGCAGTTTCTCCATTTCCCGAGCCCCGTAACATTGTTATTTTCCTCCGGTGGAGCTATATGATGGATTATTTTCTGCAGGACGAGATAACGTTTTTATTAGTACAATTGTGATCGCTCGTTACAGCATTTTTTGTGGAATTGTGCCATCCATAAATACGTAATTTTGGCAATTCTCACATTTTTTCTATTTCCGGTGTTTACTGATCGGGTTAATTGTTTTTATGTTTTTTACAGAGGGGTAAAAGACACACAGGCAGTGCTGTACAAAAACAACAGATAATGTAACAAAAAAGAACAGCGAGCACTGAAGGAGATAAAAACTGCCAAGATCCTGTTATTAGAGAAGCCGATAAAGGCAATAATGTAGTGTTAGTAGCAATGGACAATATAGTAAGGAGCAGAAAGACAGCGATCAGAGAGCAGCACAGAGAAAAACAAGCGCTGATCCCACAAATAACGAGAAGGAACAACTAAGATCTTCTCTGAGATTTCACATAGAGAAGGGACGATTGTCTAAGGAATACCAGAGAAACTCTTCCCTGAATTTCCACACAAGCGGCATGGGTAATATATTCCTAAAGTCCACAAAGACGCAGCTCCCCCACCAGGCCGCCCGATAGTGTGCGGGGTCGGATCAGTAACAGAATCTTTCTCTACATTTATAGACCGGTGTGTGAGACCATTACTGAGAATAGCACCTGCTCACATCAAGGACACCGGAGATTTATAGAGAACTGTGTCCGGTATAGATTGGCAGGAGGGTTATAGATTGGCTTTGATCGACGTCGGGAGCTTGTACGCACGAATTCCACAAATCACAGGACTGGAAGCAATAAAAAATCTATGGAAAAAACTGCTGAAACAGATGACTATATTGGATTCATCCTGGAAAGCCTGAATGTTATATTGTCCCATAAGGCCTTCTCTTCTGGGGGCAGCTGGTCCACCCAGATGACGGGGACAGCGATGGGGGCGCCGGATGCTGCAGTTTCACTAATTTGTTCTTGCCAGACTGTGAAAATAAATATATTTATAGTGTAAACTCCCACCTGACACCTCCGTGCGGACCACCGGTACATGGATGATGTGTTTCTGGTGTGGGCTGGGACAGAAAGGGGTTAATGATTTCATTACATATATGAGCGAGGAGAATAAGGTTAATATGAGATTTATTCACAATTTGGAGAGAATAACTTAGATTTCTCAGATGTGAATAATAAAATAGTGGATGGTAGAATAATAACCAGCACCTATAAAAACCTGCAGCCATCAATATGTCCCTCCATTCTAATAATGCGCACCTGGAACATACTAACAGAGGCCGACCATACAGCCGGTATCTGAGGCTGAGAACAATGAATAGTAGAGAAGAAGGTTTCCTACAACAAGCGAATGACCTGACAGACGACTTATTACACAGAGGTTATCCGCCAACATTATTACACTGTGCTAGAGCGATGGCGGAACCCATGTGGGTCTAGTTACAAGATCCAGGAGGAAGAGCAGAAAAAAGGACGAGATAATAAAAGGTTTATTGTTACTTTTACACCTAATCCCAATATGAATGTAATAAAATCAGCGATAAACAGGAATTGGCATTTGTGAGGAGATAAAGATTTAGCCGTAGCAGCAAAGAACAACCCTCGATTGCTTCTAGAAGAAGCGGTGACTTAGATGACTTATCGCTACAGGAAAGATTCCAGGAGAAGAACAATAAAGTCACCTGGTTACATGGAAGACGTCCAAGAGGCCATTTCCATTGTGGGGATTGCTCCTTCTGTCATCTCCATCTTACAGGAGAAATCTGAGGATCGGGGCGATGACGGTAGATAAACTAATCACGGGCCGCACAGAGCAAGCGCTTTATGTCATATACTGCCCAGGACGATTATTATATAGCCCAGACTATTAGACCGCGGCACATCAGGCTCAGAGAACATTTCCATTCAGTCACACAGGAAAAGGATCTGTGACATTAATGATATAAGAGAGGTCCATAATGCGGACCCCGATGTGCTGAGATCTGCAGGAATTGAGCCCGCTGATTATCCTGTACAAGGCGGTGACCAGAATAGATTACTACTAACAAGAGAAGCAGCATGGATTGTGGATTGTGATGCACAAGTTCCCCTTGGCCTCAATGATACATTGAATATGTCTGTGTGGCTGTGATCTATGTTACATTTCTTTTAATTTTTTATATTAATCATTTCACTGTACTCACTGTAAATGTTTTGCACTTCTCAGTTAACCATTCCCTAACCCTTATAAGGAAGTGGTGTAACCCCCTGACAAGCATGGACCGGTAGAAGCGCTAAGCAAGTGCGAAACGGCCGTAGTCCGTCAGGCTCTCTCATCTGTATAGCTCCCTGCTACCTGCACGCCGCACTCTAATATGGTTTGATGTCTCGTTTCACCATGGAATAAAATTGTAAGAAGGATCTGGGTGACGATTCTTTCAACTCCTTATGATTACTCTTATACGTATACACAATGGTGATGAATGGAAGGCCGCATTCAATACACCGGAGGGGCATACTGAAAATTTGGTGATGCCATTCAGATTAAACAATGCTCCGACAGTCTTTGAAAATTTCATTTTTTTTCTCACTGATGGGTAGATTTGCGGTAGTTTACCTGGATTATATATTGAGTTACTCACGTCCTCTGCAGGAGCATCATGAGCATGTCAGACAGCTGGAGTGGGAAAAACATTACCCAGCAATCCCTTTTTGACATTTTGAAGACCTCCATCATTGAAAAATGTCCTAGCACCAAGAAACATAAAAGAGAAGAAGGAAGATTTGCTAAAAATCGCCTGTACCGAATAAACTCATTACATGCAATCTGAAAACTTGCCTCTGTTGTGACTCGATCTGCCATGGTCTCTCTGATCTCACCCTTATTTCTACTGGTGAAATTTTCCCGATCAAAACTCCCATGTCATGTTCCACCAGTTATGTTACATACGTGATTATATGCTCATACCAGAAATTATATGTGGGAAGGACGACCCAACCCCTCCACAAAAGGCTGAACTCACACCGTTCCAATACTCCATAGGGTTTTCTCCAACATGGGCTTTCACGTCACTGCACCATCAAACACAAGAAAGATTCCACACAACTGAGAATATTCCCCACAGAGGAGATTCCCCCACAGGGTCAGAATCGCATTGGACAACTACATCGGGAAGAAATCTTCTGGATTTATAAACTAAACCCCCTTACTCCAAATGGCCTCAGTGAGATTACAGATGTTACAGAGGTTCCTGCTGCACCAGCCTGGGATCAGTCAGATCATCGCCGGATCCCCGAACTCCTCCTGTGACCCGGCTCCACCAGCGCTGCCGATCCCCCCCCCCGGGTTTACTGAATTCAGACTGTGGGACAGACCCCCATTTGACACATTAACTTTTCCCTATTTTCCTTCTGAAACTTTGGGGTGCGTCTTATGGTCCGGTGCGGCTTATAGTCAGAAGATACAGTATATTTTTATTCATTCTTTTAGGTGACCTCACTTCATTCATAGGCGCTTTATAATATAATTATTGCATGTAAGTGTGTTCTGTTTTCTCATGATCTATAATTTATCTTTGTGTGACGGACTTTCTCATGAACTGTGACATTTTGTGCTTTGTTGGCGTTTTTTCTTTTTTTTTTGTAAATTCTTTATTTTGAAAATTTTACACATCACCATTAAAACCAACACCAGTTCACAGGTACAGTTGGCGAAATGTTAAGCAAGGGTTGGTTTAAGGCGATAAGGAAGGGAAAAAATGAGGGAAAAATAGGTAGGGGAGAAAAGGGAAAAAGAAAGGGAAAGGGAAAAAGGGTACACATACATATACATATACAGAATCAACAACATTAACATCAACATCATGTGGTTGACAACAGAAGCACAATCATTAAATGGGTGCACTTTGGGAAATAACACATCGCACTACATTACAATTGGGCTATCTAGTTTGGGGCAGTGAGGCTAAGAGCCCCAGAACAGAAGCCGTCTAATTCAGTTAACCCCTTCCTGACATGAGACGTACTATCCCGTCCACGGTACCCGGGCCCGTATGACCGGGGACGGGATAGTACGTCTACCGCGATCAGCGGCGCCCACGTGGTGAGCGCCGCTAATCGCGGCCGGGTGTCAGCTGATTATCACAGCTGACACCCGGCACAATGTGTCAGGGGCGGTCACGGACCGCCCCCGACACATTAACCCCTTGCACACCGCGATCAAACGCGATCGCGGTGTACCGGGAGTTAAAGGGAAGCATCGGCAGGGAGGGGGCTCCCTCCGTGCTTCCCTGAGCCCCCCACGGCAGCGCAATGTGCAGCGCTGCTGCGGGGGGCTCCTTTCCTCCAGGCCCCCGAATCCAAGATGGCGACGGGGGCCTTCGGGGGCCTGGGGAAGCTGGCTTCCTCAGTGCCTGCAAAGCGCAGGCATGAGGAAGCCTTGTGCACTGCCTGTGACAGATTGCTGATCTGTCACAGTGATCTGTGATGTGACAGATCAGCGATCTGTCACAGGACAGTGATGTCCCACCTGGGCCTATGTAATAAAGTAAAAAAAAAATTAAAAAAAAGTGTAAAAATAAATTTAAAAAAATCGCCAAATAAATTAGTAAAAAAAAAAAAAAATATTCCCCAATAAATTCATTTTTTGAAAATAATAAAAAAAAAAAGCAATAAAAGTACACATATTAGGTATCGCCGCGTCCGTAATGACCTGCCCTATAAAACTGTCCCATTAGTTAACCCCTTTAGCGAACCCCTTAAAAAATAAAAATAAAAAACGAAGCAAAAAATAATGATTTATTATCATACCGCCAAACAAAAAGTGCAATAACGCGCGATCAAAAAGACGCATATAAATATCCATGGTACCGCTGAAAACGTCATCTTGTCCCGCAAAAAACGAGCCACCACACAGCATCATCAGCGAAAAAATAAAAAAGTTATAACTCGCAGAATAAAGCGATGCAAAATAATTATTTTTTATATAAAATAGTTTTCATTGCATAAAACCGACAAAAACATAAAAAAACGACCTAAATGAGGTATCGCTGTAACCGTACTGACCCGAAGAATAAAACCGCTTTATCAATTTTACCGCACGCGGAACGGTATAAACGCACCCCCCCCCAAAAGAAATTCATGAAACGCTGGTTTTTGTTCATTCTGCGTCCCAAAAATCGGAATAAAAAGCGATCAAAAAATTTTACGTGCCCGAAAATGGTACCAATAAAAACGTCAACTCATCCCGCAAAAAATAAGACCTTACATGACTCTGTGGGTCAAAATAAGGAAAAATTATAGCTCTCAATATGTGGTGATGCAAAAACTATTTTTACAATAAAAAGCGTCTTTTAGCGTGCGACAGCCGCCAAACATAAAAACCGCCATAAATAGTAAATCAAACCCCCCGTTATCACCCCCTTAGTTAGGGAAAAATAATAAAATAAAAAAAATGTATTTATTTCCATTTTTCCATTAGGGTTAGGGCTAGGGTTAGGGCTAGGGGTGTGTTGGGGTAGGGTTGGGGTAGGGTTAGGGCTAGGGTTAGGGGTAGGGTTAGGGCTAGGGTTAGGGGTAGGGTTAGGGCTAGGGTTAGGGCTAGGGCTAGGGTTAGGGCTAGGGTTAGGGCTAGGGTTAGGGGCGTGTTGGGGTTCGGGTTGGAGTTAGAATTGGGGGTTTCCACTGTTTGGGCACATCAGGGGCTCTCCAAATGCAACATGGCGTCTGATCTCAATTCCAGCCAATTCTGAGTTGAAAAAGTCAAATGGTGCTCCTTCCCTTCCAAGCTCTGCTATGCGCCCAAACAGTGTTTTACCCCCACATGTAGGGTAGCAGCCTACTCAGGACAAATTGCAAAACAATTTTTGGGGTCCAATTTCTCCTGTTACCCTTAGGAAAATAAAAAATTGGGGGCAAAAATATCATTTTTGTGGAAAAAAATGATTTTTTTATTTTCACGTCCGAGTGTTGTAAACTTCTGTGAAGCACTTGGGGGTTCAAAGTGCTCACCACACATCTAGATAAGTTCCGTGGGGGGTCTAGTGTCCAAAATGGGGTCACTTGTGGGGAGTTTCAATAGTTTAGGTACATCAGGGGCTCTCCAAACGCACATGACACCCGCAGACCATTCCATCAAAGTCTGCATTCCAAAACGTCACTGCTTCCCTTCCGAGCCCCGACGTGTGTCCATACAGTAGTTTTCTCCCACATATGGGGTGTCAGCGTACTCAGGACAAATTGGACAACAACTTTTGGGGTCCAATTTCTCCTGGTACCCTTGGGAAAATAAAAAAATGGTGACTAAAAGATCATGTTTGTGGAAAAAATACGAATTTTTTATTTTCACGCCCGGGCGTTGTAAACTTCTGTGAAGCACTGGGGGGGTCAAAGTGCTCACCACACATCTAGATAAGTTCCTTGGGGGGTCTAGTTTACAAAATGGTGTCATTTGTGGGGGGTTTCCACTGTTTAGGTACATTAGGGGCTCTCCAAAGGCAACATGACACCCGCAGACCATTCCATCAAAGTCTGCATTCCAAAACGTCACTACTTCCCTTCCGAGCCCCGACGTGTGCCCATACAGTAGTTTTCTCCCACATATGGGGTGTCAGCGTACTCAGGACAAATTGGACAACAACTTTTGGGGTCCAATTTCTCCTGGTACCCTTGGGAAAATAAAAAAATGGTGACTAAAAGATCATGTTTGTGGAAAAAATACGAATTTTTTATTTTCACGCCCGGGCGTTGTAAACTTCTGTGAAGCACTGGGGGGGTCAAAGTGCTCACCACACATCTAGATAAGTTCCTTGGGGGGTCTAGTTTACAAAATGGTGTCATTTGTGGGGGGTTTCCACTGTTTAGGTACATTAGGGGCTCTCCAAAGGCAACATGACACCCGCAGACCATTCCATCAAAGTCTGCATTCCAAAACGTCACTACTTCCCTTCCGAGCCCCGACGTGTGCCCATACAGTAGTTTTCTCCCACATATGGGGTAGCAGCGTACTCAGGACAAATTGGACAACAACTTTTGGGGTCCAATTTCTCCTGGTACCCTTGGGAAAATAAAAAAATGGTGACTAAAAGATCATGTTTGTGGAAAAAATACGAATTTTTTATTTTCACGCCCGGGCGTTGTAAACTTCTGTGAAGCACTGGGGGGGTCAAAGTGCTCACCACACATCTAGATAAGTTCCTTGGGGGGTCTAGTTTACAAAATGGTGTCATTTGTGGGGGGTTTCCACTGTTTAGGTACATTAGGGGCTCTCCAAAGGCAACATGACACCCGCAGACCATTCCATCAAAGTCTGCATTCCAAAACGTCACTACTTCCCTTCCGAGCCCCGACGTGTGCCCATACAGTAGTTTTCTCCCACATATGGGGTATCAGCATACTCAGGACAAATTGGACAACAACTTTTGGGGTCCAATTTCTCCTGGTACCCTTGGGAAAATAAAAAAATGGTGACTAAAAGATCATGTTTGTGGAAAAAATACGAATTTTTTATTTTCACGCCCGGGCGTTGTAAACTTCTGTGAAGCACTGGGGGGGTCAAAGTGCTCACCACACATCTAGATAAGTTCCTTGGGGGGTCTAGTTTACAAAATGGTGTCATTTGTGGGGGGTTTCCACTGTTTAGGTACATTAGGGGCTCTCCAAAGGCAACATGACACCCGCAGACCATTCCATCAAAGTCTGCATTCCAAAACGTCACTACTTCCCTTCCGAGCCCCGACGTGTGCCCATACAGTAATTTTCTCCCACATATGGGGTGTCAGCGTACTCAGGACAAATTGGACAACAACTTTTGGGGTCCAATTTCTCCTGGTACCCTTGGGAAAATAAAAAAATGGTGACTAAAAGATCATGTTTGTGGAAAAAATACGAATTTTTTATTTTCACGCCCGGGCGTTGTAAACTTCTGTGAAGCACTGGGGGGGTCAAAGTGCTCACCACACATCTAGATAAGTTCCTTAGGGGGTCTAGTTTCCAAAATGGTGTCATTTGTGGGGGGGTTCCACTGTTTTGGTACATCAGGAGTTTTCCAAACGCGACATGGTGTCCGATCTCAATTCCAGCCAAAAACGTCAAATGGCGCTGCTTCCCTTCCGAGCTCTGCCATGCGCCCAAATAGTGGTTTACCCCCACATGTGGGGTATCAGCGTACTCAGGACAAATTGCACAATAACTTTTAGGGTCCTGTTACCCTTGGAAAAATAAGAATTGAGGGTGAAAAGATCATTTTTGTGGAAAAAATATGATTTTTTAATTGTATGGCTTTATGTTATAAACTTCTGTGAAGCCCATGGGGGTTCAAAGTTCTCACCACACATCTAGATAAGTTCCTTAGGGTGTCTAGTTTCCAAAATGGTGTCATTTGTGGGGGGTTTCCACTGTTTTGGTACATCAGGGGTTTTCCAAACGCGACATGGTGTCCGATCTCAATTCCAGCCAAAAACGTCAAATAGCGCTGCTTCCCTTCCGAGCTCTGCCATGCGCCCAAATAGTGGTTTACCCCCACATGTGGGGTATCAGCGTACTCAGGACAAATTGCACAATAACTTTTAGGGTCCTGTTACCCTTGGAAAAATAAGAATTGAGGGTGAAAAGATCATTTTTGTGGAAAAAATATGATTTTTTAATTGTATGGCTTTATGTTATAAACTTCTGTGAAGCCCATGGGGGTTCAAAGTTCTCACCACACATCTAGATAAGTTCCTTAGGGGGTCTAGTTTCCAAAATGGTGTCATTTGTGGGGGGTTTCCACTGTTTTGGTACATCAGGGGTTTTCCAAACGCGACATGGTGTCCGATCTCAATTCCAGCCAAAAACGTCAAATAGCGCTGCTTCCCTTCCGAGCTCTGCCATGCGCCCAAATAGTGGTTTACCCCCACATGTGGGGTATCAGCATACTCAGGACAAATTGCACAATAACTTTTAGGGTCCTGCTACCCTTGGGAAAATAAAAATTGGGGTGAAAAGATCATTTTTGTGGAAAAAATATGATTTTTTAATTGTACCGCTGTACGTTATAAACTTCTGTAAAGCCCTTGTGGGTTCAAAGTTCTCACCACAAATCTAGATAAGTTCCTTGGGGGGTCTAGTTTCCAAAATGGGGTCACTTGTAGGGGGTTTCCACTGTTTAGGTACATCAGGGACTCTGCAAACGTGACATGGCGTCCAATCTGAATTCCAGCCAATTTTGCATTGAAAAAGTCAAACGGCGCTCCTTCCATTCTGAGCTCTGCCATGCGCCGAAACAGTCGTTCCCCCCCACATATCAGGTATCTGCGTACTCAGGACAAATTGCACAATAACTTTTGCAGTTCAATTTCTCCTGTTACCCTTGGTAAAATAAAAAAAATTGAACCTGAAGTATTTTTTTTATGAAAAAAAGTTAGATGTTCATTTTTTTTTAAATATTCAAAAAAATTCCTGTGACGCACCTAAAGGGTTAATAAACTTCTTGAATGTGGTTTTGAGCACCTTAAGGGGTGCAGTTTTTAGAATGGTGTCACTTTTGGGTATTTTCTTTCATATAGACCCCTCAAAGTGGCTTCAAATGTGATGTGGTCCTAAAAATAAAATGGTGTTGTAAAAATGAGAAATCGCTGGTCAACTTTTAACCCTTATAACTTCCTAACAAAAAAAAATTTTGGTTCCAAAATTGTGCTGATGTAAAGTAAACATGTGGGAAATGTTAGTTATCAAGTTTTTTGTGTGCCGTATCTCTGTGATTTAAGGGCATAAAAATTCAAAGTTGGAAAATTGCGAAATTTTCAAAATTTTCGCCAAATTTCCGTTTTTCTCACAAATAAACGCAAGTTATTTGAATGAAATTTTACCACTATCATGAAGTACAATATGTCACGAGAAAACAATGTCAGAATCACCAGGATCCATGGAAGCGTTCGAGAGTTATGACCTCATAAAGGTACAGTGGTCAGAATTGTAAAAATTGGCCCGGTCATGAACGTGCAAACCACCCTTGGGGGTGAAGGGGTTAAACTTGAGAAACTCTAAAATTCCTTTAAAGAGGATTATCTTCTAAATACCTATTCCAAGGGGCCCAAGTTAACACATAAGCTCTATGATTATAAATTTCCCAGCTAGACAGCTCCTCTAAGCGAGAGATCTGATTTATTTTGGTATACCATTCTCCCAACGTGGGAGGAGCTACATCCTTCCAATGGACAGCTATCAACTGTCTCGCCGCACTCAACATCAGTGGAAGAAGCCCATGAAGCCCATGAAAGGAGAGCCTCCGTGGCTCTAAGATCAACCTTTATTAGTTTTAATTTTTTGAGAACTAGTTCAACTCCCTCCCAAAAAACCCGCAGTCTAGGGCAGTCCCAGAAAATATGTGAATGATGTCCTCTAGAATTGAGGCATCGCCAACATTCATCATTATCCGCGAGGCCTAACTGGAATAATTTAGCTGGAGTTAAATGCCACCTAGTTAATATTTTATAAGAATTCTCCTGCAGAAGTACACATCTAGAAAAACCCCGAGCATTTGACAGCATTTTAGATATTTGGTCTTCTGTAAACGTGGTATTAAGTTCCATTTCCCAAGAGTGTATAAACGAGGGTTTAGAGTGTACAGTCGGAGAGATGAGATGCGAGTAAATGCGAGATATAATTTTTAGCCGTGGGGATGGAAGTTTAACCATAATATCTAACCAGGACCAATTAGATTTAGACGGGAATCTCCGTCTAAACTGTAAAAGTGTACGTCTGATGTGTTGTTTTTGGAGAAAATTTGTTGGTTGAGTCGACACTCCCTGTGGCCAAGACCCCTCCCGCAAGATGCTATTACCATAAAAACTATTCAACGTTTCTCTAGGGAGGTTGGACCATAAATTGTATGGGTCTTGAAAATCTAGCTCTAACAAATAGGGAATTGAACCGATCGGTGTCAATATTGAGGGGAAGGTATCTTCCGGGAACTCTCCCATTACCAATCTTTTAATACGCAACGTAGTTGTAGTTACGTCATCCAACCTAAGAGAGGCCGGCGGCTTAGCCTTAGTCCAAAGATATGGCAAACCCCTCGGGCCCAATAAAGCCCAGTCAACACTATCCCCCTCCTCCCTTCCAGCACAGGACACCACCTTTAACCATCTACTGAGATGAATAGCCTTATAGTATAAAAGAGGGTCTGGGACCCCCAATCCTCCAGAAGAGATAGGGCGAGAAAGAAACTTATATGGCAACCTAGCCCTTTTAGATTTCCAAATAAATTTTCCAATAAGGGATTTTAATGTTCCAAAAAATGTCAGGGGAATCCGAATCGGAACCATGTTCATGGTATATAGTATAATAGGCATTATATATGCCTTAAACACATTAATACGACCCATCCAGGATAAAGTGGGTAGGCTATACTTCTGCATCAGGCTTTTGACCTTTTGAATTAAAGGAATGTAGTTATTGTGGAATAGGTTGGCGGGATCTCTAGTTATCGTTATTCCCAAATATCTAATAGAATTAGTAGCCCAAGAAAATGGAATCTGCGTACAAATAGTGGAGGTCTGAGAGTGAGGGAGACCAACGCTTAGCACTTCAGATTTTGACAAATTAATTTTGAAATTAGAAAGGAGACCAAAATGATGAAAGGCCTGAAGGATAATTGGGAATGCCCGGGATGGATTGGAGATAAGGAAAAGCAGATCATCTGCGAAAGCTAGTTTTAAGTGACCTTCGACCCACCGTCAACCCCTCTATACGTTGGTCTTGTCTGATGCTTTGTATCAAAGTTTCTACGACTAAAATGAACAAAGATGGCGACAAGGGACAACCCTGTCTAGTCCCGTTATTAATCCCAAAACTATCTGACAGGGTGCCGTTAAAGCGAGAGGACCGCTGTTATATATTGAGGGGGGAAGCCAAACCTAATCATTACTTGTTCCATGAACCTCCAGCTCACTCTGTCGAAAGCCTTCTCAGCATCCGTCGACAGAAGCATCAAAGGTATACCCCGAGTCTTAGCAAACATTATAGACTGAATGACTTTAGTAGAATTATCCTTCCCTTCCCTGCCTCTTACAAAACCTACTTGATCTGCATGAATTAGCTTAGGTAAGAAATTACTTAATCTGCCCGCTAATATTTTAGCCCACATCTTAATATCTGCATTAAGCAGTGATATTGGTCTGTAGCTAGCGCACAGGTTGGGGTCTTTACCCTCCTTAGGGAGGATTGTAATGTATGCCTCTAAGGATTGTCTAGGGGGGGAGCTGGCCTTCCAAATAGGAATTAAACAAAGACACTAGGCGAGGTAACAATGGTTTTATAAACTTTTTATAATAGATAATGGGAAGACCATCCGGACCCGGTGCCTTTCCGTTCGGAATAGTAGAAAGAGTGTCTAAAATTTCTTTGGGGGTAACTGGAGCAGTCAGCAAGGACTGGCCTTCAAGAGTTATTTTAGGGAGATGTAGTGAGGTCAAGAATTCTTTTATTTTTGCCAAGGCTGTGACTGGCTCCTGCATGCTATCCGGTGTATTTAAATTGTATAAATTTTCATAAAAGGTTCTAAACTCCCTGGCAATATCTGCAGTCCCGAGAATTGAAGAGCCATCCAAAGCTCTGAGTTGTCTAATAAACGTCTTTTCTTTTTGTTTCTTAAGTAGGGATGTCATAAGCTTACTACTTTTATTGCCATGAAGATAAAACTTCTGCTTACTTCTCATGTAAATTTTTGCTGATTGAATGTTTAATAGGTTTTTTAATGAGGTTCTCAGATCTGTCAGTTCAGATAATGTTTTATTTACCTGAGATCTCTTATGTAGTCTCTCGTAGGAACTAATTTGATGTAGAATAGACACAACCTTTTTTGTTCGCTCTTTTTTCAAATAGGAGCCTAGGGCTATAAATTCCCCTCTCATTACTGCTTTATGTGACTCCCATACCATAGACAAGGGCGGGCCTGAGTGCAAATTATTTTGAAAAAAGAAGTCAAGAGTGCTTGTCAGTTTTTCAATGTGGGAATCCGAGTCCAACAGTGTCTCATTCAGTGACCATGACCCAGCCGGCCGTGGTAGAGTTTTTATCTCTATGTCAAGGAAAATGGGAGCGTGGTCTGAGAGAGAGATGATATCTATATTAGCTTTTTTAACTAATGGGAGATTAGCTGTTTGTATCAATAGGTAGTCAATTCTGTGATAGCTATTATTTGGATGGGAATAAAAAGTGTAATCTCTGCCCGAAGGAAAAAGTGTTCTCCAAGGGTCTATCAGATGCAATTTTTGTAATGAAAGGTGTAATCTTCTCAGCGCCCTCTGAGAAAGAGCCGACCTGCCTGTTGAAGTATCTAAAATTGGGTTCAAAGATACATTAAAATCCCCTCCCACCAACAACAGACCCTCAGTAAAAAGTTCTAGAACATTCATTGTTTTACACAGCCAACCTATCTGTTCCTATTTGGGGCATATAAATTACACAGGGTAATCTTAGTGTTGGCCAAAAGGCCCTTAATTATAATGTACCTGCCTTCTGAATCCGATAAACAATCACTCAAAATAAAGGGAACATTTTTCTTTATAGCAATACTCACTCCACCCGACGCTGAACCGCCCGCACTGTGGTACCAGGTCGGGTAGCGAGATCTAGACATATCTGGGACTCTCCCTTTTTTAAAATGTGTCTCCTGCAGGAAAACTATACTAGACTTCTTTGAATGCAAAAGATTCATTACTTGGCTTCTCTTACTTGGGGATCGTAAGCCCTTTACATTATACGAGGCCACTGTCATAGTAGCGAAGGTTACCTTGTCACCCATAGTTTGGTAAAGGAAGCAATAATAAAGATTCCTCTGTCATCAAACCACCGAAATTAAAAAAAAAACAAAGAGATGAAAAAAATAACAAAAACCCTAAAAATTATTAAGATAAAACAAGAGAAATATAACAAGAACCAACCACCTGCCTGTAGCAGAGGTAGGGGGTCAAACATACCTCCCATAACAGAGCAGGAAATAACATTTCCGACACACAAGTGGCATATGTTAACTTATACGGCAATTGAATGATATCAACACATGAGTAAATGTCAAACTTAGCAAGCTAAAATAAGATAGAACATGTCCGAGTGGACCGAGGGGTCCGGCTCCAGTATTGGAAAGATGCAACCAAGAGAAGCACAAGAAAGCTCAGGGGGGTATCTCCTTTTCCATTCCAGATTTCCCTCTTTTAGGAGTCGAGCGTTTCTTTCCTAGGACCCAGTCACCCTGCCCTCCAGCATAAGCATAGACAGGGGGAGGTGTGCGATGATCCATGTCCAGAGGTAGCCAGGAAGGAATATCCATAGGGGCAATGCCAAAAGCGTCCCATATTTTGGTTAAATCCTCAAGGGTCCGAACCATTATTTGCCTACCATCTCCTTGTATAGATATACCAAACGGAAACAGCCATTTATATAAGATTTTACGTGAGCGTAACACCTCCAGGAGGGGCCTTAGGACTCTTCTTTTTGCAAGGGTTGACGGCGCAACGTCCTGATAAAGATGAATAGCAGATCCCTCATAAGAAAGATTTTTAATGTCTCTTGAGGCAGACAAAATAGCATTGGTATTCAAATAGCTCAATAAGCCGCAAATCACATCCCTCGGGGGTTCCGTTGGCTTCGGCTTTGGTCTAAGTGATCTATGCACCCTTTCTATTACAATTCGGTCACATTTTTCTTGTGGGATTAAGAGGGCAAAGATCTCCTTCGTAGATTTTTCTAATATTTCTGTGGAAACACTTTCAGGTAAGTCTTTTATCCGTATGTTCTTCCTGCGACTCCGATTTTCCTGATCCTCGAGAGCTAGAAAAGAGTTGTTAAGCTGTGCTCTGTGGTAGTCCAGATGCTCTCTCATGGCATTGGAGTGGCTAATGATAGAGGACTGAGAGGACTCCAAAGACTCCACTCTATTACCAATGTGTAGCAAGTCCGCTCTCATACCAGATATCTCATTAACTAATGGTTTTATAGCTTGTGCTAATAATTTTTTAAAAAATGATCTAGAAAGTTTCCCAGAATCTGATTGAGTGACATCGCTGCCTGAAGCATCGTCACTGGAGTCTGAGTCCTCGACATGCTCCTCCTCCACAACCTCTGCAGGGAGCCTTTTAGCATCAGGCTTAGACGAAGCAGATTTATTTTTCAAAAATTTATCCATTTCACCCTGTTTGCTTCTATACGCCTCTGCAGCCAACGGTTTTGCACGCTCTTTGTTAGTTTTGACCATTTTGCTTAATTAAAGCGCGCCTTTAATTTACCACTCGTGCGTCCAGAAAAGTCTAGTAGTGCATTTTTCTATATGAAAATAGCCCCATGCAACTTGGAGGGCGAGGGGTTAATATATGGAAACATCCGTGGGGATCTGCTGGAGCCGGTAGGGACAGGGTAACGTCAAATCCCCACCACGGCGCTGCAGAAAAGACACAATGTCCTCCTCACCAATGTCGCATAAATCTGTAGACAGCAGCACCTCTATGTGAGGAGAGCGATATCCCCCGCTCCAAAAACAACTCAGTCCCTGGGAAATGTCTCAGTAAAAAGAGGGGGCCGTCAACAACCCGTCTGGCCCAGAGCCAGCACCCTCCTCCACCGCACGTATCGATAGTGATCCCCGCAGGCCCCAGAGACAGCTCACCGGGGGTTCCCTCTCACCACCGTTTGCTCTAACGGGCGAGACCGCTCCTTGTTCCGCGGTCTCACGCCTCTATCGAGGGCCTCCTGCGGTCCGGTTTCCAGGCCTTGTGCTCAGGGGGATGTAAAGATGGCGCCCGTCTCTCTCCAGCGCTGCAGCACCCTCCACGAGGCCGCTCTGCGCTCCGGTGTCACGGCGGAGAGCAGCAGCCCCTCTCTTCTCCCTACCACCCCTCACCTTCTCCTCCAAGCCCGGGGCACTCTAAAATTAGTTTTAGCCACTTTCGTCCGGGCCAAATAAGGTAGTTTTGTGGCTGGAAGCGCGAGCTGCCATAAGACACGTCCTCCCTGTGTGAGATCCAGGCCACGCCTCTTGTTGGCGTTTTTTCATTCCAAAGACATACTGATAGGGAATTTAGATTGTGAGACCCATCGGGGACAGCGATGATAGTGTGTGCAAACTGTAAAGCGCTGCAGAATATGTTGGCGCTATATAAATAAAAAGATTATTATTATTATTATTATAAAGACTGCATATAAAACGTTCCAGGCTTGACATGTTTATCCGCTCTCAGGTTTTGTCCTGAGGAAGACGTCCTGCGTGACTGTGAAACGCGTTGACTTTGAAAACCTATTTGAATAAACGTTTTTAAGGAAAATCTCCATCTCCGATCGTTTCCATCAGCAGCGCAGGTTCAGACACATTATACCCGGATCAGCTCTTCTGCTCGGTCTTTGGCCCCGGGTCCTGCAGCAGCTGATTTATGCATTGAGCATGGTGTAAAGGCGCCACTCCATCAGGTGAGTGTAATACTCCCCTACTCTCATTATATCTGGTTATCAGGTAAGACCCTATTTTTCGCTTGTTTGTTCCTCAGTATCTCGACTACAAGAAATCTCTGTAACACTTTCAGGTTACTTGGTTAAAACCAAAGAAGGGACTGCTGGGACCGTAACGGGGTCCATCTGACACCCCAATGCAGAAGCCAAATGTCCTGAGGACTGGACCTGCTGGACCACAAATTGTCATTTCTCCAGGTCACCAAATAAATAGTTGTCACGTAGAACCTGTAGAACCTGTCTGACATGCTCAGCATGCTCCTCCAGGGGACGGGAGTATCTCACTATATCATCCAGGAAAATTACCACAAATCTACCAATCAGTGAGAAAAATATAATTACTGACATTGTCACCGACTGCCGGAGCATTGGTTACCCCGAATGGCGGCATCAGGTTGGGTTTTCTTACAACGAATATTGGATTTATGTTGGGGCCCCCTGTCCCTGACAGCCGGTGTCGTTTCCCCTACAGAGGCTAATCCACAAGGACACTGAGGTGCGAGACTCGGGCGAGTTTCTCCCAAGTGTGACCCCGGCCTCAGCCGGACTCTGGAAGGGAGGAAATAACCGAGATTTGGGCATTTTAGCTCCTGGTGTGGAGTCGATAGCACAATCATATGCCGCCATATAGTAGACGGCCGGTAACTGGGGAGAATTCCCTCCTGTGTGGGGTCTATTTCCCTCCAGAGAAATCACACGTTACATTCCGCACATAACACTGTGTAGAGAAGGCGGCGCGGGGTAATTGTGCCAGTAGTGAGGGGAAAATAATGGCGGGAATGTCACTGACTGAGGAGAAGGCTCCAAGGAGCGTCTTCACTCCGGAGATCATGTGACCCCAGACTCCTCCCCTCCTGTGACCTCATCACAGGTCATGTGCACAGAGCAGCCATATATGTGGAGTGCGGCTCTGCAGGTTAGTGATGGGCAGCCCGGCTCTTCTTGCTCCTGTCCCTTCACTATAAAGCCTGGGCCTCATTATACAGCTGTACAGGGGTCTAGTGAAGGCTTTTTAGCCCTTTCCTCAGACTGTAGCTCCTGGGAACAGGCCCTCACTCCTGTACCTTCACTATAAAGCCTGGGCCTCATTATACAGCTGTACAGGGGTCTAGTGAAGGCTTTTTAGCCCTTTCCTCAGTCTGTACCTCCTGGGAACAGGCCCTCACTCCTGTCCCTTCACTATAAAGCCTGGGCCTCATTATACAGCTGTACAGGGGTCTAGTGAAGGCTTTTTAGCCCTTTCCTCAGTCTGTAGCTCCTGGGAACAGGCCCTCACTCCTGTCCCTTCACTATAAAGCCTGGGCCTCATTATACAGCTGTACAGGGGTCTAGTGAAGGCTTTTTAGCCCTTTCCTCAGTCTGTAGCTCCTGGGAACAGGCCCTCACTCCTGTCCCTTCACTATAAAGCCTGGGCCTCATTATACAGCTGTACAGGGGTCTAGTGAAGGCTTTTTAGCCCTTTCCTCAGTCTGTAGCTCCTGGGATCAGGCCCTCACTCCTGTCCCTTCACTATAAAGCCTGAGCCTCATTATACAGCTGTACAGGGGTCTAGTGAAGGCTTTTTAGCCCTTTCCTCAGACTGTAGCTCCTGGGAACAGGCCCTCACTCCTGTCCCTTCACTATAAAGCCTGGGCCTCATTATACAGCTGTACAGGGGTCTAGTGAAGGCTTTTTAGCCCTTTCCTCAGTCTGTAGCTCCTGGAAACAGGCCCTCACTCCTGTCGCTTCACTATAAAGCCTGGGCCTCATTATACAGCTGTACAGGGGTCTAGTGAAGGCTTTTAAGCCCTTTCCTCAGACTGTAGCTCCTGGGCACAGGCCCTTCTGTCCCTTCACTATAAAGCCTGGGCCTCATTATACAGCTGTACAGGGGTCTAGTGAAGGCTTTTTAGTCCTTTCCTCAGACTGTAGCTCCTGGGAACAGGCCCTCACTCCTGTCCCTTCACTATAAAGCCTGGGCCTCATTATACAGCTATACTGGGGTCTAGTGAAGGCTTTTTAGCCCTTTCCTCAGTCTATAGCTTCTGGGCACAGGCCCTCACTCCTGTCCCTTCACTATAAAGCCTGGGCCTCATTATACAGCTGTACTGGGGTCTAGTGAAGGCTTTTTACCCCTTTCCTCAGACTGTAGCTCCTGGGCACAGGCCCTCACTCCTGTCCCCTCACTATAAAGCCTGGGCCTCATTATACAGCTGTACAGGGGTCTAGTGAAGGCTTTTTAGTCCTTTCCTCAGACTGTAGCTCCTGGGAACAGGCCCTCAATCCTGTCCCTTCACTATAAAGCCTGGGCCTCATTATACAGCTGTACTGGGGTCTAGTGAAGGCTTTTTAGCCCTTTCCTCAGTCTGTAGCCCCTGGGCACAGGCCCTCACTCCTGTCCCTTCACTATAAAGCCTGGGCATATTCAGAGACATATGGAGGAGACAGGTTATAGATGGCCTTGTAGGTCAGTATTAGTAATTTGAACTGGATACACTGAGGGAATGGGAGCCAGTGAAGAGATTTGCAGAGGGGAGAAGCGGAGGAGTAGCGAGGAGAGAGATGAATTAGTCGGGCGGCAGAGTTAAGGATGGACTGGAGAGGTGCGAGGGTGTTAGCAGGGAGGCCACAGAAAAGAATGTTGCAGTAGTCGAGGCGGCTTGCTCCTTTCCCCACTTTTCTCCCTCCTGTCCCTTCACTATAAAGCCTGGGCCTCATTATACAGCTGTACTGGGGTCTAGTGAAGGCTTTTTACCCCTTTCCTCAGACTGTAGCTCCTGGTCACCATGTGATCTCACCATAACCCTAACAAACTAAGTAAGGTGTGAAATTTTGGTCAAAATGATCTCAGTACGCAAATCTCCAATGGTGCCTAAAGTTTTGCATCGCCCTTTTTTCCTTTTTGCAATTATGAAATTGTAAAAAATGCCTCTCCCTATATATATAAATTTTTATTATTTTTTTTTAGTAAAATACAAAGGCCATGTGTCATCTTAGGCTGGTTTCACATTAGCGCTTTTTAAGCGCACGCACGGCCAGGGGTAGCTCCGCCCCCGAGCCGGCTCTCTGCCCGGCGTGCCTGCCCCTTGCTTGTAGCGCCGCCTCCTAGCGCACAGCGTCGCCTGCGATCGGCGCACCCTATCTTTAGCATAGGGTGCGCAGATCGTGCGCAGGCCGTGCGCTAGTTGCACTTTGACCTGCACTGCGCACTTTTGACGGTGCGCCGTGCGCGCCAAAATCCGAAAAGTTTGATTTTGGCGTGCACGGCGCACCGTCAAAAGTGCGCAGCGCAGGTCAAAGCGCAACTAGCGCACGGCCTGCGCACGATCTGCGCACCCTATGCTAAAGATAGGGTGCGCCGATCGCAGGCGCCGCTGTGCGCTAGGAGGCGGCGCTACAAGCAAGGGGCGGGCACGCCGGGCAGAGAGCCGGCTCGGGGGCGGAGCTACCCCCGGCCGTGCGTGCGCTTAAAAAGCGCTAATGTGAAACCAGCCTTAGAGGTTCGGCCTTTTAGAGATCATTTCATCTTCATCTTACTACTGCTCACAATAACGGTCATTTTGACCAGGGGCGCCCACACTTTTACATGACGCTGTCAATGCTTCATCCTGCTGGTGCTCAATATTTAATAGGGTCTTACTATTAAACTTAATGAAAAGTTTGGTGAATTTCTTTGAGCTGTTATTACTAGAGATGAGCGAATATCGTCGGTGAAGTTGTTATTGGCTAATATCGCTTACCGAATAGCTGCATCGGGACCCCGGATCCCTGGAGCGCTCCCGATAATCAGCTGCATGTGTCGCCCTCCATGCAGGTGCTGTGACTATCACACAGCGCGACACACGCAGCTGATTATCGGGAGCGCTCCAGCACACTGAGTCCTGCACACACTGAGGCCCCTCATCATGTGACCCCTGACTCCTCCCCTCCTGTGACCTCATCACAGGTCCTGTGTGCACAGAGCAGTCATATATGTGGCGGACACTCCTGGATCTTCTGCTTTCTGGGCCGGTTCCTCCTGTGAGTCCTATTAACCCTTTCGCTCCCTGTATTCTCCTTTCTGACAGGACAATATCTGAATTCGGACAGTGTGACAGGAATATAAGCAATGTGGAAGGAAAAAATGACAATTTTACTATTTTTCCTCACAAAAATGTGACTTTAGCCCCAAAACTGTCAGCGTAACAAATACTTATTTTCCCCGCTGTAGTTTGTAGACTCCATATACAGATCCCTTAAGTGCGAAAAGAGCTGAATTCCCCACTTAAGTTATTGCATTTTGGAAATTGCCCCCACTGGGAATTTATCTCCAGGTAAAGGCACAATTGTGTCTCCATGGGGGTTGTGCTCACAGCCCAACATCGTGCGGCCTCCAAAGAAATGCCACCCCGCACCATTACTGACCACTGCCAAACCGGTCATGCTGAAGGATGTTGCAGGCAGCAGATCGCTCTCCACGGCGTCTCCAGACTCTGTCACGTCTGTCACATGTGCTCAGTGTGAACCTGCTGCCATCTGTGAAGAGCACAGGGCGCCAGTGGTGAATTTGCCAATCCTGGTGTTCTGTGGCAAATGCCAAGTGTCCTGTACGGTGTTGGGCTGTGAGCACAACCCCATCTGTGGACGTTGGGCACTCAGACCATCTTCATGGAGTCAGTTTGTGCAGACACATGCACATTTGTGGCCTGCTGAAGACCATTTTGCAGGTCTCTGGCAGTGCTCCTCCTGTTCCTCCTTGCACAAAGGTGGAGGTAACGGTCCTGCTGCTGGGTTGATGCCTTCATACAGCTCCCTCCACATCTCCTGGTGTACTGGCCTTTCTCCTGGTAGCGCCTCCAGCCTCTGGACACCATGCTGACAGACTCAGCAAACTTTCTTGCCACAGCTCGCATTGATGTGCCATCCTGGATGAGCTGCACTACCTGAGCCACTTGTGTGGGTTGTAGAGTCCGTCTCATGCTACCACGAGTGTGAATGCACAGCCAACATTCAAAAGTGACCAAAACATCAGCCAGAAAGCATTGGTACCGAGATGGGGTGTGTGGTCCCCACCTGCAGAACCACTCCTTTATTGAGGGTGTCTTGATAATTGCCAATAATTTCCATCTGTTTTCTATTCCATTTGAACAACAGCATGTGAAATTGATTGTCAGTCAG
This sequence comes from Dendrobates tinctorius, assembly GCF_039654945.1. Classification (NCBI taxonomy): domain Eukaryota; kingdom Metazoa; phylum Chordata; class Amphibia; order Anura; family Dendrobatidae; genus Dendrobates; species Dendrobates tinctorius. The sequence goes on along the minus strand of NW_027362061.1, from coordinate 2,227,232 downwards.
TGTTGCTTCCTAAGTGGACAGTTTGATCTCACAGAAGTTTGATTTACTTGGAGTTATATTCTGTTGTTTAAGTGTTCCCTTTATTTTTTTGAACAGTGTATATAGATAGAGAGATTTTTTTTCTTTACGTTGGAGGGTCCAATTCCAGCTATTGCTGTGGGATCTGTGATTTCTATCTACTCCACTGTGTACAGGATAATAGAGTATAATAAAGTAGTTATGGACGAGACGTAACTAACATTGTGCAGTGACTCTGCTTTCCATATAGTGATGGATATTTCTTGTTGCTAAAACTGTGATTTTTTCCACTTTAAACCTTTTTTAAACCCCTCTGATCAGTGCGATCACACAACATACAAGCCTCTGATGGCTCCGGTGATGCCCTGTACTACTGTAGTGCCGTGTATCATCACTGCCTGTCAGTGTAATACTAACGGCCCCATACACATGAGATCAGAGTTGGCTGAGCGGTCATTTGGCAGACGGCGATCTCTCCCGACTCCCCCATACACACAAATATTCCAGCTTTCCTGTGGTCTGTATGAGAGAGTCGCCTCCAGACTCCTCTAGCGGAGGATTATCTACAGGAAGAACAAACGGATACTCCTCTGAAATTCAGGATGCCGGATCGTTCTCTGCCCTGACATCATCTGTCGGGAGGCCCCCAAATACATTATATGGTCGGCCAAACCCCCCGAAATCAGTGCTTTCATGGAACTTTAGCCTAATGTGTATGGGGGCGTTATAAGGTAACTTATTGGACGCTGCCTCTGGCTCGGCCTAATAGACCTTCATACATTGCAGCCCAGACCCCGTTATTAGGCATGTAAGTATCGTAGTAACTAGGCCGCCCCATACTATCGAGTACTTGGGGGCGGGGGGCATTCAGCCAAACTCTGTCACACCTTCTTAGATGCTATGTTTGCTTTTCAGGGTTTTTGTTGAAGCCTCATCTGTGCCGTCCCTGCGGTGTACATCTATGTTCTGGGGCCCAAACAGATTAATTTATTTTTAATAAATGTTCAACATGTTATAAATTATAAAATGTGTCTTCTGCTTTTTGCATATTTTCTTTCTTCTTACAAGAATTGTTGGAGCCAATTTTCTTTAGAAACATTTTAATATCGGCTTTTTCTGGAGTTTTTCTTGTAATATAGGAAAGTCTAAGGCCAGAAATAAACCCCATAAATCACTGTACATGGAGACTTTGGGATCAGATCATTTCTGTCCGTTGTGTTTGTGGAAACTAAAAATCTTTTCTAAAAGCCTCAAACTTCTCTGTGTGACTCAGAGCTGAGATCTAACGTGATAGAAGATTCCAGTGCGGGGAAGACGGGAAACCTTCATATAGACAGCCGGTGGGGATGGAGGCAGTGACCGACTCTGGCCACATCTGTCTCTAGAGCCGTAGTAGAAGATGAAGATGTCGTCCTCATCATGAAGGAGTTATTTCTCATGTCGCGTGTAATGAATATCTCCTGCAGTATTGCTAATGCCGATTCCAGTGTCGGTAATGAGACGAGAATTAGCGTTATGGAAGATGAGTCTATGAGGAACGTGTTCAGCTGCCGACTCCGAGGAGGAAACTGCTTGTTGTCTGTGGCCTAAATATATAGGTTTTATTAGTAGATGTCAGGGAAGAAAACTAAACACTGTAAGATAATAAATCTCCTCATATGTTTCCCTTATTATCTCCAGTAATTGTATTATTACACAGGATTCTTATGATGTTACATCGGATCATCTTCTTCTCATTCAGGTCTCTACAATATCGGATCCTCTCAGTGAAGATCTTCTACAAAAGAGAATTTTCCTGATTTACCCATCAAGGATGGATATGGACAGAGACAAGATGGCGGAGAGGATGTTACACCTCACTCTAGAGATCCTCTTCCGTCTCACTGGAGAGGTGAGAGATTCTGATGACGTCACATTACATCATTCTTATCTATGGGAATAACAGATGGACAGAACTGGAGAGGTGAGGACTCTGGAAATGTCTGTAGTGAGATTTACTAATGTGTCTCTCCATAACCAGGATTACACAGTGGTGAAGAAGACCTCTAGTGATCGCTGTCAGGATCCTGTGTCTGAGGGATGGGGAAGACCCCTGAGCCCAATCACGGGGCCTCCACCTCACCCCCTGATCCATGAGGACATCAATGACCAGAAGATCCTAGAACTCATCTACAAGATGATTGAGCTGCTGACTGGAGAGGTGACACTGATGGGAATGCTTATACAGTAACACTATGAAGGGATCGGGGGGATGACGGTATCATTGTATGTGTCAGGTTCCTATAAGGTGTCAGTATGTCGCTGTCTATTTCTCCATGGAGGAGTGGGAGTATTTAGAAGGACACAGAGAGCTGTACAAGAACGTCATAATGGAGGTTCCTCAGCCCCTCACATCTCCAGGTAATAGACAGGACTAAATACACACGGCCTATAATTATCTGTATGTAGAGAATGAATTCAGTCCCTGTATGTGTTTCCTCCAGATCTATCCAGGAAGAGGACAACACCAGAGAGATGTCCCCATCCTCTTCTTCCACAGGACTGTAACCAAGAAGATCCCAGTGCTCCTCAGGATCATCAGGTAGATGGAAGGTGTCAGGAGATCTCCCCTATGATGTGTAGACGGCTTTGAAGGTCTTGTGCTCAGTCTTGTTTTATCCACCAGTATTATATGTTTTATACTTGTGTAATGAGAGCGGTGGAGATGGCAGGATTAGAGCTGATCATAGATGGGACTTCTCCATCTGTCTGTGACTTTTACAATATGTGTTTCAGGGTGAAGATCTGACCCATATTAATACTACAGAGACATATGTGAGGAGTGATGAGTGGTGTAATGAGGAGATTCCCACATATAACTACCCAGGTGAGTAGTAACCACTGAATGCAGAGAAGTCACAGATTCCTCTCAGTCACTGGCTGTGGCTGCTTTATCGGTGGTGTAGTCCGGCCGTATTACCATGATCACCATTTTGCCTCTAGACCACAACATTCTCCTCCACCCAAAACTGTTCAAATTTCTTTGGGCATTGAAAGCCCTTTTCTATAGAACTTACAACCTGGAGGATCCACCTACCCCCTGGTATTAGTGTGAGGGTGATCCCTTAAAGCGAGATCTATATGATTGCTTGTACCTGACCCAATATAGGCCGAGTGCGCACTTAAAGAGTCACACTGAGCACAGAGTTAGATGTCTACTCCTTTCTCAGTAAAGGCTTGCACAGAACTGAAGTTTATTCTCAAGACAAAGAGACAGGAAATGGGTTTCACACAATCTTCTGAGTAGCCAGTGTCAGTCTATGATAGGTCCATTTCAGCTTCACTTCCATATATGGTATCCAGTATCTCAGCTTCTGCATTCCAAGGATTCCTTCCAGGGTGTTGTCTGAAGACACAGACGCCATCTTGGTTCACCATATCTGAACTGACTTATATAAGGTTGACCCAGCCTACTTTGACCTAAATGACTGGGCCATTTTTAGCCATTCTGACCAGTGTCCCTTTATGAGGTAATAACTCAGGAACGCTTCAACGGATCCGAGCGATTCTGAGAATTTTTTCATCACCTATTGAGTTTCATGTTAGTGGTAAATTTAGGTCAATAATTTTTGCATTTATTTGTGAAAAAATTGGAAATTTGGTGAAAATTTTGAAAGTTTCAAAATGTTCAAATTTTGAATTTTTATTCTATTAAACCAGAGAGTTATGTGACACAAAATAGTTAATAAATAACATTTCCCACATGTTTACTTTACATCTGCACAATTTTGGGAGAATAAAAATTTTTGTTAGGAAGTTATAAGGGTTAAAAGTTGACCAGCGATTTCTCATTTTTACAACACCATTTTTTTTAGTGATGACCACCTCACATTTGAAGTCACTTTGAGGGGTCAATATGACAGAAAACACCCAAAAGTGACACCATTCCAAAAACTGCACCCCTCAAGGTGCTCAAACCCACATTCATGAAGATTATTAACCCTTCTGGTGCTTCACAGGAACTAATGCAATGTGGAAGAAAAAATGGACATTTTAATTTTTCCAACAAAAATTTTCTTTTAGCCTCATTTTTTCATTTTCACATGGGCAACAGGATAAAATGGATCCTAAAATTTGTTGGGCAATTTCTCCTGAGTACACCGATACCTCATATGTGGTCATAAACCACTGGGCGCACGGCAGGGCTCAGAAGGGAAGGAGCGCCAATTGACTTTTTGAAGGGAAAATTAGCTCCAGTCGTTAGCGGACACCATGTCGCGTATGGAAATTATGTAGTGTATGTCAGATTGGTGTGTATGGTGTTGTGTATGTCAAATCTGTGTGTGGTGTAGTGTACGTCAGGTCGGTGTGTGTGGCGTTGTGTATGTCAGGTTGGTGTGTGTGGTGTAGTGTACGTCAGGTCGGTGTGTGTGGTGTAGTGTACGTCAGGTTGGTGTGTGTGGTGTAGTGTACATTAGGTCGGTGTGTGGTGTTGTGTATGTCAGGTCTGTGTATGGTGTTGTGTATGTCAGGTCTGTGTGTGGTGTTGTGTATGTCAGGTCTGTGTATGGTGTTGTGTATGTCAGGTCGGTGTGTGGTGTAGTGTACGTCAGGTTGGTGTGTATGGTGTTGTGTATGTCAGGTCTGTGTGTGGTGTAGTGTATGTCAGGTCTGTGTGTGGTGTAGTGTATGTCAGGTTGTGGTGTGTGGTGTAGTGTATGTCAGGTCTGTGTGTGGTGTAGTGTATGTCAGGTCTGTGTGTGGTGTAGTGTACGTCAGGTCGGTGTGTGGTGTAGTGTATGTCAGGTCTGTGTGTGGTGTAGTGTACATCAGGTCGGTGTGTGGTGTAGTGTATGTCAGGTCTGTGTGTGGTGTAGTGTATGTCAGGTTGTGGTGTGTGGTGTAGTGTACGTCAGGTTGGGGTGTGTGGTGTGGTGTATGTCAGGTTGTGGTGTGTGGTGTAGTGTACGTCAGGTTGGGTGTGTGGTGTTGTGTATGTCAGGTTAGTGTGTGTGGTGTAGTGTACGTCAGGTCGGTGTGTGTGGTGTAGTGTACGTCAGGTTGGTGTGTGTGGTGTAGTGTACATCAGGTCGGTGTGTGTGTGTGGTGATGTGTATGTCAGGTCTGTGTATGGTGTTGTGTATGTCAGGTCTGTGTGTGGTGTTGTGTATGTCAGGTCTGTGTATGGTGTTGTGTATGTCAGGTCGGTGTGTGGTGTAGTGTACGTCAGGTTGGTGTGTATGGTGTTGTGTATGTCAGGTCTGTGTGTGGTGTAGTGTATGTCAGGTCTGTGTGTGGTGTAGTGTATGTCAGGTTGGGGTGTGTGGTGTAGTGTATGTCAGGTTGTGGTGTGTCGTGTAGTGTATGTCAGGTCTGTGTGTGGTGTAGTGTATGTCAGGTCTGTGTGTGGTGTAGTGTATGTCAGGTCGGTGTGTGTTGTAGTGTATGTCAGGTCTGTGTGTGGTGTAGTGTACATCAGGTCGGTGTGTGGTGTGTATGTCAGGTCTGTGTGTGGTGTAGTGTATGTCAGGTCGGTGTGTGGTGTAGTGTATGTCAGGTCTGTGTGTGGTGTAGTGTATGTCAGGTTGATGTGTGGTGTAGTGTATGTCAGGTTGGTGTGTGTGGTGTAGTGTATGTCAGGTCGGTGTGTGTGGTGTAGTGTACGTCAGGTCGGTGTGTGGTGTTGTGTATGTCAGGTTGGTGTGTGGTGTAGTGTATGTCAGGTTGGGGTGTGTGGTGTAGTGTATGTCAGGTCGGTGTGTGGTGTAGTGTATGTCAGGTCTGTGTGTGGTGTAGTGTATGTCAGGTTGGGGTGTGTGGTGTAGTGTATGTCAGGTTGGTGTGTGTGGTGTACTGTATGTCAGGTTGGTGTGTGGTGTAGTGTACGTCAGGTTGGTGTGTGGTGTAGTGTACGTCAGGTCTGTGTGTGGTGTAGTGTATGTCAGGTTGTGGTGTGTGGTGTAGTGTATGTCAGGTCTGTGTGTGGTGTAGTGTATGTCAGGTCTGTGTGTGGTGTAGTGTACGTCAGGTCGGTGTGTGGTGTAGTGTATGTCAGGTCTGTGTGTGGTGTAGTGTACGTCAGGTTGGTGTGTGGTGTAGTGTACGTCAGGTCTGTGTGTGGTGTAGTGTATGTCAGGTTGTGGTGTGTGGTGTAGTGTACGTCAGGTTGGGGTGTGTGGTGTGGTGTGTGTCAGGTTGTGGTGTTTGGTGTAGTGTACGTCAGGTTGGGTGTGTGGTGTTGTGTATGTCAGGTTGGTGTGTGTGGTGTAGTGTACGTCAGGTCGGTGTGTGTGGTGTAGTGTACGTCAGGTTGGTGTGTGTGGTGTAGTGTACATCAGGTCGGTGTGTGTGTGTGGTGTTGTGTATGTCAGGTCTGTGTATGGTGTTGTGTATGTCAGGTCTGTGTGTGGTGTTGTGTATGTCAGGTCTGTGTATGGTGTTGTGTATGTCAGGTCGGTGTGTGGTGTAGTGTACGTCAGGTTGGTGTGTATGGTGCTGTGTATGTCAGGTCTGTGTGTGGTGTAGTGTATGTCAGGTCTGTGTGTGGTGTAGTGTATGTCAGGTTGGGGTGTGTGGTGTAGTGTATGTCAGGTTGGTGTGTGTGGTGTACTGTATGTCAGGTTGGTGTGTGGTGTAGTGTACGTCAGGTTGGTGTGTGGTGTAGTGTACGTCAGGTCTGTGTGTGGTGTAGTGTATGTCAGGTCGGTGTGTGGTGTAGTGTATGTCAGGTCTGTGTGTGGTGTAGTGTATGTCAGGTTGATGTGAGGTGTAGTGTATGTCAGGTTGGTGTGTGTGGTGTAGTGTATGTCAGGTCAGTATGTGTGGTGTAGTGTACGTCAGGTCGGTGTGTGGTGTTGTGTATGTCAGGTTGGTGTGTGGTGTAGTGTATGTCAGGTTGGGGTGTGTGGTGTAGTGTATGTCAGGTCGGTGTGTGGTGTAGTTTATGTCAGGTCTGTGTGTGGTGTAGTGTATGTCAGGTTGGGGTGTGTGGTGTAGTGTATGTCAGGTTGGTGTGTGTGGTGTACTGTATGTCAGGTTGGTGTGTGGTGTAGTGTACGTCAGGTTGGTGTGTGGTGTAGTGTACGTCAGGTCTGTGTGTGGTGTAGTGTATGTCAGGTTGTGGTGTGTGGTGTAGTGTATGTCAGGTCTGTGTGTGGTGTAGTGTATGTCAGGTCTGTGTGTGGTGTAGTGTACGTCAGGTCGGTGTGTGGTGTAGTGTATGTCAGGTCTGTGTGTGGTGTAGTGTACGTCAGGTCGGTGTGTGGTGTAGTGTATGTCAGGTCTGTGTGTGGTGTAGTGTATGTCAGGTTGTGGTGTGTGGTGTAGTGTACGTCAGGTTGGGGTGTGTGGTGTGGTGTGTGTCAGGTTGTGGTGTTTGGTGTAGTGTACGTCAGGTTGGGTGTGTGGTGTTGTGTATGTCAGGTTGGTGTGTGTGGTGTAGTGTACGTCAGGTTGGTGTGTGGTGTAGTGTACATCAGGTCGGTGTGTGTGTGTGGTGTTGTGTATGTCAGGTCTGTGTATGGTGTTGTGTATGTCAGGTCTGTGTGTGGTGTTGTGTATGTCAGGTCTGTGTATGGTGTTGTGTATGTCAGGTCGGTGTGTGGTGTAGTGTACGTCAGGTTGGTGTGTATGGTGTTGTGTATGTCAGGTCTGTGTGTGGTGTAGTGTATGTCAGGTCTGTGTGTGGTGTAGTGTATGTCAGGTTGGGGTGTGTGGTGTAGTGTATGTCAGGTTGGTGTGTGGTGTAGTGTATGTCAGGTTGGGGTGTGTGGTGTAGTGAATGTCAGGTTGGTGTGTGTGGTGTACTGTATGTCAGGTTGGTGTGTGGTGTAGTGTACGTCAGGTTGGTGTGTGGTGTAGTGTACGTCAGGTCGGTGTGTGGTGTAGTGTACATCAGGTCGGTGTGTGGTGTAGTGTACGTCAGGTCGGTGTGTGGTGTAGTGTATGTCAGGTCTGTGTGTGGTGTAGTGTACATCAGGTCGGTGTGTGGTGTAGTGTACGTCAGGTCGGTGTGTGGTGTAGTGTATGTCAGGTCTGTGTGTGGTGTAGTGTACGTCAGGTCGGTGTGTGGTGTAGTGTATGTCAGGTTGTGGTGTGTGGTGTAGTGTACGTCAGGTTGGGGTGTGTGGTGTGGTGTATGTCAGGTTGTGGTGTGTGGTGTAGTGTACGTCAGGTTGGGTGTGTGGTGTTGTGTGTGTCAGCCTGGTGTGGGTGAGTTCTGTAGTGGAATGTCAGGATGTGTTTAGTCCCCGGACGTGTGATGAATTCTCAAGCATTCATTCATACACAGTCCAGGTTTGTCAGGACACGTTTCACATTGGAAACGAGTTTCCCTTCTTATCCCCCTTTTATAGCACACCCGGCACATTTATTTTTGCTCTCCCCTTAGTGGGAACATGTTGTCCTGGTACCATACGGGAAACTTGAGTTCCAGGGGTGCTGGGACACGCTCCATCCTCCTCTCCAAAAATCATGGCCTTTATCACCTCCTCCTGGAACTGAAGGAAGGTGTTGATGGTCTGGCCTGCACATCGTGATAGCACGCATGCGTTATACAGTGCCATTTGTATGATGTGCACAGCCAGTTTTTTATACCACACCTTCGCCTTCCACATGGCACGATAGGGCTGGAGGACTTTATCACAAAGATCAACTCCCCCCATGTGTTTGTTGTACCCCAGGGCACAGTCCGGTTTGTGGACCTGGTCTGGGGTACCTCGAACGGTGGTGGCCGTGGTGCCGGGACCATGGAATGTTGTCAAGAGAAAAAAACATCTCTTTTGTCTTTGAACTTGACCACAACCATGTTGCCGCTACATTGGGCTCAACTCTCACCCTTTGGGAGAGGCTGCTCAATTAGCGACAAAGGGAGACCCCTCCGGCTTTTGCGCACAGTACCGCAAGCGACGGTAGCTCTGGCAGAGAGGGAGTGAAAGAGTGCGAAGCTTGTATATAAGTTATCAACGTACAGATGGTCACTTTTATCAATCAGAGGGTGGCCCAAATCCCACACTATTTTCCCACTCACCCCCAGAGCAGGTGGACATTCTGGGGGCTGGATCCTGGTGTCCTTCCCTTGGTAAACTCTAAAGCTGAGCGTGTACCCTGAGGTACTCTCACACAGCTTGTAGAGTTTTATCCCGTACTTCGCCCTTTTGCTGGGCAGGTACTGACGGAACTGAAGCCTCCCTTTGAAGTGGATGAGGGATTCATCCACACAAATTTCCCTTTGAGGAATGTACACTTCAGAAAACTTGTTGCTGAAGTGCTCGATGACCAGCCGAATTTTGAACAGTCTTTCAAAATTGGGGTCATCACGGGGAAGACTGTCAGTGTTGTCCCTAAAATGGAGAAACTTATGCGACTCATAACTATGCCAAATACTGGAGTTTGATATAAAATTACAGTACTCCAGTATTGGTGAATTTCTGGTTTCTTCACAATCCCCATGTAAAGGACCAGTCCCCAATATTTCATCATTTCTACAGAGTCAATGGGGCTCCAAGTAGAGAATAATGAATTAGGGTTTTCAGCCAAAAATTGCTGGGCGTACAAGTTTGTTTGCTCCACCATGAGACTGACGATTGACTCCGAGAAATAGACTTTGAGTCTCTTTCCCTGAAGTTGGCAGTCTCGAACTGGATTCCTGATTGGGAAACGAAATCAGGAATCCGTGGAGCAAAATTCTCAGGGACAGGGGTCCATGAGGGGGCACTAGTGCTAGGTTGGGCCTGACTAGCACTAGGTTGGGGGTTACTCACATTTGGCTGTGGGTCTTCTCCCTCGGCCTCCGTCTCTTCCTCCCTGGGCTCCAGACGATTTCTCGTCCTGCGACATCTTGGTGGTGGTAAGTCTGTGTTGCTGGAGGAGGAAGAGTGGGAGGAATAGAGAAAGGTGGGGTCCTCTCCCTCACTATCAGTTTCGGAGGCAGTAATGTCATATGACTCCTCAATTGAGTAGACCCTTGATGACTGGGATGAGCGGGACCTTATGTGTGTGTGCGTGCGTAAAAAAAAGGTTTATTATAGTGCGTGTGTATGTGCGAGTGTTTGTTGAAACTTTACTGCAGGAGGCGGCTGTCAGGAGGAGGCTGTCAGGCACGTGGCGGGGCAGGAAGGAGCTGTCAGGAGCCCGGGGGGCAGGAGGGAGCTGCAACAGCAGCAGGGGGATGATCACTGGGGGCAGAAGGGGGCTGAGGAGATGGAAGTGGATATGCAGCAGCAGGGGTTGATCAGGGGGACAGGGGTTAATCGGGGGCTGAGGGGTGATCACGGGGGGGGCCAGGAGGGGGCTGTCAGGCACAGGAAGAAGGGGCTGAGGAGCCTGCAGCAGCAGGGGAGATGATCAGGGGTGCAGGGGTTGATCAGGGGGGCAGGGGTTAATCAGGAGTTCAGGGGGTAGTGAGCGGAGGTTGGGGGGATGGAAACAGGCGGTGGGGAAGAAGAGGTGTGTACCGTATGTCAGTGGCGGCGGCAGTGATCACGGGGCAGCTGTCAGTCACCACACTCCTCAGCTTCCACAAACAGGATGAAGCTGAGGAGTGAGGCAGCCATCGTTTTACTCTGCCCCTCCATATCTGATTGGACGGCTAGCGTCACATGGACGCTAGCTCCAATCAGATGTGAGGGGGGGTGACTAAAAAGTCACCAGGAGTGATCGTATCCCCGAGTCTAGGTCTCCCTGTAACGGCGGGTCGGGTGACCTTTGATTGAACCCGGTCACCCGACCCGCAGGAGGGAGATCTATTTATGATGCCACATAGGCGTCACTGGTCAGATTGGCACCGACTTTCATGACGCCTATGTGGCGTCATTGGTTGGGAAGGGGTTAAACAATAACCAGCCCGCAGCTGCCCAAAAATGGCACACCTATTAGATGCGCCAATTCCAACGCTCTGCCCGGCTCTTCACACTTGCCCTGTGTTTTGTTTTATTTCTAATAAAAGACTTTATTCTGGCTGTGTCTTTATTTACCATATAACTATAGGATTAGGAATGGATAGGGGTCTTATAGACGCCTCTCCATTACTAAGCCCACGTAATGGAGCGCTGTCTTTAAGACACCCATACATTACTAATTCTATAGTTATATGGTAAATAAAGACACAGCCAGAATAAAGTTTTTTTTATGTCACCTGACAATACAAGGGTGACATCAACCCCACAAATATGAACCCCACTTGCCGTCACTACAGGGCAAGTGAGAAAAGCCGGGCAAAGCGCCAGAATTGGAGCATCTAGTAGATGTGCCTTTTCTGGGCAGCTGCTATTTTTAGGCTGGGGGGGTTCAATATCCATGGCCCCTTACTAGCCTGAGATGAGAATACCAGCCCCCGGTTGTCAGCTTTAGCAAGGCTGGTTGTCAAAAATGAGGGGTCCCCACGCCGTTTTTTAAAATTATTTAAATGATTAAAAAACAGAGTGGGGACCCCTCTATTCTTGATAGCCAGCCTTGCTGAAGCTGACAGCTGAGGGTTGCAGCCCACAGATGTGAGTTTTGCAAGACTGGTTATAGAAAATAAGCAAAAACAGAGGGAAAAAAATCCAGCTTCCAAAATTCCAATTTATTGTGAATAAAAGCAAGTCCAAAAGATCCAGTAAAAGAGAATCACATGGTTGTGTGTAACAAGCAACGTGTTTCGAACAGTATCTTGTTCTTTTTCAAAGCATCATTCATTTTTTTCTTTGGTTATAGAAAATACAGGGGAACCCACGCCATTTGTTTCATTCATTTATTTAGTTATAGCGCAGGTGGCGGGTGAGGAATACTCCCATCATCCGCTCCTGCTGTCACTGTTCTTAGCAGCAGCAGGTGAGTAATAGTCCCAAAATCCTCCACCTGCTGTCATCATTCTCACTTTTATATAACTCTCATCATTCTCCCCGAGCGTCTTCAGCACCCGCCGCCGGGGAACATACTGCACTGATGCTGCACATGGTTGTCACATGTGTGCCACAACTATTACACACATGGACATCTCCGCTCCCGTTTTTTCCGGTACCGGAAATATCAGGACGTGTGAAACCGGTCTTATACACAGTTCTCTATAAATGTGTAATATTTCTTCTTGAAACTCATCTGACAGAAAATATTGGAGCTTCCGATAGTTTAGATTGTGACTAGAGTTGAGCGAAACGGGTCGAAAAAATTCAAAAGTCGCCGACTTTTGGCAAAGTCGGGTTTCATGAAACGAAACCCGACCCTAGGCTGAGGTCGGCCACGAGGTCGGCGACTTACGCGCCAAAGTCGCGTTTCAAAAGTTTGTTTTGCGCTCTTTTTCAGCCAATCAGGATCCACGGACACTGTGGGCAACGTGATGACATAGGCACGGGTCACCACCATCTTTCAGAAGGGCATGCAAGTGATTGGCTTGCTTTGGTGGGCGTCACAGGGGGTATAAAAGGGCGTGCACGCCGACCGCCATCTTACTTCTGCCGATCTTAGTATAGGGAGAGGTTGCTGCTGATTCTGTAGGGAGAGCGTTAGGCAGGGAAGAATGATGTAATGTGACGTCATCAGAATCTCTCACCTCTCCAGTGAGACGGAAGAGGATCTCTAGGGTGAGGTGTAACATCCTCTCCGCCATCTTGTCTCTGTCCATATCCATCCTTGATGGGTAAATCAGGAAAATTCTCTTCTGTAGAAGATCTTCACTGAGAGGATCCGATATTGTAGAGACCTGAATGAGAAGATGATCTGATGTAACATCATAAGAATCCTGTGTAATAATACAATTACTGGAGATAATAAGGGAAACATATGAGGAGATTTATTATCTTACAGGGTTTAGTTTTCTTCCCTGACATCTACTAATAAAACCTATATATTTAGGCCACAGACAACAAGCAGTTTCCTCCTCGGAGTTGGCAGCTGAACACGTTCCTCATAGACTCATCTTCCATAACGCTAATTCTCGTCTCATTACCGACACTGGAATCGGCATTAGCAATACTGCAGGAGAGATTCATTACATGCGACATGAGAAATAACTCCTTCATGATGAGGACGACATCTTCATCTTCTACTACAGCTCTAGAAACAGATTTGGCCAGAGTCGGTCACTGACTCCATCCCCACCGGCCGTCTATATGAAGGTTTCCCGGCTTCCCCGCACTGTAATCTTCAATAATAATAATAATAATAATCTTTATTTATATAGCGCCAACATATTCCGCAGCGCTTTACAGTTTAACAGTTTCAAAACACAAGTCATAAGTAACAACGTTAACAATACAATAATTAAAGCAAAATAAGACGGAATAAGATGACCCTGCTCGTGAGAGCTTACAATCTACAATGAGGTGGGGGAGATACAAAGTACAGGTGTGAATTTACAATTGTATATCTACAATGAAGGTCCAGCCATCTTGAGGGAGTGAAGGATGGATGGAGATAGTGAATGGGCTACACACGCACACTTACACATAGAATGACTTTGATTAGCGAACGTGATAAGCCGCTCTGAACAAATGTGTTTTAAAGGAGCGCCTAAAACTATGCAAACTGTGGTTAGTCCTAATTTCTTGGGGTAGAGCATTCCAGAGTATAGGAGCAGCACGGGAGAAGTCTTGGAGTCGGGAGTGGGAGGTACGGATTAGTGCAGAGGTTAGTCGAAAGTCGTCTGCAGAGCGCAGCGATCGGCTAGGCCGATAGAAAGAAATGAGGGAGGAGATGTAGGGGGGTTGCCGCACCATGGAGAGCTTTGTGGGTGAGAACAAGTACTTTGAATCGGATCCTATAATGAATGGGCAGCCAGTGTAATGACTGACGAAGAGCGGACACATCCGAGTACCGATTAGCCAGATGGATGACACTGGCTGCTGCATTAAGTATGGACTGGAGGGGGGATAGTCGAGTGACGGGGAGGCCAATTAATAGAGCATTGCAGTAATCCAGGCGGGAGTGGATCAATGCTACAGTGAGGGTTTTTGTTGTTTCCATGGTGAGAAAAGGGCGAATTCTAGAGATGTTCTTTAGGTGTAAGCAGCAAGAGTGGGCAAGAGATTGTACATGGGATGTGAAGTAGAGATTGGTGTCAAACATAACACCCAGACAGCGCGCCTGCTGCAGGGTTGTTATTGTGGTACCACCCACAGAGAGGGAAATGTCAGATTTAAGGGAGGTTAGTAGACGGCGGGAGCAGAAGTTCAGTTTTAGAGAGGTTGAGTTTCAGATAGAGAGTGGACATGACGTTGGAGACTGCGGACAGACAGTCACTGGGGTTCTGTAGTACAGAGGGGGTAAGGTCGGGGGAAGACGTACATAGTTGTGTGTCATCAGCATAAAGATGGTACTGAAAGCCAAATCTGCTGATGATCTGTCCAATTGGGGCCATGTAGAGAGAGAAAAGAAGGGGGCCAAGGACTGAGCCCTGAGGTACCCCGACAGCAAGAGGAAGAGGAGATGACGTGGAGCCAGAGAACAAAACACTGAAGGAGCGGTCAGAGAGATAAGAAGAGAACCAGGAGAGTGCAGTGTCCTTAATGCCTAGTGACTGGAGCCTAGAGAGTAGGAGATGGTGGTCAACAGTGTCAAAAGCTGCAGATAGATCGAGAAGAATGAGCAGAGAGTGGTCACCGTTACGTTTTGCTGTCAGAAGGTCATTGGTCACTTTGATAAGTGCAGTTTCAGTCGAATGTAGGGGGCGGAAGCCGGACTGTGAAGGGTCTAGAAGGGAGTGAGTGGAGAGGTAACGGGTAAGGCGGGAGTAAACTAGGCGCTCCAAAAGTTTAGAGATGAAGGGGAGATTGGAGACTGGTCTGTAGTTGTTTGTGCAGGATGGGTCGAGAGCAGGTTTCTTTAGTAATGGAGTAACAATGGCGTGTTTGAAGGAGGATGGGAAAATGCCCGAGGAGAGGGAGAGATTAAAGATTGTAGTTAGGTGGGTTGTGACGACTGGAGAGAGAGACTGGAGGAGATGTGAGGGCATGGGGTCGGTAGTGCATGTAGTCGGATGAGAAGAAGAGAGGAGTCTGGAGACTTCTTCTTCTGTGATGGGATCAAATGTGGAAAGTGAGCCAGGGAAGATGCAGGAAGGGATGGGAGTCACAGCACTTGGTGGTTGGGAGCAGATTTCCTGACGGATATTATCTATTTTTTCTGTAAAGTTGGAGGCCAGGTCATCAGCACAAATGTCTGTGATAGGGGCTTGTGCTTTTGGCCTGAGGAGGGAGTGAAAAGTGTCAAAAAGTTTCTTGGGGTTGTTGGCTAGTGAGGAGATCAGGGTGGTGAAGTAGGTCTGTTTGGCGAGGTGAAGGGCAGCGTTATAGGTTCTTAACATAAATTTGAAGTGGATGAAGTCTTCTGGTGTGAGGGTTTTTCTCCATAGGCGTTCAGCACTCCTGGAGCATCGCTGGAGAAGTTGAGTTTGTGATGTGAGCCAGGGCTGTTTTACTCTGTGTTTGGAGGTTCTGAGGGTGAGGGGAGCTACTTGGTCAAGGGTGCTTCTAAGTGTGTCATTGTAGTGATGAACAGCCAGATTAGGACAGGAAAAAGTGGAGATAGGGGACAGTGATGAGTGTAGGGAATCTGAAAGTGTCTGAGGGTTAAGGGCTTGTAGATTTCTGACTGTGTGGGAGGTAGGAGTGAGCTGGGGTGGGTGAGGATTTGTGAGTGTGAAGGAGAGAATGTTGTGGTCAGAGAGTGGAAGCGGTGAGTTATTTAGGTGGGAGATTGAGCAGAGCCGGACAAAGACCAGATCAAGGGTGTTACCGTCCTTGTGTGTCTCAGAGGTTGAAAGCTGCGAGAGGCCTAGAGAGGTGGTTAGTGATAGAAGCTGGGATGCAGATGTGGAAGTAGGGCTGTTAATGGAGATGTTGAAGTCTCCCAGGATGAGGGTTGGAAGTTCTGAGGACATGAAGTGCGGCAGCCAGGCTGAAAAGTGGTCAAGGAAGTGGGTGGGTGAGCCTGGGGGCCAGTATATGACCGCTACCCTGAGGGAGAGGGGACGAAAGAGCCTGATGGTGTGGACCTCAAAAGGGAATAAGAGTGATGGAACTGGGGGGGATGACCTGGAAAGTGCATTGTGGGGACAGGAGTATGCCGACTTCACCACCATGTCTGTTTGTGGGTTTCGGGGAGTGAGAGAATTGTAAGCCACCGTAGGAAATGGCAGCAGGAGAGACAGTGTCAGAATCCTGAATCCAGCTTTCAGTGAGGGCCAACAGATTAAGAGAGTTGTTCAGAAAGTAGTTGTGTAGGAAAGGAAGCTTGTTACAAGCAGACCGTGGATTCCAGAGGGCACAATTAAAAGATGGAGATGAGGGAGTGCAAGTAATGTTAATAAGATTATTACGGTTTCGATATGAGGTAGGGTAGGCGTTGAGGTTGGGGGATGGTGGACCAGGGTTGGGGGAGATGTCCCCTGAAATCAGTAGGAGTAGGAAGATAAAGAGCAAATAGTTGTTGGAATTGTACGTAGTTTTTTTCTGCGATGCGTTTGGGCAAGATGGGCTAGGGTTTCTCAGGAAGGTGAGTACATGTGAGCTGTACATGGGAAAGGGAAGTATAGAGGGGCTGATGTGTACAAGTCATGATGGAGGGGGGATAGGGTGGTGAATGTGGATGGCAAGGGAACACAGTAGGATAAAAATAAAGCACATGGTTAAAGGGGAGAGCAAAGTGTGGGTTAACTGACTCCTGCCCTGACTAACTGCCATGTATAACTGCCGTTTTGCTGGTTGCTTAGCTTCTGTGATGCTTTGCTTATGGGATGCTTGCGTGCTGCACCCCACACTTTATAGTGAAGGGACAGGAGAGAGGGTCTGTTCCCAGGAGCTACAGTCTGAGGAAAGGGCTAAAAAGTAGAGTTGAGCGACTTTTGGTTTTTTAGGGTCGCGTTTCGATTCGTGAAACCCGACTTTTCCAAAAGTCGGGTCGAGCAAGATCGTCCGATTATAGGGAAAAGTCGGGGTCGTCCCGAAACACGAAACCCAATGTAAGTCAATGGGGAATAAAAGTCGGCAGTGAGAGGAGGACAGGAAACACACCTACAGTGCCCATTTGAATGCCAAAAGCATCAATTCTTCTTACTTAAGCTTGTCAACCTTAATTAACTTCATAATACAAGTTACGCACTGAAAAATGGGGGTTATTTGGCTAAAGTTGTGGGGGGGGGAGGGCTGGCTGCAGGTTTTCATGTGCCCTGGGTGAAAGAGTGCCCCTTTAACACATACCACAACTCATCATGCTCCGATACGGCAGATAAATAGCGGTATAGTACAATGAAAAATACCT